>NW_028227259.1:88400216-89120216 GCF_978045245.1 Mus caroli | reverse complement strand
CTTACTCTGAGGGAGATACTGGCTAGAAGCAAGAGTGTAAAACACACAGCTTTCTATTTATAGATACCAACTCTGCTTTCATTGTGAGGGGAGCACTGTGGAACCTGAAGGTTCGTATAACACAGAGTTCCGGAGAGATGACATTAGTCCATGACTAATGGATTAATTAGGAGATGACTAGGTCAAAACAAGGAAAATAGGTTAGATATTTAGAAGATAGAATCTTCTGAGCATTGTATTAGATTGGTAGAATCAAGAAGAGGAAGTAAACATACAAAGCAGGAACACAGAGTTCCTTGTTCCCAGACAGTATAGTAATTTGGGGTGGGGTGCTGTAAGAATAAGCTTATAAGTAGACTTTACTTCATTAATCACTGACCTGTATTTTCTGAATTTTCAAATACTCTTCCATGGTAAGTTTCAGCATGACTCCTTTTAGGCAATCAGGACTCTTTAGGAAATAAGTTCCCTGAATGTCTCAAATCCTCCACAGGTTCAGGCTGGGAAGAAAGATTGAGGAATGTCATCCTCATGATATGAAGTGTGGTGAAACAGATTACCAGTATTAGATGCTTAGCCCTGCATGTCTCAGAGAGATGACTCACAATGAGGTGTCAGATTTCCAGACATGGTGTTATCGTTATTCAGATGGCCAAGTGATACAGTAAGCAAAGTCAACAAATTGGGCATCAGTAGTGGACTAGAGACCATGAGGATGTAGGACGTAGCAAATAGGCTTCCAGGCTCTTTTTTTTTTTTTGAACTGAGTGATGATGTCTTAAAAATATCACATACATTAATTCATTTGAAAATTATGATTAAAATTATTTTGTAAGTAGTTTGCTCAGCATCAAATACATTACATATATATACGCACACACATACATATGCATATGTACTTACTTTTTAATAAATCTATATTTTTGTATGCATATGCTTTGTATGCATATATATAGGTCTATGTGAGTGCATGTAGACACCTGTCTGTGAACACACAGGGCTAGAGGATGGCATCACATAAAATGACATTGTTTCTCTTTGAACCTGGAATGCTTGCTTTAAGGGCTAGCTTAAAGCAGCAAGCAAGTTCAGATAATCTTCCTGGCTCTGTACCTCTCTCTGCCAGAACTGGAATGAAAGCTTGGGTTATCTCTGGAGTACTGGAATCCATATCCTTATTCTTATGATTTCAGTGAGAGTGTTCTCAGCCACTGATCCATCCTTCCAATTCCCAGATCAACTCTGTGAGGCAGATATCATAGTCACCCATTTTACAAAGGAACAGTAAATTTGGTCATTTTGGAAAAGTTGTTCAGTCCTACAAGAATTCAAACACAGGTTTATTCTTCACACAGTGGAAAACCAGTATGCACCATGTGAAAATCATGTAAAAACCTGGTCTTTACCAAAAATCTCTTTATTCGTAAGGAATAACATGTCTCTTAGGACTAACATTTTTAATTGTTTTTTGTATTAGATGTCCAAGATATTCCGACGTTCTTCTGGAGTGGGTAGATTTATCAAGTCCCATGTTATCAAGATAAGGTATGTAGACCTGATCTGTAATTTCAAGCCAGTACCATTAAAGTGCCACATTTCATTAACACAGATGCTCACCGTCAGAATCACTGTAGCAAAGAGTTTCCATAAAACTAAAGCAACCAACAAGTCAATGGCCTTTCTGTACGCAAAGGATAAACAGGCTGAGAAAGAAGTTAGGGAAACAACACCCTTCTCAATAGTCACAAATAATATAAAATACCTTGGCGTAACTCTAACTAAGGAAGTAAAAGATCAGTATGATAAGAACTTCAAGTCTCTGAAGAAAGAAATTAAAGAAGATCTCAGAAGATGGAAAGATCTCCCATGCTCATGGAATGGCAGGATCAACATTGTAAAAATGGCTATCTTGCCAAAAGCAATCTACAGATTCAATGCAATCCCCATCAAAATTCCAACTCAATTCTTCAATGAATTAGAAAGGAAAATCGGCAGATTCATCTGGAATAACAAAAAACCTAGGATAGCAAAAACTCTTCTCAAGGATAATAGAACCTCTGGTGGAATCACCATGCCTGACCTAAAGCTGTCCTTCAGAGCAATTGTGATAAAATCTGCATGGTACTGGTATAATGACAGACAAGTAGACCAAAGGAACAGAATTGAAGACCCTGAGATGAACCCACACACCTATGGTCACTTGATCTTTGACAAGGGAGCTAAAACCATCCAGTGGAAAAAAGACAGCATTTTCAACAAATGGTGCTGGCACAACTGGCGGTTATCATGTAGAAAAATTCGAATCGATCCATTCCTATCTCCTTGTAGTAAGGTCAAATCTAAGTGGATTAAGGAACTCCACATAAAACCAGAGACAATGAAACTTATAGAGGAGAAAGTAGGGAAAAGCCTCGAAGATATGGGTACAGGGGAAAAATTCCTGAATAGAACAGCAATGGCTTGTGCTGTAAGATCGAGAATCGATAAATGGGACCTCATAAAACTGCAAAGCTTCTGCAAGGCAAAAGACACCGTCAATAAGACAAAAAGGCCACCAACAGATTGGGAAAGGATCTTTACCTATCCCAAATCGGATAGGGGACTAATATCCAATATATATAAAGAACTCAAGAAGGTAGACTCCAGAAAATCAAATAACCCCATTAAAAATGGGGCTCAGAGCTGAACAAAGATTTCTCACCTGAGGAATACCGAATGGCAGAGAAGCACCTGAAAAAATGTTCAACATCCTTAATCATCAGGGAAATGCAACTCAAAACAACCCTGAGATTCCACTTCACTCCAGTCAGAATGGCTAAGATCAAAAATTCAGGTGACAGCAGATGCTGGCGAGGATGTGTAGAAAGAGGAACACTCCTCCATTGTTGGTGGGATTGCAAGCTTGTACAACCACTCTGGAAATCAGTCTGGTGGTTCCTCAGAAAATTGGACATAGTACTACGGGAGGATCCCGCAATACCTCTCCTGGGCATATATCCAGAAGATGTCCCAACCAGTAAGAAGGACACATGCTCCACTATGTTTATAGCAGCCTTATTTATAATAGCCAGAAGCTGGAAAGAACCCAGATGCCCCTCAACAGAGGAATGGATACAGAAAATGTGGTACATTTACACAATGGAGTACTACTCAGCTATTAAAAAATGAATTTATGAAATTCCTAGGCAAATGGATGAACCCGGAGGGCATCATCCTGAGTGAGGTAATCCAATCACAAAGGAACTCGCACAATATGTACTCACTGATAAGTGGATATTAGCCCAGAAACTTAGGATACCCAAGATATAAGATACAATTTGCTAAACGCATGAAACTAAAGAAGAACAAAGACCAAAGTGTGGACACTTTTCCCCTTCTTAGAAATGGGAATAAAACACCCATGGAAGGAGTTACAGAGACAAAATTTGGAGCTGTGACGAAAGGATGGACCATCTAGTGATTGCCATATGCAGGGATCCATCCCATAGTCAGCTTCCAAACGCTGACACCATTGCATACACTAGCAAGATTTTGCTGAAAGGACCCAGATATAGCTGTCTCTTGTGAGACTATGCCGGGGCCTAGCAAACACAGAAGTGGATGCTCACAGTCAGCTATTGGATGGACCACACGGCCCCCAATGGAGGAGCTAGAGAAATTACCCAAGGAGCTAAAGGGAACTGCAACCCTATAGGTGGAACAACAATATAAACTAACCAGTACCCCGGAGCTCTTGTCTCTAGCTGCATATGTTTCAAAAGATGGCCTAGTTGGCCATCACTGCAAAGAGAGGCCCATTGGACTTGCAAACTTTATATGCCCCAGTACAGGGGAACCCCAGGGCCAAAAAGGGAGAGTGGGTTGGTAGGGGATTGGGGGGGTGGGTATGGGGGACTTTTGGGATAGCAAGTTTATAGCCATTTCCTGTGCAGTGGTTTTCTTTAATGTCAGCACATCTTCGTTGTTATTTAAAATGCTCTTTTGTTTTAATACTTTGGTGGAGTGTGATATACAGAATTTAAACATGGAGTTGCCATCAGAGCCTAAGCCTTATCTTTTTGCATAATTATTTATTCTGTGCATGTTTGGACATGTACATCAGTCATCATGAGCATGTCATCATGCTGAGCCAGTTCTCTACTTCCAGCATGTGGATTCCAGGGGTCAAGCTCAGGTCATTAGGCTTGGCAGAAAGCACCTTTACTTGCTAAGCCATCTCAATTGCTCCTGTATGTTTTGATATAATGTTTAAGAGGTCTAGATTCCATACTGAGATAGATGCATAGATAGATAGATAGATAGATAGATAGATAGATAGATAGATAGATAGATAGATAGATAGATAGGTGACAGAAAATAGGCATATGATAGATAGGATATATATGGCTACTTAACTGCTTAATGATAATTATCCTTTTTCTGCATTTTTTCTTTTTGTCTTCGTTCTTCTTTCTTAGACTTTCTAACTAAATTCACTTTCCAAAATCTACTAGAGTCTTTTCAGTCTTAACACATGATATAAATTTATATATTGGAATCATTGATCACATCATATATCTTTATAAACTACTTCCTCTAAAGATTGTTTATTACATGAATACCAACTACCAAAGTTTCAGTGTTTTAATACAATATTTATTGCATTTCCATAGTTCAGCTCAAAGGGTCAGAAGGAGCAGCAAAAGAGTGGGTGCTGGTGGGCATTATAGTGTGGCATTGCTACAGGATCTTCTATTTCTCCCTGAGACAAGAGAGGCACAAGACCTTCACAGTAAGGGACATCATTTCTGCCCACATGCCTCTGGCCAGAATTCATGAGAGTTTTGGTAAACCTCAAAACTAGAAACACAGTATAGTTATGTGCTCAGGAGGCAAAGGACAAGGGATGCAGTGAACCACATGGTCTCTGCCACACTTCACTGGGGAGTAATGACATCCACTAACAGCTTTGTTCAAAAGTCCTTAAAAAGTATATTCTTTAAGTAAGCATGAAGTCTGATTTAATGAGCACCTCACAAACTCTCAAAGCCAAAGAAAGGTAGAGGACAGTCTTCTCATTGCTAGTCTGTTGTGTTCACTCCTCCAGTGCTTGCTACACTCTTCATCATGCATCCCATCTTGTTGCCTTCATCTGAATACAATGCTAAGTCTTGTGTGCACAAAATCATCCACAATGTTTCTCAAAAAACTCCTGGAGACCACAGAGATGGAATTAATTTTCTCTTTTGCTCCAGTCCAGATGAACAAGGAGTGAACATTCTTATAGTGCTCATGTTTCGATACCCATCTACTGACAGTCCAGAGCGAATCAAGAAAAGAATTGAAAGGACTTTTTATCAAAGTCTGAAGATCAAACAGTTGCCTTTGACTATTAATATACCATCATTCAGCCTCACACGTAAGTCTTTTGGGTGCTGTTTGTTATTTTTCTAATTCTCTTTGACTGCAGTCCCCTGTGCTTGTCATAAAAGTCTGGTTTATGTAACTTCCAATTTAGAAATTTACCACTTGTAAGTCTCTAAGTGAGCTTGGAGAGATGGCTGAGTAGTTAAGAATACTTACTGCTACTGTGAAGGACTCAAGTACAGTTTCCAGCTTCCATATGCCAGCACACAATTATCTGTAACTCAAGTTCCAATGTAGCCAACACCTCTTTTGATATCCTTGGGCTCTTGTATGTACATGGTACATGCACATGTACACACACACACACAAACACATGCACGTAGAAATTGACCAGCTTGAAAGTAAACTAAAATAAAAATTCACTATCAGGTAAAATTTAGAATTACAATATTTCCATACTTTATGATGAAGTTTCAATATTTTTTTACCATATCATACTATATATTTTAAAATACACCAAATGGTAGGCATTATTTTTAACATTTTACAGGTGGTGAGGTTGACATTAAACAAGGCCCTGAGACATGAATCAGCAAAAATAGGAGCCAGAATTAAACAGAAATATTATGAACCTCAGAATAATAAGTTAATTTTATTTTGTAAGTTAATTTTAGAGAGGTTGTTGTTGTTATTGATGGTGATGATGATAATGTTGTTTGTTTATATAAGATTTTCCCCATTTTTGTGAGTGTGTGTGACTATACAAGGCTATGCACACATGTGTGCAGATGCCAATGGAGGATTAAAGAGGATATTTGATTTCTTGGGGATAAAATTACAGGTGGGTGTGGATGCTGAGAACTGACCCCAGGTCCTCTGCAAGAACAATAAGTGATCTTGACCACTGAACCATGTCTATAGCCCAAACAGTTACTTTTTGCACCAAATAAACAATCATGTGTATGAAGAATGAGTCTGAAATAAGAGACATGACCTGTAAAGAGATCCTCTTAGTTATTACTTCAAAATATTTCCCTGTTACTTCTGAGAGAAAAATATGACTTGTTTTTCCCCAGAGTAGAAGAAAATGAAATTAAAATAGTTTATGACATTAAAAGGAAAAGCACCTAGAGCTAATTAGAATTCAAGCCAAGAGGGATTCTAGTGTTCTCTGACAAATTAATTAGCAAGTAAAATACTGCTTCCAATAAAATACTCTTTCAGATAATATTTTAAGATGCATGGATAGGACCTTTCTCTTTCCCCTTTATTTCTGTTCCTCAGTCTGTTGTCTATATCTCAGGACAGCAGGCATTCCAGCTATATGGCTTTATTTCATGAATATTGAAGTTTAGTTACTCTTGATATCATGTTAAAGAGGGAAGGGGTTTGAAGATCTTTCATGTACTTCTTTTAAGTTGGATTTTTAACATATTACATAGAGATAATGATCATGTTACCTACTATATATTATTTTGATTACATTATGGTACCAAAGAAAATAGGACATTCTTGTCATTATGCAGAGAGAAGTCTCAGAGCAAATCTTAATTATTAATACTACAGCTATGATCACATACTTAAAGTAAAATATCAACCATGGAAATTTACTGCATTATTAAAGCTATAATAGAATTTCTTACAGTTTTGAAAAGTAATTTTTGTCCTTGGTTATATGCAATGACATTTTTATCATATAGGCAATTTTCATCAAAATGAGTATATACTTATTTTGATATGCATAAGTATCTAAACTAATGCTTGATAACATATATCCATTTGCATATATTTTCTTCTGTTATATACATCATTCATTTAAAAAATGTCTCTGGGAAATCTCTAGTAGGGATTGGGACTCACATTTCTATTTGGACTTTTACAACAGAACAGAATACTTCAAAGTATGAAGTTTGGCATGGCGAGTACTTTGAGCTGAAATAAACCACGATGGCTCTCAAAAACCAGTTCTTTCTGCATCTCTCTCTCACCTGCTTTTCTCTCTTCTGCTCCAAGGCAAGTCATAGCAAGTAGAATTCCTCTTTCCTGAAGCAAGTACTGGGAATCTGATCCCCGTCTACCTTTCTGTGTAAGAACCGATCATAAAGGAATACTTTAACCTTTCTAAACATAAGACCTTCCTTTGAGAGAGTCCTGCCTGGGGAAGGAAAAAAAATGCTACTTAAAGGGATGAAGATTGATCAGACTAGGTCTCCTTGACACTCTTATCCCTACCTTGTTTCCAGCTACCTTTCTTATTCCACAGTGCATAGCTATGGGAGATCTGCAACCCTGTAGGTGCAACAACATTATGAACTAACCAGTATCCCGGAGCTCTTGACTCTAGCTGCATATGTATCAAAAGATGGCCTAGTCGGCCATCACTGGAAAGAGAGGCCCATTGGACTTGCAAACTTTATATGCCCCAGTACAAGGGAACCCCAGGGCCAAAAACTGGGAATGGGTGGGTAGAGAAGTGGGGGGGGAGGGTATGGGGGACTTTTGGGATAGCATTGGAAATGTAATTGAGGAAAATACGTAATAAAAAAATATATAAAAAAAAAAGAGTTGAGAATGGACAGCCTCTTTGCATAGATTTCAATGTGGGCACTTCAATGTGAGAGAGGGTCTCAGGGAGAAGTCAGCAAGGTGCATGGGCAGATTTCCTAATTCTTGTTAGACTAGGACCTTAAAAGTGAGCACTGAGAGTCTTTCCCACCAATGACCATTGGGAATAAGGACAAAGTACACTGAATGACAACAATTGTTATTGAAGTTGGAGGTTACTTCTTAGATGTTGGCTATAGCCCCCCTAAAGAAAACCACTAGGACATTTCCACTTGCTCTTTCATTCATAATCTTTTTACTTGTTTATAATAGAAAACCATAAAATGAAATTCTCTGAGTTCATTTTCAAATGAAATTCCATTATTTGAGCCAATGATCAAGTCAGAGGGTTGTTATATTTTACTTGACTATAAAACTTCATCCTGAATTATGAATACTTTAAATAATTAGCAATGTTGTTTATGAACATGTGAGCAAAATAGCTCAGAAAAGGAACTGTGTTTTCATGTCAATTAACTTCTATTCCTTTATTACAGCCATTGACAGCAAAAAGATGAGAAATCTTCTCAATAGCCGTAAGTTCCAAAATCATTTGTGTATTTCATAATAAACAGAATGGATGATATTTATAAATAGCTACTACAGATCACCAACATTTTCTCTTTCTTCTTATAAATCAAATATTTAATTTTTACTTTTTTATTTTAATACTTAACATATTAGATTTCTATCAATATGATTTTATTCTTTATAGCTTATATATGCTGCATAGTATTCTAGCTACTATATTAATATTCTTAAAAGTATCTTTAATATTTCAAGAGAGGTCCAATTTGAAGTTTTTATTGTTACTTTTAGGGTTTTATCCTTTTAAGCTTTTGAGGTTTACTTCCTGCTTTGCACCTGAATATATTTTGAGTTTCTGTAGGCAAATATGTGCCTATTATCAATGTTGTGAGAACATATGCAAGTCTTTTCAAAGGTTGGTTTGAAGTTTTGTCAATAGAAAATTTGATATCAGGGAATAATAATTTTTCTAAAGTACTCTTAAATTTTATAAAATGAAAAATATTATTTAAATTAAAAATAAATCAATGATAATAAATAGTTTCTTCTTGTTACATGAAGGACAAATTAAGACCTATATTCAGAGTTAACAAAATGGTCAACAGTAAAACAAAAATCCTTTTCTGAACTTCACATGCTGCCATGGAAAGATTACCACAAAGATATTTCATATTTGGGACACAAGCTACTATACAGAATATTTTCCCTAGTCTAACTATATCTTAGTAGTTATGAGGCACACCAGATTGGTCAGTTTGTTTTTTGAGTTAGACTTGCAAATTTTAAGATTATCAGAGTTTTTGTTAGTTTCTGACCTGTGAGCTTGCCCCAATCCCATCTATCTTCCTCAAAGGATGCTAAGCTACCACATCCCCATTTGACATTAAAAGCCCAGGGCCACCTTCCCTTGGCAGAATACTTGGTCTGTGTAGCTGACTTCACTTTTCAGCTTCCAAATCTATTATTCATACAACTAAAACTGTTTTCATTTTGCTTGTCTTCTAAGGTCATTTATTATTTTTTGCTCATATTATCTAGCTACACTGTTTCTTTGTAAGAGACTTATTTTACAGCCCTGACTGGCTTTAGACTGACAAAATTCCTGTATAGGCAGCTCAAATGCTGGGATTACTAAAATATGCCAAGATGCCAGGCTGTATATGATTTAGGCAGAGATCCGGAAATTGAGTTCTCAACTAAATGCCTAAGCAAAAAGATAAATATTGCTTTTGAATCTCAGGGAAATCAATCCAGTACATATGTGTGTGTGTGTGTGTGTGTGTGTGTGTGTGTATCCAGAGACCCTGTGCTAAGGACAGGTTAAAAAGTTACTGAGGCAAAGAATTTTCTTTAAACACAAATCATGATTCTTTTTCTTATTGTCATGAAAACAGACGACTGTGTGTTTCTTTGCCAGGATGTGGGATAAGAATGTCATCTTCAAACATCCCATTACCAGCATCCTCTTCTACTGAACGCATTGTCCAAGGGAGGGAAACAGCTATGGAAGGAGAGTGGCCATGGCAGGCTAGCCTCCAGCTCATTGGGGCTGGCCATCAGTGTGGAGCCACACTCATCAGCAACACATGGCTGCTCACAGCAGCTCATTGCTTCTGGAAGTAAGTTCACAGGGTTCTGGGGAGCATTTATTTTCTAATCCTCTCTTGCCATTGATCTCAGTCTCACCAGCTTGTCCTCTGATGTGCCCCTACTGTGCCTTCTACATACTAGAAGAGACTGTGCTCTTGATTGTATCCTTGTGATTCTAGTGTTATCTTTCCTATAACATTACAGTTTATTCATTATGAAGACTACTATTGTCTTAGTTAGGGTTTTACTGCTGTGAACAGACACCATGACCAAGGCAAGTCTTATAAAAAACATTTAATTGGGGCTGGCTTACAGGTTCAGAGGTTCAGTCCATTATCATCAAGGTGGGAGCATGGCAGTATCCAGGCAGGCATGGCGCAGGAGGAGCTGAGAGTTCTAAGTCTTCATCCAAAGGCTGCTAGTGGAAGACTGACTTCCAGGCAACTAGGGTGAGGATCTTATACCCACACCCACACTGACACACCCATTCCAACCAACTCACACCTATTCCAACAAGGCCACACCTTCAGATGGTGCCACTCCCTGATCCAAGGATATACAAACCATCACAACTATAAATTCAAAACAAATCAAAGATAATAAATAGTTTCTTCTGGTTACATGAAGGACAAATTAAGACCTATATTCAGAGTTAGGCTGAAAAGTAAAGTACTCTTGGCTTAGATGTGGAATCTCCTAACACCACATCCCTCTCTGGTACCCATTAGCTTGGAAGTAAGCAATTTGTGTCCCTCTCCAAGGTTGGGCAGACAGAAGGAGAAAAGTTAGCCACCTTGGTTCTGTTCCCCTACAAATAATCTCTGTGGCTTCTTACAGTCAAGACCCTGTGTTATTTGATTACAAAAAAAGAAGGCTTAGAAATCTGTTTTGATGCGCTCCCTTCTCATTACATTATCCAGGAAAACCCACGGGTGTGCATGACTCAGAAGGTGTATAGAGAGTAGCAGAGACATACCTTGTCACTCTGTCCTCATAGCAGGAATTCTGATCATGTTTAGCACAATTGAACTCTCAGCTTGATCTTACGGTTGTTGCTCTCAAAACTTTGACATACACAGTCTCTCTAGAGAACCTGGTGATTGAAGCACGTAACCTTTTCTCCCTTGCAGATCACCATCAGCATAGGGAGAATCTCACAAGGCAGGAGGGTCTCTGAATCAAGGCTACTTGCTTACACAGTGACACTGCCCACGTATTTCCCTAAAGTAGCTTTACTCTTCAAGGTGCTTCTTGGAGGCAAAAAAAAAAAAAAAAAAAAAAAAAAAAAAAAAAAAAAAGCTCATTCTTCTAAGGGCAGCAAGAGAATGATTCCAAGACATTTAACTGTTTTCTACATAGTCAAGGTGTAATGAGACTGAAGGAGAGACTCATTATTGCATATCTATAAACCCAAAGCTACTAATACCATGTCTTCATGACAAACACAAGACCCATTTGCTTGTTAAGATTTTCTGACATTTTCATATGATTATAGTTTTCCAATGTTAGTATTTCTATTTTTGTGAGAGCTTTAATCCACTTTAATTTACAATTGAGCTTTGTATAAAGTAAAAATTACAACCAGAATGCCAGCTTAATATTAGTAATGAGTATAAATACTTACTTTAGTGAGTCGAGTGTAATTTCTGGGGAAGGACAGAGATCTACATAGGACCTGAACATTGAAGCTGATAATGATATTGGTCTTAGCAACATAATTTTTTATACTATGAAAAGGATGGAAATATATTCAAAGGGTAATAGAATGTAGAAGTGCAGGGCTTTTGAAAATACTTTTACGGAATATATAAATGAAATATGGCAAAAAAAATTGGTAGATGATGAAAGCTATGATTTCAAAGGAATACTTTTTAAAATATGGCAAATATAGCATGTTTGATAATGATAAAAATAATCCAAAGAGCTGTGTAAGGTGATGATAATTTAAGAAGAGAATATATTTTGAGCATGATATAATTTCATATAATTGTATACTTGAAATACTATTTAGAGAATAGTATTTCAAGGAATAAAGGAATATTTTGACGATAATATAGAAGTTATTCAAATAGCCTTAATATTTAAATGACTTCTTCTATAGCAGTAGTATGTTTAAAAAAATGGTGTTCAAGTCCAATCCTAGCACTTCATGTCCATGTCTTTCCTCCAGTCTTTAAGAAACAACAAAGTTTTTAATAAGATGTAGGGAGACAAGACGTAGCGAGACTGGAGGATCTCTTAGTGTTCTTATTCACAGAGCCGGGGAGTTTGGGCCTATTGTGTGTCTCTGATGGTACACAAAGGGATGGACACTCTATTTTTCTTCTCAAATAGTGAAATTCTTAACTCCTGGAGTCATGTTAATCATTACCTCTCCTAGAATTCTAGTAGTGGATGCCTAGGTATCAAATGAAGGATACAGTCCTAGTGTGTCTATACTGAACAAAATTTCCATAAATAAATAAAATTATTATTTAATTAATCAATTAACAGGTAACAAAGAACTTTTTTCCTCCTCCTGTAGGAAGACCAGGATGTGCCTGGTTATCCCTGGAAAGTCCTGTGTACTTTGAATAATACATGAAAACTGATGGCTTTTTACTATTCTTAAAAGTTGATGATTCAGGGAGGGGGGATGATGTAAATATATTATAACCTCAAAAGGTAGAAAAATACTTTTTTGGGGGGGGGAGTTCGAGACGGGTTTCTCTGTATAGCCCTGGCTGTCCTGAAACTCACTTTGTAGACCAGGCTGGTCTGGAACTCAGAAATCCACCTGCCTCTGCCTCCCAAGTGCTGGGATTAAAGATGTGCGCCACCATGCCCTGCTCAGAAAATTACTTTTGAAAAAGGCAGACAGACAGGAAAGGAAGAAAGAGAGAAAGGAAGAAAAGAAGGAAGGAATAAAAAGGAAGGAAGGAAGGAAAGAGGAAGGAAGGAAGGAAGGAAGAGAAAGTCCTGACTTCAAGCAAGTAATACAGAATGTAAAGCTCGTGGGTTGGAGAGATGGCTGTATGGTTCTACTCTTGAGGAGGACCTGGGTTCCATTCCCGGCAACATACTAAACGTTGAACAACTGCCTGTAACCTCAGCTTCAGCTACTCAGATGCATCTTGCCTATGCTGATACCTGTATTCATGTACACATAGTCACACACAGGCAAATAAAAAGATCTTTTAAAAGTGTTGATCATTCACCAATGTGGTGATCACTTATAAATGAGGAAATTCATCTTTTAACCTCTCCTCTGTGATTTCCTGCTATGTAATTTCTCGTCACTCAAACAATTTCTGGCTTCTGTATGCGTCTAATCATTCATGGTGTGAATAATTCTAAAGGGATTGAAAGGTCTTTGGAGAACTATAGCAGACAAGAGACAATTGGGCTGTATGAAATTTGTGACATAACCCTGGGAAGGAAAATTATCTATATGAAGGAAGAGTTGGTAATAGGGGAACTGAGCAGACTGTAGAGAAGGGCTTCCAGTAAGGGCAGCTTAGCCCTTGAATGTCAGGAAGGGGTGTGGCCATGGGTGGGGAGACAACTCTGCATGTGAGGAACTGCACAGTAGGCACATTCCACTTAGCCTCAGAGATCACAGCAAACAAGAGCCAACAAGTAAGTCATCAGATCAGAATGGGTGTTTGATGCAAAGGGAACTTACCTTTGCAAAGGAAATATGTTGATTTCCTAAAAGAAAGCAAAATACTATTTTTTCTTTTTGCACAATTCATTCAAATGGAAGAACAAGAACCCGAAGAACTCCTAACAAGGCCCAAATTTAAATTTTGGAAATGCTAGTGCTACTACTTACTTAATTAATTAAACTTCTTTTTCATGGAGCTACCTACCTACAGTCAGTTCTCTCAACATGGGAATTGTTCAAATGCATAATACTAAAAATTGGGCAGGTGTATAATTTTTACTTTCTTCTTCTTCTTCTTCTTCTTCTTCTTCTTCTTCTTCTTCTTCTTCTTCTTCTTCTTCTTCTTCTTCTTCTTCTTCTTCTTCCTTCTTCTTCTTCTTCTTCCCCTCCTCCTCCCCCTCTCCCTCCCCCCTTCCCCTTCTCCTCCTCCTTCTTCCCCTCCCCCTCCCCTCCTCCCTTCCCCTCTCCTCCTTCTTCTTCCTCTTCTTCCTCCGCATCCTCTTCCTCCTCCTCCTCCTCCTTTCTTCTTCTTTAGAAGGTAATGTGAACATCACAAAACTTATCCTTTAATTTTCTGCAGAAACAGAGACCCAACTAAATGGATTGTCACCTTTGGTACAACTATAACACCACCTTTAGTCAAACGAAGTGTTGGGAAGATTATCATCCATGAAGAGTACCACAGAGATACCAATGAAAACGACATTGCTCTAGCTCAGCTAACCACCCGTGTCGAGTTTTCAAATGTGGTTCAGAGAGTCTGCCTCCCAGATTCATCTATGAAATTGCCACCGAAAACAAGTGTTTTTGTCACAGGATTTGGGTCTATTGTAGATGATGGTGAGTAGTTTCAACATGCTTTTCAAAATACAAAAGTATTTTCATAAAAATCATGGTGCAGGGCCTGGGACTCAGTTTGCAAAGTATTAAACAAAAAGATATGAGTAATGGGTCCTAGCTACCATGTGAAAGCTGAGTATAATGGTTCATAACTGTAATAGATGAAGTCCATATTCAGTGAGATACCCTAAATCTCAAACACCATCTCAAAATTAGCTGAGAGTTATTGAAGAAAATACTGACCATCAACTCCTATTCTCCACATGCATGTACCATAAACATGCACTTGTACCCATATTCATATGTGCACACATACAAACAGACACACATAAGCTACACACAGGCACACACAGTTGATGATGATGATGGTGGTGGTGGTGGTGGTGGTGGTGGAGGTGGTGGAGGTGGTGGTGGTGCTGCTGCTGCTGATGGCTGCAAAGTTCATAGGGTTTTAGCCCTTGGAATGGGGAGCTGTTGCTTGAGAAGTAAAAGATGGAAAGGCTTGTTTCGAAGTTCACAATTGAAACAGTGGTGAGAAACAACAGAGACTAGGAAAGAAGAAAAGAAGAGAATAAGTTAGAGAATATAATAAAGAACTAGCTAAAAACAAACTGTATACTTCCTTGAAGTAAATACTTTTAGGCACCCTTATATTTTAAATACCACTCTTGATGATGTCTTTTCTTTATTTTCCTTCTATCTTCTCTTTAGAAATATTTAAAGATATCAAGTCTAAGAACTATATGAATTGAAAATAGAAACTTAAGAATTTTAAGTACTAATCTGCTACCCACAGAGAGATTAATTGGATAGTTAACATACTGCTAACATTTAGCGTTCAATGAAGAATCTACTAAAAGCATGGGGATGGGTGCGGACCTTTAATCTCAGCACTTGGGAGGTAGCAGCAGACAGATCTCTGAGCTTGAGGCAGCCTGGTCTACAGATCAAGTTTCAAAATAGCTAGGGCTACACAGAGAACAGTCCTGTCTGGATCCCCATCCCCCTGGAAACAGTCCACTGAAGAAAACAGAAGGCATGCCACATGCTGAAACATGCAGCCTAACTTTGAAAGTACAACTCTGATATGTGAAATTTTCTCACATATCCTATACATAAACTCAGGCTTGGCAGGATGTGTTTTTATAATTTTCATTTTCACTACTCACTCATATTTATTCCACCATTGCTTGACCCAAACCCTAAACTGTTTCCTGTCTGTAACTCAAGCATGCAGGACCCTCCACTTCCAATCCCCATCTCTCTTCTGCCATAAGATGGCTGATACAAATCTCTCGTCCATTTGATTTTCCATGTTACTAAACTCTTTAAATGATGCAGTACAAATGACAGCAGGGAGAATACTTCTCTGTGTTGCGTCCTGCTTTCTGCTTTATATTATCTGGAAAAAACAGTTGTATTTATTCGCAGTTTGGATTATACTAGTGTGATTGGTCTTTCTGAGCATGTAGTGAAAACTGCAGAATGTGTTCCTGTAAAAAGTCTTGTATACAAATAATATCTTTATGTAGTTTCATGTGTATATAATATATTATGAATAATATATTACTATTATAATCCATGTGTATATAATAGGGCCTACACAAAATAAACTCCGGCAGGCCAGGGTGGAAACCATAGGCTCTGATGTGTGCAACAGAAAGGATGTATACGATGGTCTGATAACTCCAGGGATGCTGTGCGCTGGATTCATGGAAGGAAAAATAGATGCATGTAAGGTAAGTTGGAAGTCAAAATCAAACCTTCTAAAGGAAGTTTCATTAGATAATCCTGAGCTTGGCATGTGCTCATGGGGCAATTGTATTGAGTGTTTGGTGTGCATTAACCCAAAGTAAAGCACTGTTAGTGTGTAGCATTTCATTTACTGCAGTAGATACATGCAACACTATCATTTCCTCATTTTCCATACTAGAAAATGAAAGTCAAAGGTCCCCTTTTTTGGTCCACACAGTTACTTTATGCTTCATTACTTTTTCCTTCTTCTATTTTTTTTTCCTTTGTGGAAGGGAGTGGGAGATTGAGACAGTGTCTCCTATAGTAGTTGTCCAGGTCAGTCTCTAACTTGCTATGTAGCTGAGGATGACTTGAACTCTTGATCTTCTTTTCTACACCACCCAAGTGCTGGGAATATAAGAGTGCACAACCATGCTTGACTTCATTCTTTTCTGGAAGAACTGCTCCTCTGAATGACTCAATTTTCTTGGAGCCCAAAGGGCTCCCAGAACTAGAAGGCAGGTTTCTTTTGCCAGGCATTGAGAGTTTGATTAGTGTATGGTGCTTGAGGGAACATTTTCACCCTATGTAGTAAAGTCCACTGTGTGTGTGTGTGTGTGTGTGTGTGTGTGTGTGTGTGTGTGTGTGTGTGTGTGGTGTGTGGTATGTGTGTGTTATGAATGCATGTACATGCATGTGCATATATGTGTGTGTGCATGCATGCATATGCATGTGTGTATGCATGTGTGTGTGTGGTGTTTAAGAGAGCTTACAAAATAATATATTATAAAATAATATATTTCCTGTGACCTTTCAAACGTCTTCAAAGTTATTTATCTCTCTGTCCTGTCTCTCCCTCTGTATTATTCTTTCCCACCCTACAATTAGGTATCCCTCCTCATTTCCACATTTTTTCCTTCATAACAGATTCTTCAGAGCTAGATCCCCTACCCTCCATGTTCCATTTGTATTTTCATGACTTCTGTGGTCACTCCAGGTTATATCCTCAGATCTAAAGATTCATAGTTAAAATCCACAAATAAGACAAGACAGGTTATTTCACTCAGTACATTTTCCATCTATTTATCAGAAGCATTCATGATTTTCTGTTACTTTATTGCCTAATAGAATCCCATTGTAGCACATTTTTATTATTCATTATTGAGTAGGACATTTAGTCTGCCTCTGTTTTCTATCTATCATGAATAGAGTGCTCCTTTTTGTTGTTTATCTATTATATATTTTATATATTTATGTTCTGTACTTTATTTCCTTCTGCTTGCCAAATTTGACCTTGGTTTGTTCAGTTTTATCCCTTTTCATGGAATAATGTTATATTTAATTAAGATTTTTGGTTCTTTATTCTGATCTAGCTATGCAATATGTAAGCTTCCCTAAGCTTCTATTTTCCATGTACCTTATAAGGTTTTGGAATTCTGTTTCAATTTTTGTTTGTCTTAAAACAAAAGTATTTTATTAATTTCCTTTTATCCTATTTTTGTGAATTTGTACAGATTTTTTTCTAATTGATTGATCTATAATTCCAAGTCACTCTGGTTCCAGGGAGGCCTCTGTAAATCACCTATTCTCTATGACTCAACCCTCCCTCTCCATTCAAGTTCCTGTTTTCACTGATCATTAGAGGGAGGTTCACCCTAGCTCTGTGTCTCTTATAGTTAACATTTACCTCACAACTGGTTCTGTTTTATTATTGTTGTTAGATGTCTTGGGGGAAAATATTTTGACCCAGATTCTGCTTGCTAGAATCCTACTTTGTGGCTTTATCTGATTTTTGGAAAGAACATCTATGTCTGTTGTCTCTATTCCTCATGTTCTTCTAGTGCTTTCAACAAGCAGTATTGGGTCTTCTCTGTTATTTTCTCCAAAGAGTTCTTCCTATTGACTCATGAGTGACATCAATGCTAAATTCTAACAGTCATCTTTGACACAGTTCCTAAAAAACAAAAACAAAAACAAAAAAACCCCAACAACTTAGGAACAGCATTTAATAATGCTTATTTCTCCCTTTCTTAAGGCGTGGTCTTCTTCTGGTTCTGAATTATTTCCATCCATTTCCATTGAATCTGATGGATTTATTTTTTACCTTTGTGATAACTTCTCTCTCACCAGTTCTCCATTGCACCCCCACTCTCTCTTTCCTCTTAACACTCCTCACTGGTCACCTCGTTTTCACTTTAGTACTCTTTTAGTGCATTTGTCAGATAAATTCAGCAATATTTATAGGATGCTGCTCTAGTTTATCAAATACATCCTTAACATATTTCAGTGACCACATTTTGTTCTTACCATTGGACACGCAAACTTTATATGCCCCAGTACAGGGGAACGCCAGGGCCAAAAAGTGGGAATGGGTGGGTAGGGGAGTGTTGGGGGGGAGGGTATGGGGGACTTTTGGGATAGCATTGGAAATGTAATTGAGGAAAATACATAATAAAAATATTTAAAAAAATAATAATAACTAAAAAAAAATTACAAAGCCAAGCTTTCTAAACAAAGAGCACAGTGTTTCATAGTAACTCCTGGCCCTATTCACCAGCCACCACACATATCACTGAACTCTCCCTGTTATTTTCCTTATACCTCCAATACTATCTTTTTCATTCTTGCATCAGATGGATTCCTACATACCTCAGAGCCTTAGCAAAAATGTTCCCCCCTATCCAAGGTACCGTACATTACTACTTTCTGACACACAATCAACATCTCTACTTTCTCATATCAATATAATTATATTTCCCAGAGATGTATAGGGAAAAATCTACCCTGAAAAATCAAATATTCATATTGTATGTTTCTCTGCCGGTTACCATAGTTATTGTTTGTCTCTTTGGGGGGCTTACTTAAATATTAGCCTATTTAATCTATACTTCAAGCTCTGTTAGCATAATGAAGCTTTCATTTTTGGATCTTCATTCTATCCCCAATAACTGTCAGAATGTGTTGGGCATGTAATCAGAACTAAATCCATACTTGGTAAGACTATATGGGAGAGGTTAGAAATGGCTTACTGATTAAAGGTTCCTAGGCTCTTCTAGAACACCAGAGTTTGCATCCCAGCACCCATCTTAGGCTGCCCGCACCCATTAACTTCAGCTCAAGGGAATCCAGTGTCTTCTTCTGAACTCTACAGGCACCTGCACATCTCTCTGTCTGTCTGTCTGTCTGTCTGTCTGTCTGTCTGTCTGTCTGTCTCCCTCTCCCTTGTCTCTCCCTTGGCCTCTCTGTTTCACTCTCCCTTAACTTCCTCTCCTTCTTCCTCCGCCTCTCCCTTGTCTCCTTCTCCCTTTCCCCATCATATATCATTTTTCAGCCTGAGTAAATGGAAGAAAAAAGTAAAAGATGCAAAAAAAAGTTAAAATATTTTACAAAACCTTGCCCATGATTGACAGAACTGGGCCTAAAACTTGGGCATTTTAACATCTGAGAACATATTTTTACCTTCTATAACAGCATCTGTCTATGTAATCTCCCTCTTTACATGAAAGAGATAAAGGAACATTTTTTTTAAAAGATTTATTTATTTTATGTATATGAGTACACTGTAGCTGTATAGGTTGCTGGGATTTGAACTCAAGTCCTTCGGAAGAGCAGTCAGTGCTCTTACCCACTGAGCCATCTCTCCATCTCTAGAGGAACATTTATAATTCAGCCAAAACATATAAATTAGAAGTAGATGAGTATAAGAAAAAGAGACCAAGATCTGGGCAATGGAGTGTAGTCAGATCAGTGGTCTTCAGAAGCAATATTTGAAATTTTCTCTTTACTATGATACATGATAGTCTCATATGTAACATTTTATGTGAAAATACTGTTCCCAAATCACAAAATATATGTAGAACATGTCTAACCAAACAAATAAAAATAGGATGATAAGCCAGAAATAATAAAATCATTCCATATGAATGATGATTGGTCTTTCTACTGAAAAAGAAAATGTACTTTGAGGTTCAACCCAATAGAAAGACATACAGTCTATTAACAGACTGTCCATTTAACAATCATTTCTTTTTTTGTGTTTCTTCTTTTTCTTCTTTTGGAGGACAAGGTCTGTGGGAAAGAGATGATTATTATGATATTGACTGGAGTTTTTTCTATTGCAGGGTGATTCTGGTGGACCTTTGGTTTATGACAATCGGGACATCTGGTACATTGTGGGCATAGTAAGTTGGGGACAATCTTGTGCTCTTCCAAATAAGCCTGGAGTCTACACAAGAGTGACTAAGTATCGAGACTGGATAGCCTCCAAGACTGGCCTCTAAAGTATACTGTTGCGAGTGATGGTCATAGCCCATGAAGCAGAATACCTGCAGATTGTACAGTATTACTTAGAGAGTTGTGAGCTACAGTCACAGCCCATGGAGCAGGATGGCTGCAGATTGTACATTATGCGCATTATTACTTAGAGTCACTGGGGGTAAATGAGTGCTTCTGCCAGATGTGAAGGACTCTTCAGATGGAGACCAATTTAATATCATGAGGTGACTTTGTGTGCATAAACTTTTACCAAGAAGGAAGAAAACTTAGCAAATGACAGGCAGCACCAGTACCTCACTCGTAAAGGTGAATCCTTAATGTGACAAACACAAATAGCTTCCCTCAGGATATAAAGAGCTGCCAAGCTGCTACGATCTTACCTCATATAATGCGTAGAACTCCAGGACTCATCTTACAAATGTCAGCTAGTATCTTCCTTAAGGATTCAAGACACAAGCATTTTAGAATTCATACCTGGACATTCAACTGCTACAATGAAGGAGTGTGTAACCTGCAGTAAAACTTGAACTCTAACCTGCATTTGCAGCTGACCAAGCAGAGCTTTATTCTCAACCACAGGAACTGCCATTATTTAAATGCATATGAACTTGCCATTATACTATGTAATGTCCTCAAGCAGTAGCTTTAGGAAGCATATTGAGTTGATAAGAATCATTTCTGGCTTACTCCTTAGCAGTGTCTTGCTATCCACATATAAATCATATTTAGCCCATCAAAGAGAAAAATAAAATTAGTACAAGTATATTTCCACTAATATAAGAAGAATTAAAGGAAGCTGATGAACGCAGAATAATCTGAAATATAGTTAGTGACATGGCACTCAAAACTTTTGATGGAACATGTTTTCCAAATATTTATTTATAAATGTTTTGACATAAGCAAATGGTAGCTGTTGCTACCATCATAAGTTACCAGCTCATTGCCAAGTTATATGTCTATCAAAATGTCAGGCGGGAAGTGCCTTACGGAAAACACTTAGTACAGTGCTTAGTACTAAGTACTAAGTACTAAGTACTAAATAGTGAGTGTCCCAGCAAAAGGGCTTAACTATAGTTCAAAGCCTGGTGGTTGGCATAGTGTTAGTGAGCCCATATTGTCTGAGCAAGGCCAGTGGCTCACGAATTTTGTCTCTGCCCTATGCAAAGTATATGCTTTTATGCTAATGACCCAATATCTCTCTGTTAGTTAGCTCTTTCATCTGGATGGTGTGAATTAAAATACTACCTCATTGTGGGATTTTTTTTTGAGGGTTACATGTATTAATACATGTAAAGTATTTGCAATAGCATCTGCACACAGTAAGTTCTTAGGATGAATAAGCTACTATCAATATTAATGTTCCTTGGACTTTAAAAGCACATTGTACTTTTAAATGTCCTACTTATTCCAAAGATGCAAATAATTTCAAAGTACCTTAAATTACACTGTTGAAAAGCAGATCGAGTATCAGTTTTTCAAAATCACTTTCATGTTTTCTGGATTTAATTTTGATCTATGTCTACTATAGATGACCTGTGTCTACAGGGTGATGGCTGCCATGCTTGGAACTAAACTATAGCCGAGTGTCAGTATTGACCTCCTGCCCTCAGCTGTGAGGTTTGCAAGTTACTTTGACTTAGCAGGCAAAAACTGTGGCATAGCCATTGTTGAATGGCTAAAAGTTTTGTTTCCTTTTGAGTTTACATGTAATTGGTTTTATATGTAACATTTGTAACCGAGATTAATACAACCTTTTCAAAGTCTCTGAGGTGCTCTAAGTTGCATCTCAATGAACTACGAGCACAAAGAGGTCATGTCTGGTCACTTAAAAAATTAAAGCTGGGCATGACTGATGTTGGATCTTTTTCTTTTAATTTAAATAAATGACTGTTTTTGGTAGATATGGGAAGGCAAATCTGTCTACCAAAAAGACCTTTATTCTTTCCTTTGTAAGTCTCTAACAATAGATACATGCTTGTGTATAATTTTATTTATAGTTCATCAAACTGTGATAACTTTTTTTTAAGTACTCGTGAAACTCTGTATAGTGATTTAAACCTTCCATGCTTAGTTAGATTGAATTAGATGATAATTTAACAGGAATAAGAAAAATAAATATAAAAAGTCATATGAATCCTAAAAGAAAAGTGTATTTTTTATAACAGTGTTTGTATGTCTTAGTTCATGTTTGGTATTTGACTTATTGATCGAATGTCACAAAAGTCAAGTAATCTTGTACTCCATGTTTTCCACCTGATATATGGGTTACTAAGCTGTCTACCTCATAGCATTCCTGTGAGGGATTCTTGTAAATAATAAAGTTGAAAAGTTGGAGAACATTTAAAGATCTTGAAAAATACAGAGTACATTATTGTTAATAGATACCAATATAGATGATACAGAAAATGCATTTAGATTATGAAGATTGACACATTTTGCTCTTTGCAATGTTGTGGTTTTATTGCTTTGTACATTTGGCAAACATAAAAATGGTTAACAACACACAAGAAAATGGTCTTGCCTCCTCTGTATTGACACTATAGTAATTTTAGTACTCTTTTAATCGAAAGCCAGATATAGGCTTAAAAGAACAGAAAAAAATCAATTAGATGTATAGAAAATGTAATAATCCCTACAAAACAGAATCTCTTGAAACCTAGGGTTCTGACTAAAGGTTATTTATTTATTTTTTTTGGAGGAGAAAGACTAAGCCAAAACTTTTGGTAGTAATAAGCCATGATTCTGACATCTTTATAATTCACCAACAATAAGAGCAATAAAATATATCTATCCTTTCAACTAAATAAACTTTAAAATTTTTTTATTTTATTTTATTTTAATTGGATATTTTATTTATTTACATTTCAAATGTTATCTCCTTTCCTGGTTTCCCCTCTGCAATCCCCCATTCCATCCTCCCTTACCCTGCTTCTATGAGTGTGCTCCCCCACCCACCCACCCACCCACCTACACCCACATCACAACCCTAGTATTCTTCTACATCAAGCCTTCACAGAACCAAGGGCCACTCCTCCCACTGATGCCAGATAAGGCCCTTTCAGCTCCTTCAGTCCCTCCCCTAACTCCTCCATTGGGATCCCCATGCTCCCTCCGATGTTTGACAGTGAGTGTCCATGTCTGTATTGGTCAGGATCTGGCAGGGCCTCTCAGGAGACAATTATATCAGGCTCCTGTCAGCAAGCACTTCTTGGCATCAGCAGTAGTGTCTGGGTTTGGTGTCTGCATGTGGGATGGATCCCCAGGTGGGGCAGTCTCTGGATGGCCTTTCCTTCAGTCTTTGCTCCAATCTTTGTCCCTGTATTTCCTTTAGACAGGAGCAATCCTTGGTTAAAATTTTGGAGATGGGTGGATGACCCCATCCTTCAACCAGGGGGCCATGCCTAACCTCTGGTCTCGACAGGTTCTCCCTCCCCTTTGTGGGATATTTCAGCTAATGTTATCCCCATGGGGTCCTGGGAGGCTCTTGCTTTCCTGGCATCTGGGACTTTCTGGTTGCTAACCCCAGTTCCCCATCCCCCATTGTTACACACCTCTGTCCAATTTCCTGACCTTCTTTACATCTCCTCCATCTCCTTCCACACCTGATTCTTCTCCCCTTTTTCACCTACCCCTCTTCTCTTCCTCCCAAATCCCTCCCACCCTCTACTTCCCTTGATTATTTTGTTCCCCCTTTTATGTAGGACTGAACTAAATAAACTTCTTATAAATTATTTGATAGCAAGAAGAGGTATGCACCTTCAAGCAGTCATGGAAATGAAGATAAACTTTTAACAAATTATTGAAATTGATAGGATTATAACTTGTGAAGCTGCTTGGTGAATGTTGTGATATTAAGACTAGGTATCTACTTGTTTATAGTGAGCCCTGGTTGGTGGAGAAATAGAGTCCAGCCCAGTCTTACTTCCACTGGTATATTCTGAGTCATGCAAGTGTGACAGCTGAGGGCATTGTAGCCTTAAGTAGCCATTTTAAATCACTGTTTCTTCTTGCAACAACAAATGTGAGATAAGCTAAATTCACACAGTGTTCCACATTGTGTCTCTACACCATTTACACATACACATGTGTGGTGTGTGTATATTCATGTGTGTGGTTGTTTTATGTGTGTCTTAGTTATCCTTCTACTGTTGTAAAGAGACACCATGTCTAACGAAACTTATAAAAGGAAGAATTTATTGGTGGTTTGTTTACAGTGTCAGAGGGCTAGTCCATGACCATTACGGCAGAAAGCATGGAAGCAGGCAGACAGGCATGGTGCTGGAGCAGTGTTTCAGAGCTTACATATTGAGACAAGAAGGGAGAGAGAGGGGAGAAAGAGCGAGAGAAGGAGAGAGAGAGAGAGAGAGAGAGAGAGAGAGAGAGAGAGAGAGAGAGAGAGAGAGCTAGCTGGAATGGAGCTTTTGAAACATCAATACCACATGATACACATCTGCCAAAGGGCCACATCTCCTAATCCTATACAAATAATTCCACCAACTAGGGGACCAAGAATTCAAATATATGAGCCAGCAGAGGACATTCTTACTCAAACAACCAAAGATTGATTTTTGAAAGTGAAGAATGAATGAAACATAAGTAGGAGTGTTGAATACCATTTGCTGAAAAGAAGGGATCAATGTATTCTGAATAATTGGTGCTTGCATGGGGGCTGCATAACCATTGAAATGGATCACAGTTTGAACCCTCTGAGCTTCATTAGCAGAAGGGAGCATAGAAATCTGAAAACATGGAAACTAACTCTGGTTAGTGAGTTAATTGTAAGCAAGTGAACTGTAAGCAAGGAAAAAGGAAGAGATAAGTTTCCCATGTAGAAAAGAAGGGAAGAAGAGTCCCAGGAAAGAGAAAGACTGGTGTCAGAGAGATGAAAGCCCAGCAGTACCAAAGGAAGTGGGTGGTGATATAGCTAAAAATTACCAGACCAGAGGTAGAGGGGTTGAGGAATCAAGGTTACTTCCTGTGACCCTTACAATGACTGTCAAACCAAATCTCAGGTGTTTCGGTTTTGTTTTTGTTTTCCCCTTCTTCAAGCTATCTCTCTTTAGAATAGACATGAGAATCCTGGACAAGACATAATGAACGCATATGCCCTAAGGAAATCTTGTCAAGAGCATCAAATATTTCCTGAAAACCTAGTTTCAGGTGCCTCGGGAAGAGATGAATGACTGAGCCAGAGACCAGACGTGTACTGACTCAGATGGAGAAAGGCTGTCTCTTGAAAGATTAACAAAAAGCTTCCCCACGAGTCAAGGGAGTTGCTTACCCTTGGAACTTGACATTGTTTCTCAATTAGCCTGAACCAGGAAATGCTTATTTCCTGTAACAAAGACTTTATCAAGTGATTCTTTTCCGTACCTCAAACCATACTCTTGGTTAACATTTACCGGTTCCAACTTGTTAAACAAGTTTCTTTTAAATCTTTAAGAGTTCTTAACTTTAGCCAGCCCACACATCTGCAAGAATATCCAGGATGCTACTCATTTGACAGGGATCACACACAGAGCAGCGTGGAGGTGGAGAAGCTCACCTTCCCCACGGCGGCGATGTATCAGTAAGTTCGGCTTTATTTCACCTCTGAAGGGTTCATTTCACGTTTGTGTTTCTAAATAGACGTTAAAAATTATGCTAAGTTGGCTGTCTAATTTTCTCTATTTCTGTTGGTGAGAAGACATAGTGAGAATAAGAAGTCTACTTCAAAAGGTCATATTCTTGACTTAATTAGCAGTTGAGATTTTTAATGTTGGACTGAATCACATTTAATGTTGAATATGAGAAGTATGTCTAATATAGTTTAAAAGTTTAATATGAGAATTTAGATAACAATGAGCATCTTGCAGTAAGATGGAGAGCCCAAGAAGCACTGGTAAGCTCAGGGACTGGAATGGAATGAGGAAGGTAACTCCACCTAAGAGTTTAAAAGATATTTACTGGGCTCATTCTAAATGATGCACTAAGTCGATTCATTCGAAAGGAAATGTTCAAGGAAATGTTATATGGAAACCATATGCGTAGGCCTCCATTCTGAAGTTGATAAACATGACTGAAACTCAAAAATATGAAAAAAAGCACTTAATACCCTTGTTTTTATTCCTACATCTTTGTACTGTCTTCTCTTCTCCATCTCCTGGGTCCTACCATCCTCCCTCACTGGAGATTCCTCCCGCATCTCCTTTTTACCTTTCTAAAAAATGTTATTAATTAGCCACCTATTATATTCTATGCAACAATAACTTTTGAAATTAAAAACAATGCAAAAAGCTGCTCAATTAGAAAATGACAAATGTTTTGGTTTTCAAAAATAAGAAAACAAAAGACCATACAAGCACAATTTATGTAAATATATGAGAAGTGAGGAGTGTTTTATTAATATAAATATAGAAATCCATAGTAAGGAAATGGTAAACATTTTATTTCCTACCCTTTTTCTGATCTCCTCTGCATTTTGACATACTTGCCATCATCAAATATTAATTTTTCATCTGTACTGAGGTAAATTATCACAAGTTATTCAGGATGAAGGAATTACAAATGTCTTGTCTAATGTCTGATAAGAATTGCTCTGTCTTTTTTGACAGTAAAAAATGGATATTGTTATGTGACATTCAACTAAATTTAAGTAGTTTTCTAGACCAGGAAACTTCTAACAAAATTAATTCTTTGTAGTTATTAAGATGAGTTCTCTCTCCACCTGATCACCTTGCAGCCACAAATTAAGGTTTAGTATATTTAAAAAATAAACCAGAATAAGCAAAATGAAATTGGTTGTATTTGTGGAAATAGTAAATATTATGATAAATGGTTTTATTTGTATTTAAATGATTTTGAACACATACAAAAGTTGTCAGTGGCACACCTATAACAAAATTCAGTTTCAAGTCAGAGATATATCTCATGTACTTGCTATGTGTACATGAGAACTAGTGTACAGATCCTAGAGCCCACATAAAGTGTGGGTCTGGTCCACGTGTACCTGTTACACCAGCAGTGACAGCAGGGATACAAGGTTTTATGCATCTTGCTCTGCACCAAAAACATGAGTCTGGGTTCAGATGAAGACACTGCCTCCCAAGAACAAGGTTGAATGTGAAAGACAGTGATGCCATCTTTTCTCATCTACATATGTAGATACACATGTATACATACATGTGCGCATACACCATACACACATACATACACACACACATATTAAAAATAAAAAATAAATATGTAAACTAAAACCAATCAATTTTCCTTTTCACTATCTGGCATTCATTTATGGTCTGTTATATGCCAGGAAGTATTAGCAGCATTGGGGACATACAATTTAAATTTCTGTTAAGGCTTGGGTGAAACATGAACTCTATATTACAGTTGGTTAAAGGCAAAGGAAATCCCTTAGAGTAGTAAAGCGACAAGTGACGGTGACAAAAAAGAAAGAAACCAGAAAAACAGAGTCAATAAAAGCCCTGGGAAAGTACCTGGTGTGCAGTCCACCAGGAAATCATCTAAACTTCCACATTCCTGCAATCCTCCATTTACACATTTTCAAGATTTCCAACTCTAGATCCAAAAGTTCACAACAGGTTGGCATTATTGGGTCTGGCTTTCCTTAGCTTTTTGGCTCAAAGGGAGACGAGGGGTAAGTGTCATAAGGAAGGAAATGAGGTATTAAGAAGCTCTCTCTATTCCTTCTACTGATGGTGTCTTTGGAAAACACAACAACATTCTTAATTTTTTTTTTCAGCGCTTTTGAGTGAAGTGAAGAAAATACACCTTGTGTTTTGTACATACTGTTATAAACCACAATGCTTATCACTTAATGTGTTAGTAGAGCCCTTTAAATGTTTTTCTAATTCATTTAAGACCAACACATTTCTAGCTAACCACTTGTCAACTTCTGGTCTTCTCAACTTCACTCAAAATGGATTTCATTACATTTCTGACTTTTTTTAATCTAGAAATATTTTTTTCTAGTTAGCCACTCTATACTTATTATGATCTAAAAAGAAGTACAAATGTATTTGTTTTTTATTTAATTTAAAATCTTTTCTTTCTCATCAAAAGAAACAACTACAAAATAAAACTTCAGGATGATTTCGATCCCCAGCACCCATGACGGAAGAAGGAGCTGACTTCTGGAAGTTGTGCTCTGACCTCCACATACATGCTCTGACCTCCACATACATGCTCTGACCTCCACATACATGCTCTGGCATGCTTTGACCCTCTCCCTGCCCCACTATAAAAACCAACCAACCAACCAACCAACCAAACAAACAAACAAACAAATAATCTAAATCTTCTCATTTTAAGAATAAGGTTCTGAGTGATTTTATAATCCTCGGTCTCCCAACATAAATACTAGAATTTTGTTTATTGTGGAAACACCTATCAGTAGACTGTTTCTCCTATATGTACTGTTATGCCTTTTATAATAACAGGCAA
This sequence comes from Mus caroli, assembly GCF_978045245.1. NCBI lineage: Eukaryota > Metazoa > Chordata > Mammalia > Rodentia > Muridae > Mus > Mus caroli. Next base: position 89,091,211 of record NW_028227259.1, on the reverse strand, counting down.
TCAAAGAAAAAAGCTTCGTCACTGGGTCTAATGGCTCAGGCCTATAATCCTACCAACTTAGGGGATGAGGTAGAAGAATAAAGAGTGCAACCTTGCCTAAAGAACTCAGTGAGACAGGGTCTGAAACCCCTTTTTAAATGCACGGGGCTAAGTGCTTGCCTAGCATATGAAATTTCATCCCTAGTACTGAAAAAAAAATAAAAGAAAGAGGCACTGGTTGGGGGAGAAGGAAGGAAGGAAGGAAGGAAGGAAGGAAGGAAGGAAGGAAGGAAGGAAGGAAGGGAGGGAGGGAGGGAGGGAGGGAGGAAGGAAGGAAGGAAGGAAGGAAGGAAGGAAGGAAGGAAGGAAGGAAGGAAGGAAGGAAGGAATAAAGAAAATTAGTTTGCCAATGGAAACATACACATGGGGAATATGAAGTCTAACGGCTGTAACATTGCCATGGGGATTAAATCTGATAAAAGGAAGAGTGTGCCTTGTTTCTGGGATAGAGCCTTGATCAGAAGTTTAGGGTTGCCAGTAAAGTACTAGGATAGAAGCAAAAGAGCACTAGTACCCAAGCTGAGTAAGGGTAGTTAGTACTTCTCAAATGCATAAATCTGAGCTTTCCTAAAACATGTACTTACACAGTGTATACACACAAACACACACACACACACACCCCACACACACCCACACATAAACATATACTCATATTTTTCTATTTTATTTTGGTTATTTTATTTATTACATTTCAAATGTTGTCTCCCTTCCCAGTATCTCCTCCTCAAACGTGCCATGCCCTCCCCCTGCTTCTATGAAGGTGCTTCCCAACCCACCCACCCACTCCTACCTCACCGCTCTAGCATCCCCCTATGCTGGGGCACTAAGTCTCCACATGACCAAGAGTCTCTCCTCTCATTGATGCCTGGCAATGCCATCCTCTGCTACCTCTGTTGCTGGAGCCATGGGTCCCTCCATGTGTACTCCTTCGTTAGTGGTTTAGTCCCTGGGAGCTCTGCCAGATCTGGGTGGTTGATATTGTTGTTCTTCCTATGGGGTTGCAAACCCCTTCAGTTCCTTCAGTCCTTTCTCTAACTCCTCCACTGGGGACCCTGTGCTCAGTTCAATGGTTAGCTGTGAGCATCTGTCTCTGTATTTGTCAGGCACTGGCAGAGTCTCTTAGGAGACAGATATAGCAGGCTCCTGTCAGCATGCACTTGTTGGCATCCACAATAGTGTCTGAGTTTGGTGATTGTATATGGGATGGATCCCCAGGTGGGGCAGTCTCTGGATAGCCTCTCCTCCAGTTTCTGCTCCACACTTTGTCTCCGTATTTATTCCCATGACTATTTTGTTACCTCTTCCAAGAAGGACAGAAGCATCATCCACACTTTGGTCTTCCTTCTTGAGCTTCATGTGGTTTGTGAATTGCACCTTGGTTATTCCTAGCTTTTGGGCTAATATCCACTTATCAGTGAGTAGATACTATGTGTGTTCTTTTGTGATTGGGTTACCTCACTCAGGATGATATCCTCCAGATCCATCCATTTGCCTAAGAATTTCATAAATTCATTGTTTTTAATAGCTATGTAGTACTCTATTGTGTAAATATACCGCATTTTCTGTATCCATTCTTCTGTTGAGGAACATCAGGGTTCTTTCCAGATTCTGGCTATTATAAATAAGGCTGCTATGAACATAGTGGAGCATGTGTCCTTGTTAAATGTTGGAACACCTTTTGGGTATATGCCCAGGAGTGGTATAACTGGGTCCTCAGGTAGAACTACTTCCAATTTTCTGATTCAACCACCAAACTGATTTCCAGAGTGGTGGTACCAGCTTGTAATCCTACCAGCAATGGAGGAGTGTTCCTTCCCTGCCTCCCCCCGCATCCTCAGCAGCATCTGCTGTCACCTGAGTTATTGATCTTAGCCATTCTGAGTGGTGTAAGGTGGAATCTCAGGTTCGTTTTGATTTGCATTTCTCTGATGATTAAGGATGATGAGCATTTCTTTAGGTGCTACTCGGCCATTCGTCATTTGAGATTCAACTTATATTTAAGTAACACTTAAGATGTAAATATATGTACTAGTGGTTAGGTTAAAATAGTTTGTTAGTTGAGAATTCCATACATGCCTACAATGTATTTTGATCACACACATCTCTCATTCTTCTCCCTTCCTCATCCCAAACTCTCCACCACATCCTTCTCTCATCTTCATTTTCTCTTTTTTTTTTTACTTTTTCTATCACTCTCTGAGTCCAATTAGTACAGCCCACATGTATACAGCATAGTGCCATCCAATGGATCATGCCCAAGCTACTAGGGGCCACACTCCTGAAGAAACTGAATCCTTCTGTCCCCAGCTGCTATCAATTGTCAATAATTCTTCAGATAAGAGTAAGGCCTCATTAGCTCCTCCCTTATCCATGATGAGATATTGATTGGCTTTAGCTAGTGTATGTCTTGTGCAGTTAAAACAGCTTTTGTGAAATAATGACTGTGATGACCCAATCAGGTCAAGAAGACAGTGTACTGTAGCTGTCCTCTCTTAACTATGGCTCTTAGGATATTTCTCCCTCCTTCTTTATGTTCCCTGAACATTAGGGTAAGGGAGTGCTACAGATGTCTTACTGAGAACTTCACAACCATTTACTCTGTGATTGTGACAATCATGAGCCACTGAGTTAGCTGTCATCCACTGTAAAGATCAGCTCACTTGACGAGAGCTGAGAACTGAGAGCTGCACTAGCATTCTGTATTTCTATAGGACATTACAATCTGTAGTATAAAACCATTCTACTAAAGAACAATGATGTACTTTGAAGTCAGCATTGTACTTTTATGTGCCATAAACATTAGCACCTCTAATAATAAATAGAGCTCTAAACGGGGCATCTATATCACATCCCCCTCACTAAAGCTCAGGGATCATCAAGGAAGATGGGGCAGAAGACTGTAAGAGCCACTGTTGGGAATGTCTGCTACGGAGACTAGGCCATTAAACATGTGAACTCGTAGCAGCTGTGACTGCATTCTCAAGACACACACAAGAGCAAGTGCTCAGAATCCTCATATGGACAAGGGAAGAGCTCATGAAGTTCCACTCTTATCTGAGGAATTCGCTCATAACTGGCTGAAGGAGGGAGTCATGTTTCTTTGGGCATGTAGTTGCTAAGAGGCTACCCAGGTACCAGTAGATGCTTCTATACCCATGAATATCCAGGAAACACTAAGTGGATTCTTGAGTTTACAAGCCCAGCACATGATGTTGAGAAGGTAAAATGCTTTGGAGGAATTGGAGGGGAAGAAATGAGGGTTAGATTTGATCAAGCACATTATATGCAAGTATGCAATTCTCAAACAATAAGAATATAATTAAAAATAAATTTGAAAATATATCTCTGCTTAAGTTTCACACACATTCAAATAATTTCCAAAAGATACATGTATTTCCTCATCATTTTGTTGTTCCTGAAATGCCATCTCACGATAAACAAACTGCTCTATACCCTTCCTCCACATTTCTGTACTCAGTTCCATATAGTTTCCTGAATAGCTGAACGAGTTCTTCGTATAACCCATGGCCTTCAAATAAGGACTTCTAAATCTCCAGACATCCCACAACTAAGAATTTAGTCTTTGAGGGAGGGATTTGTAAGGGTGGAACTGGGAAGAGAGGAGGGAGGGGGCTGTGATTGGCATGTAAAGTGAATTTAAAAATTGAAGTAAAAAAGTAAAAGTTAAAAGAGAAAGAGTTTTGTCTTTTTTCCATTGCCACCCTTCACCATGACTCTTCTGACCCCCGAAAACTGTCATCTGGGGTTTACACCTTTGTACAGTGACCTTCCTCCCTCCATCATGGTTGTCATTATGGACTCCAGGCTGAAGTTCTGATCCAAGCACAAGCTTGTGCTTACTTCCTTTTCTTCCCCAAGTCCTGCACTCACTTGAGCACACATACCTTGAAGTGGAGGATTGATGTCCTCACCACCCATTTCCTTGATCTTCTCACCCAGCATATTTTTCTTCTCAAAGATCATTCCTGTGAACACCCCGGATTTGTCATGGCTGAGAGTCACTCACGATGAATCACAAGGCTGAACTTCTAACCCTATTACTCTCATAGTCTTGTTCTGGTGCATCAGAGCGTCAGAGCTGCTCTTTGTTGTTGTTAATTCATCTGTTCTTATACTGTTTTTGCCTTTTTCTAAGGTGGAGGATCTCAGGTTCCAGACTGGCCCAGAACTCACTATTTAGCCCAGGCAGGTCATGGGTTGCAATCTTCCTCCTTCTGTCTCCTTGGTGGTATGATTTTAAGCATGCACAGCAACTGGCTGTAATTTTTTTAAAGATTTTCTCTTTTCTTTTCTTTTTAAGAAATTTTTATTAGATATTTTCTTCATTTACATTTCAAATGTTATCCCCTTTCCTAGTTTCACCTCCGAAAATCCCCTATTCCCTCCCCCCTCCACCTTCTTCCCAACCCACCCACTCCCATTCCCAGTCCTGTCATTCTCCTATACTGGGGCATAGAACCTTCACAGGACCTAGGGCCTCTCCTGGCTCTAATATTTAATCCTTTATTTGTTTTATCTGCCACACGAAATTACGTGCAAATTTGAATTCTCACACAGATATACACTGATCTTCCTCTTCTAATCCTTAGGATCTTTTTTTTTTTTTAAAGATAAATCTTGGTCTGTGACTCAAGCTACCAGTGAACTCACCTGCTTCTGCTACCTCAGTGCTGGGATTAAAGGTATATGCCACTCTGACCACTCAAACTTTTTTGCTTATTCATTTATTCATTTTCCTCTGCCTCATCCTCCTTCTTAAACACAAGCCCTCAATCTGTAGCACAGACAGGCCTTGAACTTGTGGCAAGTTCCTACCTTAGCTTACCTTATAGGATTACAAACCTGTGTCATTGCAAACTCTTGAATATTTTAATTTTAAGTGTATGAGTGGTTTACCCAAATTCACCTATGCTCGCCTCATGCATGCAGTGGTATGGAAGCCAGAAAAGGGTGTCAGAACCCCTGCACCTGGAGTTACAGATGCTTGTGAGCTGTCATGTGAGTACTAGGAACCAAATCCTGGTTTTTTTTGCAAGAGCAACAGGTTCTCTTAACCTCTGGGCCATCTCTCTAGACCCCACTCCAAGTTCCTTAATGACAGTTTCAACTCTACATTCTCTTGCCTCTCATCTTTCCCCATCTGTCATGCCTACACTCTAAAGCAAGCAACAGCAACCTTACTCTGCACAGACTTCCTTACAAATGTGGAGGATGTCCCTAATCATCCATGCTTATAATGCATCCTGGCATCTGTACTTCCTTTTTGTCTGTATCCACAATAAGTCTGCCAGATTCTTCAGTTTCCATCCGTTTCCGATTCTCATTCTCTGCTCTCATGTTGTACTAATTCAACAGTTCTCAACCTATGGGCTGTGAACTCCTTGGGCATCTCACATCAGACATCCTGCATATCAGATGTTTACATTATCATTCATAGCAGTAGCAAAAATGACAGTTGTGAAATAGCAACAAAATAATTTATGGATGCAAGTCACTGCAACATAAGCAACTGCATTAAAGGGTAGAGTCAGGAAGGTTGAGAACTACTGCCCTAATTGAGAGAGGTAAAGTGATTGATCAATCAGAGCAGGTCATTCAACTTCCACATAGCAAAAACCTTCAAATCCAGAAGCATTATTCATTCTCAAGAATACATCTACAATTTTAAGTCCCCCAATCTACTATTTTAAACTATATCAAAATGTCAATACATCACCATTTTCTACTAATATGAAACTTTTATATGAGTGAGCCTAATTATCTATACTCTATAGCCTAATTATCTAATTATTCAAATACACTTAAATTCCTCTCAACTTCAGGATACCTATTGAATAGCTTCAACAATTAATATTCAAAGCTGAGGATTAAATTATCTCATCCACAGAAGAAAAAACAATACTCCATCAAATCTACATACCTAGGTGACTTGGTCCCTCCTCCCTATTGACAGCCAAACTTGGTTAAATGGAAATAAGAATAGTTGATTCCTATCGTTCTAGATTCTTCCTTGTAGTCTTCCACCCCATTTTCACTCTCTGCTTTTTAACATTGGATTCCTAGTTAGTTATTTGAGAACAGATCCAATAGAATAGTGTGTTGTGTTCTGTTTGTATGTGAAATAATATCCTTACTTAGCTCGCTTATTTAGTCATTCTGCTTTTGAGTATCCAAGGGGCCTGTTCCTAATAGAAAGTGTCCCTACTGTTATTGTAGTCCAGGTATGCATCTCTCACAGTGTTTCCTGAGCAGCTCCACACCACAGCCTTGGTTGTCATGGCATGCTCACCTAACACAGGTTCTCTTAGCTATAGTCATGTACTGCATTTATACGTTTCGTGGTTCTTCAAGACCTAACAGATCTTGTAAAGATAGTCAAATTATTTCTTGTAAAAACTTATTCTCAAGTTCTATTTTTCTAATTTACCTCCTTTGTCATTGGTATGGTACCTCAACATTAGAATCATAAAGAAAAATGTAAATAAAGGATATGAAATTTAGTCTCCTGAATTATTATTACTATTCTATTTGGAGCTTTAGTTGAAATAGGTGCATAGGCATATTTGCCTTATGATCTTCACATAGAGGCTGGATGAATCAAGGTCCAGAAAATATTAAATGTCCTTCTAAACTTTAATTCTGTATAACGAAAACTTCTAATTGTCTTCATGAACTGTGCTTCACCCTTTCACCTCATTCTTTGTTTTTGCAAACATGGTTCAGAAGGGTGGAGCAATATTGAGTAAAGGACCACACTCTACCTCTTCTAGGGTCCTATGACTACAACCCCTAGCAAGAAACTCTGAATACATCATGTAAATGTATCAGACACAGAGAGAAGCAGTTGCAAATAATTAAGATAGCTTACAGTCAAGCACAAATACCCTTACATTTTGCTGATGCAACACTTTTACCCTCTGGCAGGTGTTTGCCACTAAAAGTTAAGAGTGAGTATTGGGAGAGTAGAGAAATTATCTGCCTAGTGATTCTTTCATTAACAGGAATCTCTAAGATAAGCCAAGCATGAGGTGGCTCCTCTGCTTTGAGGGGAGCTGTTATCAACTGTTTATGTTTCAAGCCATTTAATTTTGTATCTGTAACCAACCCTCCTAACTGCTAACACTGAGTGAGCACTTCCTATCTATCCTGTCTCACAAGAACAATGTGGAAATCGTGTCTGTTTTATGGATAAATAAAGTCAGGCACCAGACCTGAGGGAAGGTCCACGTCACATTCAAATGCCAGTGAATACTATCTGAAACAGTTCAGGCTCCTTACACTACATGTACAGCCTCTTCCCACAAGGCCAGTGAGCTCTGGAGGAAGGAACAATACGGGGAAAAATGTGTTTGTTTTCTGTTCATTGTTATGTAAGATATGTGGAACTGGACAAAAGAGGTAAAATGTTATAAAAATCAACTTCTTTCCCTTGGAACTCACTGATATTTGGAATAGCACATAACCATAATGCCTTTAAACATCTTCCCCTTCTGAGTTTCTGTACCTGTGTACACCACATTTGCATGACTTCTCCTCCAATAGTTACTATAAACTGCAAATCTCTTTCAAATTCACACACACAAACAAAGAAAGACAGACAGAGAGAGAAAAACAGACACACACACACAGAGAACCATACATACATATACACACATACAAACACACAGATATACACAGACACACACACAGCATTCAGAGTCCATTTACTGTTGTTTGTGTAGATTTGTTTAGTGCTGGGTACTCAGGATTAGATCTCATCTCCTCATTCCTGAAGAGAACTAAGAGAACTAATTCTCTCTCTCTCTCTCTCTCTCTCTCTCTCTCTCTCTCTCTCTCTCTCTCTCTCTCTCTCTCTGTCTCTCTCTCTCTCTCTGTGTGTGTGTGTGTGTGTGTGTCTGGTTTTGGTACCAGTGTCACAGTGTCCTCATAGACTATACTTGGTAGTATCTTTTCCTATTCCATCTTATGGAGTGAATTGAAAAGTACTGATACTAGATTGTGCATGAATGGGTGACAGAATTCAGGGATGGATGAATCGCTAGTGCTTAGCTTTCCTTGTAGAGAGACTTTTGTTTTGTTCTGTTTTGTTTTGTTTTGTTTTGTTTTGTTTCGGTTTTTTTGTTTGTTTGTTTTGGTTTGGTTTGGTTTAGTTTGGTTTTTCGAGACAGGGTTTCTCTGTACAGCCCTGGCTATCCTGGAACTCACTCTGTAGACCAGGCTGGCCTCGAACTCAGAAGTCCGCCTGCCTCTGCCTCCCAAGTGCTGGGATTAAAGGCATGCGCCACCACTACCTGGCTGAGACTTTTTATTACAGCTTTGATTTCAGTGTTTTTAATGGCTTTGTTCACGTTGTTTGTATCTTCTGACTTCAATTTTGGTGTACGATATGAATTTGAAAATTCATATACTCCTTTAAGGTTTCTCATCTTTTTAATGTTTTCATAAGTATTGTCTTATGATGTAAATTTCTTTGGAGTTTACTGTAACATCACCCTTTTCTTCTCCAATTTTGTTAATTTGGCTTTTCTTCCTCTATCTTTTCCAGTGTGTTAATCTTATTAATGTTTTCAAAGACTCAACTTGGTCTGTGGATTGATTTGTGGATTGCTCTTTTATCTCGACTTAATTTTCCTTATTTCCTTCTTTAGTAGCACATCTCTACTACTAGCAGTCTGTCCCAAGTGTTCACTTTAATCCTTCTGTGTGCCAATTTCCTGTGTATTATGCTTTCTCACCTGCTTTTGAAAAAAATAAAAGCCCTGGTTAAGAGCAGTAATAACATAACTCAAACTACAGGGTCCTTGCCAGGTTCTACAAGCTCTTATGTTGGCAGTGAGCACTCAGTTGATCTTTGTGATAAGCCCAACAGGAAGTATCACAATTATTTTACAGGTGAAGAAAGCTCCACACACAGAAACTGAAAGATTGCATAAAGGGCGGCTGGGGCGATAACCTGCCTAAGAATCAAGTGTGCAACCTACATTTGACACCACAATTCTGAGCCCCTCATTTAGATTCTTTCAGATTTGATGGCCACTACTATGCAGGAATGAAACCCCTTACTTCACTGAGTGACACTATTTTTGTGAAATAAAGCATTTGATAGTCTTCAGGAGAAAGACTAGACAGGAGGAGATACATCTGGAGGAAAGGCATCTGATGATGAACTTTAATAAAAGACTGTAACATTGAAAAGCATGATGAATATTAACATAGTAGGGATACTTTTTAAAAACATCTGCTGAGGCTTTGTTTAAGGAGCACCTACCTATCAGACTGTCTAGAAAGCAAGATACTTCCTGTTTAAATAAATGGGGCAGGAACATTAAGATAGTGATCAAATACTATGAATCTTTGTGAAGGGTTTTCCACTCTGACATGATGAGGGGTAGCTTCTGTCACTGACTGGTCATGATGACATAGTACCACAAGGAAAAGGTCACTTGTGGTTTTCCTTGTGTTTAACATCAGAGGTATCTCTAAATTAATCTTCTTGCACTACAATGAACCTGTTTAGTCATCTCACTGGGATAAGCTGACCAAATTCAGATGCTTTGAATTGGAGGGATTATGGGATGAAGGAAAGCCAAAAAAGAAGAGAGGAAATGTCACACAATGATTTTTGTTAATAAAATAGGTGATTTGTACCTATAATAAAGGTAGTGCTCACTGTTCTGTCTCATCCTGCCAAGGATGAAGAAATTCACTCCCTGTAGAATTCTGACTTTTGAGTGGCTAATGATTTATGACTCTCCATTTATGTCACATTCTTAGTACATAAGCATTTAACAAGTAGCTATGAAGGACATGCTTTGACCTGTGTAGTACAGCCCTTGAAATTAAATTAAAATAAGGTTAGTATGAAACTGAAATAAAGAGACATATATTCTTTTTTTTAATATTTTCTTTATTTACATTTCAAATGTTATCCCCTTTCCCGCTTTCCCCCTCCCAGAAAACCCCTATCCCACCTCCCTCTCCCTGCTTCTATGAAGGAGTTCCTCCACTCACCCACCCACTCCCGCCTCCCTACCCTCAATTTCCCTACAATGGAGCATCTATTGAGCCTTCACAGGACCAAGGACCTATCCTCTCATTGATGCCCAACAATGTCATCCTCTGCTACATATGCAGCTGGAGACATTTATACTCCTTGGTTGGTGATTTAGTCCCTGGGAGCTCTGGGGGTTCTGGTTGGTTGATATTGTTGTTCTTTCTAAGGGCTTACAAACCCCGTCAACTCCTTCAGCTTTTTCTCTAACTCCTCCATTGGGGACCCTGTGCTCAGTCCAATGGCTGACTGTGAGCATCTGCCTCTGTATTTGTCAGGCTCTAGCAAAGCCTCTCAGGAGACAGCCATATCAGCCTCCTGTCAGCGTGCACTTCTTGGCATCCACAATACTGTCTGGGTTTGGTGACTGTATATGGGAAGGGTCCCCAGGTGGGGTAGACTGAATGGCCTTTCCTTCAGCCTCTGCTCCACACTTTCTCTCCATATTTGCTCCCATGGCTATTTTGTTACCTCTTCTAAGAAGAACCAAAGCATCATCCACACTTTGGTCTTTCTTCTTGAGCTTCATGTGGTTTGTGAATTGTATCTTGGGCATTCCTAGCTTTTGGGCTAATACCCACTTATCGGTGAGTGCATATCATGTCAAAAAATCCCTGAGATTCTACCTCACACCACTCACAATGGCTAAGATCAAAAACTTGGGTGACAGCAGATGCTGGTGAGGATGTGGAGAAAGAGGAATGCGCCTCCATTGTTGATGGGATTGCAAGCTGGTACAACCACTCTGGAAATCAGTCTGGTGGTTCCTCAGAAAATTGAACATAGTATTACCTGAGAACCCAGCTATACCACTACTGGGATGTTGGGTAGTAGGCATGAGAGAATAAAGGGAGTGGGAAAAAACCTGCATCCTGCCAGAATTCTGGTGCTCTGGGCAGGCAAATACGAGAGAGCTGCCACATGCTTTCCATGTGGCCCCGGGTGGGTGTCTGGCTGTGGGAAGCCACAGAACCACAACTGGGCAGGGGGTGGACAAGGGGCAGTCCGAGGTCTCTGGGCCTCTCGGAGGCCAGAGATAATAGGTTCTTAGTCTGGGACACCCCACTGGACACCTTGGAAGAGCTGAGAACAAAATGGGGCCACCAGGGGCAGCTCAGTCATCCCTGGAGCTGAAGGGAGGAGAGGGCATGGAGAGAGGGGGCACTGGGTGGTTCCCATGTGGGTGAGAGTCCTTGGTCCGGTCCATGGCTGGAACGCCGGAAGGCCTTCAGGCGAGAGGTTAGATACGGCTCTTTATGGGAAAGCCTATCCCATCATTCAAGCAGACCTTAATGGGCAGAGACAGTCTGTGGTTTTAGAGCTTTATTGTAGAAGGGCAGAGAGAAAGAGAGAAGGTAGAAAGAGAGAGAGAGGCCAGCCATGGCCACCTGGAGAGAGCGGGGAAGGAAGAGAGAGAAGGAGGGCTGGAGATGAGAGTAAGAAAGATGAGAGCTTAAAGAGAGAGGAGGGGCCAAGCAGCCCCTTTATAATGGGCTGAACTATCTTGCCATTGCCAGGTAGCTGTGGGGAGGAGCATACCTGGCTATAGTTAGGTAACTGTGGGGGTGGAGTCTAGCCAGAATGCCAGAAGCCTGGGACATTGTCTGCATGACTCATAGTCACAGAATTATGGAGTTGGGGGCTCTGTGGTGTCAGACAACTGTCTCTGGGAACATGGCTCACTGTTCCGTCCCTTGTAGAGTTTTCTACTGGGTCTCCAGGGCAAGCCTCATTCAACAAAAATAGGCTACCTTTCATGGCCCCACACTGAGCATATATACCCAAAAAATTCTCCAACATATAACAAGGACACATGCTCCACTATACTCATAGCAGCCTTATTTATAATAACCAGAAGCTGGAAAGAACCCAGATGTCCTTCAACAGAGGAATGAATACAGAAAATGTGGTACAGGAATGGAGTACTACTCAGCAATTAAAAACAATGAATGCATGAAATTCTTAGGCAAATGGATGTAACTAGAAAGTATCATCCTGAGTGAGGTAACCCAGTCACAAAAGAGACATATATTCTTTACAGGAAGTCAAGGGATAAATATTTTGGAGTGAGTTTGCCTGGCTAGGAAAACAAACTCATTCTTGTTTGAGACACCAAAACCCAATTTTCTCTGGGCAGACACGAGGTTTGGAGTTCAGATCCCTGACACTTTGTCAATGCCAGGCGTGCACCATGGCTTGCCAATAATGTCAATTCCAAACAGGTGTAGTTGTTCACCTAGAATTCAACACATGGTAAGTGGATACTCTTCTAGGTTCTCTTTTGTATTGTAAAGGCATCTCTGTTCCCTTCAGATCATTGCTGCCTGTATTCAGTAGATAACTGGCGCCACTTTTTGTCTTTCCACTACTAGGTATCAATCCCAGGGAAAATAATTCCCATTGTTCAAGGATAGTTTCTACAGAACAAGAGCCAATGTGGTAAACATTTAGAACTATATTCCTGTACAGTTTCTCTATTTGATCATGCCACCAAAGCATGTCAGTGTTATCTCTCCCCAACTCTATCATTGCTCAGGTTTTTTTTTTACACTGCAGACCCCAACACTGAGATGGAAAAAAACTTTATCATAATATCCTGTTTCCACAGAGCTTCCCAAGCAATCAATTACTTCAAGCCATATTCAAACATTTGCATATTTCCCAACCACTGATACTAGTATTGTAATATTTTTTATTTAAGCGGATGTTCTGTTTCCTTAATTATATTTTACTTTATCCTAGTAACATCATCTATTTTTAAAACTACAGGATTAAGTGTCATAACCATATGTAATACTCATCAGAACAGAGTTCTGAGTTCTCGACTTAGATGTTTATTCATTATATTGATGATTTTTATTTTACGACTTGTTATTTATTATAATTTTATGTTTTGCTACTTGACTGAGTTCATCCTAATCTCATGTTACTTATATTCAGTACAAATTACATGTTCTATCTATACACAGTAGCTTTCCTTAAGTATAAAAATATAGAAAAGACCAACTTAGCAACTAACCAACCAACCAAACAAGCAAACCAACAAATAAAAAACAACTCCAGCAGACACATGGGAAGTGGATTTCTTCTAGGTTCTCTTTGTGTATTACAGAGGCATCTCCTTTGAGTTCTATTTCTTTTTTTTTTTTCAGAAATAAACATTCTTTTATTTTATTTCTAAATGAAATGTTTTCAAAAACCATTTTCTTTATTTTTTTAATTAGGTATTTTCCTCGTTAACATTTTCAATGCTATCCCAAAAGTCCCTCATACCCACCCCCCCAATCCCCTACCCACCCACTCCCCCTTTTTGGCCCTGGGGTACCCTGTACTGGGGCATATAAAGTTTGCAAGTCCAATGGGCCTCTCTTTGCAGTGATGGCCGACTAGGCCATATTTTGATACATATGCAGCTAGAGACAAGAGCTCCAGGCTACTGGTTAGTTCATATCGTTGTTCCACTTATAGGGTTGCAGTTCCCTTTAGCTCCTTGGGTAATTTCTCTAGCTCCTCCATTGGGGGCCGTGTGATCCATCCAATAGCTGACTGTGAGCATCCACTTCTGTGTTTGCTAGGCCCCGGCATAGTCTCACAAGAGACAGCTATATCTGGGTCCTTTCAGCAAAATCTTGCTAGTGTATGCAATGGTGTCAGCGTTTAGAAGCTGATTATGGGATGGATCCCTGCATATGGCAATCACTAGATGGTCCATCCTTTCGTCACAGCTCCAAATTTTGTCTCTGTAACTCCTTCCATGGGTGTTTTGTTCCCACTTCTAAGAAGGGGCAAAGTGTCCACACTTTGGTTTTCCTTCTTCTTGAATTTCATGCGTTTAGCAAATTATATCTTATATCTTGGGTATCCTAAGTTTCTGGGCTAATATCCACTTATCAGTGAGTACATATTGTGTGAGTTCCTTTGTAATTGGGTTACCTCATTCAGGGTGATGCCCTCCAGGTCCATCCATTTGCCTAGGAATTTCATAAATTCATTTTTTTAATAGCTGAGTAGTACTCCATTGTGTAAATGTACCACATTTTCTGTATCCATTCCTCTGTTGAGGGGCATCTGGGTTCTTTCCAGCTTCTGGCTATTATAAATAAGGCTGCTATGAACATAGTGGAGCATGTGTCCTTCTTACCAGTTGGGACATCTTCTGGATATATGCCCAGGAGAGGTATTGCGGGATCCTCCTGTAGTACTATGTTCAATTTTCTGAGGAACCACCAGACTGATTTCCAGAATGGTTGTACAAGCTGGCAATCCCACCAACAATGGAGGAGTGTTCCTCTTTCTACACATCCTCGCCAGCATCTGCTGTCACCTGAATTTTTGATCTTAGCCATTCTGACTGGAGTGAAGTGGAATCTCAGGGTTGTTTTGATTTGCATTTCCCTGATGATTAAGGATGTTGAACATTTTTTCAGGTGCTTCTCAGCCATTCGGTATTCCTCAGGTGAGAATTCTTTGTTCAGCTCTGAGCCCCATTTTTTAATAGGGTTATTTGATTTTCTAGAGTCCACCTTCTTGAGTTCTTTATATATACTGGATATTAGTCCCCTATCCGATTTGAGATAGGTAAAGATCCTTTCCCAATCTGTTGGTGGCCTTTTTGTCTTATTGACGGTGTCTTTTGCTTTGCAGAAGCTTTGCAATTTTATGAGGTCCCATTTATTGATTCTCAATCTTACAGCACAAGCCTTTGCTGTTCTATTCAGGAATTTTTCCCCTGTACCCATATCTTCGAGGCTTTTCCCTACTTTCTCCTCTATAAGTTTCAGTGTCTCTGGTTTTATGTGGAGTTCCTTAATCCACTTAGATTTGACCTTAGTACAAGGAGATAGAAATGGATCAATTCACATTTTTCTACATGATAACCGCCAGTTGTGCCAGCACCATTTGTTGAAAATGCTGTCTTTTTTCCACTGGATGGTTTTAGCTCCCTTGTCAAAGATCAAGTGACCATAGGTATGTGGGTTCATCTCTGGGTCTTCAATTTTGTTCCATTGGTCTACTTGTCTGTCACTATACCAATACCATGCAGTTTTTAATCACAATTATTCTGTAGTACAGCTTTAGGTCCGGCATGGTGATTCCACCAGAGGTTCTTTTATCCTTGAGAAGAGTTTTTGCTATCCTAGGTTTTTTTGTTATTCCAGATGAATCTGCTGATTGCACTTTCTAATTCATTGAAGAATTGAGTTGGAATTTTGATGGGGATTGCATTGAATCTGTAGATTGCTTTTGGCAAGACAGCCATTTTTACAATGTTGATCCTGCCATTCCATGAGCATGGGAGATCTTTCCATCTTCTGAGATCTTCTATAATTTCTTTCTTCAGAGACTTGAAGTTCTTATCATACAGATCTTTCACTTCCTTAGTTAGAGTCACGCCAAGGTATTTTATATTATTTGTGACTATTGAGAAGGGTGTTGTTTCCCTAATTTCTTTCTCAGCCTGTTTATCCTTTGTGTAGAGAAAGGCCATTGACTTGTTTGAGTTAATTTTATATCCAGCTACTTCATTGAAGCTGTTTATCAGGCTTAGGAGTTCTCTGGTGGAATTTTTAGGGTCACTTATATATACTATCATATCATCTGCAAAAAGTGATATTTTGACTTCTTCCTTTCCAATTTGTATCCCCTTGATCTCCTTTTGTTGTCTAATTGCTCTGGCTAGGACTTCAAGTACAATGTTGAATAGGTAGGGCGAGAGTGGACAGCCTTGTCTAGTCCCTGATTTTAGTGGGATTGCTTCAAGCTTCTCACCATTTACTTTGATGTTGGCTACTGGTTTGTTGTAGATTGCTTTTACCATGTTTAGGTATGGGCCTTGAATTCCTGATCTTTCCAAGACTTATCATGAATGGGTGTTGGATCTTGTCAAATGCTTTCTCAGCATCTAACGATATGATCATGTGGGTTTTGTCTTTGAGTTTTTTTATATACTGGATTATGTTGATGGATTTCCGTATATTGAACCATCCTTGCATCCCTGGGATGAAACCTACTTGGTCAGGATGGATGATTGTTTTGATGTGTCCTTGGATTCGGTTAGCAAGAACTTTATTGAGGATTTTTGCATCAATATTCATAAGGGAAATTGGTCTGAAGTTCTCTATCTTTGTTGGGTCTTTTTTGTGGTTTAGGTATCAGAGTAATTGTGGCTTCATAGAATGAGTTGGGTAGAGTACCTTTCATTTCTATTTTGTGGAATAGTTTGTGAAGAACTGGAATTAGGTCTTCTTTGAAGGTCTGATAGAACTCTGCACTAAACCCATCTGGTCCTGGGCTTTTTTTGGTTGAGATATTATTATTGACTGCTTCTATTTCTTTAGGGGATATAGGACTGTTTAGATCATTAACCTGATCTTGACTTAGCTTTGATACCTGGTATCTGTCTAGAAACTTGTCCATCTCATCCAGGTTTTCTAGTTTTGTTGAGTATAGCCTTTTGTAGAAGGATCTGATGGTGTTTTGGATGTCTTCAGGATCTGTTGTTATGTTTCCCTTTTCATTTCTGATTTTGTTAATTAGGACGCTTTCCCTGTGCCCACTAGTGAATCTGGCTAAGGGTTTATCTATCTTGTTGATTTTCTCAAAGAACCAGCTCCTTGATTGGTTGATTCTTTGAATAGTTCTTCTTGTTTCCACTTGGTTGATTTCACCCCTGAGTTTGATTATTTCCTGCCTTCTACTCCTCTTGGGTGAATTTGCTTCCGTTTGTTCTAGAGCTTTTAGGTGTGTTGTCAAGCTGCTAATGTGTGCTCTCTCTAGTTCCTTTTTGGAGGCACTCAGAGCTATGAGTTTTCCTCTTAGGAATGCTTTCATTGTGTCCCATAAGTTTGGGTATGTTGTAGCTTCATCTTCATTAAACTCCAAAAAGTCCTTAATTTCTTTCTTTATTCCTTCCTTGACCAAGGTATCATTGAGAAGAGTGTTGTTCAGTTTCCACGTGAATGTTGGCTTTCTATTAGTTATTTTGTTATTGAAGATCAGCTTTAGTCCATGGTGATCTGATAGGATGCATGGGACAATTTCAATATTTTTGTATATGTTGAGACTTGTTTTGTGACCAATTATGTGGTCAATTTAGGAGAAGGTACCATGGGATGCTGAGAAGAAGGTATATCCTTTTGTTTTGGGATAAAATGTTCTGTAGATATCTGTTAAGTCCATTTGTTTCATCACTTCTGTTAGTTTCACTGTGTCCCTGTTTAGTTTCTGTTTCCATGATCTGTCCATTGGTGAAAGTGGTGTGTTGAAGTCTCCCACTATTATTGTGTGAGGTGCAATGTGTGCTTTGAGCTTTACTAAAGTTTCTTTAATGAATGTGGCTGCCCTTGTATTTGGAGCATATATATTCAGAATTGAGAGTTCCTCTTGGAGGATTTTACCTTTGATGAGTATGAAGTGCCCCTCCTTGTCTTTTTTGATCATTTTGGGTTGGAAGTCGATTTTGTTACATATTAAAATGGCTACTCCAGCTTGTTTCTTCATACCATTTGCTTGGAAAATTATTTTCCAGCCTTTCATTCTGAGGTAATGTCTATCTTTTTCTCTGAGATGAGTTTCCTGTAAGCAGCAAAATGTTGGGTCTTGTTTGTGTAGCCAGTTTGTTAGTCTATGTCTTTTTATTGGGGAGTTGAGTCCATTGATATTAAGAGATATTAAGGAAAAGGAATTGTTGCTTCATGTTATTTTTGTTGTTAAAGTTGGCATTCTGTTCTGTGGCTGTCTTCTTTTAGGTTTGTTGAGGGATTACCTTCTTGTTGTTTCTAGGGCGTGGTTCCCGTCCTTGTATTGTTTTTTTTCTGTTATTTCCTTTGAAGGGCTGGATTCGGGAAGAGATAATGGGTGAATTTGGTTTTGTCGTGGAATACTTTGGTTTCTCCATCTATGGTAATTGAGAGTTTGGCTGGGTATAGTAGCCTGGGCTGGAATTTGTGTTCTCCTAGTGTCTGTATAACATCTGTCCAGGCTCTTCTGGCTTTCATAGTCTCTGGTGAAAAATCTGGTGTAATTCTGATAGGCTTGCCTTTATATGTTACTTGACCTTTTTCCCTTATTGCTTTTAGTATTCTATCTTTATTTAGTGTATTTGTTGTTCTGATTATTATGTGTTGGGAGGAATTTCTTTTCTGGTCCAGTCTATTTGGAGTTCTGTAGGCTTCTTGTATGTTCATAGGCATCTCTTTCTTTAGATTTGGGAAGTTTTCTTCAATAATTTTGTTGAAGATGTTTGCTGGTCCTTTGAGTTGAAAATCTTCATTCTCATCCACTCCTATTATCCGTAGGTTTGGTCTTCTCATTGTGTCCTGGATTTTCTGGATGTTTTGAGTTAGGATCTTTTTGCATTTTCCATTTTCTTTGATTGTTGTGCTGATGTTCTCTATGGAATCTTCTGCACCTGAGATTCTCTCTTCCATCTCTTGTATTCTGTTGCTGATGCTCACATCTATGGTTCCAGATTTCTTTCCTAGGGTTTCTATCTCCAGCGTTGCCTCACTTTGGGTTTTCTTTATTGTGTCTACTTCCCTTTTTAGGTCTTGGATGGTTTTATTCAATTCCATCACCTGTTTGGTTGTTTTTTCCTGCAATTCTTTAAGGGATTTTTGTGTTTCCTCTTTAATGTCTTCTACTTGTTTAGCAGTGTTCTCCTGTATTTCTTTAAGTGAGTTATTTAAGTCCTTCTTGATGTCCTCTACCATCATCATGAGATATGCTTTTAAATCCAGGTCTAGCTTTTCAGATGTGTTGGCGTGCCCTGGACTGGGCAAAGTGGGAGTGCTGGGTTCTGATGATGGTGAGTGGTCCTGGTTTCTGTTAGTAAGATTCTTACGTTTACCTTTCGCCATCTGGTAATCTCTGGAGTTAGTTGTTATAGTTGTCTCTGTTTAGAGATTGTTCCTCTGGTGATTTTGTTACCCTCTATGAGCAGACCTGGGACACTAGCTCTCTCCTCTGAGTTTCAGTGGTCAGAGCAGTCTCTGCAGGCGAGGTCTCCTCTTTCAGGGAAGGTGTACAGTTATCTGGTGTTTGGACCTCCTCCTGGCCGAAGATGAAGGCCCAAAACAGGATCTTTCACAGAAGCTGTGTTGCTTTGGCCTGTCACAGAAGCCATTGTTTCAGTAGTCCACACTCTCACCTGTGTAGACTACTTTCCTCAGAGTCCCAGAACCAAGGTGGCTCCAGAGGAACCTGAGGCAGAATCCTCTCAGGTGGGCGGACACCTGTGCTCTGACCAGGAAGGTGGCTGGTTGTCTGGAGCCGAAAATGGCGCCACCTCAGAGGCTCTGTGGCTCTTGCCTGTCCCAGAGACTGCTGGCCTCTGTATTCCACACTCTCACCTGTGCAGACTGCCCTCCGAGGAGTCCCGGAACCAAGCTGGCTCCCGTGGAACCTGAGGCAGAAACCTCTCAGGCCGGGTGAACACCTGTGCTCTGACCAGGAAGGTGGCTGGTTGTCTGGAGCCGAAAATGGTGCTGCCTCAGAGACTCTCTGAGTTCTATTTCTATCCTTGATATCTATCTTTGAGGCTCTGGTGATCTACTTGTTTTTATTGGTTATTTTATTTGTTCACATTTCAAATGTTATCCCCTTCCCGTGTTCTCTTCCACAAACTCCCTATCCCACCCCCACCCCCATCCCCCATTCTATGAGAGATCTCCTCTACCCACCCAACCACTCTCCACTTACCACCCTAGCTTTCCCCTACACTGGGGCATGGACTCTCCACAGGACCAAGGGCCTTCCCATCCACTGATACCAGATAAGTCATCATATCCTCTGCTACATTTGCAGCTGGAGCCATGGGTTCCTCTATGTGCACTCTTTGGTTGATGGTTTAGTCCCTGGGAGCTCAAGAACGGGGGTCTGGTTAGTTGATTTTGTTGTTCTTCCTATGGGGTTGCAAACCCCCTCAGCTCCTTCATTCCTTCCCCTAACTCCTCCATTGGGGTCCCCATGCTCAGGTCAATGGTTGGCTGTGAGCATCTGCATCTGGATTGGTCAGGCTCTGGCAGAGCCTCTCAGGGAAGAGCCATATCAAGCTTCTGTCCGCAAGCACTTCTTGGCATCAGCAATAGTGTCTTGGTTTGGTGTCTGCATGTGGGATGGATCCCTAGGTGGGGTAATCTCTGGATGACTTTTCCTTCCGTCTCTGCTCCACTCTTTGTCCCTGCATTTCCTAGGAACAATTCTGTGTTAATATTTTTGAGATAGGTGGGTGGCCCCATCCTTCAACTGGTAATCTATTAACTGCTATAATTCATTGCATTGGAACAGTGACGTGGATGGCATTGTGTTAAGAGGTTCATTGTGATCTGAAGCCCATCTGGTCACATTTGTGACATTAGATCATTTACCAAATAAAACGAAGAAGTGAAAAATCCAGAATACCTCTCACTGTGAACCAGAAATTATTTACTTCAGTAACCTTTACATCATGCTGACCCTTTAAAGTTAAAAAGTCAGTTTGATTTTTGTAATATTTTTTCAAATATTTCAAAAGATATATTCAAATGCTACCAAATATGATATAAGGTAATAAAGAACTCTGGGGAGAAATAATTTGAATATCAAAAAATATTTTTCGTAGGGCCCTACTTGCTTTTAATATGCCCTTTTCTCTCAAAAGGCCAGGAATACTGGTTAGAAGAAAATGTGTCTGGAAACCATGGACGGTCGCCCTCATTACCGTGGCTCTTTTGCTGGCTTTGGCAGTGCTCATTGGTCTACTTGTTTACTTTTTGGTGTATGGTGAGGCCCCACTTTATTATATTACTTGGGAAATTTGAAGACTGCCTATATATATTACATATCTTTTAAGATCTTAGCCCTTTTCTCCAATTGCAAAATGAGAATTTTCTTTTGAATAAATTTGGGAAATAATAATCCTCAATGCCAAAATTTATTCCTACTATTCAAGCCTGATGCTGTTCATGTAAGACCACCCACCCTTTGAATAGCACAAGAAGCTCTCAAGATATGATATATGGTGCAGTGATATATACTCTAACGGCAAAACTAAATTGTAGTAGAAATTTTAACTTTGCTGTCAACTTATTGTACCATTACTTAATAGTTTAAATGTATGAGTTGTCACTTACTATGAATTACCCCCTAAAATGGATAGTAATTGTGTCAGGATACAGCATACAACCCTGGAGATTATGAAGATAGGCGATCTTAAAATGACTGGGTGGGAAAAGACTGGCTACAGCTATTGGAAATTTAATTTTCTGGAGTGTACCAATATTTGACTATCAGTTTCTTTACTGTTGCTATAATAAAATGCTTTAGAAAACTTTGTACTTTATTAATAAGAGTCTTCAGGTGTCTGACAGTGAGACACTCTGGTTTTGGTGTCTGCAAGAGGCTCTATCACAATGTGGAAGATAGTCATAAAAGGAGAGCACGTTCGAAGTGAGTAGTGCCTGAAAAGAGATCACATGGCAAGATGGCACAAAGTACCAGGAAGAGTCTGACTTCCATAAGAACTAACAGGATCCTGTGAGAACTAACCCACTCTGTAAAAGCAATAGTAACCTCTGGGTGATCAGCTATTTGATCCTCCTCATTCTACCTGCTAGAGCATCCATGGCATTCAGTACTATTATATGGATGACCAAGTGCCCAGCATAGAAGTTATCAGAGATAAAATAATGTATCCTCAATTTCTTTGGTTCAAAGGGATTAGTGGAAGTTATCCATCTGTTTTCTCCTTTCAGATGAGAAGACTCATTACTACCAGGCCTCCTTCTGGATTCCCAGTATTAAATATAGCTCAGATTTGTCCAAAGAGCAGTCGAAATTTCGGACTAACCTGAAACAAAAAATCAGCAATGAGGTAAATGATCTGTGCCTTGCTACTAGCATCCTTGCTACCCTGGAAGTTTATAAGGTGGCAAGAAGTAGAGGCAGATGCTTGATATCAACTTCTGACCTTAACTAAATTCATATACACATGTACAAGTATCCACATGTATACATGCTCTTCTAAACATGTGAATACACATATGCAGTACACGGGCATGCAAAGCAAAACAAAACAGTTAAAGAAAATTGTTATTTTGTAAATAGTACGGTGCAAGTCAGACTCAATTCCTGGTACAGACTTTCTTGACTAATTTAACAGTATTATTTGTGAAAGAGTAAACATTTTCCTAAAAGTAAATATGAAGACCAGTAACTAAATTGGACATTGTATATTTCTCATGAGGTTCAACAATCAATAATACAGACTACTTATTATATACTATGTAAATGACAATAAGTGTTTGTATGTGTACAAGAATGCACATATAACCAAAGCATAACACATTCTTTAAATAATAACTTGAAGTGACTGTAATGCTTAAGTGGATTTTCTAAATATTTTTAGTCCATATATATTAGACTTATTATATAAATGATACATGTACAAATAAAATGTTTTACACAAAAAAATCCTTGTCAATGAGTTATATAGAAGCATGTGGCCACTTTTTTTTTGATCTCCTGACATTTCTCTCAACAATTTGTTGAATATGTCATCACATGACATTTCATTGAGGAGAATTTTATAAATAAGTGAGATGAGGAACAGCCCTAGTCTTACACATGCCCTTTCACTCTTTGGTCATCCTACTGAGATCTGTGCACAGGCTGCTCAGACTCAGCTTGGTCAAGGTTAGCATAAAATGAGCTTTTCTTTCTGACAAGCCTGTCTGATGAGTAAATAGCAATGAATGGGCTTGCAAGAGCCACCACCCTGTTGCCACTGTTCCTGCTTTAGTAAGAAGCAAGTTGTTCTAGAATCATTCACCACTGGTGAAGTACTCCATATAAGAAAGACAAATGACACACTGTAGCAGTCATAGATGCATTTTATTCTAAGTAAGTATTTAGTCCGTTTCTCTTGAGAAGTTATTAAGTTTGGAGAAGTGCCTAATTGTGTATGCATCCTCTTCACAACCTATTCTTCTACGGATCAAAACTTCATCTGAAACTGTTTCACCGAAACTTAAAACTTGATCTGTCCACTACACTCAGAGACTAATATAACTGAGTTTCACAATGTTGTTTGCTGAGTGGAAAATGTGTCCATGTGTGGCAACCATACCTAGACACTCACTGGTCCTCCAGCTTCTGCTTTTGAAGTGCATGCCTTAGTTCAACTCTGTGCTAATTACCTTTAATCACATTTAATCACATTTAATGAGAAGTTTTTCTAATTATAGGAATGATTATATGACAAGATTATGTTCAAATGGACTTCTTTGAGATAACTATAAACAACATTAAGGGTATTTTTTTGTATTTTGTATCATTTGATGTGGGTTTGATGTAAGCATTTTGAAATGTATAAAATCAATATTTATCAACATTCTCTTTATTTTTCAGATAGATGTGATATTTCAAAGATCCAGTTTAAAGCATCATTATGTCAAATCTCAAGTTGTCAACTTTCGGTAACCATAGTTAAATAACTCACATGGGGAAAAGGCCAATTTGTACTATCTAGATATTCTTCACCTGTTTTCTCTGCAGCTAGGATCAAAAGACCTTACATATGCCAGAGGAAAGCTACCACTGTGTTCTCACATTGCAATCACTCCTACACAGACTATAGTGAGAGGGTTTCTTGAATGATCTTGAATTATATTCTACTCATTCTCTTAAAAACTTCTGCATTTCGATTGATGATTTCATCAATCCTAATTACTTCTGTTTATTTTGCTCGTTTTACAGTAAATATCTACTAGGAATATTTAAAACACAAGAATCTCTATATATAAATATATCATGTACATATATATGATGTAACTACATTTTTGGGTTTATAATTTTCCATTCTCCTCATGATTATGATCAAGTTTTATAATCAGAGAGTAATCTAGGAGTTAACATCTGTGTGACATATAAATAGGAAATTCATGACAATAAACTATGAAATGTGTGTTTTATTTTCTTAAGGATGCAAGTAATAGTTAAGAACTAATAATATGGTATTATTAGTAATATGGGCCATTGCTCTACTTTGGTGCCTTTCTTTTCCAGGCCCAGTAACGATGGGGTAAAAGCAGATGTACTGATTAAATTTCAGATTCCCCATAAGAATGTGGGTACTTTGAAAAGGCAAGCTGATAACATTTTGCATGAGAAGTTACAATCCTCCCAGAGCTTCTTGAAGAGAGATGTTTCACTACCTTATCTTAGAGGCAAGACCACTTTTTTCTTCTCTCAATAGTTAACACTTTTTAACAATCTTCTGTCTATGGAGAAAGCTTTTTTTTTTGGTTTCATTATAAAACAAAACTATTTTTATAATAGGTCTCCGAGTCACTAGATAATGCACAAATTGTCACTCAATTCACTTCCCTTGGTTGGTATGAAAACAATCATAATAACTGTCTGATTACCCAAATATGAAAATATTTTCCTTTATTAAATCAAGCCTTACCAACATCATTTCAACTAAGTAACAATGACTGTGGTATTTAAAAACAGCCTAATCTCCATGATTGATCGTTCCTTTTACAACAGACTATGCTTTCTTGGATACAGGAAATGTGCCTGCTCTCCCCAATACTGTCAGTGAACACAGAGCTCAGCACTGGGTAGGGAATGGGGGAGATTTTTAGCTCTGTAAGCGAACTCTGTCCCTTGAAAGTGGGCAAGATTCAAAAGGGGTCTTTTAAAAGTCAATTTGAGATGCTTCCTGTTCTCTTTAATATTTATTTTCTTTAAGATTTTGTTATGATAGGATTTTAAAATTTATCAGGTAAATTTTCTCATTTTACCTGAGCCTATACAATTTGAACCTACACAAATATGAACCCCTGTCTTTAACAAATATGAGGAATTTTCAACCATTCTTTTTAGATGCTCTTTTTTGGCCCATAATTATTTCCCTCACTTCTAAAAATTCACAAGTCCAGTGTTCTGTATAATATCCCATACATACCAGAGGCTTTGCTCCTTTGGATTGTTTTACTCTGTTCTTCACGCTGAATGCTTCTGCTCTTGTCCTCAAGTTCACTGATGTGGTTCCCACCATCCATCCGCACTAGGGACATCAGTAACCAGTTTGTCTGCTTCCACCGCTTTATTATTCTAACAGCTCGGCTATTTGTTTGCTCATTCCTATCATTTTCAGTGATGTTTTTAAAAATATATTTCTACTGTGTTGTGATAGTTTCTATTTTTCTTTTATGACAAGAGAACTTGTCTTTGACTATGGTAGCTCTTCAAAATCTACATCAGCTATTGCTAGCATTATAGATCTTTCCAGAATAGCACTGGTTGGTTGTGTACTCATTCAAACTGTACATATCCTATTTTGTTTTGTCTTATTTTGTAGGAAAGCTTGAGTATTCTAAACACTATTTGCTAGGAGAATCTTGATCCTAATTTTTGTTTGTTTGTTTGTTTTTAGCACACAGTCAACTTATTTAAGCTAGGAATCTAGATTTATTATCTACTTTTGTTATTCAAAGGCAGTTCAGTCTTTTAGATCCTTGCAATGCCATTCTGTTTTTTTATATTAATTATTTTATTTATTTACATTCCAGACATTGCACCCTCCTAGTCTCCCCTTCCACATTTTTAACCCCATTCCCCATCCCCTTTACCTCTGAGTAGGTGATCCCCCCTTCCCCTGGACCCCACACCAAGCATCTCCCTTCCCTGAGGCAACAAGTATCTAGAGGACTAGGTGCACTGAGGGCAGACAAGGCAGTCCTCTGCTACATTTGTGCCTGAGGCTTCAGACCAGCCAGTATATGCTCTTTTGTTGGTAGCTTAGTCTCTGAGAGCTCCCAGGGGTCCAGGTTAGTTAAAACAGTTGGTCTTACTATGGGTTACCATTCACTTCAACTCCTTCAATCCTTCCCCTAACTCTTCCACATGGGCCCCTAACCTCAGTCTAATGGTTGGCTGTAAGTATCTCCATCTCAGTCAGTAAGCTGCTGGTAGGACCTCTCAGAGGACAGCCACACTAGGATCCTGTCTTCAAGCACAACATAGCATCAGTAATAATATCAGGGTGTGGTGCCCTCCTGCTAATCACAGTTGTAGAATGTGCCTCTCTGGACTGCCCTGTATGGTAGATCTCTGTCTGTGTACCTGGATTTCCTTATTCCACGGAGTAAACACAGGTGTCTACAGATATATCCATGGTTGTTTTAGTTTGTCCACCAGTTCTAAGGCCACAACATGGGAACTGGGATGGTCAGGGGTTTCCTATTGTCACTGCTTCTGAGAAAAGGACTTCCAGGCTTTGGACTTTTACACTAGATATCTGGATAGATCTTGATTGTCCTTCCTACTCCCTGGTACTTTATATAAAAGGCAAACAGACTTTTTCTGGGATTTGTTTTAAACCTGTTGAGGGTTATGTACTGACAGAACTTCCTGGTCCCTTCTCTATGAAAAGAGAGATTACAAAGCATAATCCTTCTTCAAATTCCAAAGTCATTCACTATTTTGTTGTTTTCTTTCTAGCTTCCAGAGTTTTGTTACTGTAATAAATAATTTTAGTATTAGGTCTATTATATAAAATGCCACAGTATTGCCATACAATGTATGCAGATGTCCTCATGCATTTTGCGTATGTGTATGTGTGTGTGAATATTGTGTATTTGTAGTCAAACCTAAGACCTTGAGAATACTACTGACCAATTTCCCCAATCCCTTTCATGAACTGTAAATGAACTGCAGAATACTTGTAATACCTAATATAGAATAAATTATATGTAAGTAGGTGGTATACAATATTGGTTAGGGAATATGATGGGAAAATACATGGTATTAAGTTTGATGTTTACAAATATTTTTGAATGGAAGTTAGTTGAACCCACAGATTCAGAATCCCAAAATACACTGTAGACTGCAGCTCATTGCATTTATAGGGGAAAAGAAGAGAGTCTGCAAAACTTGGTCCAGAACTGAAGCAGTACAACATTTTTATCAGGCAAGAAGAGCACATCTATTCAATCATGCCCTGTCTGAAGCCATCTAGGAGAGACAAAAACATAACAGATGGCTTTCTGCAGGTGGCCCATCATTTGGCATGGCTACAATAGCTAAACTAAAATGGCAAGGCTTTTAGAGAGTTCATCTCAGAACTGATTCTTGTTATATGTCTTTCCTGTTATTATTAAATAGCATAATGATTCTTGGCAATTAGCCCACTGTATTGGGCAGATTTTCTACAGATCAATGAAGATGTACTCTCTGGTAATAATGCTATGTAGATAAATAGATGATTTCCTAATTCCTAATAATGATTCTATAGAATTCTTAAATTTATACCGGTAATTATTGAAACTTTTATAGGAAAGATGCGATTAAAGCTCTGTAAACCTTCATGTGTCAGGAGTCAATCGCACTAGTATAGAAAGCAGGTTTTGAAATGAATTTATGATCAGGGAAGACATTCTTTTAAGGCTAGTTGTAAAACCTATTATCTGATAACTAAAGGTTATAAACCAGATATGGACAATTTATTGTAGGTGTAAGGACAAAAGATAAAATATTGTCTGGTTTATCTATAGAAAACTTAATACTAATGAGACACAAGGCAGATGATTTACTCTTGGCAAAACCGTGCTAAGGAAAACCATAAGGAAGGTTGAATATTGACAGAATCTAATCCTAAAGATTTTCTATAATTAACTTTTTATTGGTGGTTCCAACTCAATGTCGCTTGCTTATGCTATTGTTTCTGTATGGAGCTTCCTAATTTGTATAGGTTTTCCCAGTCCGAGAATGCCATGTCATGTTGACATTGTATTTTAAGTGATAACACTGACCTTGATTTTATTGTTTCTTCAGAAATGAACGCAGCACAAGCAGAACACATTCTAAACAGTGGTAAGTCCAGGAATGTCACTGATGTGTTATTAAATCAAAAAATCAGCCGGGCGTGGTGGCACACGCCTTTAATCCCAGCACTCAGGAGGCAGAGGCAGGCAGATTTCTGAGTTCGAGGCCAGCCTGGTCTACAGAGTGAGCTCCAGGACAGCCAGGGCTACACAGAGAAACCCTGTCTCGAAAAACCAAAAAAAAAAAAAAAAATCAAACTCACTTAGACTTGAGTTTGGAAAAGGAGATAAGAATGGATCAATTTTCATTCTTCTACATGATAACCACCACTTTTGCCAGCACCATTTGTTGAAAATGTCTTTTTTTCCACTGGATGGTTTTTCGCTCCCTTTGTCAAAGATCAAGTAACCATAGGTGTGTGGGTTCATTTCTGGGTCTTCAATTCTATTCCATTTACCTACCTGTCTGTCACTGTACCAGTACCATGCAGTTTTTTTTTGTTTTTTTTTTTTTGATCACAATTGGTTTGTAGTAAAGCTTGAGGTATGGCATGGTGATTCCACCAGAGGTTCTTTTATCCTTGAGAAGAGTTTTTGCTATCCTAGATTTTTTGTTATTCCAGATGTATTTGCAAATTGCCCCTTCTAACTCACTGGAGAATTGAGTTGGAATTTTGATGAGGATTACATTGAATCTGTAGATTGCTTTTGGCAGGATAGCCATTTTTACTATATTAATCTTGCCAATCCATGAGCATGGGAGATCTTTCCATCTTCTGAGATCTTCTTCAATTTCTTTCTTCCGAGACTTGAAATTCTTGTTATACAGGTCTTTCACTACTCAGCTATTAAAAACAATGAATTTATGAAATTCTTAGGCAAATGGATATATCTGGAGGATATCATTCTGAGTGAGGTAACCCCATCACAAAAGAAATCACTTGATATACACTCACTAATAAGTGGATATTAGCCCAGAAACTTAGAATATCCAAGATACAATTTGCAAAACACAAGAAAATCAAGAAGAAGGAAGACCAACACATGGATACTTCATTCCTTCTTAGAATAGGGAACAAAATACACATGGAAGGAGTTACAGAGACAAAGTTTGGAGCTAAGACGAAAGGATGGACCATCCAGAGACTCCCCCACCTGGGAATCCATCCCATAATCAGCCACCAAACGCAGACACTATTGCATATGCTAGCAAGATTATGCTGAAAGAACCCTGATATAGCTGTCTCTTGTGAGGCTATGCCAGTGCCTGGCAAATACAGAAGTGGATGCTCACAGTCATCTTTTGGATGGAACACAGGGCCCCCAATGGAGGAGCTAGAGAATGTACCCAAAGAGCTGAAGGGGTCTGCAACCCTATAGGTGGAACAATAATATGAACTAACTAGTACCCCCAGAGCTCGTGTCTCTAGCTGCATATGTAGCAGAAGATGGTCTAGTCAGCCATCATTGGGAAGAGAGGCCCCTTGGTCTTGTAAACTTTATATGCCCCAGTACAGGGGAATGCCAGGACCAAGAAGTGGGAGTGGATGGGTAGAGGAGCATGGTGGAGGGAGAGTATAGGGGACTTTTGGGATAGCATTTGAAATGTAAATGAAGAAAATATCTAATAAAAAATTTTAAAAATCAAACTCACAATTCTTTGGCCTTTCCCTATATCAGTGTATCCCATTTCTGAAAATAATATTTTCTGATTTGTCAATACAGATAACTTTCAATCAATGAAAAAATTACTAATAGAAATGTTTTTATGGAGTCTATGGTGATATTTTCTCTTTCAGTAGTAAGATTCACTAATGGATTTTTAAAAACCACTTTGCTCACAGCCAACAATTGGATTGAGCACAGGGACCCCAATGGAGGAGTAGGGGAAGGATTGAAAGGAGCTGAAGGGACCTTATCTGGCATCAGTATGAGGGAAGGCCCTTGGTCCTGTGAAGACTTGATGCCCCAGTGTAGAGAAATGCTAGGGTGGTGAGGGGGAAGTGGGTGGGTGGGGGAGCACCCTCATAGAAGCAGGGTAAAGGGGGGATGGGATAGGGAAGTTTCAAAGGGAAACTGGGAATAACATTTGAAATGTAAACAAACTATACAATTAAAAATGATAATGTAGTAAATTTCGGTGACTACGGTGCTTGGGATGAGAGTTATATACTAATTAATAGACTCATCCTTAATTTTGTGAACTGGACAACTGACAAAAGTGAGATAAAATTCTGTGAATAGTGTATTTGGTTATATATTTATGTGTGTTTTCAGTAATAAAAAGTAATAGTATAGAAAAAAACACTTCCTTGAATTTTTCCCATTTACTTTTATTCGATTGATTTTGTTAAAGTATAAAATTTTTACATATTTAAATGAATCTCACTAACTATAATACTGAAAATGACATTTATTTAGTAGACTTTACAATATTACATATGAAGTTTGTCTGCAATAATTGTCAATTATCAATACAGTAACCTGTTACATATAACAGGACTCAGAAAATGTAAAAAACTAATTTAAAGGAATGTAAAAATATATATATAATTAAAAATAAAAACTAATTTCAAAGAAAAATGATTTTAAGCAGTTTTCAAGCACTAAATAAGATAACTAACTTCTAGTTATTAATGATTTAATTACAGGAATATACATCCTTAATCAACTTGAGTATCCATCATCCTCATAACATTTGCCATTATTGTCAATGAGTATTTTAAAGGCAAGCTGCATCCATATTTTTCTGCATCCAAATCTTTTCACATTTAATTATTTGCCAAAGACATCCAAACATGTTTACAACTCTCTGCAAACAGCCGTGTTACTTTCTTCTGTCTGGCAGACTGCGGCTCCGGGATGGAGTACCCACCCATAGCAAGAATCGCTGATGGCAAACCTGCAGACAAGGCGTCTTGGCCTTGGCAAAGCAGCCTGCAGGTGGAAGGCATTCATCTCTGCGGTGCTTCTCTCATTGGATCCCAGTGGCTAGTGACCTCCGCTCACTGCTTTGACAAGTGAGTCCTCAGGATACACCCTCAGGGTCTCCAGTGAGTCCTCAGGATACACCCTTGGGCTCTCCAGCATCACTGCCTCTAACATTCACATCCAATCATTCTTTCCTCCTCTTCACTCTTTCCATGAGCATCTCAGCCCCTTGTTGACAGGAGTAGAAAAGATCGTCAGTTCCTGAAGAACAGTGCAAAGAATAGATTGATTTCAACTCTGACTGAAAATATCTTTTGCAGTAATCTCAATTTTAATCAGAAACAAGTCAACACTGAAAAATCAAGTATGCACACCACTTTTCCTAAAATATATTGAAGTTTTCTTTTAGTACCATAAATTATATTCCAATCAATAAGTCAAATCTGATATTCTAGTTGTTTTTATTCTCTGTATGATTGTTAAAGATTTAATGTATAGATAGCACTGTTGTAAGAAAAAGATGTGATGACCCTAGTGATACTAAAATAAAATGGGGGAATATTCTGAGTAAAATGCTCAGTGGAGAAGAATCATTAGAAAACCACATAAAATATGACTACAAATTTATCTTTTCTTTTCCTTTGTCTCTGTGTCTTGTGTTTTTCTGTCTTACTTTTTTTGGAACCTGTGAATAAAAATACATAACTGTACATAGTATATATGAATATATATATATGGTACATATGGGTATATATGAATATCTGGAGAAATATATGAGATAATTATATCTAGTATTTCTATTTTCTTCAAATAATACATTGTTTTCAATAATAAAATAGAAGTAATATGTTGCTTCCTTAAAACTGCATATTCGACCTCGAAGAGCAGAACTAATCCTACTTCGAAATGGAATATTTCTTATCAGCTAGAAAACAAATCGTTAGTATGGGAAAGCCTAAAAACAAGATGCTGTTAAAGGCAGTTCAAGTATGACCTTAAAAAATTGCCCACACAGAATCCTGGGCAACTATAGACCAGAAATGAACCCGCAGTGTTCCTTTTACTTTTTGATCAGTTACAAAAATCCCAAACTGTGGACAGTAAGTTTTGGACGGACCCTTAGCAGTCCACTGACAACACGGAAGGTGGAGTCCATCATCGTTCACGAGAACTACGCCTCCCACAAGCACGACGACGACATAGCTGTGGTCAAGCTCTCCAGCCCCGTGCTGTTTTCTGAAAATTTGCGCAGAGTCTGTCTCCCTAATGCGACTTTTCAAGTCTTGCCGAAGAGTAAAGTGTTTGTCACCGGATGGGGAGCACTGAAAGCGAATGGTGAGTTTCTCAAGGAAAACAAAGACGTCAACAGTCCAAACCTCGTGTTGCTCTTGCATGGAAATGTCCAAACACAAGATTAGAAAGTATAGATCAAGATAATCCCATGACAATCACGGCAAAATTTTAAAAAGAAACTATAAAAAGTTCAGCTGTAGTATTCAGACACTTACATTTGATATAGTGATTATATAAGATGTAGTACTTCTATTTATTGTTTTATAGACTAGTTTGTATTTTCGTACTCTTTAGGACATTCTTTTCAAACCTTATCAGACCATATTCTTTCACCTCGCCATCTTTCTGGCCCCAGCAATCAATGTGGTTAGTCATGAAAATATGAACGGGGGCATTATCTTCCTATTTGTATTGATGTTCATTTGGAACAGCAAAACACACTGTTTTCATTGTAAACATTCTTTTCATAAAGCAGTGGGATCCCATACAATGAAGTTTGACCCTTGATAATGCTCCTCTTTCTAAATGATTTCTAATTTTGAAACATCTGTGTTCTCTGTAAAGTGAAGCAGGATTCTGGGTAGATTCCAGGTGGTGAGAAATACCTTGTGTTTATGTGACTATTTAGCTATATGATCATAGCAAGTCTCTTTTTCTTATTAGATATTTTCTTTATTTACATTTTAAATGTTATCCCCTTTTCTAGTTTCCCCTCTGAAAATACCCTATCCCCTCCCCTCCCCTGCCCAACTCACCAACTCCTGCTTCCTGGTCCTGCCATTCCCCTATAATGGGGCATAGAAACTTCACAGGACCAAGGTCCTCTCCTCCCATTGATGACTGACTAGGCCATCCTCTGCTACATATGCAGCTAGAGCCATGGGTCCCACCATTTGTTTTCTTTGGTTGGTGGTTTAGTCCCAGGGAGCTCTGGAGATACTAGTTAGTTCATATTGTTGTTCCTCCTATGGGGCTGAAAACCCCTTCAGCTCCTTTGGTGCTTTCTCTAATTCCTTCATTGGGGACCCTGTGCTCTATCCAATGTATGGCTGTGAGCATCCCCTTCTGTATTTGTCAGGCACTGACAAAGCCTCTCAAGAGACAACTATATCAGGCTCCTGTCAGCAATCTCTTGTTGGCATCAGCAATAGTGTCATGGCAAGACTCTTAACCAGATGAAATCAGTTTCCTCAACCAAAAATCCAAAATAGTCATATCTATATCTTTGGTGGTGTTTTTGCAGGGATCAAGTAGATGATAGGAATATATGTACCAAATATGGTATCTATATGTAGATGTCACCCCAAAGTTTAACTCCTCCTGAACACCATCATCCAGTCCCAAACTCTGCAACTTTAAGGTCAATGCTTAAGCTCAGATCTCCTCATCTCCTCATGTTTAAACTACTCATCTATTTATTGTTTCCTTCTCTAGGTCCCTTTCCCAATTCTCTGCAAGAGGTTGAAATAGAGATCATAAGTAATGATGTATGCAATCAAGTTAATGTATATGGTGGTGCTATATCCTCAGGAATGATATGCGCTGGATTCTTGACAGGAAAACTAGATGCCTGTGAAGTAAGTATACTGTAATTCACAAAAATAACTCTCTTGTTAAGGATGCAGCCATTGATCACAGAGTAATGTCATTTAACACAGTTCCATGAAATTAATGTGGGTGGGAAAGAGGAGCTATGAGAAGGGATTGAAGAACAAGCCATGTAATGAACACCTCATGAAACACCATATTGAACAGAGCTGTCTCAGCAAGGTTGTCATTGAAAAACAGCGCTCTTAGTGGAGACCAGAATTTCATATAACCAGTAGAAGACAAGTATGAAGTCACAGAATAAAGGCTCAGCCAGAACTGAACTTTGAATATCTCATTCATACTAGTTTCAAGCCACAATGGGGCAAGATCTACTGATATTTGACCTTAAATAGCTTTTTCCAATTATTATTTAGAAATCTATATTATTGAGAAAAATAATAATCTTCACTCATTCCTATGAATGTAGTATGTTACAGATCAGTTTTCAAATTATACCAATAGCATTTTGCTCATACTTATAACACATTAATTTTAAGCATTAAGCATTTAAGCACAGTATCAATTCTAACATACATTTAAGGACTGAAAATAAATAAGAATTTAAAGATGTGACTTATTACATTTCTGGGTGGGCACAAGAACAAAACAGTTCCCCGAGAAATTAATATTGGCATTTGTTATAAGCAATGCAGTCACCGTTGATCTGACAGTGGCTATCGTGTGATGGTAATAAACACTCATTCTCTTCTTTATTCAGCTTTTCGTGAACCAAAGTTTATTATACACATTACTGAGGGAAACTAACACTAAAAAAATTGCAGTGACTTGACAATTTCATTAGGGCACAAGTTACTGAAACAAAAGAAAAAATTCAGGATTTAGCTAGACACTCTAGAATAAAAAGTATTCTTCCATTCTCTCTCTCTGAGAAGGAGAAGCTAGGCATGTATCCAACAGACGGAATCACAAGACTTAGAGAATAAGCATGATTTACACAGGAGCTGACCTTCGTGACCCATTGACTCAGACTCCCTTACTGCCTTTTGCCATTTGTACAGTAGGAGTGTGAGGATCTCAGTTATAATGGAGGCCAGAGGGAAGGGGGCTAAGGAGGATCGTCTTCAGTGTATAGGGATGTTCACCAGATGCTGGAAGAGACTAAGAAGAATAGGAAGAACGGTAGAAAGGAAAGACCTTTTGAGTGGCTTCAGAAGTCTATGCCTCTTCCAAACTATCATTTTCCTCATTCTAAGAAACTGTGGTAAACTATCTCAGGGTATGTTTTTGGAAAGAATAGAGTCATCACTCAGAGACAAATTTTAAATCTTCCGTTGAATTCTTGGGTTAAAGATCACTGAGAAGCCCTCATGATGTAGGTGCTTTAAATGTGTTTGCTGGGAATTCCACCTTAACCTTTCAGTAAAAGGTGCCACACATTTGATAGAACATTCTAGAATACTCTTCTACGGATTAGTAAATGTGGAACAAGGTGAGAATCTAATTTAAAGCAAAGCATTATTTCTAGCTAATGGAGTTAACTTGTTAGTTCCAGGTGTGAATTTATCAGACAGTCAGGAGCCAGTGAGCTCTTATTTCTGACACCGTTTTGTTTTTTTAATTGACATGTTTGCACTCTTTTCTAGGGTGATTCTGGAGGACCTCTGGTTATTTCGGATAATAGAAATAAGTGGTATCTTCTTGGAATTGTTAGTTGGGGAATAGACTGTGGAAAAGAAAACAAGCCCGGAATTTACACCAGAGTGACTCATTATCGGGACTGGATTAAATCTAAAACTAGCATCTAATGCCACAGCCACCCGTTTATCCACCCTGGAGTGTCACACATGGCCTCTGGCAAACCTTATTCCATGTTCATCACAATGTGCCTTGCCATTTAGCTCAAGATGCAAATGAGTATGTCGCAGTGACCCTCAGAAGGGGACAGACTTCCTTTTACATCATTGGAAGGGTTCCATTGACTATGAACAAAATAGATGCCATCTGCTTCAAAAAGATCTACCATTCTGCAAAGTGTCTGATTACCTCCCTGCTCATCTCTGTTCTCCTATCTCATTTTTTTTTACCTTATACTCATCTGGAAGTCAAATAAATACTAACTGTCCAGCCACCCTCTGCTTTTCTCAAGAGATGACTTCCTTCTCTGATTCCTTCACAGTTTTTGCCTTCATCCAAATCCTCACTAGCAGTTTGTTGGTCTGATGAATGGACAGGCCACATTAGCTAGTCTAAGTCAATGGTGACATAATGATGAAGGAAACACTGGATCTGAGGCTAGGACTTAGGAGATGGCAATGAGCAGGTCCATTCCTTTTCGTCTTCAGATATGCATTTAACCTTTCTCTGAAACTTTGTATTTATATTTGTACATATTTTATTTTCTTTAGACAATTTAGCTGATGTGTATTTTAAAGCTGTTAACCTACCATGTATTTTAATAACATGAGATGAATTATGAATATTTCTTTGTATAAATATTTTTCCATACTTCGACATTAGTGCTTTTTCTTGTCCCTTTTATTAATGAAATGTAAATGAACAAGAATCTAAAAAGATTGCTTTCAGCTCCATCTCCAAGATGAGGGATGTTTCAACAGTTGTATAAATTTATTTTTCAATTGTATGTTATTTTACCTTAATTCTTTTTATTTAAACAGCTTTATTTTCAACCAGGTTTAGAATAATTAAGTAGCTATACGATGGGGATTCAGCGTAAATGAATTCTAAGAGAATATAAACATCAGACATGTGAAGAAAAACTATCAGTAGACATTCATAAAATTCTTGAAACAAGATGTCAGTAAAGATATTGTTGTTCAATATTTAAATTTACCATTAAATAGCAGGTGTATTCTTTTTTCTTTTTTTATTAGATATTTTCTTCGTTTACATTTCAAATGCTATCCCGAAAGTCCCCTATACCCTCCTCCTTCCCTGCTCCCCTACCCACCCATTCCCACTTCTTGACCCTGGCATTCCCATGTACTGGGGCAGGTATATCTGCAAAAGAATATTTATATAAGTCATTCAAATAATCTGGAAAGCATCTTTAGAATATCGTAGTCTGAATGATAAAATTGTCATTTTCATATGTATTTAATGCACATTTTATAGTATCTCATGTGAATATAGAATAGTATCAAACCAAACTCAGACTTACTCTGTAATCCTAATCTTTATCCTCCTTTTTATCATTGATGAGTTATCTGCTGTCTTTTTCATTTTAGTTTTGTATTAAGTAAAAGTCGTACTCTGTACATATTGAAACACATTTATGATAATAAACTAATTTGTTCTCTCTGAACTGTCACTGGGAGTGACTGCTCAATGCGCAAGTTGCTGGACTTTGTCACAGAAGTTACTCTGTTTGGAAAGGAAAGAAGATCCTCAGGAGCACTTGGCAACATCCCTTACTTCTACACAGGAGCTGCTTGTAGGACGCCGGTGCCCCCCCTCCCCCAAACACACTCTTCAGCCAAGCGCTAACAATCAAAACTGACTCCAGATGTTGCAACACGTTTCCAGAGGAGCAAGACCACCTTCAGTTGAGAACAACCACAATGAGGTTCTTAGTGAAAAGGTCATTGCAAAAGTTCATGCACTCTCCTCCATTCTTGTTCCTGCACTTCTTGTAGGCAAGAAAAAATTCAGGTCCAAGGTTTTGTGTATACTATGGTGTCCTTATCTCTCCCCTTGGAGTCCTGCTTGGCTACAGTAGGTGGCACTTCAGACTATATCCCCATTGCTAGGAATCTTAGCTAGATTCACACCCATTGACTCTCTTGAGTCTCCTCCATCCCAAATGTCCAGCTAGTCCCAGAGATGCCCACTCTGCCTTCTCCAGTTTGACTCACTCTCCCTGCCCCCTCCCTAGAACTGATTCCTCTCTCCCTGCCCCCTAAATCTTCCCATCCCCTTTCCCATCCAGTTCCTTCCCTCCATTCACCTCCAGTGACTATGTTAGTTCCTTTTCTGAATGAGATTCAAACATCCTCCCTCAGACCCTCTTTGTTATTTAGTTTCTTTTGGGTCTGTGGACTGTAGCATGGGTATCCTGTATTTAAATGGCTGACCAATGACTCACTCAGCTTGAGTCCCATCCCATGGGGAAGAACAAATCCCTGACACTATTAATGATACTACGTTTTGGTTGCAGACAGGAGTCTACCATAACTGTCTTCTGAGAGGTTCCACATAGCAGCTGACTGAAACAGATGAGGTACTGTCAGTCAAATATTACATGGAGCCTGGGGAGTCTTGCAGATTTGGGTCAAAGATTGAGAGACCAGGACAGAACAGGGACACCATGAGAAGACCAAGAGAGTCAACTAACCTGGATTTTTGGGTGCTCCCCAAGACTGAACCACCAACCGTTGAGCTGGACCGAGGCCCTCTGCACATATGTATCAGAAGTGCAACTTGGTCTTCATGTGGGTCTCCCAACAACTGAGGCAGGGAATGTCTCTGAATCACTTGCTTGTCTCTGGATCCTGTTTTCCAAGCTGGGCTTGCCTGTCTGGTCTCAGTGGGATGTGCCTAGTCTTGAAGTGACTTGATGTGTCAGGGCAGGTTGATACCTGGGATGGGGTGCAGAAGGAGGGCTCCTATTTCTCAGAGGAAAAGGAGAGGGAGAGAAGTTATAAAGGTGAAGACTGTGAGGGGGGCTGCAATTGGGATGTACAATGAATAAATAATTAATTAATGAAAATTCATGCACTTAGGGTCTCCTCACCAGCATTTGAAAATATTTTCATTATCTTACTTTAAATAATGCCAGTGCATTTAAATTCTAGTAGTGTCTATGACCATAGCACATCTACAGAATTCTAGTCAAATGCAGATCTCTTAGAAACCAAACTTGTTTTGAGGAAATTGGGCCAATATCCATTTGCAAGTAATCTGCAGACAGACAGACAGACAGACAGAAGTCAGAGAGGTACTGATACAGATATAGCAGAATTACTTTCAGGTTCCTCAGTCATGAGTAGCTCCTGCAAGTGTGGTTATGGAACAAATACATACATATCACTTAAATGATACTTATGGATTCAGCTGAGGCAGAATGGCTCAGTCTGTCTGCAAATGACATTGCAGAGTAGTAAAACTTACAAAGTATCATGAAGGCCTAAAGGATATTTTGTGCAATATGGTAGCCACTATTCAGATTTAAGTTAATTTTTAAAATTCAAGTTTTATTTCCTTGTTTAGACTAATCATACAGTAAAAAGAAAAAAAAAAACTAGCCACATGTGACCGATGGCTACCATTCTGGCCACATAAGTACAGAACATCTTTGTCATCACAGAAAAGTCTAACGGATACAGCTAACATCTACTATCCTAGGAAGCACCTACATGATCACGTAATCCTTCATCTAACAAATTCCTTGAACCTATATATGGACATTCCCATAAATAAAAAGGTCAGAGCTTTGTTAAAGATTCTACAAGTCTAACTAATTTATTATGAAGTCTGTGAGTTAAGAGAGTTGGAATGTTGCAGGTCCAAAGACCAATTTTCTGGGTTTATCTTTAGTCACCTTAGGAGCCATTCATTGCCCAATTGTGTGTATGAACTAGCATCCTTGGGACTATAAGGTAAATTCCCTTAGAATATGCTAATGTTAGATTCCCTACACCCAAATGCTAAGAATGTCATCAGATAGCATCTGAGGTCTACAGCAGGGTCTCCCATGTTTCGTTATAACTAGCTACCTAACAGCCCATCAAAAATAATTTAAGGGCCTTCATTTGTACCTTTCTTTGTTTTGTTTTGTAACTATAAAAGTTTAACAAACCTGTTACCACACTGGAACATAGCTTTCAGCAAAACTTGAATTTATACTCCCAGGTCATAGTCACTCATATTTTGTTCAGAATATACTATATCTTGTTCACTCTGAGTGAGAGCTACATGCTTGCGTCAATGATCACCATATGTTGTAACAGGCATTCCAGATGTTGTAAGGACAGCTGTGTTCAAAACCAGTTTCTACTCTGAAGACCAGGGAAAGAGTTGATGGTATCTTAGATAACTGGCATTTAAAGCAGTAGGTCTCTTGGGGGAATTTGTGTTGGCTGGTAAGGCCATGTTTCAATTCGTTTTCTGGTAGCCATTTGTGCCAGAAAAAAGAGAACTTTTTGAGATACAGCAGCCTTGCCCAGTATCACATGCAAGACTGAAGCTGAAACCTCAGAAATGGAGTTTTTGATCTGCCATAGAAAAATATAAAAACATATTGCCAATTAATAGTATATTTAATATATTAATATACAACACATATTAATATATAATATAATGGTATATAATTTGTAATTAATACATAATATATAGCATATAACACATAATATATAACACATACAATATATAATGGCATATTTAATATTTATATATACTTATTACATATTAATGTATATATTAAATTGACAGACTATTTCTTAGCCCAGGAAGAGGTATTTATGGCAATAAAACAAAAGAATAATAATTAATAGAGAGACATTAAGGTGATAGAAATGCTACCTAAGCAAGCAGATAACCCAAATAAGACAAGAACTGGTTCAGCCAATCTGCCAATATGATTTTATTATTGTTAAATCCAGGAAACGGGGAAATAGAAGACTAATGAATAATACACACATAAACCAAATGTGCAGCTATAGTGCCATCTTCTGGCTCATGTGATTTTACAAAATACATTCTATTAGAACTTCATGATAAAAACCTATGTAAGCTTTTCCCTGTAGAAGATAATATTAAAAGAAAATCTAACATTCTTTCTCCTATTTTCTCTTAAGCAGATTGAAATGTAAAGTTTTTTATGTACTATTACATTATCCTACTATATAACAAACATAAAATATTTGCTTCTACATTTGCTATTTATTTTTAAGTGAAATAATTTTACTATTATACAGGACATCTCAATCAAACCCAGAGGCCATGACATTTATATACTGTTCAAATCTAAACTCTGGTCTTCTTATTCTGGTGGGAATCACTTGAACTGCTAAGCCATTTTTCCAGCCTTGGGACTGATTCACTCTTGAGAGTTTATCAGTGTGATTCCCACTGAGAGAGCTAGTTTGTGCTAGACAGTCAGCAAGTGGGAGTGAGTTGTAATAGTCACTGTGAGCCTGTAAAATCTCAACCCTGGAATTCATCCCAAACCTGTTCGGTAAAACTCACCTTGGCACAGGTAATGGGCAGGCTTGGCTTTTTCTCAGTGCCAGCCAGATACAATAGCTGACTCCTATTGGGAAATGTGAAGTCATATTCCAAAATAAACACTTTGAACTTTCTCATGAGAATATTAGATGAGATAGCAGAGTCTCAGAAGTTCAAGAATGTAAAAAATTGGCTATCTTGCCTAAACCAATCTACAGATTCAATGCAATCCCCATAAGAATTCCAATTCAATTCTTCACTGAGTTAGAAAGGGCCATTTGTAAATTCATCTGAAATAACAAAAAACCTAGGATAGGAAAAACTATTCTCAACAATAAAAGAACCTCTGGTGGAATCATCATGCCTGACCCCAAGCTGTACTACAGAGCAATTGTGATAAAAACTGCATGGTTACTGGTACAGCGACAGATAGGTAGATAAATGGAATAGAATTGAAGACTCAGAAATGAACCCACATACCTACGGTCACTTGATCTTTGACAAAGGGAGCTAAAACTATCCAGTGGAAACAATACAGCATTTTCAATAAATGGTGCCAGATCAACTGGCAGTTAGCATGTAGAAGAATGTGAATTGATCCATTCTTATCTCCTTGTACAAAGCCCAAGTCTAAGTGGATCAAAGAACTCCACATAAAACCAGAGACACTGGAACTTATAGAGGAGAAAGTGGGGAAAAGTCTCAAACGTATAGGTACAGGGGGAAAATACCTGAACAGAACACCAATGGCTTGTGCCATACGATCAAGAACTAACAAATGGGACCTCATAAAATTGCACATCCTCTGTAAGACAAAGGATGTTGTCAATAAGACAAAAAGGCAACCAACAGATGGGGAAAAGATCTTTGCCAATCCTAAATCTGATAGAGGGCTAATATCCAAAATATACAAAGAATTCAAGAACTTAGACTCCAGAAAAAAAAAACAAATAAAAATGGGGTACAGAGCTAAACAAAGAATTCTCAACAGAGGAATACCGAATGGCTGAAAAGCGCCTAAAAATGTTCAACATCCTTAAACATTAGAGAAATGCAAATCAAAACAACCCTGAGATTCCACCTCACACCACTCAGAATGACTAAGATCAAAAACTCAGGTGACAGCAGATGCTGACAAGGATGTGGAGAAAGAGGGACACTCCTCCATTGTTGGTGGAATTGCAAGCTGGTACAACCACTCTGGAAATCAGTTTGGTTGTTCCTCAGAAAACTGGACATAGTACTACCAGAAGATCCAGCAATACCACTCCTGGGCATATACCCAGAAGATGCTCCAACTTGTAATAAGGACACGTGCTCCACTATGTTCATAGCAGCCTTATCTATAATAGCCAGAAGCTGGAAAGAACCCAGATGTCCCTCAAAAGAGGAATGGATACAAAAAATGTGGTACATTTACACAATGGAGTACTACTCAGCTATTAAAAAGAATGAATTTATGAAATTCTTAGACAAATGGATGAATTTGGAGGATATTATCATAAGTGAGGTAACCCAATCACAAAACAACACACATGATATGCACTCACTGATAAGTAGATTTTAGCCCAGAAGCTCAGAATACCCAAGATACAATCTGCAAAACACATGAAACTCAAGAAAAAGGAAAACCAAAGTATGGATACTTTGATCTTTCTTAGAAGGGGGAACAAAATACCCATGGAAGGAGTTACAGAGACAAGGTTTGGAGCAGAGACTGAAGGAATGACTAGCCAGAGACTGCCCCACCTGGGGATCCATCCCATAAACAACCACCAAACCCTGACACTATTGCAGATGCAAACAAGAGCTTGCTGACAGGAGCCTGATATAGCTGTCTCCTGAAAGGCTCTGGCCAGTGCCTGACTAGCACAGTAGTTGATGCTCACAGTCATCCATTAGACAGAGCACATGGTCCCCAATGAAGGAGCTGGAGAAAGTACCCAAGGAGCTGAAGGGGTTTGCAGCCCCCTAGGAGGAGCAACAATATGAAGTAACCAGTAACCCCAGAACTCCCTGGGACTAAACATCCAATCAACGAAAACACACATTGAGGGACTTGTGGCTCTAGATGCATATGTAGCAGAGCATGGCCTAGTTGGTCATCATGGGAAGAGAGGCCCTTGGTCCTGTGAAAGTTCTATGCCCCAGTATAGGAAAATGCCTGGACCAGAAAGTGGGAGTGGGTGGGGAGTAGGGGTAGGGGGGAGAAGATAGGGAATTTTTGGAGGGGAAAGTAGGAAAGGGGATAACATTCGAAATGTAAATGAAGAAAATATCTAATTAAAAAATGGAAAAAATGTTAAAAAACAAGATATCAATAATTAAATAGATGAGGAAATATGTCAACTTGCTCACCTTGATCAAGAATGAGGATGAGGCTGACAGCAAGACGGGAACTATTAGACCATGACCAGAATAGAAACAAGAAACTATGATTGGTGATTGGTAGCCACACAGTTGCAACTAATGATTATATTAATGAACTGAGAATTTTAAATGATAAGCTCTGTAGGGAGGAAAAGATAAAATATGTAAACGAAGTTTAAATTTTTCAAAGGTAATAAAGACAGACACAGAAATCCCAAGGCCCTTCTAAGAGCCTCAGAGGCTGGATCGATGGCTCA
The DNA here is from genome assembly GCF_978045245.1 of Mus caroli. Lineage (NCBI taxonomy): Eukaryota > Metazoa > Chordata > Mammalia > Rodentia > Muridae > Mus > Mus caroli. The sequence goes on along the minus strand of NW_028227259.1, from coordinate 89,047,706 downwards.
GTAGTTACCCTTGCTGCTGTGTTGTTTGTATTACTTAGTCACCATTCTATTCTGTGATAAAATATCATGACATAGAGTGCCTGGAGGATAAAAGCGCTATTTTCATCTATGGTTCCAAGAATACAGAATTCCTGACTAAGAAAGCATAGCAGAAACCACATGTGGAGAGGTCAAGTCTCATCATCACACTGAGGAGTTGGGAGAGTGGGGGGGGGAGAGCAGGAAGTGGAGCTATAATATCTTAAGACCAATCCCCAGAGATCTACTTCCATCAGCGACGCTGCATTTTCTCCAGGCACTATAACCTGCCAGAATAGTGCCATCTGTGAGGAACCACTTGCTTAAAAACATGAGTCTGGTGGTGGTGGCATTTCTCACTCATACCACTGCAAATGTCACATTCTATGTCTTGAAAATTACTGTCCCTCTAGTTAGCAAATTCTTGTTTATACAGTTATCTACTTTCTCAAGCAAACAGTCCCAAAACCACTGTCAAGAGTAGAAATATTAATTGACTATTACAGTCTTTTTAATACCTACTCATTCCTTTTCATCATCAAAGTACGTGATAGCTAAGTTACTGGCCTAGGTTATTGTCAGTTGAGAAGTGTATCAGACTTGAGGAAAGGGGATTGTCAGAAGGATTAAAATGCCAACTCTTGCTGAGGGACAGTTATACAACTATAAATCTTGAGGATTCTGAGACTCAACAGAGCAAACCACTGAGATAGATCATGCAGTTGTGCTGTCTTAGGTTTCAGGCTCCTTGGTTTTCACCACTCCCTTCCCAGGACTTGGACCCAAGCACAGCAGATGTTTGCTTTGACTACACATCAAATTTCTGCAATCTATTAGATCATCAGGCTTCTGCTTAGCTGTGATCTGAGTTTTGATAAACAACTCTTAAACTTGGAATTTAACTGATTTGTTAGGGTTTTTTAAATATTAAATTTTAATCAACACATAATATTTGTACATATTTACTAGGTATAATGTGATGTGTAGATCCAATACATGTATTGCATAACAACTGATCACAGCAACAACTGTGCCATAACCTTAAATTTTTATTATTTATTTATGATGAACACATTCAAAATCTTCTATTGTCTAACTATTCTATTGTTACCTGTATTTACTGTCGTTGACAACAAGAAATTATGCCTGCCAAAATGTATCATTGTGTTCATAGATGTGCATCTTACTATATCCTTCCCATCTCTTTTGTCAGTCTCTGTTAACTACTTCTATCCTCAATTCTTATTAGGTGGACTCTAGATTCTACAAACATGTTTCCATCCCCATGCAGCACAGCAAAGGAATTTGAGATGAACCTATTATTTTTCCATCTTTCCAACAGGCACTCTTGGCTCCCAGTCTTCATCTGCCTGGATCATTGTAACTTGAAAGGGTGTCTCAGTTTCTCTTTTGTTGCTTGATTAAATGCTCTGACAAAGTATCTTAAGGAAAGAAAGGCTTATTTTAGTTCACAATTCAAGGCAGTCCAGCATAGCAGAGAAATACATGCAGCAGGAGCTGGGAACAGAGGTTAATCAATGAGCTGTAGATACACGTCCTATCCTTTTTCCCTCTGTCTATTTACAAAGTTGCAGATTCCATTCATGGGCTGAGTTCCACAACCCGATGTCTTTCCAACTCAGGAAGTATAACAAAGATCATGGCTCCCAGATGCACCCAGAAGCCCACATCCCAGATACTTCTAGATTCTGTTGAGTTGGTAATATTAACCAAAACCACTCCATAAACTAAAACACATCACTTTTAATTTATAACCTATTGTATCTATAGAAACCTGAAAATGGAAAAGGAATTTCATCCAACATTAAAAATTCCAATAGTCTTTAACAATTTCCACCCTCTAAAACTCCAAAGACTCTTAACTATGACCCTTTTTATAAAAACAAAAACATTTACGGACTCCCAAGATATACTGATACAAAGTAACCATTCCTGTTTTAAAGTAGGAGAAGGGCAGAGCAAGATATAATGACACAAAAGGAAAAGCAGACTCTGCACAGCAAACATGAAATACTGAAGCTCTGCATCCACCTAGGGATGGTACTGTAATCAGCTGGGCTCTAAAAGGTTTGGCATCCTTCCTCCTAGCTTTGCTGCTGTGCTGGCTGGTTTTATGTCAACTTGACACAGCTAGAGTCACCAGAAAGGAGGGAACCTCAATTGAGAAAATGCCTCCATAAGATTTGTCTATAAAGTATCTTCTTGACTAATGATTGATAGGGCAGAGCCCCACCCATAGTGGGTGGTGCCATCCCTGGGCTGGTGGTCCTACAATTTATAAGAAAGCAGGCTGGGCAAGCCATATGAAGCAAGCCAGGAAGCAGCACTGCTCCATGGCCTCTATATAGGTCCTTCTTCCAGGTTCCAGCCCTGCTTGAGTTCCTGTCCTGACATCCTTCAATGATGAACAGTGATTAGAAGTATAAATCAAATAAACCCTTTCTTCCCGAACTTGCGTTTGGTCATAATGTTTCATCATAGTAAGAGTAACCCTAACTAAGACAGCTGCCTTTTGTACTTGTAGACTCTCACCTAGGTTGTCTCCATTCTGTTGCTATAGTTCTTGGTATATGCTATATGGTACTGGCACTTCCAGTATCCTGGCGTCTCCGTGTAACCCGGATTCAAATTCACAGTTGTATTTAATGGCTTTTTTCCTGGAAGTTCAACCCTACCACACATGGCCTGATTTCATGAGGATTTCCTTACCCTCATGATCTTTCATCATATCGACAAAGCCAGTACCACAGGAATGGCATTGCTACACTCCAGAGAAATTGCCATATCAACATCTGTACACTGATGCTATGGAAACAGGTTCCTAGACATTGGCTTTTGAAAAAAAAGAGAACCACTTATTTTTAGGCTTTATTCTCTTTTGATATATATCTTTTGAGAATTCTGTTCATAAGTTCTTTATTTACATCTTCTCCACTTGTCCTTCTCCCTTCCCATTTCCCCTCACCTTGAACTCAATCTCAAATTCATGGCTTTTTCTACAATTATTGTTACATGCACACACACACACAGAACTTAGTGAGTATGTCTACCATTTTTCATATACACATGTGTTCAGGGCTTACCAGCTGGGACTCAGATTGAATAACCTATCAGTTGTCCTGTTCCTGAAGGACACTTTTTCATTCTTCCCTGACATCCATGAATTGCCTATAGTTCATCTATGGGTTGGATCTTGTGACACGTCTCTCTTTCATATTGGCATGTCAAGCTTATGGTCATTATGCATGCCTTGTATAAACAACCACGTGATTGCAAATTCACTGGGGGCAGCTTCCCTATTATAGCTAGAAGTCATCTAACTTTTAGCAGGCACTCTTGCCCTCTGGCTCTTAGAATATTTCCACGACTCTCCATTTCTGGGCTTTTATTGGTGATTATACAGCACCTGGCTGTATATGGGCATCCTACAGTCACTCAGTCTCTGCATTATAACCAGTTGTGAACCTTGGTAGCAGCTTCTGTCTGCTACAGAAACAAGCCTCTCTGGTAAGGCCTGTCCTGGCTAGTTTTATGTCAGCTTGACACAAGCCAGACATTTTGAAATAGAGAACCTCAATTAAGACAATTCCCCTAGTAGATTGGCCTGTGGTACATTTTCTTGATTTCACATAGGAAGGCCCAAGTCACTGAGTAGTACCACACCTTGGATGATGGTCCTAAGTACTGTAAGAAAGCAGGCTGAACAAGCCATGGGAAGGAGGCCAGTAGACAGTGATCCTACTGTGATGGACTATGGCCTGTTCCTGCCTTGAGTTCCTGCCTTGGCTTCCCTCAGTGATAGATTTATATGCTATAAGGTGAAATTAAACCCTTTATTCCCTAAGTTATTTTTGGTCATGTTTTATCACAGTAATTGAAACCCTAAGTGATGGAGGTGAGGAGAGCTACACTTATTGGTGCCTGTAAGAAGAAATATTTATAATACAATGCAAAAATATATCAGTTTAGGGACTAAATGACTATGACCCCTCCAACCAAAGGTAATTGGCTAAGTTTACAGTACCTAACTTGAATCCCCTTCCAACTGAATGGGTAGAACTTCCAATGAGACAGTTATTGGCTACCTCTAAGATACAATTGTCTCTGTCCTGCCCCTGAGTACATCTTGCTTGGCTGGCCATTGTTATGGTCTTGAACACACCCAAAGGAAACCTCATTTTATAAACTTACATAGAAATACACAGGTAACAAAAATAAGCTTTCCTTATTTAAATGAATTTGGCTCTTCCCAAGATGAAGCCTTCAATGGGTGGGGTTTTGTCACCAAGACATTCTATTGTTCTAATGTAGCATGGGCTATTTCTCTTCCCCTAAGGATGATCTCTTGAACAAGGACAGTGCCCTGTCATACCAGGCCAAACACAATCCTGTCTTGAGAGCTCTTCTGTCAGTAATAGTAATAGTAATAATAATAATAATCATAATAATGAAATAATAATCCATTATCTTCAAATTCAACCTTATTTAACTTTTCAGAAAATTAGCACAATGAAACCAGATTATTGGCCAACATACCATATGAATGGATGAACTCCAGCTAGCACTCTTGTTCCCATCTGAAACCTCATGAGCCAAGCCTCCACTCTCCATGTCTCTCTCATCATTCCTGTCACAAACACAAAAGCACACATACATGTGTGTATTCATATATGTACAACTTCTTAGCTGCACTCATTATAGCTCACAGTTCAAGGTACAATGGACATGACAGGGAAGTGAAGGCAATGGGAGCATGAAGCTGCTGGTCACTACATCCATAATCGCCAGCTGAAGGCAGCAAATGCATGCTGATTCTGGGTTTCCCTTCTCTAGTAACATAGTCTAGCATCCCAGCCAAGAACTGCCAGCAGCCAGAGTGGGAAGAACTTCCCACATCAATTAATACAATGAAGATAATATCCCCCAGACATACCCTGAGGCATTGATTGTAGGTGATTATAGATTCTGTCAAGTTGACACTAATCATCCACAAAAATTGACCCTATACCCAGAAGCACCAGGCACTTTCCCAAGGCCCTTGCTGATGAGATTGTCAGCGACTTACTCCTTAGAGAAATCTGACTGAAGCCAGAGTGGAGTATTGCATAGCACTCAGCAGACAAGCAAAGTAAGTGTAAGGAAGGATGGGGAACTTTCATGGACCCTGGTATAACAGACGCTGCTTATCGCATGGCCAGAAAATCGGTACTATTCCATATCATGTGCTGAGGTTCAAACTGTCTCTCCGTGCATTTTCTTCACCGTAACAATGAGCTGCCCTGTCTTTACTTGTTCCAGGGAGGAGAAAACTTTATTTTTCATCTTGGACAAACATTCCGAGGTTGTTAGATTAAGCCCAAAGGGATTACCTTGCAAAAGGATTACCTTTGAACTCTACAAAGGAAACAACCAGATCTCATCTCTCAGTGTTGCTGCAATTAAAACAAAGGTTTTGCACAGTAATCTTTTCATTGAAAAAGTCTTTCGTATTCATAACAAAAGTGTTTGTAGCAAGTGCTACTACTTACACTAACTGGAAACCCTAACACACGAATTAACATGAATTCCCATCTTGTTCTAGTTAATGAAAAGTGGAAACAGAAGACTGCTAGGCAGATATTTTTACATCATTATTAGGCCATATCCTAGCGTTTTCAGGGAACAAGGAAAACAGGCTTCTCCTGAAGTTTCAAGGACAAAAGACTTCACAGTCATCATCTCTCAGAAGATTCCAGAATGCTGAATAAGTGGGATTCAGTACAATCTGCCTGCTTCAGCTCAAACTGCTTTAAAGTGATCAATAGATTTAGCTTTAGAATAAAACTTTTAGAGCAGTGGCTCAAACATGATTATCCCCATTAAAGAATTGCTAACAATTGTAATTTATCATCCCAAGAGGACTTTTAAAATGTGTTACCCACATTAATATTAATAGGAAAAAAGAAAGGGTATAGATTCTTAAATAAAAATAAGAGATATTTTGAGACACTTAGCATTATGAAAGTTAGTAGGACATGTGAGATCAAGTGGAGTCTGAGAAAGAGTTGTAAGTGGTAGGCTGTGTTGAATGCATGTCTCTTCCCAAAGCCAATTTTAAAAGATCTGGGAGAATGCTTTGTTTCTTCTTTTGTCTTGTCTTTCTGTGAACATAAAGAAATCACTGATAAACAAAACCAAGAAACTAAAACATAAATAAAAAATAGCAAAACACAAACAAATGAAAACCAGAAGACTTTAGAGAACATGCAAGACAGACATCAGAAAATTACGATAACCAACGTGGAAGGGGAGTAATCTGATTTCTAGTGTTTCCACAGCATAATATTTTATGTCTATTCTTCAATGAGAAAAATATAAGAAGTATGGTGTGTTCACAGGAAAAACAAAGATTAACAGAAACACTTCCTCAGAAAAAAAAATGGACATGGGGATTACTAGTCAGTGACTTTTAATCACCTTAGTGACTTTTGGGCAGAAATAGAATTTATACCAAAATTCATATGGAATTTCAAGGAATCTAGACTATCCCAAGTGTCTTTATGAAGCAAAGATGAAGATTTATACCTCTGAATTTTGAAACCTGATGCAAATCTAATCAAGGGTGTAGGGCTGGAGCCATAGAGATGGCTCAGCAGGAATGAACCTGCACAACTCTTGCAGAGAAGCTGAGAAACAACCTGAGCACCATGAGACAGCTCACAGCCTTCTGGAACTTCAGTTCTGAGGGATCTCATGTTCCCTTCTGAACTCAGCAGGCATTCTGTACACACACACACACACACACACACACACACAGAGAGAGAGAGAGAGAGAGAGAGAGAGAGAGAGAGAGAGAGAGAGAGAGAGAAGACTTAAAAATTATATATTTTAATTAATTAATTTTTTACACTCCATATTTTATTCCCCATCCCCCATTCACCCTCTGACTGTTCCACATCCCACACCTCCTCCCCACACCCCTGTCTTCACGTGGATGCCCCCATCTCCCACCCCACCTGACCTCTAAACTCCCTGGGGCCTCCAGTCTCTTGAGGATTAGGTGCATCTTCTCTGACTGAACCCAGACCCGGAAGTCCTCTGCTGTATGTGTGTTGGGAGCCTCTTATCAGTTGGTGTATGCTGTCTGCTAGGTGGTCTAGTGTTTGAGAGCTCTTGGGAGTCTAGATTAATTGAGACTACTGGTCCTCCTCCTCAGCTTCTTTCAGCCTTTCCCTAGTTCAACAACAGGGGTCAGCTGCTTCTGTCTATGGGTTGGGTGAAAATATCTGCCTCTGACTCAGCTGCTTGTTGGATCTTCCGGAGTGTGTTCATGCTAGTTCCCTGAGTGCAAGCCAGGTATAGTGAGTGATACAAGCATTTATTCTTAATGTTTTAGAGACAGAAGCAGGTGTATCACTGCAAGTCTGAGCCCAGCCTGTTCTACATAGTTATTTTCAAGACAGCCAAAGCTATATAACAAGACTGATCTAAAGAGTCCAGTACTAGAAGAAAGACAGTAGACACATAAACTAATGAATGAGAATAGAAGCCATCAATGCATAAAGGATCTTATGTTTTCTACAAATAGCATTAATTGTAAAATATAGATTCCACATGCAAATTAACATAATTATTAACATAATTGTACCATTTAGTTTATGTCACATACAAATATTAACTCTAGTGGGATCAAAGGCCTAAGGCAGGAGTTAAAGGATACATCAAGGATTTTGAGAAAACACATATAAAAACTTCCTGACATTTGATTTGGCAGCAGATTTTTTTTTGAACTTCTTACCAAAGTGATCAATAACAAAAGAACAAACATGTAAGTTGCATTACATCAAGATTTAAAGCATCTGTGCATGAAAGCATACTAGTTGGCTCCTCAAAAATGAAACACAAATTATCGTACACTCTGGCCACTCCATTTCTGGGTGTGTGTCCAATTTCTGTACTCATGTTCACACCAGAATCATTTACAACCAAAAAAGATAGACATAGGCCTACAGACTAAGAGATGAACAGATAGACAAACCATAAGCAAAGAATACATACCCCCTATTATTCGGCCTTAAAAATAAATTCTGATGCATGCTATAACATAGACGTACCTTGGGAATTTTATGTTAAATGAAATCATTCAGTCATGGTGAGGCACATACGACTCCACCTCAATGAGGCAAGATGAATAGTCAGATTACACTATTTATAATTACTTGACTGGTTGATTAATTAGTGCTAATTAATTTAAATTAATAATTATAAGTGCTATAGAGGCATTGTAGTTTCTGAGTGTTGGAGTTGTAAAGGAATGGGAATTTACTCCTGGGTGCATCCCGAGTGCCAGTTTAGGAAGAAGAAAAAACTCAGGAGGCAGACAGTTGTAATGGTTGCAAGATATCTTAGATGTGAATCTGCATATTTCAGAGAATATGTGCTGATGGTTTATAGTACATTTTATGTTTTAAATATATGTATTTTCCAATAACATATAAAACTAAAAGCAAAAGAAAAGGAGAAGCAGAGGGGAGAGAAGTGGATGTAGGCAGAGGCTGGAGCCACCACACACAAGACAAGGGATGCTCACTCTCATCAGTGCTAGAAGATACAAGCAAAGGTTAGGGCTGATGGCACAAATCTGCATTTCCAGCCACCTGCGAATCTAAAGCAGATCAGTGATAACTCAAAGGCTTGTTTAGGCTACAGTAAAAATTCAAGAGTAGCCTGGGTACTTTGACAAGACCTTGTGTTAATTTTTTTTTTTTTTTAGAGTAAAGCAAGATTGTTATATAGCTCATTGGTAGAGCAATAGTCTTGCATTTATGTAGGCATTAATTCAACAATTAGTTCCTCAATGAAATCTAAAACAAGTAATGAGACTTCTAGAGAGCACAGCCTCATTGACACCTTGATTTGGGATGCACGGTCTTGATAATGGTGAATGAATATCTTTTAATTTTTAATATTGAAGGCATTTCTGTTCTCAATCCTTTAGTCTGTGTTTTAAGTAGTTAAGTGGTTGTGACTTTACAGGCATGTATCATCACACCTGGCTTTATTGCTAACTTGCCACATTTGTAGTAATTTGCTAAGGTGGTCACCGCCGGTGACGGAGGAGTTAGTAAGGAGGGGGCATAGAAAGAATGAAGGAGTGATTGGCAGAGAAATACGAAAGAGGAGTGTGCAGTTGCCACGCAGGAGGGAGGGTGACTAGGCAGTGTGGACAGAGTGAGTGCATGAAATCATGGAGCCTACTGTAAACTCTGTCTATCTGCTCTAGAAGGCGGCTGATGATGAATCAAAGAAACTCAAGTTTGTGTGACCAAACAGCATGCAAGCACGTGCAGTTTGACTAGGTGAAAGAATCTGTTTATTCATTTTAGGGTTTTTCCATTCTGATAAATGCCAAATGCACATGTTACTGCTTATTACATTAGGTCATTCTTAAAGTCCCGTTTGAAATGCATTTATTTGCCTGTATTTTAATAGTAGGCACTTAAAATCAATGATTAGTGTACTGATTATTATAATACTGTATCTTTATGATAAATTAGCACTATACACTGATAGGTTCACTATATCCTCAAACTTGAAGATAAATGCTTTTCAACCAGAATTGCATGATTATTTCTTGCTGAGCACTTTTATATTGTTGTTTCTAAGCTGTTCACATGCCTACAAACAAACTGCTTTAGAGCCTTAATCCTTGCACATTCCTAATACATTTCTGACTTAGTGTAACCACTTACAGTAAGTTACCTTACCTGGAACCACTTTCTTCTTTAACAAAAGTAGTTGATACAAAAGAGAGAAGAGAGAGAGAGAAAGAGAGAGAGAAAGAAAGAAAGAAAGAAAGAAAGAAAGAAAGGAAGGAAGGAAGGAAGGAAGGAAGGAAGGAAGGAAGGAAGAAAGAAAGAAAGAAAGAAAGAAAGAAAGAAAGAAAGAAAGAAAGAAAGAAAGAAAGGAAGGAAGGAAGAAAGAAGAAAGAAAGAAAGAAAGAAAGAAAGAAAGGAAGAAAGAAAGAAAGAAAGAAAGAAAGAAAGAAAGAAAGAAAGAAAGAAAGGAAGGAAGGAAGAAAGAAAGGAAGGAAGGAAGGAAGAAAGAAGAAGAAAGAAAGAAAGAAAGAAAGAAAGAAAGAAAGAAAGAAAGAAAGAAAGAAAGAAAGAAAGAAAGAAAGACAGGAAGGAAGGAAGGAAGGAAGAAAGAAAGAAAGAAAGGAAGGAAGGAAGGAAGGAAGGAAGGAAGGAAGAAAGAAAGAAAGAAAGAAAGAAAGAAAGAAAGAAAGGAAGGAAGGAAGAAAGAAAGGAAGGAAGAAAGAAGAAAGAAAGAAAGAAAGAAAGAAAGAAGAAGAAAGAAAGAGAAAAAGAAAGAAAGAAAGAAAGAAAGAAAGAAAGAAAGAAAGAAAGAAAGAAAGAAAGAAAGAAAGAAAGAAAGAAAGAAAGAAAGAAAGAAAGAAAGAAAGAAAGAAAGAAAGAAAGAAAGAAAGAAAGAAAGAAAGAGAAAAAGAGAGAGAAAGGAGAAAGCACAAACTATTTCTTTTATGTTGGGAGTATGTTTGCTCTGGCTGCTTTCTCTAGGCTGCCATATGGGCTGAGTCTTCTGTGTTCAAACTTGTCAAACTTGTTTCATTTCAACTACTTGTCATTTGTTTCCGTATTTCTTCCAGGAGTAGATCTCTAAGACATGTAGGGATGTCATAGAGCTGATTGGAAAGTCAAGTTCAGTGGATGACACCTGCAGGATCCCTTCCTCCCATTCGTGATGTATCTGCATCGGTAAGTTCAGTTTGGTTTCTTTGGGTCCTGCTCCTTTGCTGTGTCTGCCTTGTGGGGTAGACTCTCCACACCAGAGGATAGCTGGTGAGGAATCTTTAAGGAATTCAAACTTGATTTAAGATGGAAGGGTTTCTGGAATTTTCACAGTGGGATGGAGTAAGTAATCTCTGTTCAAAAATCAATGTTTTGTATACAACTCAGAATCAGCATTATCTCACGTTTCCAAGTTCAATAGTGGATAATTGGGACTGCAGTGGAAAAGTCAATACCACTTTGTCCTGCTTGATTCAGATCTAAGAGGAAAATGATCATTTGTGTGAAAGCAGTCCTCATTGCTCCAACCCAACAGGCTGTTCCCTCAGCTTTTCCTCCTTATTGTGTGTTGGTTCTTGTGGAGTGAGGAAAATCAGGAAGTCATGAGTTTCAGAGACATCTGGTCCACTGTAAAGAACCCCATATTTCCTTGAAAGAAACTGAGCTAACAGAAGATCAAGACTGGTGATAGTATGCTAACTTTCAAGACTCCTTTTAAATAGTAAGGAAACAAAATATAAAATTTTAAATATGATTTGCCACATTCAAAGAAGGAAAAAGTTGGTTTTATATATATTTAAGGTGATAATATTTAATTTTTGTTAATATTTATGATCTTTCTGAGGTATTTTTACATACGTTATTTCATTTAAGAGCCTAGACAAGCCTTGTGAATTCAGTAGACCAGGTATCAAGGACTACCCTAATAAACAAATCCAAAGACACAAAAGTTAGGAGACTTCTCCAGGCTCACAAGGCCATTGGATGCCAGAATTTCTTGGAGTAGTCCTAAACTATACAGTATATAGTTTTGTTGTTGAATTGGCGTATTTACTTTATAAACTTTCATCACTCTAGATAGAAGGCACCAGCCTGAGAACTTCAGATGTGAGATTTTGATATTAGACAGCTGCCAAGTCAGTGAGCTTTCCTGGGAAACTTGTCCCCCTCAGAATACTTATATTTAATAGTAATATTTCGATCAGTGCTTTAGAAAGAAATTGTATAGTAACCGTGGTCTCTGACACTCCTTGAAGGGTCAGCAGTACTTCACACATAGCCAAAACCTCACAGGTATTTCCTGAACAAATGAGAAAGCAAACAATATGAACACTTTGTGTTGTTTATCTTGTTTTTAAAAATTCATTGAATTAGAAAATCTATACCCAATGCTTATAGACAGTAAGATTATAAAGCAAAATCTTACATTTTCCATTTTTTCTATTAAAATTATTAAGTCTTGTAAGTATAGGCACTAAAAGCTTTCTTTTCTAGTGAACAATTATGCACGTATGAATTTTTACAGTTTAAGGGAAGTAAATTATTGGAGTAATATTAAATGTTCAATTGTTGCTATTTTAGACATTAGCGACACATTCATTAACAAAGAATAGACATGATAAGAAACATTAGGTAGCAGTAGTTGCTTTGAGTCAAATTTAGGAACAGTTTCCCAAAATGGAAGATTTGCAACAAATTCTGCTAAGAGGCAGGCATAAGGATTAAGGACAAGAGGATGCCTACTAATTTCTGTGATAGCCTATGCCAAATCTCCAATCACCTTAAAGTGCACACCACAGTTCTTCATACTGTTTTAATTCCTATTTCTTCATGAATAAGAAACATGCTGGAAAGTCTTGGAAATGTAACATTTGATTCCCATGCCTGTTGTTTGTGCTGTAATAAACCTGGATGTCTCCTCCATAGAGTCTGTAATTTCATCTCTGTCCTTGGGCTGGCTTTGGTGGAACAAATTGCAAACTACAGAACTCTCTGTTTAGATTCCCCCCCCCCTCCAAATAGCCATATTCACACCATTTCAAAAGATATGATATAATGCCAAGTGCGTTCTTCATCTGAAATTGGGATCAAGTTCTCAGAAGCCTATACAACCCTCTCTTCCTCTAGCTTAATAATAAGCAAAAACTAAATTCATCTCTGACATTTAGAGGAAAAGGTAGTTCTCGATAACTCCATTACAAATATTTGTAGTTTAGATTTTAATTTTTTTTTTTTTTGGATAATTGTTTCAGTTACCTTGCTCATTTGTTAAGTCTAGTACACGACATATCCTAAAACCATCTTCAGAGTTAAAAATTACTAACTGGTAAATTATCAATGAAATATTATATTTTCTATTTTTCCCAGAAAAGTTGCATGCTCACTACATGCCCTCTACACCTTTGTTAACTCATCTAATTCTTACTCGTCCAAGGTCATCCTCTCCTACATATGCAGCTGGAGCCATAGATCCCTCCATGTGTACTCCTTGGTTGGTGGCTTAGTCTCTGGGAGCTCTTGGGGTTGGGGGGGCTAGTTGGTTGGTATTGTTGTTCTTCCTATGGGGTTGCAAACCCCTTCAGCTCCTTCAGTCCTTTCTCTAACTCCTCTATTGGGGACCCTGTGCTCAGTCCATTGGTTAGCTGTGAGCATCCGCCTCTGTACTTGTCAGGTTCTGGCAGAGCCTCTCAGGAGACAGCTATATCAGGCTCCTGTTGGCAAGCACTTCTTAGCATCCACAATACTGTCTGGGTTTGGTGACTGTATATGGGATGCATCCCCAGGTGGGGCAGTCTCTGGTTGACCTTTCCTTAATCGGGTTAATTTTTAAAAATGATGTATACTATTGCCAGTCAGTTGCCTGTTCAATCATTCTGCATTAATTTTAAGCCGCATGTGGTTCCATCACTGATTCAAACACTAAGCTCAACAATATTTAATAAAGATTTTGAAGTTAAAGCTAGGACAATCGGAAGTCATGTTTTGCTGCTTCAGGGTAGAGGTAGAAAATACTATTTTGCTGAAAAGGGCGGAGATCTAAAAGGCAGAACTGGAAACTAATTTCACTAATTAAGGTCAGCAGGCATCAGAGGATGTGTGTTTCCACTGTGCTTTGGATAACTGGGAGTAAGTCCCACCTCTGAGGCCAGATGGAATGAAGATCAAGCAGTGGTAACGTCAGTGACTTCCCCCTCCACAGGCATGGAGAACATCAATGGTGGCCAAGTGTTCTCTGCAGCCTTCCACTCACACTCTCATCCAACAGTGTCAAGCTTCTCACAGTTGAGCCCCCTTAAGTCCGGTTTTGATTTCCAATTTGCATCCCCAGGTTCAGGGTAAATAGATGAGGAGCTGAGGTTTCTTCTGCAGATGGGAGGTCCTTCTTAGTTCTCTGAATTAGCACAACCCGATCTTCATTGTCCTTTCCCACAGAAAACATTCTTTGTTCTCAACTCACAATGACATTTTAAATAGTTTTCTCCTTTTTGCCTTGCCCTCACCATCACCAGCTCTGGGTTATGAATGAGAGAGAAACACACACACACACACACACACACACAGAGAGAGAGACACACACACACACAGACAGAGAGACACAGACGGTTTCCTTGGTTTTCTGTGTTGTCAGCTCTCCTGACAACTCTTTAGCAATGAGGTCTTACACTGGTGAGAACACCCCCACAGGCATGTCTTATGCCCCTTCTGAGAAACAGGAGGATCTAAGAAATCGGAAGAGATGCTGGTGAAGAGTATATATGGAATTTTTCATTCCATGAATTCGTTAGCTACCACTGTTTAAGACCTAAGTGGTATGTGACACAATAAGTCTGCTAGTGACCAGGTTATATAGAAAATGGGGAGAGGGGGCATGCTCCCTGATTTACTTTTCATTTGAAATCACCAAATGTTCAGAAAGGAAGGTTCCATTCAACATTACCTAAATAATTTTTATATTTCTTACCAAATATATTTGATCTGAGAAACCTCTCCTCTTCTTACTTTTTGGGAACATGCTTAAGAAATGTCTCAGTGCTATACATGACTTATTCACAACCTTCACGTTCTTGCTCTTTGAGATAAGATATATGTCCGCATATGCTATCAAGAATTAAATTATGAGCCATGGATATGTAAGAACACTTGCTTCACAAGTATGAAGATCTAAGTAAAATTCCTCAGAACTCATGGGATAAGCTAAGTGTAGGTATGCCCTCCTGTTACTGAGCCTGGGAAGGTACAGTGGAGACAGGAGGATGTCTGGGACTTGCTGCCTATCTAGCTTAAGGTTCAATGAAAGATGAGTGAATGAATTTGTAATGAGTTTTTAGTAGAGGACACCCAACTTCCTCCTCTAGCTTTTGTGCATGTGAATGAGCACACACACAGACATACACACACTCTAATGCACACATGCTCGTGTACACATACACATACACACACACACACACACACACACAAGAATTAAAAACAGAAGGTATTAGGTAGGATAGAAAAGTGTGACCATTACATTTCCTTTGTATGCTTCCTCTTAGCCTACCATTTCTCCAAATCGCTACTGTCATGTTCACAAAAGGCTCTCTGAAGTTGAGGCAAAAGGGAATTGTCACTTTGGGAAAGTGACAATACACATTTAAGGCCAATAGAAAAGGTAAATATCCAGAAGGTGTGCCAACTGGTAAGAAGGACACATGCTCCACTATGCTCATAGCAGCCTTATTTATAATAGCCAGAAGCTGGAAAGAACCCAGATGCCCCTCAACAGAGGAATGGATACAGAAAATGTGGTACATTTACACAATGGAGTACTACTCAG
The DNA here is from genome assembly GCF_978045245.1 of Mus caroli. Taxonomy (NCBI): domain Eukaryota; kingdom Metazoa; phylum Chordata; class Mammalia; order Rodentia; family Muridae; genus Mus; species Mus caroli. Next base: position 89,032,283 of record NW_028227259.1, on the reverse strand, counting down.
CTATTAAAAAGAATGAATTTATGAAATTCCTAGGCAAATGGATGGACCTGGAGGGCATCATCCTGAGTGAGGTTACCCAATCACAAAGGAACTCGCACAATATGTACTCACTGATAAGTGGATATTAGCCCAGAAACTTAGGATACACAAGATATAAGATACAATTTGCTAAACGCATGAAACTCAAGAAGAATGAAGACCAAAGTGTGGACACTTTACCACTTCCTAGAAATGGGAACAAAACACCCATGGAAGGAGTTACAGAGACAAAATTTGGAGCTGTGACGAAAGGATGGACCATCTAGTGATTGCCATATCCAGGGATCCATCCCATAATCAGCTTCCAAACGCTGACACCATTGCATACACTAGCAAGATTTTGCTGTAAGGACCCAGATATAGCTGTCTCTTGTGAGACTATGCCGGGGGCCTAGCAAACACAGAAGTGGATGCTCACAGTCAGCTATTGGATGGGTCACACAGCCCCCAATGGAGGAGCTAGAGAAAGTACCCAAGGAGCTAAAGGGAACTGCAACCCTATAGGTGGAACAACAATATGAACTAACCAGTACCCCGGAGCTCTTGTCTCTAGCTGCATATGTATCAAAAGATGGCCTAGTTTGCCATCACTGGAAAGAGAGGCCCTTTGGACTTGCAAACTTTATATGCCCCAGTACAGGGGAACGCCAGGGCCAAAAAGGGGGAGTGGGTGGGTACGGGATTGGGGGGGTGGGTATGGGGGACTTTTGGGATAGCATTGGAAATGTAATCTAGGAAAATACCTAATTAAAAAAAAAAGAAAAAAAAAAGAAAAGGTAAATATGGAAAATCAAACTCAAAATCAAGATAGAAGCACAACAAAGACTGATAAAACTTTTGACCAATAAAACAGCCTCTACTTCATTTCAGGAAAGCTTCTACTTCCATGTTGCTTAAATTCCACAAATCATACATTTATACAAAGGGAAACTTTTCTTGAAAAGATAAAACCAATCTCTTAAAGAACAATTCGTCCTTCAAGGAGAAATGTTCTGAGTTATAGAAGTCAAAGGCGGACTCTTTGGATAACACCTAGTGGATACCGTTACACAAATGAAAAGAAAGGATAGCTTCTAATATTCTATAGCTAGTAAGATAATTAAGGGTAATAATTAAATGACTATTTCATAAATAGCTAGTGGGGCAGATTCTGAATATTTCTAACACAAAATTAAAACCTGCCTGGTTATTGATATGCAGCAACCTTGATTTGTTCACTATTCACTAAATACATGTACTGAAATATTACAGTCTAATCCATTCATAGACATAACTCTACATAATCAATTATAACCAAGAATATGTGTTTCTAAAATGTCAGGTCCTAACTGCACACTTAAGACATAAGAACTGGGTAGATTGTTTCTCAGGGTGAAATACTCACAAATCTACTATGATTAATCCTAGTTACAAGAATGACTATAGTTCACACAACGCAAGCAGTCAACCCAGTAAATACACTTTCCACATAATAGCTCATGCTTTTAAATTTTCTATATCAAGTGGTGATTCTTAAAAAATGATGTAAGGGTTGACGAGTTGACAGTTACCTATTAATGTCATCACAAAATGTTCCTTGCCCTTTTCATGTAGCAAGTGGCTGAGGACTTCTTGTAGGAAATGCTCCAAGGAAGAGATTTGCGTTCTGTAGGATTCTTTTCCATTGAAGGTTTCCAGGCAAAGACATGGGGAGTGAGACCCATGGAAGTCAGATGAGGGAGTTCAGTTTCCTAGCTTTAGCATGACAGGTTGAACCACCATTGGGTGTCAGAGCTGAACCTGGCTCCACTGTGTACACAGTAAACATTCTAAACCACCGAATCCTCTCTCTACTCCTTAGAATAAGTTCGTCACCCTTATTTACTTAAATTAGTAAGACTTACGGCATGGGAAGGTGGACAGCAATCAGTAAGCATCAGATAGTGTTTACTGAAGTTCAAACAATGGTTGTATGAATATTTGTAGTAACATTACCAATATTTTTATAAATGGACAGATGTATGGCAATCACATGTACATACTTTGTGCTGGCTAGTTTGATGTCAACTAAGACAAGCTAAAGTCAACAGAAAGGATGGAACCTCAATTGAGAAAATGTCTCCCTAAGATCAGGCTATAGGCAATATTCTAGGACATTTTATTTATTAGTGGTTGATGAGCAAACCAGCGCATAGCATTCCTTCATGGTCTCTGCATCAACTCCTGCCTCCAGGCTCCTGTGCTGTTTGAGTGCCTGTCCTGACTTCCTTTGATGATGGACTATGATGTAGAAGTATAATCCAAACAAACCATTTCCTCCTCAGGTTGATTTTAATCATTGTGTTTCATCACAGCAAGAGTAACCTTAACAGAAATTGGTGCTAGAGTAGTAGCATGCTGCTGTAACAGACCTGACGATGTTATTTTCTGGAGGATTGTGGAAGGAATATGGAACTTTTAACTAGAAAAGTTGTGAGTGTTGAGAGCTCAGTGGGCTATTCTGTAGGAACTTGGTGAACATGACTGTTGAAGGCAGTACAGACAATGGAGGCTGAACTTGTGAAGTTTCAGAAGGAAGTCAAGACTCACTGGCCCTTTTGTGTGAAGAATCTATGCTTCTGGTCATCTAGAGCTGAAGAGTTGGCTGTGATTAAGAATAGACCAGAACCACTAAAGTAAAACCTTTGCTTTGCTGATAAAATGGATGCTGGTTAGATGGAACTGAAGAATCAGCTCATTAGGAAGGAAGCAGCATCACTGAGGTAAAGATCTTCTGGGAAGTATTTCTTGAGAGTCAGCACATAGAAGCTGTGTCTCAGAGGTGGTTGAGGTTGTACCTCAAGTTTGAAGCCAAACTTGGTAGTGTTAGAGTTACCTACATGGAATTGGTTTTGAAGGCATGATGGGGTCATGGGAAGCAGCTGAATTTTGGCAAGAAGCTAAGAAGTCATTGGTGAATGTTTAGCCTCGGTAGCAGTTGAAGATCCAGGATTGAAGGGATCGTACAGAGAAGTTGAGGCTTGGTACCATGAAGAGAGCCTAGGAAAAGCTATTGGTGAAAGTGCAGCCTAGTTGCAATGAAGACACTGCTATTTTGTAGATGACATTATCATGGGATGATCACAAAAACAGCAGCAGTAATAGGGTGGAAACTTTCTGAGCTTAGAAGGCAAGCTGTGTGTGTTGCAGAAGGTGGAGCTAGAGACAGGACCCCAGCTGTCTGGGGGCAGAAACCAAGAGATTATGAATGAATCTCAAATATTGAACATTGACTTATTTACACTATTGGAATTTGGTTTTGCATTGTTCAAATACACACACACACACACACATATATATGTGTGTGTGTGTATGTATATATGTATATGTATATATATGTGTGTGTGTGTGTGTGTGTGTGTATTTCTCACTTCAAGAAAGAAATATATAAGATCATAAAGTTGAGAGGCTTAAACTTTTTAAAGAGAGACTCTGAGGTCTTACAGCTTTGGATTTTAAAAGATTTTTTTTAATACTCAGAACTTAATGGAACATCATATAGTTTCAGTAAATAATTGGTTTGTGCATGGTGTTCTAAAAGAACGACTAAATTATCAGTAGTAGCCAACCTGTATAATGTCAGACCTTTACTCCATGCCACCCCAAGCAAGCATCTATGTATAAAGAAACAGTGTGTCTCTTTCTGTAAGCTGTCTCAAATTACATAAAAACCTCTTCCCAATTAGTCTACCCTCCAAAATCATGAAAGGATGCTGCTTCTGAGACAGGTCATTATTGCACATGCACTCAAACCCTCAACCTACCCACAGCTACAACTTTTGCATTACAAAGAGCTTCTAAATATCAAAAAGAGGGGCAGCAGTGGAGACCAATTTTTTTTTTGATACAACTTTTAAAGTGTTTGAATTTGTAAGGCTGTGGGGCCTTTTAAGCTTGTAAAATGTTTTATGTTGTGGGGCTTTTAATAGTGATCTTGAGAATGAACAAGAAAGGAAAGACTGTGGCTTAACAGTGATGTCTTTGTGTCAACTTGACAATGAGTCAATTGTTCTGTATAGTTTCATGTCAACTTGACACAAGTTAGAGTAATCTGAGAGGAGGGAGCCTCATTCAGAAAATACTTCATAAGATCAGGCTGCTTGAGGGGAATTTTCTTAATTAGGGATTGATGGGGGAAGACTCAGCCCACTTGGGCAGTTCTGATCCTGGGCTGGTTATCTACAAGGACATTCTATAAATAAGCAGGCTGAGCAAGCCATGAGGAGCAAGCCAGTAAGCAACACCACTCCATGGCCTCTGTATTAGTTCTTGTCTCCAGGTTCTGCCCTGTTTGTGTTCCTGTCCTGGCTTCCTTCAGTGATGACTATGCTGTGAAAGTATACACCCAATAAACTCTTTCTTCCCCAACTTGCTTTTGGTCATGGTGTTTCATCATAGCAAAAATAACCATAAAACACATTCTTACACCAATAGCATGCACAGTTTTAGGGAGAGCAGAAAAATAACCCAAAAGAAAGGAAATGCTAGAGCCTATAGACAAAATGAAAAAGGACATAAAGTTGAAGGTGGGGCAACTAGATAGGCTGCAGGCTGCCTGTCAGGGTAGGGAAGGTCTTCCTACAGAAAAAAGATCCCCATGGGACAGGAGGCTTGGCACTTTCTTTTTTTTTTTTTTTTTTTTTTTTGCCTTAGTCATCTCTGACACACATATGAAGATACTCAGGAACTGCACCCTCTAACTTGCTGTGTGTTTTTTCAACCTGCAAGATTTAGAGGCAAAGTCTCATTGTTGAGTTAATACCATTTTTCTTTGACAGCATCTCAAAAAAGAACACGAGCCACAAACACACCCTTCTCAAAAATGACTAATGAAGGCAATGGATGTGATAAACTAGGCTTCATGGAGATTATAGGCTGGGAGTTTCAGAATAAGGATCATTTGTACTAGCTTGTTCCCCCAAAGAATGCAAAGTGCCAATTATGGCGTGAGCAGGGATTACCTTCAGCTCTTGTTTTAATTTCTAAGCGTTCACTTTGTGTGTTCAGAAACACTGCTGGAATAAAACATCCCCCGCTTTTCGCTTTATTCCAAGCCCATCATGGAACTGTCTTCTCGCGGAATGGTAGGTACTCTACTACCAGCCTTAAAGTTTGGTGCTCACAGGCTTTCTCTGGGTGCACGTATTCCTTCTCACTAAAGTCATAATACTTTTAGTTGTAGTGGGATCACATCCCTAAACGATCCCCAACACCCCCACCCTCTCTTCTACATAGTGCTTCTTTAATTAATTCTTGAATCAAATGCCTATCTAGATTCTGTGAGGGGGGGTGTTAGAGATATAATAAAGTCCCCAGAAAATTCATTTTTTAAAAATGGGTTGTTATCCTTGGAGTTCTAACCAGATGATATAAATATAGTAAGAAAAGACCAAGCTTTATTTTGATCTCAGTTCGGCCTCAAAAAATTGATCTCTAATACTCTAGTGAACTTGGAAATGGGTCACAAACCACAGATTATGAAAGCAGTCCCAACCAGAATCTCGATCTCGGTCATGAGATTATGATCGATCACTAGGTAGTCAGCCCTGAAAACATACATACTATAACACTATATTGACTGAACTTCTTATGTTTAGGAATATATCAATATACTTGCACATATATGCTTGCAAAAATAATTATTGAAAAAAGAAATGTAAAGAAAAGTGGGGAATGGTATATAGGAGGGTTTGGAGGGAGGATAGGGAATTTCAAAAATAAGAATGAAAATGAACAACCCCAAACACATCATAGTACACACACACAAACACACACACACACACACACTATATATATATATATATATATATATATATATATATATATAGTCTATATATATGTGTATATATATATAGATTATATATATGTATGTATATATATATATATATATATATATATATATATATAAGAGAGAGAGAGAGAGAGAAGGGGGCAAAGAAGCCAGCTGAGTCATATAGTCATATATAGCACTGGATATTGCTTTGAGCTGAAATTTTGTAGTAATTAGTTACTCAGAGACAGCAGATGGATGTACCTGGGTCTTCTCTGCCAGCACTCACAAAGCTGGTGAGGGAAACAATGTCTAACAAAATGATGCTTCAATTTACAAACAGGCTATATTCCAAACAGCTGTACTGCATGGGTCTTTTTTTTTTATTTTGGTTTTGTTTGTTTGCTTATTTGTTTTTATAATCTGAGTGATCTTAAGCAGAATAGGAAGGTAATGGAGTGGGTTTTTTTCCTTTTTACATTACATGATTATATCCATAAAACCAGGTCTCATCCAGCCTTAAAAACCACATCATATATCATAATTATATATACGATATAATATATTGGGAGGTGCCCAATATTATTGCAACTTGATATGCCATGTTTGTTTGACATCCCTTGGATGTCTGCCCTTTTCTAAAGGGAAACAGAAAAATGGATAGGAAGTGATGAGATGTGTATCAGAGGAAGGGATTGGGAGAAGACAGGGGAGGTGAACTGTGGCCAGGATGCAATGAGAGATAAAATTGATTTAAAAAGAAACAAATAAAGAAAAGTTGGTCTTAAATGAAGTGTTTATTCATGTAGGATTAAGTAGCAGAAGCTACTTAGGGCTTTGTAGCTTGTGTTACTCAAAGCTGTATGGGGAGTGTAGTCCCTAAAGGTTCTCTAAAACATACACATTTTGTTTTATGGGTCTGTGGGTGGGTGGTTGAAGGTGAGGAGCCCAGAGGTATTGGATCACTATGCAGCTGGAGTTACAGGCAGTTATGATGTGCCCCACATGGCTGCTGGGTGCTAAACTTTGGTCTTTTGCAAGAGCAGAATCACTTATTATTATTATTATTATTATTAATTTCTTGTTATTTTTCTTTTCCTTTTTACACTCCAGATTTTATTCCCCTCCCAGTACAACCTTCGACTGTTCCACATTCCATACCTCCTCTTCCCCTCCACCCCCTCTTTCTCATTTGATGTCCTGCCTTGCTGCTGGAGGTGGGTTCTACAAGTTCCCTCTTCCCACTGTAGAACATTTCATCTAAAGTTCCTTCCTTTGAGTCCTGAGAGTCTCTCACCTTGCAGGTTTCTGTATATTCTAGAGGGCCCCCCAACCTCCTATTTCCTGGGGTTGCCTGTTTAACCATCTTTCTGCTGACCCTCAGGGCCTTAATCCCTTTCTCTCACCCAATACCAGATCAGGTTCCCCTCCTCCCTATCCTCTTTCCCTCCCAGGTCCCTCCCTCCCCTCTTGTGGTTGCTTTCTCCTCCCCCTCAGGTGGGACTGAGACATCCTCACTTGGGCACTTCAGCTTGATGACCTTTTTGAGTTCTGTAGACTGTATCTTGGGTACTCTGTACTTTTATTTTTGCTAATATCCACTTATTAGTGAGTACATGCCATGCATGTTCTTTTGGGTCTGCGTTACCTCACTCAGGATGATATTTTCTAGTTCCATTCATTTGCCTGCAAAACTCAGTAATAGCTTCTTAATAGCTGAGTCCTATTTCATTGTGTAAATGAACCACATTTTCTATATCTATTCCTCTGTCATGGGACATCTAGGTTGTTTCCAGTTTCTGGCTATCACAAATAAGGCTGCTATGAACATAGTGGAACATGTGCCCCTTCAGCAGGGTGGGGCATCTTTTGTGTATATTCCCAAGAATGGTATAACTGGGTCTTCAGGCAGATCTATTTCTACTTTTCTGAAGAACCTCCATATTGATTTCCAGAGTGGTTGTACCAGTTTGCAAACCCACCAGCAATGGAGGAGTGTTCCTCTTTCTCCACTTCCTCGTCAACATGTGTTGTCACCTGAGGTTTTGATCTTAGCCATTCTGACTGGTGTAAGGTTGATAATTAAGGTCTTTTTTATTTGTATTTCTCTGATCACTAAGGGCTTTGAACATTTCTTTAGGTGCTTCACAGCCATTCGAGATTCCTCTGTTGTGAATTCTCAGTTACACAGCTGTCTCCATCCTCCCCTAAAATGCAACACTTTAAACACTAGGTTGTCATTGTCCACTTTCCCCAGAAGCTCACAGCTTCTCTGTGGGATTTGAAGATGCAACCCATAGGGCACTTTAGCAGCATACACTGAAGCTGAACCAGTCTTTTTCCATTTGTGAAGCTGTGCTGCCATCTGTAAATACTTGTGCAGCAGGCACGTGATTTTTCCACAGTTATCTTCCTCTGTTTGTTCTATTCAGAGCATCAGTTTGGTGTGACTGGATTGTTAGGTTGCATCAGTCAAGCGAACATGCATCACTTATGCCAACTCTTGCTTTCGTGTTTTTCTTTTGTGTTTTTTGTTTTTTTAATGAACCATTGTCCATGAAGTCTATATTCTCTACACATAAAATTCATTTCTGTCAGGTTTATTGGATAAATGTATTCTTTTAAAATTTGTATAATTACAACATTACTCCCTTCCATTTTCACCCTCCTAAGTCTTCCACTCCATCAAATCTACGGCCTCTTCTTTCATTTATGGTTATTGTGTGCAAGGATGCATATGTATATGTATATGTATATATATGTGTATTCATGCCTATTCCTAACTGTAACCTGCTCAGACCGTGTACTGTTACTTGTACATATGTTTCGGAGCTGATCATTTGGCACTGGACAGCCATTGACATGCTCTTCCCTAGGAAGAACCATCTCTGTGTCCCCAGCTTTTCTCAGTTGCCTGAAATTTGTTGTGTAGTCTTGAAGTTTTGTGGGCTTTTCCACATATACTGTGGCATGCCCACCTGAAATCTTCCTTTAATTTACTATCTAGGCTCAAACTATTATATTTTTTTACCTCGCCATTAACTTATCAAAATGGGTTTATATCCCCCAAAATTAAATAACCACTATACACTAAATGTTGACTTAGAACAAAACATTTTCAATAAATGCTGTGAAGGAAATTTGAAGAATGCCTCTTGCTCCTGAGGAAATATTGTTATCAATATATAAAGATGAAATGACAAACTAACAAAACAAGAAAACAAGTCACTATTATGGGAAATTTTTAAAGTGGACCACTAAAGTTACAGGGACTGGCAACCTCTCTGGAGATATCTTGTAATTTGTACGCAATCTTGATTTAGCATGCTTGTAGCTTATAGGTTTATAAATTTATTCTGTACCAGACTCCTCATCAGCTTTTAGTGGGAAAAGATGCCCTAAACCACAGCATCCCACGAGGACTTCCAGTCGACTCTGTAGTGAGCTCTCATGCAGCCACTTGATACAACACAGTGAACACAATTGTTCACAAAAAGTTAGTAGAAGAAAGGCAGGGTTGTTTTTTTTTTTTTTTTAAAATCCAAAACTGTGACAATTTGAAGCACACATTAGCACATATAAAGTATTTCTGTCAACGAATTAAACTGAAACCTAATTAAGGTTTTAGATGTAAATTCTAGTTAAAAGGAAATTAGGAAAGCAAGTGGGTTGGTACCACAAAGAAGCATCAGACAAGAACAGAGGGTGAAACTATTTAAAAACAGTCAGTTTGATTTTCTCAACATCTCGATGACATTCAAACTTCAAAGAAAGTGTGGTTGTTTTTGAGTAAAAGAGACTTATCAGCCATAATTACCAAGTACTCTGCACTGACCTGTATATGACGGGATTGCATCCTGGCTGGTGTACAACAACTATAAAGTCTATGAAGTCAAAAAGCAATTTGAAGGTAGACTGGCCTTTAGAAGATATTAGAGCATTCTTAATTTTAGGAGAGAGAATGATGAGCTTGTGATATTGAAAATAACCTGTTCATAGCAGTGATTTCATGAAAGACCATAGGTTATTAATTAATGTACATTCTTAATGCAGAGAAAAAAATGAGTTTTTGTGACAACAAAAATGCCATTGATAAAATTAGAAGATAAATATATTTATTTAGACTTTTCTGATTTTTCCATGTTTAAAATTTCACATTCATTAAAAAAGGTGAATAAACAAGTGTATCTGACATTAGTTTGCAAGCCTTAGGTAGACTGGTAAGACTTAGAGATCACTAGAAATGGAGGAATGGGCTTTTGCAAGCCTCTGCTGACAGCAGTTGGCATCACAAGGCTGCCACCAAAACTCTCTGGAAGCAGAAACCATGGGCAAGAACACAATTCCCAGGTCTAGTCTTTTCAGTATCTCCTCACAGGACCAAAATGACTTTAATGAAAATCAAAATAATGTCCTCCTGGTGTTAAAGGATGCATATAGCAATGTGGATTTATCCAAGCACAACTAGCAAACCTGTAACTACGCCCATGAGAGAGTCACCATGGTGTTCCTTTATGCAGAGTGGCGGGATATGGCACCCACAACAGAGATCTGAAGCAATGGATGGTTCCCCTTCTCACCGCTTTCTCCCTGATGATGGTGGTAGTGACCATTGGACTTCTGGCTCTCTTCCTCGTGTTCGGTAAGGGACAGTTATGACTCTCACATTTGCACATAGCACAGTGTAAATGAGAGTCACATTTTAACCTGGGACTATCCCCACTCAGAATATTTGATGTGTCTCCCCTGACAGAAACACATATCTAATAAAATAATGAATTTTAAAATTACATATAAGTTATGACTTAATAATATCTCGTACTCTTAGAAAACAATGTTCTCCTAAAACAGTATTTAAAGGTTTTATCTTTATTATCTAATATACTTATATTAACACAAATGATGCTCTCTCTGCATTATATCATTCATTGCTAAGTATAAACCATTTACATTTTTTGACAAATCTCTACAATGGAACACTCAAGTGATGTATGTGTGCTATATAAATGAGAAGTTCAAGGTAGTCACTTGTATTGTCTTATATTATGTCACTTTTTTCTCATTAATTGATCATTTAATATAAATGCTGACAGAAATCAGATAAAGACCTTTAGACACTTCTGTATGTTTACAATCCAAAAGGTGGATCACCTCCTTCTATTTGTTAAAAAGAATTCTTTTATCTGCAACTTACAAGAGCCTTAAACCCGAATGGGGAGCAACAAGAGGCTGAGTCAGTTTCCATGGTAATAATGGAAATGGTGTTTTAACAAAAATGTGCCTTCTTTAATATAAACAACATGCACACAAATAATACAGAAATCAAGAGAGAAGGCCTTAACCTTCTCAAGAATATGCAACACATGGTCCATGAACTCATTCAGATCCAGAGGTCGGTAGCCCTAAACACACACCTAGGTCATCTATAAAGACTTAGCAATGGGGAAACGCTTGTTTTATGAGATGAAGATGAAATGTCTTTCTAGCACATTCTGAGACTCATACTGAAACCCCAACAGCAGTTTATACCAATGACAAAAGATCCACATTAGTTATACAAAAGCACCTCTAACTGTTGGCAACAGGCTCTGCTTGCGTTTCTTTTCATCACTGATAGCCAGACAGCTCACTGATATCACAGTTACAAACTGTTTTCACTTGCAGTCACTGACAGCCTTTTTCTTGATGATTTCCTTTGTTGTATTTGGGTCTTTCTCCACAAGTATGCAAGAATAATCACTTACCTCTACTCCTGGTTTGTCTATACCTCAACACACACAAGGAAGCATAGCAATGAACACCCGAACTCTGGAGCCTCACTGTAAAGTTGAAACTTCTGTAAAATCCGCCTGTTGGTTGTATAACAAGTATCAAGGTAGTTGATTTTTATTATGTCTTACTTCTCTCCTTTATAAAATGGAACTCATGCCAACCTCAAGAATCTGGAGTTGTGATGAAATGATGCATGTGAGGCTCTAAACATAGTAAAGATTCGATAAATATCAGCTACTATTATTAACATAAAATTATGTTGATATGCTACTATATTTTTATAAGTTCAACTAGAAAGAGATTTGGTGATAAATTTACAGCTTCACTTCTGGATCATTGTAGTTATGTCTTGTATCCAGAAGTCTTTGCATAGCTTATGAATTTTCTACTGTTCATTATCATCATAGGCCAGAAAATGGAATATTATAAAGGGACCTTTACAATTTCGGATATTCAGGTCAATAGCAACTCAGGACGAAAGAGCTCAAATCAACTGAAAGACTTACAGGAGACGAATGAAAATTTGGTAAGTCAGACACAATTTATCTTACAGAATACTACCAGAATTTTGTGGTTCATTTATTTTATTTTCAAAAACATAATTTTCATACCACCCACATTAGCATCCACTTGTAGCTCTCTAGCCCTTCACCTTAGATCAGTTTATCTTCATGGTATAGGTAGAGTTGGAATGAGGGAATGTAACTGTCTAATAAATTGGGGCTCTGACTTGAATCTCTCCTTAAATGATGAAAGATTATTTCTAATTTCTTTAAGAGGTTTTCCTAACAGAAAACTCTAGTTTCATTAGAACTCTTTGATGGTTGCAACATGTTTCTTATAAAACCACCTTTCACAGTTTTAAAAATAGCTATGAAAAGACAACAAAGATATCAGTTTTGCCTTGTAATGTGTTAGTAAAGGGAAGAAGCCAAGATTTACTTCATGATATTTATAGTTAGTATTAACAAACTTGTTAAAGCTAAAAAGTCCAAAGCCCCTTCCAAAAGGGAAACGTCTTCTTGGTTTTATAGAGTTGTTTTCTGAATGTCCATGAATCCTCACTCAAGAACTGCTCAGCTTAGCTTGTCTAAAGGAAGCACAGAAGGTTAAGTCATTTAAAAGGGAGTAAATAATGAGTATTCTTCATATGGTAAAGATTCATTTATTTCATGTATGAATGTTCTATCTAAATGTACACCTGCATGTCAGAAGAGGGCACCAGATATCATTATAGATGACTGTGAGCCACCATGTAGTTGCTGGGGATTGAACTCAGGACCTCTGGAAAAACAACCAGTGCTCTGAACCACTGATCCATCTCTCCGGCCTCATACTTCATATTTTAATCAAGACTTTTCTCCTTTAAATATTTCCATTATCAAATACATTGTCACGTTTTCCATGTCACCATATTCCTACATGTAACATGTGCAACTACAACATGCTTGCAGTAATGTTATAAATCATGTTTCTAATGCATAGTCTCAATTGTCATTAAGTTTTACAGTTTTTCTATCTTGCATTTTCATGTCCCAACATAAAGTTTTTGTTTATAGATTGATTTGTGTCCCCCTATGCTTTTGCATCCAGAATATACTGGGCAATGGCATTTGCAGTATATTCTTGAGAAATCCCAGAATGAGGTGTGTGTGTGTGTGTGTGTGTGTGTGTGTGTGTGTGTGTGTGAGAGAGAGAGAGAGAGAGAGAGAGTGTGTGTGTGTGTGTGTGTGTGTGTGTGAGAGAGAGAGAGAGAGAGAGAGAGAGAGAGAGAGAGAGAGAGAGAGAGAGAGAGAGTGTATCACCCAATTAGTTTTACCTCAAGTGACCTTCTGATACATAACTGGATGGTAGTGGTGCACAACTTTAATCTCGTCACTCTAGAGGCAAAGGCAAGTGAATCTGTGAGTTTGAGGCCAGCCTGGTCTACAGAGTCAAGGCTACACAGAAGAAGAAAAAAATAGTTTCATACACACACACATTATATCATATATATATATATAATATATTATATATCACATATATTATATATATGTGTGTGTATTGCTTGAAAAAATAAATTCTTTCAGAGATAAAAATATTATGTTATTGAGAATATTGAACTTCTTTTACTTAGTCTACATCCAATATTGTTGTTATTTTTTGAATACATAAAAACCAATAAACCCTAGCTTTACTGAACTATATAGGTAGGATTGCAATAGGTATGAAAATAAATAAAGAACGTAAGAACTCACAAAGGCTGAGCATCATACCCAGGGCCTGCATGAGTCTGCAGCAAGTGTTCTGCTTCTATAGTACGACTTCCAGCTTAGTATTTTTATGGAATTATTGAGCATGAAAATGATTGGGTCTCTGATACTTATAACTTCTCTTAGGTTCTTTTTCTTCTATTTGGTTGTTTTGTCCAATGTTGATGTGTTAGCTTTTTGCTGTATCTCATTCTTATTATCTTTTAGTATTTAAAAAAATAAAAGAAATAAACAAAATTTGGACTTACATGTGTAACAGAAACTAAGTTTGAAGTATATTTTCAAGAGTCAGTTATGTGTGAGTTTCTAGGCATGTAAGTGCCCCAGGGGCAGACATTGACTTAAATAATTGACTTAAATAATTGACTTAAATAAACAGACATAATATTCTCAAGGGCATATTCCAGGCCTTCACTGGGTGGCACTACATATTTAAAGTTAACCAACCAAGGTATGGAACCACATGATCTGCTACATAGTGAATGTCCTTTATCATCATAAAACACATACATATCCCTTCCCCTTCAGATCACCATTCTGTTTTATGAGAATTTTTGTTTGTTTTTTTTTTTGAAATCTTTCTTGCAAAACGACATGTGAGCATACTTCAGACTTACCTCTTGTGTTACAGACCACATCTGCTCCATTCTGTTTTTATACAAATCCTTTTGAAAGACCTATCCATTCTGCTGATCGTGTATGGAATTCATTGTAACTTCCTCAAAATAGTTTGCATCTGCCGTTTCTTACCCTTGTTTCTGATAGTCATTGTAAGAAATGCCCTAATCATACCCCTCCTTTTCCTGTTATTGATACATCCAAGTATTTGTGGAAGCAGAACTCCTGGTTCACTTTGCATAATTTCACTGACTGGTTAATGACAGTTCATGAGAGTGGCTGAATCAGTGCGTTCTCTGGTCTGCAGTACATATTGATTTGTGTGCCTGCACAGCTTTCCCAAAATGGAATGCCTTATTCTATCCTTACTTTTATAACCAAAAACACCATAGACAGGGTAACTTAAACAATACACTTTTACTTCAAATAGCTCTGGAAGTTCAGAAGTTTCATACCAAGTTCGTAGCAGAGTTGATATCTGGTGAAGACCTTCTTCTTGGTCATAGAAAACTATCTTCAAAATGGAAAGGGATACTTATTTGTAAGTATTCCATAGATGAGACCAAAAACCTGACAGACATAGCTTGAGGGAAGAAATATTTATTTTATCTAGGTTCAGAGTCGATTGGTCCCATGCACTTGGCAGAACACCATGCTGGAGCAATGTGTGACACAGATCACATTTGGATCTTGGTAGGCAAGGAAACAGACAGCAGTACAACCAGGGCCTGGGAATAAGCTTGAGGTTGCCTGAGTCCCTTTGCCAGGCCTCATTTTCTAAAGGTTCCACAGCCTCCTCAAAGAGCACCACAGCTGGGAAAAGGCAGTGAGCATATAGCTGTTGTGGCACAGCCAATCAGAAAGGAGAAAACGAGTTCCCTATAAACCAGGGATCCTGTATAGCCTTCAGCTGCCTGTCACTAGTGGCCTACTTTGGCTAGCTAGGCCTCACTTGCTAAAGGGTCCATATCCTCCCCCTGTTAAAGAACTTTATCAAACTATGGGCGGAGACAAAATAATATTTCATCCCTCAAGTTGTGTCTGTCAGGTATTTGGTCTCATTTATGGAAAAAAATAATAAATAATGATACTTTTACATTTTGATAATGGTGAGTGCTTTGATAAAGTTTGCTACAACTCAACTAGACAGAAGCTTTCAAAACCCGAACCTGTTGAAGACATTTGGTATTCAACCTACAACAGGAATACACAAGTATCTAGATCACATAATATAATTTTGGGTTATTTTCTTTTCTTGGTATTATTTGCCAACCTATTAGGCATAAAGTAGAAGTATTACCTTATTTATTAGTATTACTAATTATTTTATTTTATTGGTATTACTAATTTTAGAATTTTATGTCTTATGTTAGCTCTTAAATTCATCTAGTAAATACTCTAAACTGTGCCATTAACAAAGAACCAATTTTTAGCACCATCTAATGAACTAGTTTTCAAAAACAGCTAATTAAGCAATCTAGGCTTTTCTTGTTTGTTTTTTAAGTTTTTTAAACTTTATTTTGCTTTCTTACTTATTCACTTTACATCCAGCTCACTGCCCCCTTCCCAGTCACCCCTCTCACAATCCTTCCTCTCCCCTTCTCTTCTTAGTGGGTGTGGACCACTAGGCATTTCCTCTCCCAATGAGGCCAAATACAGCAGTCCAGCTAGAAAAACATATCCCACATACAGGCATCAGTCTAAGCTTTTCTTAATATGAGTATTAAGTGTATTGTTTTTCTTGGCACATAGATCTTTCAAAAAAGGAAATATGATCTGTCTTTTCAAGTTGTTGCAATCTCTTGGGGGAGATGTGAGTAACGCACATGGAGTGGGGAGGCTGGGTAGGATATAATTAAGGATTAAACTGTGTATAGACTGCAGAACATGTAGGAGAATCTCAAAGGTAAAGCAGATGAAGGAGGATCCCTGTGGTCAGGGAAGCTTTGTATTCTCTCACTAGCTTAAATCATGCAGGTGCTTTCCCCTTCCCCTACAGAGTTCCCTTTAGAGGACTTCCTGGAAGGGTTCAAGCCTCATCCTGAGCCACTCCTCTTAATAGTTGCTAAATCCTAATGAGTAAAACCAGCTTCTTCTCTTTCCTATGTGGATACTAATTGGATGGCCAAGGGAGACGGCTGCAGATCCAGTTCTGCCTCATAGTTTTAGCTTTATCCATTTGAATGGAGATGTAAACGTAAATTGAGTTCATGACCCAATATTGCTAAAACTCCCAGTTCCAAGAAATATGGTGAGGGATGTAGGCATCCCTTTATATCCTTTAGAGAAAACTGGTTTCCTGGCACTAGGAAAGATACGCTTTAATTTATTTTATTATCTTGTTACTGCAATGAGCCCAAAAGAAGCTGAAATTACAAAAAGGCAAAAAGTCATGTGATGCACTATCTTACCAAATGTTATAGCTTAGCCTGGGCTACCCTAAAGACACCCAGGACAAATACATTAGCCTAGAGTTGGATAAAATAATCTCACACAAAGCCTGTTTTATAATAAACTGATAGATGGCTCAAGTTATTTTCTAGGTATTCATATGCAAAAACAATTACTAAAACACATCTGTTGCTGAGTATTGTTGCCAGCACTGGGAGAACACGTCCCCACACTGCTAATCCAAGAAAAGATTAAAATTCAGTGTTTAAAGTGTTCAAAGGACAGTTTCTACTGTCTCTCCAGCTTTCACACTGCTGTAAGGAAAAATAAAAATCACACAATGGATATGATATTGAATTTCTATCTGGATCTTATGAGGAGATAGATAGATAGATAGATAGATAGATAGATAGATAGATAGATAGATAGATAGATAGATAGATAGATAGACATATATGTGTGTGTGTGTATATATATATATATATATATATATATATATATATATATATAAAATGAAATAACATTGTGAGCATCTTATACATTTACTCTACTTAATCCTCAGTGACAACCCCTTTGTGGAGATAAATTACAATCTAATTCTTACAGGTGGGAACACAAAGGTACAAAAACCCTAATGTGCTCAAGAACACACATTTTGATTATCTGGGTAAATGACACAATGAGGCTATGAGAGCAAGCATTATGGATTTGAGACTCCCATCCTTAATGAACATCTGTCCCCAGGACAGTGGTCGTCTGGAAGATTCATCTATGTGATTGTTTTTCCTATGTGTCATTGCTCAAATTTCCAGAACCTCTTTGTTTCCAACACACTGTTCTCTGTCAGTTATTCTGTTCCCATGAGGTTGCAAACCATGGCAACAGTTTGAGTTTGCTTCACTTTCCCCGTGTACTGAGAACCTACTCCCATGCCAAAGAAGTTCTTCATTTTGTCTTGTTTATCCTCAGAAACACCAGAAACAGGGCCCACAACTACCCTCAAAATATCCTTGATTTTTTTGTGTGTGTCTAGAGTTGCAGATTTTGTTTTGTTTTGTTTTTTAATTCAGTTTACATCCTTGTCACAGTCCCCACTCCCTCCTCTCCTCCCAGTCTCATACTTATAACTTCTTCTACCTAGTGCCCTCTCCCCTTAGGTTTCATCCCATCCTGAGACATCTGGTCACAGCAGGACTAGGCACAGCATCTCTCACTGAAGCCCAAACAGGCAGACCAGGTAGGGGGAAGGTGATCAGAGACCAAGCCATCCCCTATCCCTGCCCTCCAGTTGGTAGGGCACCCACATTGAAAACCAAGTTGTACATTTGCCACAAATGTGTAGGAGGTCTGGATCCAGCGCCAACATGATCTCTGGTTGGTGGCCCAGTTTTGTTGACTCTGGGTCTTCTTGTGGTGTCCTCGATCCTTCTGCCTTATTCATTTCTATCCTTAACTCTTCCACAAGCCCCCGTGAGCTCCGCCTGATGTTTGCCTGTGGATCTCTGCATCTGTCTTCATCCTACTCAGCTATTAAAAACAAAGACATCATAAATTTTGCAGGTAGTAATTTTTTAAAGAGTTATTTTAGGAACAACTCCAATTAGAAGTCAGAGTTTAGGATTTGCCTTTGATGAACACCACAGCAGAAGTGTAACTGAGCAAAAACAGCAGCCGGGACAAGACGGTTTAGAACATCAACCTAGCAACATTTTTTTCAAGAAAATCCGATGTTTGAATTCATACGAGGAGAGAGACACAAGGGATGTCCATTGCTTGAGCTGTAGATATATGTCTTGAAAGAAGACATTGAATTCGGAAGCTTGAAGAAAATGTAAATGAGAGGAAAGATCAAAGACAGAACAAAATAGTAGTCCAATTCAGAAATCGCAAGCCTGAGGCCAGCCTGAGCTACATAGTGAGAGCCTGTCTCAATAATGATAATTGAAAACTGGCAGAAACCAGAAGACATTTCGTGCTCGGGGGCTGAGCACTTGGGAATGGAAAGTGTATGAGCCCCGCTGAGGACTCAGGCTATCATTCCTTCTGGAGCTGAGGTAGACATAGCTGACTAGGAATGGTGTGGATCACTATAGACCTATTTCATGTGAATCCTGCCAAAGAATAAGAATTGTATATTTCATCTCTAATATTTACTTGCATAATAGTGATGTCATTAACTTCCCCAAGTGAGAAAACTAAGCCTTCAAGTTTAAAGTGTGCAGCTACTAACTGATGGAGGAAAAACCTAAAGTCATGTAGGAAACTCCAAATGTGGTTCTTTTCTAGCAAATTGTTCTCCTGGTATGGAGAGGCTCAGCTAAAGTCAAAGATGATTAAAACCTACAATTCTTTCATTTAGTTTTTTAAATATATATAAGAAATATATTTTCTTAGCCAATATACTGGAATCACTTATTGTGTAAAGGTGTTCTCATCTTTTCCTGGCATCAGTGTTTGGTGAGGAAAATAGTAATAGAAGTGAATATAACAAAGAAAGAATGTTGATGGTCATAATGCATGCTTAGTGTAAATGATCTATAGTTGTTCAAAAGTTGTGTATGAGTGTGCTGTTTGAGGAAAAGTTTCTGAGAAGGGCAGCGATACAAAACATCTTGATTATGATAAATATAGATGCATGGCACAGTCTTCACTCCCCTGGATAACTTATAATATATGAAGATTATTAATCCATTATTGGAAATACAGTAACATATTAGACATGAAAAAGAGACTGAACAAAATCTGTGTCTGTGTCTGTCTGTCTTTCTGTCTCTCCCCAAATTAGAGATTTAAGAGATAAGCCTGGAAAGGACATGAGCTTTCTACATGGTGATGTTCTCTCCCTTGCTTTGGAATTCCTGCTTTTAAATATCTTTAGTACTATTTTAAATGGATGCCTATTTGCTATAACTTGTAGATCATAATTTTTGAGGCACACTGAAAGTTAGCACTTTATCTTTGATAATAGTTTATTGTAACCTTTTCATGTAGACATATGTATTTTGCCTCTCCCATCTCAGGGATATTAATCAAGTTGGGATATGATTACCTAGCACAGTAAATCCAGCAATGTGTGATTAGTCACAGATGTGCATTTCCTTCAGGCATTGTACGAAGAGACATTGAAAAAGAATAGTGTAAAAAACTGACAACGTTATGAAATATCACACCCTGTTTAGTGATCTCATTCCCTTTTGATTTAAGGTAATCAGAAAGCCACACTTCCATGTCACTCCACCCACATATTCAGACCTCAGATGACCCTGGATCCAACTCCCCTCTTCAGTAGACGTAGCTCTGTGTTCAAAGCCAGGAGAGGTAGAACTTATCTCACTTCATTGAGCCCAGAAATGCTATAAACGCTGCCTGGTGCTCAGACTTGCCATGCTCCACCCAACACCGAAGGAAAGATTTAGAGCTCACTTTTTTAGTCCCCTACACACACACATTTGGGGGACATGGCTCAGTCACTAAAGTGTTTGCCATGTAAGCATGAGAATCTGTGTTCAGATCCTACCATCCACTTACAAAGCTTTTATCCCTGCAGCACAAGAGTGACAGATACAGGAGATTCCCTGGATCTTACTACCTAGGCAGTCTAGCCAATCAGTGAGCTCCAGGCTCAGTGAGGACCCATGCCAAAAAAAAAAAAAAAAAGGTGAAGGATGATGGAGGAAGACGTCTAACATTGACTTATGGCCTCCAGTTGCACATTACCTGCAGTGTCAGAATTTCCAATCAATTAAACATTATAATAACATTATAACTGTATCAGAGTACAAGGTACTAGGATCTGCTATTTATTTTTGTCAGAGTTTTGCAGTTTCTGGCTCATGTAGGCACAGGTCATTGGCCATTATGATGAGGGACCCTGGGTGCTCAGCCTTAGTTCAGCACTGTGAAGACATCATCAACCCGAGAGGCTTGCCAGTCTAGGCCTGATCCTGATTCTGTGACTCAATGTTCTGTCAATTAGGGCAAGTCACTTCCTCATTCAAGTAATGTAGGTGATAATAGTATTCACCTCTGTTGATGGGACAAGCAAATGTGCTCGCATGCAAAAGAGTTTGGACTTAGAGCACAGTTAGCAGACAATAGCGATACTAAGTCCAACATTTACCACATGGAGACTTGGGATAGAGCAACTTGCCACAAGGAGACAAACTACTGGGAAACACCATGAGAAGAAGAAAAGAATTCCTTCAGCGAGTCCACATGCAGTTTTGCTTTTTTGTATAGAAGCCTTGATCTCAGCTTATGTAAAGGATACATTTAAAGCTACCGTCGAACACGAGGCTCTCTGATATAAAACATGAGGCTTTCTGATATAAAATTTCTCTCTTTTATTTATTTATTCTACAACAAGAAGCAATATATCTACCATTACAAATATTACAGACTAGGAAAACAAAATCACCATGTTTGCACATAATTATTTACCATTGATAAAAGGAATAATATGCTTATATTAATAAATATACAAACATGTAAATTGGATAAAAAAATCAAGACAGTAGAAAGTGAGATTCAAGTGAGAAGGAAAGATCAACTAAACCCCAGAGGATTTACGGAGAGATCCCTAAGGATAACTGGGATTCAGAGAAGAGAGACTACCAGAAAGTAGAAGGACCCAATAGGTCAAAGAGGACAATGGAGGCCATGTCTGGTGTTGGTATAAAGAGGGCTGAACAAACAGACTGGCAAGAGACTGGGAAGCCATTGACTGTCTGCTAATGTTGACAAGGATTAAATGCAATGACATCCAACTCCCTATTTTACTGACTCCATCCCTGTAGCAACAGTAACTTCAAGTAAGCTTTACTAAAAACTAAAGGTATTTTTTAAAAAATTATGTCATGCTGGAGAATTGGCTGAGAGGTTGGGAAAATTAACTGCTCTTCCAGACAATGTGTGTTCAGTTCCCGGTACCCATATCTGATGGCTCCCAACTGTCTGAGATTCTATCTCTAGGATATTTGGTACCCTGGAACTCCACACAGGCAGAGCATATATGGGTGGGCAGGCATATGGACATATCTCTACAATTGACATGAGTGATTATTTTTAAGACTGTATATTCCATCATGTTTTCCATGGTACATTCTTATATTTAGGATAAAACAACAGAATCTATTTTTTTAATGGCATGATTTTAGTTCCTTTAGTTCTCAGGAGGTCAACTAAGGTTATGTTGGAAATAGGAGCTTGTATGAAATCCTCAGTAGAAGAGCTATCTGAGTTTTGCAATCTCGACCTAGAAATACCCTCATGTGAAAACATAAATTACTGTCAAAGAATAAGTCAATTAGGAAGGATCTTACAGAAAATGCCCTTGACATGTGCTAACAGCGACTTCAGGAATGATTGGGAATGAGCTGCATGGCTGGGCGTATCTGTTTGAATTGTCAACCTCTCCCTGCCTTTTCCGTCAAACACCCAACAAACTAACCTCCAGTTGCCCTCTTAATACTTAATCTCAGTGCAATTTGCCACATTCCAAAGTCACTAAGCAGAAACTAAGTACTACCCTAAAGGGTCTTTTGTTCAATAGCAGGACACTCAGCTCCTAATTACAAAGCTACAAATGCCCTGAAGTGACAGGTAGGATTTTTAAGTCATTGACTCTACTAGATTGTGTTTAATGACAAAGAATTTTTAGCAAACTCTCTCATATCTTCGCTGGAAAAGAAAAGGTGTCCCAGAACTTGGGATGTCATAGTACTGATTGAGTATGTACTATGAATCAAATGACTCTCATTTCATGGAGTAACTGTAAGGGTTAAACTAATGAAAGTCCTGGCTCCTAATGAAGCATCTATAAAATTTCCAAAGCAGTAAAGCAGTCATAATTTGATCCACTATTCATAAAACATTTTTCCTCCATTTGTATGTCTTGCTCATTTAAAAATAAAACTTGCATTTCCTGCCTTTGCCTTTAGGATTTAGGGCTTTGGTTTTCTCCCCATCTCCTCTTCCTCTTCCTCCTCCTCCTCCTCCTCTCCCTCCTCCCCCTCTCCCTCCTC
This sequence comes from Mus caroli, assembly GCF_978045245.1. Taxonomy (NCBI): domain Eukaryota; kingdom Metazoa; phylum Chordata; class Mammalia; order Rodentia; family Muridae; genus Mus; species Mus caroli. Next base: position 89,009,400 of record NW_028227259.1, on the reverse strand, counting down.
CCCCTCTTCCTCCTCCTCCTCTTCCTCCTCCTGCTCCTCTTCTTCCCCCTCTTCCTCCTTTTCTTCCTCCTTACATCCCTCCCTCTTTCCCTCCCTATCCCTCCCTTTCTCTCTCTGTCTCTGTCTCTCTCTGTCTCTCTGTCTCTGTCTCTCTCTCTGTTTCTCTCTCTCTGTCTCCCTCTCTCTCCCTCTCCCTCTCCCTCTCCCTCTCCCTCTCCCTCTCCCTCTCTCTCTCTCTCTCCCTCTCCCTCTCCTGCCCCCATCCACATTTAGTTCATCTGTTTTCTCTTCAAGATCGAGGGTACCTACATTCAGATGACACTATCACCACCAAGTGGTTGTTAGAGCGTACTGAGGTCAAACACAGCTGTGACAGACTACAGCATCTTGATGTAGCAAGTTTGAAACTGCATACTTATCTGTCAAAAATTATATTCTTCTTTCTTGGTGGTATATAATGAGCTCCATAACTTTTACTTGATATTTCAACATTGTCTTACACATTTCTGGTTAGCCTTAGAGTCTGCAATGAATTTAAGAATCTGTTTCTCCCTAATACCCAATCCCCTGTATATGTCACATCTAAAGATCTACAGAGCAAGTGATCATATACTAAATACACTATAAATGAATGGCAATGCAGTTTTATATTTTTATTATGTACTTCTGTGTGAAAAAGTCTGTATACCATTTCCCTTAAACATGAATTATTTTGCTTATGTGATTTTTTTTTTTTACAGAATTATTCTGAAATGTACAACCCCTAGGTTACTACAAACTGAGAAGTTATTTTGTTTTTAAATTTAGAAAATCAGAAGAAAGAAAAACTCTTTTCATAGATCAAAATGAGAAAGAGTGTGGAATCAGGGTGGAATCATTCAAATTGTTTTTGTGTATGTTTCAGAACCATTTTTTTAAAAAATGTAAAATTGTAAAAGCTGTACACTTATGGGAAACTCCAGATTCATTTTTCTCCCTTTTCCTTTGGGTATTTTGCAATGAGATTCTTTAATATATAGCAAATAGTTGGAAATAATATGAATTTATCTGATGTTCATTTAAAAATAAAATACAGCTCTGGTAAAGTACACTAAAAGACTCGATAAAAAAGCACCCACTTTTAAGTGGCATTCACATATACCTTGTGGGTAAGAGCTATATTGTTTTTTAGGCTTTTTTTTTAGAGGAGTAAATAATTGAATTAGTGCAAAATATCACTAACTTTAATCATATTGTTACTGTGAAAATTCTATTTGTTTACCACTTAATAGTTTTATTATAAAATATCCTACTAACACATTGTCTTTCTTTTTTTAAAATAATGACAGGTGGATGAAATATTTATAGATTCAGCCTTGAACAATCGCTACCTCAAAAACCACGTAGTCAGACTAAAGTATGTATATTTGGGCAAGGGTGTGGTTGCGAGCCTATAGGGATGAAGGGAAAGGACACAGGCCCCCTCACATAGCTTGTGTCTCTAGACCTTTTACCAGGACTCTTCAGAAAGAAAAAAATATCTCTACAATAGCCAAGGTATAGGGCTGAACCCATCCTGAAAATTCAGAAGCTAAGATGTGGAGAGGAGAGTAGCAATATGCCGATGTTATCCCAAGAGACAGTTACAACTGATAGAGTGAGCACTCAAGCCCTACCCACTGGCTGTGCCGCCCAGAATCTACCTTAATCCACAGCCCTGGGTAAATGCAGGCCAGGTCTCTGCATGCACCAACTCCTATACTTCTGACAGATATGGCGTTACAAAAACACCAAGAAGGCAAAGTTTACTACAAAATGGGATCATAAGTTTTACCTGTAACCAAGCCCTAGTGGCAGGCAACATGCCCCAACCAAAAGATGATTGTGTTGTAATAGATGCTCCCTTTTGCTTGGGTGGGGAGGAAAGACTCATATCAGTCGCTGAAATTACTCAGAGGTTTCAACTTTGTTATTTAAAAAAAAAGAAAAAAGAAAAAGAAAGACAATCACAGAGCAGAACAGACAGGCACAAACCCAAGAGTTTGTAATGAATCATTTCAAAGAGAAAAAAGATACTCAAACAAAGATGTAACTATGAAACTCACAACTTTGTACAACAAACATACACTAAAAAAAGCTTGGTGAGAACAACTAGAACACTTAGCTGGATTTATTGGAAGGGAAGGGTGGCAACCATTTTTCTTAGTAGTAGACCGATGCACTATAGAAGGTTCATTAGAGTTTTGTACATGTGATAAGTCATGACTTCCATGAGGAATATTTTAAAATTTATTTTTATTTTATGCTAATTAGTGTTTTGTCTGCATGTCTATATGTTCATCACTCCTGTCCTGTGCCCTTGGAGGCCAGAAGAGAGCAATGAGTATCTGTGAGCCGTCATGTGGGTGCAGGAAACTGAACTCTGGTCTTCTGCAAGAGTAGCAAGTGCTCTTAACAACTGAGCCATCTCTCCAGTTCCTGCATGTAGTTATAGTATGGTCAGATAACTTAGGATGTAAAAAGCATATAAATGCTGGAGCCTTCTTCATTGTATACCCTTTGCCTTGGAATTCTAAGTTTTGTAGCATTGTAGTGATATCTCCAGAGTCTAAGAAACTCCTAATTTGTAGCCAGTTTTGATTACGCGAATGTTGTGGACCTTAAACTCAGTAAAGTGTCTTAACGTCTCTTATTTAAGATGGGAATATATTTGGGTCCCCATTTCCCAATTTAACATTAAATTTTAGTTAGTTATACTTCCCTATTCTAGAGCCAAAATGGAATGTAACATATCATGTCTCAGAATTGATATCACTTCCTTAATTTTTAGCCAAAAGATTAAAATAGTAGACTTATGATTTTCTAGAACGGTTGTTTTATGGTATAGAAATAGGGAGAATGAAAGATCATCAGGTATCATTTTCAACTTTATAAACACCTTTAATGAACCACATAGGTATATTTTGCTGTATATAAATTTAAAGACAAGACAGTACTCAAAAGAAAATTTCCAGCATTTGTGTTTGAACATTTAAGTCAGGTTAGTTGTACATAAAGATACACACCCTTAGAGTTCCAAACAAAACCTTAGTTTTCCCCCTCTCCTCCCCATCTCCAATAAAAAATACCTTTCATGCTCCATAATTGTAGCACAGGTCTTATGGAAGGACCCTTTCCTTACTGTTGGCTGGTATGGTCTTGTACAGATCTTATGCAGTAGCCATAGCTGATGGGAATTCAGATATGTCATGACCAGATGACTGTTTTGCAGCTGACCTTCTGGTTCTATGGCCCTTACAATCTTCCATAACCCCTTCCTTGATATTCCCAGAGATTTGGGTATAAGGCTTGTTTCCCATTTTAGAACCGGCACCTCGCATCTGGCTAATTATTTTCTGTATTTTCAACATCTGAGGGATGAGAACTACACTGATTTCAAAATCGTGAGAGGATCAAACCTTTTCACAAAATAAAAATACAGTAACCTGTCTTCAAGTTAGTAGGTGCCCTCAAAATATTAAAAAAAAAAAAAGACTTGAGAAGGAAACATGGGAAACGCACTTAAGTCAGAGAGTAGCATGTGTAGGAGCAAGGATGTGAGCAGATTGCCTGGCGCTTGACGTGCACAGCACCTGAGGCAGATCGGGAAATCACAGGGAAGACCGTGAGACAATACCCATGCACCCTTAGAATGTGAACCCTGCTCTTGTGTTTCCCAGTTCAGAAGAGGATGATACAAAAGCAGACATTGTCATGGTGTTCCAGCCTCCCACTACAGGGCAAAGAACCGTAGGGAAAAAGACGCACCATAGCATCTTAGATCAGAAGACAAGGAACACAAGAGCTTTGCCAGCTGATGTCTCACGGGTTCAAGTTAAAGGTAAGTAGGCAGATTCCCACATGATAGAAATTCTTCGTGCACTCATAAACTCACTTGTCATTCCCATTCCAAAGAACAGTAAGAAACCGCATGGAAAAAAGATCAACCTAAAGATGAGGCGTTTCAAATTTTGATTATTCTCTGATGAAAGCATGTCTGTCGTTAGTCATCAATTTGCTTTTCCTGGAAGTAACTGATTGGTGCTCATCTCTTAATAAAAGCATCTTTACCGCAAACAGGGTTAATCCAACCCAGCCACTTCCTCCATGATTAAGCAAGTGGAATTAAGCAATCTTGATTTCTGGGTTGGACCTTCTAAAGACACAAAATCATCTGTAGCCTTTAAAAACATAAGTAGTTTCTGTACTTGATGTATTGGAAAGTTTTTATTCTTCTTCCTATAGTATTTAAAAAAGAGATAACCTGCATTTAGAGCTGCTGGAGCCATCTGATAAATAATGCCTTGAGAATCAGTGGGGAACAAGTCACTGTAATTATATATTTATATTATTCCATTTTTCTCTTCTCTGTTTATCTTCTAATATCACCTCTCTAATTGTACAAAGTCCATCTCTATCAAGGTCCATTTGTACATTTTACATACAGTAATCAATTTAATTTATATATCTTAATGAAGTATGGACATTCTATTACATTGCTATTAATTTTTTAAGGAAAATAATAATAAAAGGAGCCGAGATTCAAATCTAGGCATCTAATTTATTGATGGGCAAAATGAAAAGGGAGTTTCAGCTTAAACAAATGTTGGAACACTACAACCTTTGTCTCCTGTAAATTCATCCTTGTATCAGCATATTTGAGACTCTGAGGAGCCCACGTAGCCAGACATCTAATTGCCCTGCAGACTGTGTGCAATCACAACATCTACCTCCAGCAGATAGGTACAGATTAGCTCATAAATTCACTGGACACCAGATCTATGACAGTAAGAGCGAGTGCTTTGTATTAGAAATCAAACACGGTGCCCTGCCCTTGTAAGGGTCAAGCTGACTTTTGAAGAGGAAACCTCATTAGGAAATGAGCAACCAAGGTAAATGGATGACCAGGTGCTTGCTCATATGACATGAAACCAGTTACTACGAGCAGACATCTACAGACCCCTCCCAACTGGAAGGAAGGAGCCTGCCAAAATTATGATCCACCTGAAGTGTTGCAGTTGTGAAATAATGTCCATTCTGATGAGCTACATGACAGGCTGTCTGTAATTTCTGATAATGAGTTAAATTTTCAGGAACTCTAAGGCCTGCACTATCCAGAGATAAAGCTTGACCTAGGCCTTGGCTACCAGGCCTTCACGTTCCATATGGGCTCAGCTTGTATGATTCATGTACTTTAATGATTACACTATATGTAAGAAGAGGAAGTTCCTGTAGAGAACCTGATTTGAGTTACCTAGTTCTAAAGTCTCTTCATTACTGCAGTGTATGAGTAATTGTCCACCCCTGTGTGTTTGTCTTTTTTTTTTAAAGATTTATTTATTTATTATATGTAAGTACACTGTAGCTGTCTTCAGACACTCCAGAAGAGGGCGCCAGATCTCGTTACGGATGGTTGTGAGCCACCATGTGGTTGCTGGGATTTGAACTCTGGACCTTCGGAAGAGCAGTCGGGTGCTCTTACCCACTGAGCCATCTCACCAGCCCGTGTTTGTCTTTTAAAACAAAAACCTATAAAAGTGCAATGAGAATGTTTGTTCTTCTTGACAACACAAAAGTATGAGGAAAATATATAGAAAATCAGAAAACACAATAGAGCACCAGAAAACTATTGCTTCAGACTGGTAAATTGCATGCCCATTGGAAACTGATTGACTAGTAGAAGAAAGAGCAAGAACTATAAAGGTTTCAGAATTTTCAAATGAACAGTGTTTAAGAGCAGTTAGAAAAGGACCATAGACTACAGAACTCATATGCACAGTCTTTAGGGAGCCGATGTGTGTGTGTGTGTGTGTGTGTGTGTGTGTGTGTGTGTGTGTGTGTGTCTGTGTGTCTGTGTGTGTCTGTGTGTCTGTGTGTCTGTGTAGGTGAGATGTCTTTCTATCTCTTTCCACCTTGTTTTTTGCATTGTTTTGTTTGAGACAGAGTCTCCTGCTAAATTTGAAGTACAGTGGTTTTGCCTAAACTGGCTTGGTAGTGAATTAAATGGACCCTACTGTTTTCACCTCCCCAGTGCTAAAATTTCCATATCCAGATTTTTACATGATTGTTAGAGCTCCAAACTAGGATTTTCTTGTGTGGATGCTAAACAGTTTTCTGACTGAGCACTCTCCCTTTCTCTGTTAAGGCTGCTTTGACAGGTAAGAGCAAACTGGTAACTGCTAGGAAAGAGAGTCACTTTTCTTTCAGAGTATTGCTCCTGGTAAGTTGGCCACATTACTGTAGAAGGCCACACATCCAATGATATATTAGCAACAAAAATGGATGAATGTGAAGGTGAAGGACAGAAGTAAAAAAGAGATAAAGTTTGATAGATAAGAAGGGGATATGAATCTGGGAGAGAGGGAGGGGAGAGGTAAATATGATCAAAACACATTGTACAAAATTCTCAAAAAAAAAAACTATGTTCTCAGAAAACATTTTATTTAAGAGCCATTCAAAAAAATTAGAAAATGACAGAACCTAAGTTAAATCTAGACATAACTTTAGTTCTTCCATACTTTCACCAGAATCTATTTTATTTGAATACCTAAGTGTGTAGAGTGGATCTGTCACTAGATACAATGTTGGGAAATCAAAGGTACAATCAACTTCTTAGGTCACCACTGTTACGAAACAGCTCACGGTGTGTGTCAGAGACAATGTGCTCCATTTCCCATCACAAAGGCTATAGTTTGCAAGACCACTAATGCTGCTAAATTGTCTTGCCTCCAAAAATGTGTCAGAGATGGTCACTATAAGTAAAATATTTTTCATGCCTATTCTTGGAAAGAAAAAATTATTTTATAAAAATTGGAATTAATCATCTAGGAACTGACAGATAACCTTTTAATGCAATGTTCTCCCTAAAAATTTGGTTCTTAAAAATCCATTTACAAAGCCAAGCATGGAGGTTGATGTCTTTAATTCCAACACTCAAGAGGCAGAGGCAGGAGAATTTCCCTAACTTTAAAGCCAACCCAGTATAAATAGTGAGTTTCAGGTCAGCCAGGGCAATGGAGCAAGATTCTGTCAACAGTAAAAACAGGAAAGGCAGAAATACTATTTCTAATGATGCTGCTGTAGTGCTTGTCCCAAAGTCATTTCTGGAAATGGGCAATTTGTATTTCCCTGGTACTAAATCAATGAAGATCTAATCAAAAAAAAAAAAAATTCTAATGCATGGCCATGAGCCTTGTATCTTGCTCGCTACTCAAAAAACACCAATGATTTAATGATAAGCTGTTGGTGTAAGGAAAAAGAGGTGTTCAGAAATTTAACCAAAGCAAAGAAATCAGAGCTTCTGTCTTGGTTATTTGCCAATTGTTATTACAAAGCATTGTAGCCATGACAACTCTTAGAAGAGAGCTGATCAGAGATTATGGTTTCAGAAGATGAATCTATAACCTTCATGGTGGAGAGCATAGCAGCAGGCAGGCAGACATGATACAGAAGCAGTGGCTAACAGCTCACATCCTGAAATGGCAAATATGAGTCAGAGAGAGAGAGAAAGAGAGAGAGAGAGAGAGAGAGAGAGAGAGAGAGAGAGAGAGAGAGAGAGAGCTAACTGGGAATGGTGCATGTTTTGAACCCTCAAAGCCTGTCCCCAGCAATATACCTCTTCCACCAAGGCCACAACCTCTTAATCCTTCCCAAACAGTTCCACTAATGAAGGCCAGTCATTTAAATACACAAGACCACAGGGTGCCATTCTCATCCAAACCACCACAGTGCTCTTTCCAACAAATATCATCTTTTTGGTGGGAGCAAGCACCCAACTTATTTAGGAAGCTGTACAGAAGCATATTAGATTGGTGGTACCAGGGTAGTTACAAATTCAGGATATGTCACCCTTCTGTTGAACAGACTGCTGATATACTGCATTGCTGCATGGTCTGGGTTCTGTAAAGGTAAAGAAAAGTCACAGATAAGAAAGTTTTGGAATTAACATTTCCTTCGTACCCTTTCCAATGAATCATTAATTCTGCCATTATTATGAAGACAAAAAGAGCATCTTTTCTCAGAATAAAAGGGGTAGTTGACAAATAGTCACTTCCCCTCAGAAACCTAAGGGGGATTAAAGACAAGCAACTTTCTTCCAGAGGACAAGGGAGGAAGCACTCAGTGGAGAGCAGTCTTTTAGTGGCATCAGTCTCTCTCTCTCTCTCTCTCTCTCTCTCTCTCCCCTCTCTCTCTCTCTCTCTCTCTCTCTCTCTCTCTCTCTCTCTCTCTCTCTCTCTCTCTCTCTCCCCTCTCTCTCTCTCTCTCTCCCCTCTCTCTCTCTCTCCTCTCTCTCTCTCTCTCTCTCTCTCTCTCTCTCTCTCTCTCTCTCTCTCTCTCTCTCTCTCTCTCTCTCTCTCTCTCTCTCTCTCTCTCTCTCTGTGGTTTATTCAAGAACCTTGCAAACTACTTGAGCTAGAAAATTGTGTTTCTTCCATAGGCTAAGCACTGAAAACTTGAGCAATTGCATCTTCACTCCGACTGGTGGGTGCCTTCAAAGATGATATGGCACTCATTATTTTCTTACGTTTCTGCTTCATAGAGATCATTGTCACCAGCAACTCGTATAACTCATATAGAATTTATAAAAGAGTTAGCAGAATGACAAATCATTGCTTTCCTCAAAGAGAAATAGTGGCAGGGACTATTTCTGAGGAACATGGCCCTCTAGTTTGTCACTATCTTGTTCTGTGAGTCCCTTTAACTAAAATGTCACCAGTTTTTATGCAACTTCTCACCATCATATTTCCCAAGTGTTACTCACTTATAAGTAAAAATTGTAAATATTCGTTGTTTCCAACATGTTATTTCATATATACCTAAAGTTCATTTCCTTTGTCAGATTTCTGACTGTGTTGGAAATCGGCAGAATTTAACCTTAAGATGATCTCTTACAATATTCAGCTCATGTTATATAATGATACATGGTAGTTCCCTTTAACATTTTTGCTTATCTTTTGAGAGACGGTCTCTACCTTGTGATTTTCCTGAGACACAGGCATGTACCACTGACTGTGTCCACCTAAAATATTTTCTTAATCCACATCATCTAATTAGTTAGGAGCACATCTGAGAAGTACTTTAAACACAATTTATGTTGGAGCTTCTTAAAGTTTTTTCATCCTAAACTCTTTGAGAAAAACAAGCTTATATGTAATCTTAAGTAAACAAAAGAGACAAAAGCAGGCATGTTTTGGTTGAGACAAATTGTGAGGCCCAGGGGCCTGTGTAATTATTTTCTCTTCTCAACCGGCAATGGAATCCAAGAGGATTTACTCTGCACTCTTGGAAAACCACAGTTCTGCATTAAAGGAAACTATTTTGTGGGTTTTATTCATCCACTATTTTCGTCTAACACAATGAGTAAGAAATTACCCAGCTAATTAGATGTTGCCTCTTATATACAATGTATGTTAGAAACCCAGTGTCCTAGCTTGTCTGTTTGCTGAACTGTCTAGATCCATAGTTAGTGGCCTCTGGAAATTCCTGGTTATTATGATGACTATATAACTACCAATTGTGAGTCCATGGGGCTAATACTGTTAGTGCATTATAGTGCATTAAAGCTTCACAAACAACATATATCCACACAGACAAAGGTTGGACTAGACAATGTATCAATGCATAAGGAAACACAAAGAATGAAGAGCAGTCAGGCCTAAAAAATGAGAGGTACCAGGTCTGCATTGTAGCATTCTGTGGGATCCTCTGTGTCAAAAGCTAGACAGCTGTTTCTTATAAATGGTTTCATCTCTTTCAGATTGTGGCAATCGAGCTATCCCATTAATTGCCAACAGAATAGTGTCTGGAAACCCTGCAGCCAGGGGTGCCTGGCCGTGGCAAGTTTCCCTTCAGCGAAGCAACATCCATCAGTGTGGGGGCACATTGATTGGTAACATGTGGGTCGTCACTGCAGCACACTGTTTTAGAATGTAAGTTATTGAACTTAAGTCAGTCCCCAGTTTTGCTCAAAACTGTATTTCCACATTCTAGTACCAATCAAGTAAAATAAGAAAATATTCCTGATGCTTTCTAAAGCCATGTTGTACTTGCATTCTTACTTGGAAAGTTTAGTGGGAATAAAGGAGTACTGAACATCATCCCAGAATCCATTAATTAAGTCTTCAGAGTTTAACTAAAGAAATTGCAACAATAGCAGAAGTCATTCTAACACAACAATATACTGATAAATCTAGCCCTTTATAAAGTAATGCTCTCTTAGTGCCTGCTTTATTAAGCACTTGGTAAGTCTCATGTGGTAAGTAATAAACTGAAGATAAAGTCTTCAAGGAGGGCAGGTACTGTGTGATCATTGATGCAGAACTGTTCAGGTCAAATTTAAACATTGGTGGCCGAAGTTTGACTGTGATTTGCATTACATCTTTAGAAATCAAAGCTGGAATATACGACGTGTGAGAGCTAAGCTGGCCAGACCTTACATGGGAGAGTAAATTCTGAATTGGGTGGAGTACTTAAGAGAGCTTGACAAGATGGAATATTGTTACAAAGTCTCAGATGACAAAGGGGCAGGCACCACCATCTGCCTTGCCACTCAAAGAGCAGTTCACAGAGCAGCAGCTCCCACATCACTAAGGAATAGATGAGATATGAAAATGGTTAAACCCTGTCCCAGAGCTACAGACTCAGGAGCTGCATTTTAATAAGAGCCCCCAAATCATTTGTGTGCACATTAATATTGGAGAAACATTGTCCTCTGCGATGCAATCTTATTCTGAGAAATCTCTAAAACAGATAATAGAGTTGTATTAACTGATCTGAAGTCCTGTCAGATTTCTGGAGGAGACTCAGAGTCAAGAAAGAACTTGCCAGCAGGCAGAGCCACTCATAGATGAAAGGGATGCCAAGGTGAACAAAGGGATTCCTGAGTGGAGCAAGCCTCCATCTGCAGAGGGATCAAGCAGAGGCAATGGAGAGTTAACAATGGCTTTATAGCAGCAACCAGAACAATTATTAAGCTCCGGGGTGCTACAGGCACTTGATTAGACACTTTAAATTTTATTTTATATAATTCTTAGACCCCCCTCCCTCCATGTAAGGCCTGATGGGGAAGTTCTTTCACTGAGACGTGAATCTAGAAGTACTCAAAAGTACAGATGTGTAAAACAAACAACAGAAAATACCACGTTATCATTTATTAGATGTATTATTTAACGACATATCATTAAAAATAAAAACTACCATATTGCTTCAATCTAGTATTGAATAAACATGAGAATTGACTACATGAAAGATTAGTATCTCAGAGGGATGTTCTAGCATCAAAAGTTATCATGCATAAGTGAGACTATGTAGCTCCCACTTATAAAACATCAAAGAATCCCACTATCCCTTAAGTATAGCCTAAGCATTTTCTCTCTCCCCATAAGACACTCTGGTCCCCACCTACCTTCTTTCCAGCATCATCTTCCACTGTTATTCCATTGGTGCTGTAAACTGGCCCAAGGCCCACCTGGAGACTTGTCTCCCTCATCATCTCATAGCTCAAGATTCCCCATCAGCCATGTCTTACCCTAAATCTGCTGTTCTAAAATAAAATTTAAAAAATGCCTTCCATATTCTTACACCACTAGTACATTACCCATTGTCCTATTTTATTTTATTTATAATCTTTAGAACTCATATCTATTTGTCAACATTTTAACATATTTCTATAATTTTTCTTTTCACCCAAAATACTCATTGAACTGAAAATTTACATTTGGTTCACTTCTTTCATATGCATGATTAATAAGTATTTGCTGAGGGAACAAGCAAATAAAAATGTATGTGATCTACAGTTCTAAAACTCAATAATTAAATATTAAATTTAACAGCAATTGGCTATCGGTATATGTTCTTATATTTAAGTCATGAGCAACAGGCATATTTAAATAGCTAATGAGACTATAATTGCAACCAACTATTTTCAGGGTGGTATGTTCTACTGTATTAACCTAAATGCATGTTGTTAAATCATCTAAATGGTGTAGTTGATGGATACTGTACATCTCATGTATGCTTCTAATCTTTCCTAGCAATTCAAACCCTCGCCAATGGACTCTTAGTTTTGGAACAACAATAAATCCTCCCTTAATGAAAAGAGACGTCAGAAGAATTATTATGCATGAAAGGTATCGCCCCCCAGCAAGAGACCATGACATTGCTCTTGTGCAGTTTTCTCCCAGAGTCACCTTTTCGGATGAAGTGCGCCGAATTTGTTTGCCAGAACCCTCTGCATCTTTCCCACCAAATTCAACTGTCTACATCACAGGATTCGGAGCACTTTACTATGGCGGTGGGTACCTCAGAGCAGCAAGCAGACCTCTTAGCTCTAACAGATCACTTGTATTTTCTTGCCCTCCCTTTCCCCGCAGCTCGTTTTGGTTAGTTAGTGCTCTTGTTTTACAAGGGACAGAAATCCAACACAAAAAAAGAAACAGTGCAGATTTAGCCCTTGTAATTCAAGAGTCTCCTGTGAGAAATTTAAATATAAGTAGAATGAAGAGTTTAAATGATGTTGCTGAACCCTGGAAAGCTGTCTTTGTCCCTCACCCCCACCCCCACCCCCAGGTTAGTTTCACCAGCTGGAACTCGAGCTCCACTCCGTGGTAGAAATAGCTCACTGCCGTACAGGAGTACAGGATTAACCGACCACTAAATATGTTTATGCCTATGCAGCTAGTTTAATGGTGACTAAGAATAAAACTAATGTAGCGATAAATCATCAAAACCTTCTTCCCCTCTACAAAACAATCCAACTTATTACTAACCTATAAGGACTGTTACTTTCAGTCATTCTCAGACACACTCTGGATTCTACAATTTGCCTTGGATATATAAATAAAAAATGGCTAGAGAGTTTAGCTATCATCTTGATAAAATGCAAAATGGGCTTCTGAAAATGGGAAAATCCAATCAAAGCAGCCTGCCTTATGTATACACAAGGAACTTCAAGAAAGAAGACTCTAATCTCAAGATCCACCAAGGGAACTAGGAAAACACTTAGACAAATATCACCAGGAACAGGCTTTGTAAACTCTAGATTCACTTCAGATATTCTCTGCAGCTCAGTTCCATCTTAGGCATGTTGAACATGCATTGTTTTCTTCATGGTCATAACCCTGATTGCAGAAAATATTATCCATTGTTTCTTGGTTCCAGCAGGATAGCAAGGCTGATTTCATACCATGTCTGCACTTTAATGGGTTCTTTCTGCAACACAATTTTGAAAGGAACACCATAAATACTTCTTAGTATAAGAGCATCCTCTTCTGGCAATAGTTTGAGGTTGGAGCAGATACATACCTGACAGAGTACATTCTGGGTAGGAATAAGATTAGACATTTATAAAACAGTCTCCCTTGAAATAGGAGGCCAAACCTTACTACAAGAACTTATGGCTTACTCTCCAAGAAAGTCCATATCCATGTATGTAAAGTCACCATCAGTAAATAGGAAATAATTGAGAGCATACACTGTATGTTCTAAGACAATATGAACTCAAACTAGAAAATAATAGCAAAATATAACAGGAAAATATCCAAATGCTTAGAACTTAAAGAACACATCCATAAATGAAAGTTTTAGGGAAAAAAATCTCTTAAAGCACCTAGAAAATACTATATGCAAACTGTATTTCTTTACATTAAAAAGAAGATCTCAAATATATAAACTAAGTGTCAACTTTAAACTAATAAAGATGAGAAAGATAATCTAAAACAAACAGAAGGAAATAAATAATAAAGATGAAAAAGTAGAGGAAATGGGCAAATAGACATGAGGTTCTTCTATATAAATTAATACTCTTTAAAGAAATGTCAGCGTCATTAGGAAGAGAGGCCCCTTGGTCTTGCAAACTTTATATGCCTCAGTATGGGGGAACGCCAGGGTCAAGAAGAGGGAGTGGGTGGGTAGGGGAGTGGGGGGAGGGTCTGGGGGACTTTTGGGATAGCATTTGAAATGTAAATGAAGAAAATACCTAATTAAAAAAATAAATTAAAAGAAAAAGAGTAGATAGATAGTTCTTACCCAGGGCTGTTTACTTTTAAAAGCACAGGGAGTATTTTACTGCACTTTTCAAAATCTATATAATTATATAAATATAGCCACCTCTTATTAATTATCTCTATTACTAGGAAATGAAAATTGCTAATATTTCAATAAACATTCTAAAAGCTTGGACAAAAAAAAGAAATGTCAGTAAGTGACCGCAAAGTAGATGGGAGCTATTTAGGACTTGGAGGTATAAATTTTGGAGCTATGTTGTTTTAATTTTATTATATTTTGCCAAGAAGTTTGCAATAAAAGTAATTAGTTTATCAATCACCTAGAAAATATCAACTGTCATATTCACTAACCCTTCCCAGAAGTGGAATTGGAATTTTTAAAATTGATAATAGTCAGACTATCTATATTTATATATAGACAAAGCATTTTATTGCCACAATATTATATTGGTGGAAATCTTTATGTTTTGATGTAGAACTGAAGTTATATTTTCTTACATTGGTACAGAATTTGTATATTGATACAAGTTTAAGGTTTTTGTAGAAATCTTTGTATATTGATACAAATTTTAAATTTAATTTTGTTTACACTTAGATAGGCATTGTTCCTATGCAACTCATTTAGGAATACAAGGCTTTGGCCCAGCCTTTTAATAGCTGCTATTGCAAACTATTTAAAATAATTAAAAAATACAAGTTAATAGACACATAGCTAAACTTATGGTCATATTAGATTCTAATGTAGTTACTTACAATAAAATATTTTCTCCGGTTATGGTGGCACACACTGGTAAGATTTGCTGAAGGAGGCGGAGGCAGGAGGATCATGAGTTTGAGGCCAGCCTGGGCTACACATTAAAATATCCAATAAAAAATATTCTCAAGGTTATTCAAATGGTAAATAGCTAAAAACAATCAATATCTGACAATTCAGTTATGCTATGTATAGATAATGTCTTCAAAACCATCAGAGATCCACAGAATATGGCATTTAATATTATTTTATTATTTAAAAAATCTTTTGATTACAAGACATGTCTGCTCCTGAAAGTAACCCCATTCTACTTCAAAGACAATATTGAGCATCCATACCTCCATATAGACTTGATTTAAGTATAGCAAGCTAGCCACTGTGCAAGAAATGCCCTAATTTTTTGCAGAATGCGGTCCAAAAGGACAAACGCACACAGGATAGTCCACTACTAAGCTCTGTCAAGACAGAGTAACTAGTCCTTCATAATTACTATTTCACTTACAGTCTATCAGATATCCTGGGCCAGAAGGTCAAAGAGAGATGCTCCAACATTATAAGAAATGTTGGGGACTGTTCAGGCAGTCACCTATCTCTGTCATTTGTATAGTTTTGGAAGTTATGTCTTTGTGCTTCCTGAATACTCAAATAATATTTAATCCCTTCTCAAATCTCTGACAGAGTTGAAGACTAAATAGTTATAGTCTCACAATTACACTTAAGTTGCTTAGCATTGAAGATGTTCTAAATTTAAAAGGATGGTTTTCAGATGGTAATACAAGTTAAAAATCAAACATGATTTAGATATAGAATTGTAAACTCAATAAGTTAAGATAGATAATAAGATACTCTATCTAAATTGCCAGATATAATAGACTAGTTATAATTAAAATATGCCATACCTTATAATTTACAGAATTTTATATCTGAGAAAAAAGAGCCTTTCATTGGACTAAAAGGAGAAATTGTTGAGGTTTTGCCTTTTACTGTCTATTGTAATGCAAATGTAGAACCTGGAGTCTGCACTAGCCCTATCCCCCAAGTTATTTCTGATTGGTAAATAAGTTGACAGCCAATATCTGGGCAGAAGAAACATAGGCAGGGTTTAATTTTCCTGGGCTTGAGATCAGGGATGATCAACTTGGGGTTATCAATAGGAAAGTAGATTCTAATAACATGGAAGGTAGGTATTCACCCAATCATTGTGCTGTTTAAGGCTGATTATAAATATAAAGATCTTTATTATAAATATAAAGATTGTGTGTGTGTGTGTTTTCATCCAGGAACTTAAATACCCAAAGCAGGGTAGAAACTCCAGTTTGGGATTTAATAATTTCTACAACACGTCAGAAGTTCAGGTTATTGGATCTTCTTTTCTGAGTTTCTCAGAACAGTAGTTTGGGCCTAGCCTCATCTGTAGCTCAAGATTTCCTTCCAGACTGAGTGTTTAAATTCTGTTTCTTGCAGATATAGAGCTTGCCTCCTCAGCAAACATGTGCAAGCAAACATGGAGAAATTATACATCTCACCTGATTTGACCAGGTCTGCCTTGGAAAATCTCCAGTTTGATTATGCCAAAGTCAATCTGTTTGAAGATATTATTTTATATAAAAATTTCTCAACACTTTGACACATATAATTTAAACTTAATTATAAAAATTATTTTCATCACTTTCACCTAGTCCATCCCATGCTTGGGGAAAAAGAGATAACACAAGAATCTTGAGGCCGTGCTGGAGTTCTGCCAACCAGAGTATCATGATTTCCTATCTAGTCCATAGCTGAGGAAAAGAATTCCAGAACGTTTGTGGTATTCTTAGTTTCCTCTGCTTCTGCCTGTCATAAGAACCTAGCTTAGGTTAGATCCCTACATTTTTCTGAGACAAAGCCATTTTTCACACAACAGAATCATATACAGGTAAGATCTTTGTAAATGTGCAGGACTGAGTGAACATTATTTAAGAGGTATTTTATCAAGCCAAGAAACAACACCAACTAAGCATGTAAATTTTTAGAAACAATCTGAAATCAATAAACACAACACTCATTAAAAAAATAGAATGCTGTCTTTAAAAATAAAGACTAGTTTGAAGGGCTCAGCAGTTAATAGCACCGATAAATAGCACAGTTAATAGCACCCAGGTCCTTCCAAAGGATTTAGGTTCTGTTCCCAATATTCACATGGCAGCTCCCAATCATATGTAACTCTAGTTCCAAGGAATCCAATTCTTCTACCCTCCACAGACACTGCAAGGATATGGTGTACAAGCATACAGGAATGCAAAACTTCCATACACAGAACACATAAATCAAAATTAATTAAAAATAAGTTATTTTTAAAAGTAAAGATTCAAGGGTTTTCCAGAAAACAATTGGCAATCCTACTTATTTATTAAAATGAATGTTACAATCCATTTGTTTGTTTGTTTGCTGAGACAGGGTCCCACTGTGTAATCCTGTCTGTAGAACAAACAGGTATCAAACTTTTAGAGATATGCGTCTCTGCTTTTGTGGGTATTAATGGCACGTGCTATATTTTAGTTAGATTTTTTTTTCTAGGACTGCTCATGCTAGCCTTACTCTATGTAAACAACTTTTGAATGAAGATTAGCAAAGACTCTCCTCTCCTCAATCCATCTAAGACTTATTGAAAAGTCTGAGAATGCTTTGTTGTTGTCTTTTCTTTTCCCATTAAGGGGAATCCCAAAATGAGCTCCGTGAAGCCAGAGTACAAATCATAAGCAATGACATCTGCAAGAAGCGACACGTGTATGGCAATGAAATAAAACGTGGGATGTTCTGTGCTGGATTTCTGGAAGGAAATTACGATGCCTGCAGGGTAGGTTGGAGAGAAAATAATTCAAAATCACTAACTCAAAATCTTTCTGCCTACCCCAGGAAATACTCTATGTTCTTTTTTTTTCCTCTCTTTTTAAAAAATTTTTAATGTTTTTTTATTACGTATTTTCCTCAATTACATTTCCAATGCTATCCCAAAAGTCCCCCATACCCTCCCCCCCACTTCCCTACCCACCCATTCCCATTTTTTTTCTATGTTCTTTACAGTCACGTGGGACACAGACACGCTGACATTTTCAAATGTGTTACTATCATAGCACCTAAGGACTGTTAAGTGTTTTCTTATTGAACAACCTGAAATAAGCAAAGACTTCTTTGACTTTATCAAACACAAAATGTAAATGTCTTAGTCCAGAAACTCTTAGGATAAGTCTTGTAATGTTGCCTTACACAACAGGCTCACAAATTACAAAGGCAGCAATCATGTACAGTGAACTGGGGAAGCTCTAAGGATATAATAGAAAAGAAGTAGTCTCCCCTTCAAGAAAACATTCTTTTGGAACAAGCATCAGAGGAATGATGCTTTAATGAGACCTAAAGAATAAGGAGCACTTATTATGCAGTTACAGAAAAAGAAAGAGAGAATAGTTACAACTGTGAAGACGTCTACATTCATAACATGACCAGTTACTGTAATTTGTCGTCGGTAACCCCAAAAAAGCAGAAGCAGAATGGCAGGTGAGAGGGCTATTTAATGGGGTGCAAAGCTTGATTAGGTATACCTGTCAGTATCCTACTGTTCTTCATGACATTGTTCCCAGTCTTCCAGAATCTGTGTGTTGTGTGTGTTTTCTGATGAAAATCTGAGTCTGTTTCTTTCCACATGCAAGAATTCTTTTTGAAATGAAACCCTTGTAAATATCAAAGAGGTAAATCTACTCAGTGAAATGATGAGACTTTTGGTAGCATGGGGTGACAAAAGGCCCTGCCCACAAGTCCACAAATGACACACAATGAACAAGTGTTGGGGGGAAAAAAGAAAAAGAAAAAGAACAAAAATTTGTAACACACAGGCCAGGCCAGAGTGGGATCTAATCCATAGCTAACCTCTGTTGCCAAGAGTGTGGAAGGAGACCGTTCTAATTTAAGGAACAGATGGGAAGAAGTGAGTGGAAGGTCACCAGAAGGCTTAGAGCAGATAAGGGATGATAATTCAGAGACCCATGGAAAGATTTGTGGACCAGAAGATTCACTGGAATTGGACTCAACGAAGTATAAGAAAGCCCCTACTCATAGAAAAAGCCACTGAAAAAAGTGGCTCAAGTGCTGGAGAACAGTCATGGTAACCCGGGTAGATGATCAGGGTTTCAGAGCATCTGATAATACAGAATTATAAGCATCCATGTAGCATATAATCTTATTTTTTTCATTATTTTTTTAATTAGGTATTTTCTTCATTTACATTTCCAATGCTACCCCAAAAGTCCCCCAAACCCTCCCCCCACCCCACCCTCAACTCCCACTTCTTGGCCCTGGCTTTCCCCTGTACTGAGGCATATAAAGTTTGCAAGACCAATGGGCCTCTCTTTCCACTGATGGCCGACTAGGTCATCTTCTGATACATATGCAGCTAGAGACAGGAGCGTATGATTTTAAAATGCACACTTTCTCTTTGCCCAGTGCAGGCAATGGTGGTCGCACCCAGCACCCATGGCTAGCTTTCCCAAGCCAATCTGGTCTCTGTTCCTTGCCTGGTGCCAGCAAGGGCTGTCTCACTCAGCTCCCTCCCCCCCCAGCTTTGATAAACCTCTAATGGCTGTTCTGCAGCTGTGCCCTTTGCCCTTTCTCCTGCTCATGTTAGTCATGGGGGATGGGAAACACCAGACAGGTACAAACTATCAGTCCCTGGGAATTACAAGTCTGTTATTTCCTATTTGCTCTACACCCTCGCCAGAATATCTCTCTCTCTCTCTCTCTCTCTCTCTCTCTCTCTCTCTCTCTCTCTCTCTCTCTCTCTCCCTTCCTCTCTCCCTCCCTTCCTCTTCCTCCTGGGACCCAGAAATCCAGCCTGATTCTCTGCCTAAGGCTTCTTGGCATCTTTATTGCCAAGTTAAAATGGGGAAGGTTCACATGGAATCGCAGCCCCTTTTAAGGAAGCAAAATTAGCATCAAAATACAAACAGCAGCAGGGCAATCCACAACACACATACATCAACTCCTTATATGACCAAATGCTTATCTAGAATTCAATAAATATCCCCTAACATAGAGGAGGGAGAGGAGGGGAAGAAGAAGGAGAAAGAGAACGAGTAAAAATGAGGATTTCTCCACCAAACATCTCAGTAAACAAGATCCAAGCACAAACCAAAAAGCATCAGAACTGTTGATGAGAAATCCTGCCTTCCAAAAAGTAAATGCTCACAACTTAGTGCAGATTTGCAATTTTGTTTCTGGTTGGAGCTCAGCTAAGAGTTTGATCTAATAAAGATTCCAGTTGGGCAGGGTTGGAGGGCAGGGTTGGAGGGCAGGGTTGGAGGGCAGGGTTGGAGGGCAGGGTTGGAGGGCAGGGTTGGAGGGCAGGGTTGGAGGGCAGGGTTGGAGGGCAGGGTTGGAGGGCAGGGTTGGAGGGCAGGGTTGGAGGGCAGGGTTGGAGGGCAGGGTTGGAGGTGGTTCTTACGGTGATATTCAGATCACTACATCACATAGTAGGTGAGAGAAGCTACCTCCATTCGACAACAGATCCCAAAGGAAAAACTTTTTGCCTCAGCAGAGTTTCACTGATGTACAAACCACACTTCACGTCAGATCTCATCTCATGCCCAGCAGTAGATGGACAACACAAAATGAACTCAATTGTAATTTGGAGATGTTTTTTTTGTCTCCTATTGCTATGTTTTAGCATTTTCTACTATACTGGTCTAATGCTTGTATGTAATGGGCTTTACTTTCTTATTTAGTGTTGGTAATCTATACACATGCTTAGAATAAATAAGTGGTCCATCAAACTTTTGTAAATGATAAACTGTTTAGCCAATTGTTTTTCTTGTTTATTTTCAGGGTGATTCTGGGGGACCATTGGTTATAAGAGACAACAAAGATACCTGGTATCTCATTGGAATTGTGAGCTGGGGAGACAACTGTGGTCAAAAGAACAAGCCTGGGGTGTACACACAAGTGACTTATTACCGACACTGGATTGCTTCAAAAACGGGTCTCTAACTCGCTACAGATAGATGTTAAAGACAACCGTAGCATGCCGGTTATATGCATATAAGAATTCAGACATCCATTTGGTGGCATTGGTACAATGAAGTGAGATTAAATAGCTGGACCTAGCAATGTGAAACACATGATTTATTTCAGAATCACATATTTGTGAAGGGATAGGTTGATTTATCATTGAAAAATGCAGTAAAGATATTTCATCTCTTTAAACCAAGGGTATACAGGATGCATTATGTGGTTTTACAGATAGCCTGGGAGAGTTTTAGAATATGTTTTTTCTGGGTACCCTTCAAGTAAAAAACGTTTTGAATCTTCAGAAACGTCAAGGTGCTCATACAGGTCCCTATGATTTATCTAGAGCTCATACTCATCTTTTTGTCTTCTTTACATTTCTTCTAGACTTTTCCAGTTTTTTCCATCACAGGAAATAAGTTTGTTACTTCTAAATGCATATCAGAAAATTTAGAAGAGAAGATTATATCAAAATTTGGTGGCAAAATAAAGTGAAGTTAGTTTAAACTTTGCTGGGAAACTTTTCTGGATTTTTTTATGGTTTTTAGAAACACTACCATGTATACAACACTCATATCGCCATCCCGATGGCATAGAGATACATAAGAGAAATACTGATTAATGGTACTTAATCAATATATAATTTTTATCCTGAAAAATTGAGAGGGATGATGACTGAGAGCTGTTCCAGGATAGGTGTACAAGATTTGACATTTTGAATGTCCACTTACATATTTTGGTCACCAGGGGGAGATTTTTGTCCAGCATTTTCTTAAGGTCAAATAATGGAAAACAACAGGGAATTTATGTCCGGGAAGTAAAAACAAACAGATTCATGAAGGCATCAGGAAAGTGAAACATTGTTGCCCACAATAGGGCTAAATAAGGCTTTATCGGAATATTTCTTGCCTGTGAGGTGTCTAAATTTGCAAGTTAAGGTATATAAACAGCTTAACAAAGTTATTTGCAATTTGCATCCTTAGCTGTCAAATTCACATGCCCTCTTTCCTTGCAAAGTTTGTTTATGGCTGCTGTATGTATTGAATCGGTGTACCTAGGACATTTCTCACTAAGTGCTATTGGATCAGTTTTCAAACTGGGAAACGCTTACTACCACTACTCACTTCAAAGCAAGGTTCTTTCTTCATAGATGGAATAAATTATCACATAAACTTTCTGTATTACAGTGGTTAACTATGATTGTGTTTCTAATGCTAAGATTCAGAAAGTGGTCTTCGAGTTGTAAATAATGCACTCCAAACTGTCTGCTGCAGCATTTCGTTCATGGTTGTGTGGGAACAAATATTGTTTTATTGTTTTAAATCTAATAAAGTTGGTGGTCAGAGCATTCCATATGCAATCTCTCTGAGTCTGTGTCCAGAAAGTAGTGTGAGTCTTTCAACTGATGAAGTGGAGCAAAATACTCACGGGAGCAAATATGGAGACAATGTGTAGAGCAGAGACTACAGGAAAGGCCATTCAGAGACTGCCCCACCTGGAGATCCATCCCATATACAGACACCAAACCCAGACACTATTGTGGATGCCAACAAGTGCTTGCTGACAGGAGCCTGATATAGATGTCTCCTGGGAGGCTAATATCAAACAACCAAAGCTCCCAGGGACTAAACCACCACCCAAAGAGTACACATGGGGGGACCCATGGCTCTACCTGGATATGTAGCAGAGGATGGCCTTGTCGGGCATCAATGGGAGGAGAGGCCCTTGGTCCTGTGAAGGCTTGATGTAGGGGATTTCTAGGGTGGGGAGGCAGGAGTGGGTGGGTGTGTGCAAGAACGTCTCATAGAAGCAGGTGAGGGGTATGGAATAGGGGGTTTCAGGGGGGACCAGGAAAGGGGATAACATTTGACATGTAAATAAAGAAAAAAATTTTTTTAATTCTCATAAAAAAACTCTAGGTCATTCTCAGCTTCTCAGGAAACTGGAAGCCAGACTGGGTTGTGGGAGACTTTATCTCAGAAAATAAAAAAATCCAACAAAATAATCACACTCTTTAAATAACTAGTTAGGGTAATTCTGAAGAAAACAAGGTTTCTTAGCCCTGGTGCTATTGAAGCTTTGTCCTGAACTAGTCTTGATTGTAAGGAGCTAACCAGTTCAGAGGATTCAGCAAGTCTTCTTACCTGTCTGTAGCACCCCTTTTCCACAAATTTTGATAACTAAAAGTAGCTCTACACATTAGCATATATCCTCCAAGGGATGAAATTATGCCCCAGGAGAATTGCTATTTTGAAGGCAGTTGATCACTTTTAAAAATATCAGAAACTCAAAGAAGTGACATTGAGTATTCAAAACGTACAGTACAGTTGTCAAGCAGCAATGGATGGATGAACGAACAATAATTGTCAGTAGCTGCTTCCGATACAGGCTCATCCAAGTTAGCTTGGAGAGTTTCTATCTCCTTCAAGTGGGAGACTTTAAGTTAAATCCCCAGAGGACGTGAAGCTGAGGAGAAAAGCAGGTAGGGTGAGGTGAAGGAAGATAGTGGTGGGTGGGTATGATAAATACACATTATAGAAATGTGCAAAACTTGCAAAGAATAAAAATATCATTAAAATCCTCCCTTGGTGCCATACAGCACATTTCAGGCAGAAAGGTATACTCTGAGCTCACTGTGTGGAGAGAGATCACGAAGGCAGGATTTCTGCTAGTTCATTTAGCTTGACTATAATACACAGGAAGAAACAATATTTTATTGTCATAATCACATACATACATACATACATACATACATACATACATACATACAATGAAATACCTAAGTAATAACTTAGACTGAAATTTCATATAGCAACACTTACCCCTGCTAGCTATAATGGAGTCGTTTTATTGATTTTATGAAACATCTAGTACCAAGGTGACTGTAATCTAGTAAGTAACGTCCTTCAGAGGATGATTCAACTAGTCACTGCTATTACCCATGTCCACCTACTCTCACACTGCTGGTCTCCCAACCTTCAGCTCTCCTTGTGATATTCACTTAGTGAGTTTTCACCAAGTTGTGTGATTCCATAATTTGGTTCCCTTCCATCAAAATAGTATTGATATCACTTTTGCCTGAAAATCAGGCCCGTGCCAATCAGCAGAATTTGTCTTTTGCTAATGCTCTGGGACTCTGACTCTCATGACCAAACACATCCTCTTTCGTCCCACTGTTCTTCCTTTCTGAGATCAGCTTCCTTTTTAGTCACACTGCTTTGTTTACTATAGAAAACTAAGATTTTTTTCAAAAGTATGTATTTTTAATTAAATTATTTTATTTACATTCCAAAAGTTGCCCCCTTCCTGGTCCCCCGTCCCCAAATTCTTTACCCCATCCTCCTGCTTCCTTCACTCCACCTCTGAGAGGGTGTTCACCCTCCTGCCCACCCACCCCCACCTCTTCTCTGGGGTATCAAGTTTCCATAGGATTAAACTCATCCCCTCCCACTGGGGCCATCCAAGGCAGTTCTCTGCTATACATGTGCCTGGGGCCATGAACCAGCTCATGTATGCACCTAGGTTTTTGGCTTAGTCTCTGGGAGCTCTGAGGGGTCCAGGTTAGTTGACACTGGTGTTCTTTCTATGGGGTTGCAATCCCCTTCAGCTCCTTCAGTCTTTCCCCATATCTCTTCCATATTGGTCCCCAGTCTCGATCCAACGGTTGGCTGTAAGTATCTGCCTTTGTCCCAGTCAGTTGCTGATAGAGCCTCTCAGAGGACTCCTGTCTGCATACACAATATAGTCTCAGTAATAGTGTCAGGAATTGGTGTGTGTGCACGGGATGGATCCCAAGTTGGGCCAATCTGGATGGCCTTTCCTTCAGTCTCTACTCCATTTCTGCCTCTCCGTTTACTTTAGATAGGAACAGTTCTGGGTTAAAATTTTTGAAGATGGGTGAACAGGCCCCTGCTTTGACTGGGGATAGTGTCTGTCTACTGTAGGTGATCTCTTCCTGGTAAATCTCCTCATTGTTGGGCTAATGTCTTACCCATTGAGTCCAGGTAGCCTCTCACATCCCAGGACTCTGGGACTTTCTAGAGGTTTCTCCTGCTCCCTACTACTCAAAGATTCATGTTATAAGTCATTCTTCTGTGTAACCTCCCCCAGCCTGAAACAGGCTGATCCAGACCTTGACCCTGCTGCCACTAAAGAGATTACCTAGGGTGGAACCTTCCTGCCTAGATGGCTCTATTGTTCTGCCACCTGCCACTGCTACTCCAAGACATATTCTGGAGAAACATTCTATCCTACAGGCTGGCTCCAAGAATGATTGGAGGGAAATGGGCCTTCCCCTTTATAAGCACACTCACTTAGTAAACTGGCAGGCCTTAAACAGAATCGTGTCTTGGTCTCCATTAATTTCTCTCGAAGTCTAGTCTCTTTCAGCCCCAGCCTGCCTCCCAGGTGTACCCGGTTGAAATAGGCCGCGGGCCGGTATACAACACTTCTGGCCCTCTGTGTATCCCTCCTTTCTCTTGCCATACCTGATCCTGTCCCTCCTTTTCCCCTCCCATCTCCCACCAGGTTCCTCCCTCCCTCTGCCTCCCATGATTGTTTTGTTCCCCTTTTAAGTGAGTTTCAGGTATCCATGCTTAGGAATTCCTTCTCTCGTTAACCGTCCTACAATCTGTGAGTTGTATCATGGGTATTCTGAACTTTTTGGTTAATATCCACTTATACCGTGTATGTCATTCTGGGTCTGGGTTAACTCGCTCTAGATGATATTTTCTACTTCCATCCATTTACCTGCAAAATTCATAGTGTCTTTGTTCTTGGTAGCTGAAAAGTATTCCATCGTGTAAACGAACCACATTTTCTGTAATCATTCTTCGGTTGAGGAATATCTGGGTTGTTTCCAGATTCTGGCAATCACCTATAAGATTGCTATGAACATAATGGAGCACATGTCCTTGTGGTATCAGTGGAGCATCTTTTGGGTTTATTCCCAGGAGTGGTATAGCTAGGTCTTCAGGTAGATCTATTTCCAAAATTCTGAGGAACTGCTAGACTGATTTCCAGAGTAGTTGTACCAGCTTGCAAGCCCACCAGCAATGGAGGAGTGTTCCTCTTTCTCCACATCCTTACCAGCATGTAGTGTCCGTTGAGGTTTTTTTTTTTTTTTTAATCTTAGCCATTCTGATTAGTGTAATGTAGAATTTCAGGGTCGTTTTGATTTGCATTTCCCTGATGATTAAGGATGGTGAACATTTCTTTAAGTGCTTCTCAGCCATTTGAGATTCCTCTGTTGAGAATTCTGTGTTTAGCTCTGTACACCATTCTTAAATTGGATTATTTAATTTTTTGAAATTTAACTACTTGAGTTCTTTTTATATTTTGTATATTAGCCTTCAAACACATATAGAGTTAGTGGAGATCTTTCCAAATCTGTAGGTTGCCATTTTGTCTGATTGACAGTGTTCTTTGCCTTATAGAAGCTTTTCATTTTTATGAGGTCCCATTTGTCAATTGTTGATCTTAGAGCCTGAGCCATTGGTGTTCTGTTCAGGAAATTTTCCCATGTTTCCATGCATACGAGGCTATTTCCCACTTTCTCTTCTATTAGATCCAGTTTATCTGGTTTTATGTGGAGGTTCTTGTTCCACTTGGACTTGAGCTTTGTACAAGAAGATAAATATGGATCAATTTGCATTCCTCTACATCTAGATCGACAGTTAGACCAGCAACATTTGTGGAAGATGCTTCCATTTTTCACTATATGCTTTTGGCTTCTTTGTCAAAGATCATGGGTCCATAGATGTGTGGGTTTAAGTCTAGGTCTTCAATTCTATTCTATTGATCTATTCAATTGGTAAAAACAAATACCATGTAGTTTTGGGTTTTGTTGTTGTTGTTGTTGTTGTTTTGGTTGGTTTTGTTTTTTTGTTTTGTTTTGTTTTGTTTTTTGTCACTACTGCTCTGTGGTACTATATTGAATAGATAGGGAGAGAGTGGGCAGACTTGTCTAATCCCTGATTTTAGTGGGATTGCTTCAAGTTTCTCTTCATTTAGTTTGATATTGGCTGTTTATTTGCTGTATTTTTTTATTATGTTTAGTTATGAGCTTTAAATTCCTGATCTCTCCAAGACTTTTAACATGACAGGGTTTTGGATATTGTCAAATGCTTTTTCAGCATCTGGTAAGATGAACATGTGATTTTTTTTTGAGTTTGTTTATATAGTGTATTATGTTGTTGGAGTTTAGTATATTAAACCAACCTTGCATCCTTGGGATGAAGCCTATTTGATCATGGTGAATGATGGTTTTGATGTCCTCTTGAAGTTGGTTTGCAAGAATTTTACTGTGTATTTTGCGTCGATATTCATAATTGAAATTGGTCTGAAGTTCTCTTTCTTTGTTGGGTCTTTGTGTGGGATAGGAATCATAGTAACTGTAGTTTCATAAAATGAATTAGGTAGTGTTCCTTCTGTTTCTATTTTGTGGAATAGTTTGAGAAGTATGGGTGTTAGCTATTCTTTGAAGGTCTGGTACACTTTTGCACTAAAAGAATCTGGCCCTGGGCATCTGGGCATTTTATTTTGGTAGAGAGGTTTTTTTGTTTGTTTTATTTGTTTGTTTGTTTGGTTGGTTGGTTTTAGTTTTTCGAGACAGGGTTTCTCTGTATAGCCCTGGCTGTCCTGGAACTCACTTTGTAGACCAGGCTGGCCTCGAACTCAGAAATCCGCCTGCCTCTGCCTCCGCCTCCCGAGTGCTGGAATTAAAGGCGTGCGCCACCACGCCCAGCAATTGAGAGGTTTTTAATGACTTCTTCTATTTTTTATAGTTTATGGGACTGTTTAGATAATTTGCCCGATGTTTGTTAACTTTGGAACCTGAAATTTGTTTAGAAAATCATTCCTTTCATCTAGATTTTCCAGTTTCGTTGAGTGTAGCCTTTTGTTGTAGGATCTGATGATCTTTTGAATTTCCTCAGATTCTGTTGTTATATCTCTGTTTTCATTTCTGATTTTGTTAATTTGTACACTGTCTCTGTGCCCTTTAGTTATCTTGCTAAGGGTTTACTTATCTTGTTGATTTGTGCATTCTTTGTGTCATTCTGTTTGTTTCTAACTGGTTGCTTTCAGCCCTAAGTTTGATTATTTCCTACCCTCTACTACTCTAGTGTGTGTTTGCTTCTTTCTGTTCTAGAGCTTTCAGATGTGCTAGTTAAGTTGCTAGTGTAGGATCTCTCCAATTTCCTTGGGAGGGCACTTAGTGCTACGAATTTTCCTCTTAGCACTGCTTTCATTGTGACCTATAAGTTTGGGTATTCATTTTCATTGAATTCTAGAAAGCCTTTAATTTTTTTTCTTTATTTGTTCCCTGGCCAAGTTATCATGGAGTAGAGAGTTGTTCAATTTCCATGAGTATGTGGGCTTTCTGTTGTTCTGTTGTTATTAATGTCTAGCCTTAATCCATGATGATCTGAGAGGATGTATTGGATTATTTCAATCTCCTTGTATTGGTTGAGGCTAGTTTTGTGTGAGATTATATAGTCAGTTTTGGAGAAGGCAAAAATGAGGTGGTGAGAAGAAGGTATATTCTTTTGTTTTAGGGTGAAATGTTCTGTATACATCTGCTAAACCCATTTGGTACATAACTTCTATTAGTTTTACCATGTCTCTATTTAGTTTCTGTTTCTGTCCGTTGATAAGAGTGGTGCCTTGAAGTCTCCCACTATTCTTGTGTAAGGATCAATATTTGTTTTGAGTCTTAGTAACATTACTTTTACAAATGTGGGTGCCCTTACATTTGGGGCATAGATGTTCTGAATTGAGTGTTCATCTTGGTGTATTTTTCCT
This sequence comes from Mus caroli, assembly GCF_978045245.1. Classification (NCBI taxonomy): domain Eukaryota; kingdom Metazoa; phylum Chordata; class Mammalia; order Rodentia; family Muridae; genus Mus; species Mus caroli. Next base: position 88,980,789 of record NW_028227259.1, on the reverse strand, counting down.
TTGATGAGTTTGAAGTGTCCTTCCCCATCTTTTTTAACAACTCTTGGTTGAAAGTCCATTTTATTGGATATTAGAATGGCTACACCAGCTTGTTTCTCAAACCATTTGCTTAGAAAACTTTTTTCTAGCCTTTTACTCTGAGGTAGTGTCTTTCGTTGTCATTGAGGTGTGCTTCTTGTATACAGCAAAATGCTGGGTCCTGTTTATGTATCCAGTGTGTTGGCCTATGTCTTTTTATTGGAGAGTTGAGTCCATTGACGTTGAGAGACATTAAAGACTAGTGACTGTTTGTTACAGTTATTTTTGTTGATGGAGGTGGGGTGTGTGTGTGTGTGTGTGTGTGTTTCTCTTCTTTTGATTTTGTTGTGAGATGATTAATTTCTTCTGTTTTCTTGGGTGTAGATACCCTCTTCATACTCTAGTTTTCCTTCTAGCATCCTCTGTAGGGCTGGATTGGTAGATAGATATTGTTTAAATTTGGTTTTGTCATAGAATATCTTGGTTTCTCCATCTATGATAATTGAGAGTTTTGTTGGGAATAATATCCTGGGCTGGCATTTGTGTTCTTTAACAGACACCCTGGGCATCTTTACAGGATCTTCTGGCTTTTAGTATCTCTGTTGAGATGTCTGGTGTAATTTTGATAGGTCTGCCTTTATATGTTACTTGGCCTTTTCCCCTTACTGCTTTTAATATTTTTTTTGTTCTGTGAATTTCGTGTTTTGATTATTATGTGATGGAAATTTTTCCTTTTCTGGTCCAATCTATTTGGTGTTCTGTAGACTTTTAGTACATTTATGGCCATATATTTCTTCAGGTTAGGGAAGTTTTTTTTTTCTATGATTCTGTTGAAGATGTTTTCTGGCCCTTTAGGCTGGGAATCTTTGCTCTCTTCTATTCCTATTACTCTTATGTTTGGTCTTTTCATATTGTTCTGAATTTCCTGGATGTTTGGGGTTAGGATAGTTTTACACTTTGTTTTTTCTTTTATCATTGTTTAAATATCTTCTGTGATATCTTCTACACCCGAGATTCTCTCTTTTATTTCTTGTAGTCTATTGCTGATACTTGCATCTGTAGTTCCTGATCTCTTTCCTTGGTTTTCCATCTTCAGGGTTGTCTCTATTTATTTATTGTTTCTACTACCACTTTTAGGTCTTGGACTGCTTTGTTCAATTCATTCACCTGTTTGATTGTGTTTTCCTGTATCACTTTAAGGAATTTGTTTCCTCTGTAAGGACTTCTACCTATTTGTTTGTATTTTCGTGTATTTCTTTAAGTGAGCTATTTATATCCTCCTTAAAGGCCTATATTATCTTCATGAGATGAGATATTAGGTCAACATTATGCTTTTCAGGTGTGTGATAGTTCTGACCATGCCAAAATACTTTGACTTCTATTGCTTATGATCCTGTACTTGCTTCTCATCAACTGGTTGTCTCTGCTGTTAACTGGCCTGGGTATCTTTGTCTGGAGCCTGCCTCCTTGGAGGCAAGTAGAGCTCTGTGACCTGGTTTAGAGCAGGCCTCATGGGAGGCAGGCCATGTTGATTATGGTTAGGGGGACCTCCTATGTCCCTTATTAGAGGAGGTGTCCTCTGTTCTTGGTTAGAGCTATCCTCCTGTGTCCCTGGTTAGGGCAGTCCTCCTGTGACCTGGTTATGGTAGACTTCCTGGGAGTCAGGCAGGCTTTGGTATATGAGAGGGGAGCAGACACACTGATCTGACCAGGCAGAGGTACAGACTAGAAAGGAGATTGAGGTCGCATGGGGGGGGGGCGGGTAGAGGTCTCATGTATACTGGACTCTGTTGGGGCCCCAGTTGGGGTGGTTATTTGGGTGAGGGCCTCATCTGTATCCCTGGTTACAGCAGATCTCCTGGGAAATAGGGAAAATGTGGGATGTTGGGGAGGAGCAAGCACACCAATCTAAGATTAAATTTTATCTTTGCATATAATGTTCCTCTTACTGTCTGAGGCAAAATTGATCACTATACAAATTTCTTGTAGTAATTTTTCTCTTTCTCCAAATTATTTCTAACCCTTAACTCTGCATTGTAGTTTTTATATAAGTGTATTAGCTCTTAAAGTATTTCATATTCCATAAGACTTAGGAACTGCTTTATTTATTTATTTTTGTCTCACACAGTACTTAATCTATACTCAATATGTTTTAGATAATTCTTTAGTGAAAGAAAAAATTAAAGAAAGACTAAGTAAATCAAGAAACCTATTTCTTGTGTTACCTAGATCCTCTCTCTATTATTTCTTTTACTAAATTTTTGAACTGAAATGGTCCTATTTTACATATTTTGAATGTTCCTTAAAGAACCCCTGCTCTTAACCTATGCCAAGAGCAGGAAATACAGGCATCCCCTCATGTAGGACAACACCATTTCTGAGCTGTTATTTCAAAATCTTTATCCATATCTCCATACAGGAACATATCTGAGATTTCTAGCTACATAGATCTAGAAATTAGGTCAGCAAGCACATCTTCATTCTGCAGATCTTTACAATCCCTTTTCTCTCTTTTCTGAATCTATCAGTATTCTCTCTTCTTGCTCTGTGTCTCAAATGTTTCACAGTTTGGCACTTGCAGGAAGTCATGTTCAATATACATGATTTCCTCTGAAGCCTTTTCTTGTTGGCATTTCCTAATAGCAATCATAGAAATAAAACTGATAATTCTATGCAATATCTATGTCTTTAGAGCTCATAGAAGCAAGGGGATATAAATTACATATAACAGGGATTTTTTTTGTTGTTATTTTACAATTCACTTTATCTATCTATTTATTTATTTATTTTATTAGATATTTTCTTTATTTACATTTCAAATGCTATCCCCCCACCCTGCTCCCCTGCCCACCCACTCCCACTTCTTGGTCCTGGCATTCCCCTGTACTGGGGCATATAAAATTTGCAAGTCCAAGGGGCCTCTCTTCCCAATGATGGCCAACTAGGCCATCTTCTGCTACACATGCAGCTAGAGACACGAGCTCTGGGGGTACTGGTTAGTTGATATTAGGGTTGCAGACCCCTTCAGCTCTTTGGGTACTTTCTCTAGCTCCTCCATTGGGGGCCCTGTGTTCCATCCTATAGATGCCTGTGAGCATCCACTTCTGTATTTGCTAGGCACTGGCATAGCGTCACTCAAGACAGCTATATCAGGGTCCTTTCAGCAAAATCTTGCTGGCATATGCAATAGTGTCTGGGTTATATTCATAAATTTTAGTTATTCATTTAAGACTGCCTTTTTATTTATATGAGTGATTAAGACTTAGTATTAAGCTTGCTTTTTAGTGTGTTCATTGTATTCATGAATGTGTATATGATTGTTCATATGTGTGCGAGTGCATGTGTGTGCATGTGCTCATATGTGCATGTACATGGAGAGGCCCAAGGTTGTTATAGGGCATCTTCCTTGACTGTTCTTCACCTTATTCACTGAAGTAGTATACTGGCTGGTCTTGTATGTCAACTTGAAACAAGCTAGAGTTATCACAGAGAAAGGAGCCTCCCTTCAGGAAATGCCTCCATGAGATCAAGCTGTGAGGCATTTTCTCACTTAGTGGTCAAAGGTGGAAAGGCCCACTGTGGGTGATGCCATCCTTGGGCTGGTAGTCTTGGGTTCTATAAGAACGTGTTATATATATTCAGCATTTCCACAGAACATAGTTCATTTCCCTAAAATTTCCTTGGTCCAACTCTTTATTTATTCACCTTCTATGCCTGACCCCTTGGAACCATCAACTTTTTAATGTTTTCCTAATTTACATCTCCATAAAGTGATGGAGTTAAGCTCAAATATTACATAGCTTTTCATAAGTGTCTCTTATTTAGCAATGCTCTTTTGTTCTCAAAGGCTTGTCTGGATGTGCCAGTTTATCCACTTTCTGAAGGATGTCTTTACTACTTCTATGTTTTGAAAATTAATCACTGCTGTTAATGTCTGTGTGCAAATTTTTGTATGAATATAATTTTGGAGTCATGTGGGTGAATGTTAAAGACAGTGGTTGATGAGTTATGTGTTAGAAAAAATACCAAGCTTTCTAAAACATCAAACCTATTTTTATAGTCTACTAGTAGCTTTGTAGCTCTTGAAAATTATTTTTCCTCCATATCTTGTGAGGCATTATCTTGCTATATATCCTAGGCTGTTCTCAAACTCACCATCATCTGGACTTATATCCCCATGTCCTGGGATTACCTCTATATGCTTCCATGTGTGCACCATTTGAGGAAGATGTAGGCTCTATAGAGTCAACAGGTTCAGGCTACATGGTATGTCAACTTTTGGGTAGTCTACTGTGTAGGATACAATGCCTGATAATCTCTGGCCAGTGTTAGATGCCAGTGGTCTGTTGGATGAATTCCTTTGATGTGCTAGTAATTAGTAATGTGTTCTTCACTACTCATCATCAACATTGATCTTTTCTTTCTAAGCTGATGTTTGTGTATAACTCACTAAGACTCTTACTTCTATCTCCAAATCTAAGCAATGTTTAGTAGAGACAGAAATCTGAACTATGATGAATTTCCCAGCTACTATTTTTGTCTACTTAGTAGTGTACAGGCTGAAGGGAAATGTTGGGGCAGATGTCAGTGTCATAATGCTCCATGGTGAAGAAATGTACCAAACATAACATACCTGAGTCTTTTAGTTAATAAAATTGAGATAGTTTTGTTAGTTATGCTAACTTTGGCCAGTAGTGTTTCTCCACTAAAAGCTGCCTGATTTGCCATAAACTTGGATAGCTCAGTTTCAAATGTCCACACTCTTCTTGAACCTGTTGGCTTTCAGCTGAATATATATGTACATATATATATATATATATAAAGTTCCCCTTGAAATGTTTATCTTTTAATGTCTATTATTTTTAGGCATGGCTTAGAGTTATGACAGAAAATAAAGTGGACCTATGGGTGCCAAGAAGTGCATGCTGAAAGAAGCCCGATATGACTGTCTCCTGAGAGGCCCTGCCAGAGCCACGGTGGATGCTTGCAGCCAACCATTGGATTGAGCGCGGGGTCCCCAATAGAGGAGTTAGAGAAATGACCAAAGGAGTTAAAGGGTTTTGCAGCCCCATAGGAAGAAAAACAATATCAACCAACCAGGACCACAACCCCCCAGAATTCTCAGGGTCTAAGCCATCAACAAAAGAGTACACATGGCTCCATTAGTTCATCTATAATCTAAAGGACTTTTTGGCTATAATTGTAAATGTGTAAGTCAGAAAAAAATTGATTAACATGCAGACACTTTTACAAATATATTTTAGCAGAAAGCAGAAACCAAAAGCAATTTTCTCAAATAATTGAATAATATGTATTAAACAGCTTAAATTCTGTGGTGGGTATGGATAATGGATCAATACAGAGACTGAATTTCATAAAAGCAGACTAGTGTTATATTAATCAATATATTCAGAGGAGAAACTAGACTTCAGGAATTGGGGGATGGGATAGAGCAGTTCCTCAGATCATCCAATTTGCCTTTTGTCTTCAAGTATTAGAATAGATGACATAATATGCCATGCAAAGTCATTAGATTTATCCTCACACTTGGCCAAACCCTTTGCATTATTTCCAGGAACTGAAAAAGTAAAATCACAGGATATGAAATACAGAACGTTGTCACCTGCTGAGTTATATAGTCACTCTCTTCATAAAGTAGACCACCTCTAAATTCAAGGCCTTCCAGAATCATCTCTACAGACTCTGCCAGTCCCTGACTCCACTAGGAACTCTGTCTATCCTTAAGAGTAATCTTTCTTTTTTTTTTATAATTTATTTTTTTATTAGGTATTTTCCTCGTTTACATTTTCAATGCTATCCCAAAACTCCCCCATACCCACCCTCCCAATCCCCCTCCCACCCACTCCCCCTTTTTGGCCCTGGGGTTCCCCTGTACTGGGGCATATAAAGTTTGCAAGTCCAATGGGCCTGTCTTTGCAGTGATGGCTGACTAGGCCACAGGAATTCAAGGCCCATACTTAAGAGTAATCTTATGTATTAATTGAAGGCTGGGGCTGCATAACTTCAAAATTGTCTTGAAAGAAGTTTAAGGAAGCTCCTAGCTAGTCTCAATACTCTTGGCTTCTAGGATTATGGAGTTCTCTGGCTATTTGGACCATAAGCTCTGAGTAAAAACAGTGAAGGAACAGGATGTATTCCAGGTGGAAGTCTAGACCATGACTCATAGCATGGTATCCTCAGAGTAATACTCACAAACTTGAAAGGTATGTTGCACTATGGGTAAACAAGGAATTTTGCCTTGTAGTCACCCTTGCCTAGAGAACAGGCTGGCCCTACATTGTATTCTATTTGTTACCTTAGAGCTTTAATCATGTACATTGTGAGCCAACTTCAGATTATACCACCCATCTGATGTTCTTTATTCAGTTCTCATTTAAATGCCTCTATAAAAAATCAGACATTAAAATTCTATTTCAAAACAATAAAAAAAAAAAAACCCTGTTAACTGGATTTCAGAGTAAGGTGAATAGTTTCTTTGTGTTCCAAGAGCATAAACTGTTCCTTCATCCCAGACAGCTATCAATTAAAAATTCTTGGAAAAATAGAGATGAGTCCATTACTAAAGAACAGCTCAAGTACAAACCCTCCAACAGCAAGTAGGGAGTTGGTAATTTTATGTGAGTGAGTTGTCATAATTTTATGGTTTTACTTGGCCTCAATTGCTGCTTAAGTGTCTCTAGCGAACACATTTCTCAGTTTGGTAAAACAGTAAGGCACTAGTGCAAACCATGATCACAGATGCTCATATGAAACCAATTTGATTATCTAATATGTGCTCAATAAGTACTTTTTAAAACATATGTACAAGATATACTAACCAAAGCACACATCTCCTGGATTCAGATAGCATCATGTCTAGGTAAATGATGTGAAGATATGCAGAATGGCTTGCAGCCTAGCTCTACAATATGCTAGGTTGGTGGTATGGGTCTGTTTGAACTTTATGATCACTAATTTTCTTTCTTTCTTCTTTTTAAATTAGGATCTGACTCTGTAGCTCAGAGTAATCTCCAATATAGTGATGGGATTACAGGAATATCATACCATAGCCAGTTTGTGCTGATTAACTTTCAGTGTCAGCTTGTCTGGCTCAAAATGCTTAGATTCTAGGTTCAAACATTATCCCACATGTTTCTCTGGGGGCATGTTTGAATAAGATTCCCATCTGTCTTTAACTGATTTGGATTGATAAAACAGAATACATGATACTGGGTCATTTATTAAGGATGTCTCTTTAAAATTTATTTAAAATGGTGGAGATGTAGAAATTAAACCATAGCACATATATCTACAGAAGGTGTCATGAATCTTTGTAACATGTCAAAGCACATGAGATGGGAAGACAAGGATGCTAGTTCAGGTCTTCCTTTGTTAACACAGCTACTAATACCATGGAGAGGGCTCTACCTTGATGACATCATCTTATCTTTATTGTCTCCTATAGGCCCTATCCCTAAATACCATTAACCTATGAACTTTATAATTAAGTGGCCAACATGTAGGTTCTGGGGACACACCAAAACCATAGACACGTTGAAATCTGTGGACTTTCATAACACGATGGAGCCCTCATCCAACCAGTTGAAGGGCCAGACAGTCAGAACCAAAGGTAGATGTGACCCCACCTCAAGAAAGAAGAAATTCTGCCAAATGATAGCCCTTGGATGAATATAATGTTGGTTCTTCCTTTGTCTCCAGCCTGGAGTTTGCCATTCTTCATAACTAAAATAGCAAAATCTTTATAATCTCTCTCTCTCTCTCTCTCTCTCTCTCTCTCTCTCTCTCTCTCTCTCTCTCTGTGTGTGTGTGTGTGTGTGTGTCTGTGTGTGTGTCTGTGTGTCTGTGTCTGTGTGTCTGTGTCTGTGTATCTGTGTGTGTCTGTGTGTATCTGTGTGTGTCTGTGTGTATCTGTCTGTGTGTGTCTGTGTGTGTGTCTGTGTATGTGTATATATTAAATTACTTCTGTTACTCTGGAGAGCACAAACTTATACAGTCTCTATGAATTTTAATTTTTCATTGTTGTAATATAATGCAAACTGGTCAAAAAAATCTAGGAAAATGTGAAAGTTATTTAAAATTAATAGATACATTTTAAGTTTCTACCAAATATTTGTACCTTTCTTCATTATTTTCTGTTCTACTATGTCAAGTACTGCTCCCTGGCTTGAGGCAGAGCAGTAGCAGTGATTTTTATGTTTGTGAGACTATGGTTCTTTTCTATAGACAGAGCTAAGAGGATCTGCTCCTGAGTTGGATGAGGATGTGGGAGATGAGGATCATTATTATTCTCCTTGTTTTTCTTGTTTCTGCCCTCACCTACTTTGGAACTACTGTGCTCAGTGCAATACTGATGTGTCATTACTCTTCCGAGAAGCCCTGGTGATGTCTTGTTCATCATAAATCCAAGTCATCTGGTTTCTGTCATCTCTCTTCCTCATACTTTCTCCCTACCCCTATGTACATTATGTTCTACTATGTCTGCTTGCTGATCTTTGCATTAGTGCTTATGTGAGTTTAGGCTCTTTGCTCCTTACAACTATAACAATCTTTCTAGATATCCACTGCTTTTCTTTCAGATCCTTCAGATATTTAGTCAACATCCACTTTCTCAAATACTTCCATTATGACCAAATCTGAAACTATACATCTGTATACCAACTGTGGCTTTGTTTTCCTTTTAAAAAATTAGTCTGGTAGTCAGACATCCTTTTACATCCTCACTGTTATTCCATCACTGGCATCATGCTTATACACATGCTGCATATGTGAAGAGGTATTTGCAGATATAATTAAGGTCATTAAGTATTTATATATAATTTAAATAATCTTGAATTTTATGAATTGATCTGAAAGACAATATGGAGACCTAGATTTTTTTCATCAGATTTGAGAGATCTTGTTGAGATGATATGTTTTAGCATGCAAGGCACCTCAAATACATGAAATTCGCTTTGAAATTCCCCAGGGTCAAAGCAGGGAAACTCCAACTCAATGAAAGGTTTATGCAACTACGGATCAAGTTGGACATACCATGCCATAATAGAAATGAAAGTAGCATTTGCAAATAAAGCCCTAAATTGAAGATCTGTCATAACAAAATTTATGCAAACATTCTCTTAATTTTTATATTTTATGCATATAGGTGTTTGGCCTGCATGTATGGCATGCCTAGTGCCCATGATGGCCAGAAGAGAGCATTGCATGTCCTGGAAGTAGAGTTATAGAGTTGTATGTATGGGTTCTGGGAACTGAACCCAAGTCCTTCGGAAGAATAGCCACTGATCTCATGTTCTAAGCCATCTCTCCAGCCCTTATTACTTTTTCAAAGATTTATATATTTATCTATTTTGTAAACAAATACATAAATGTACCATAGCAAACACATGAAGTTCAAAGAACAACTTGTGAGAGTTGGTTCTCTCATTCCAGTATATGGCCCTAAGGATATAATTCAAGTCAAAGGAATTAGTGCTAATTTCACCAACTCTAAAATATATTTTAAAATATTAATATCTACCATCTTTTAATCATTTTTAGGGTTTGGAAATTTCTAAAAGTTAAAGGTTTAAACAAGAAAAAGGGCAATGAGATCAGAAGAAAGGATAGGTTGTTGGTTAGGCAAATCTAAGGATTTATAAAGAAGAGTTATAGACACCCACTAGTTTGTAGGCTAAATTAAATATATATATTTATATATAATATATAAATTAATATTTATATATAATATATATATTAATATATATATATATACTTTTTAAGTGCATATCCATCCCCAGAGCTAATAGACCCCAACAAGTTTTTTAAAGAGAGTTCATTTCCTTGGCTGGAAGTCTGCTACATCCTATTTACAATAATTTATCAGTCTTATTTTTAAAATTCATAGTTTGTTGTGTTTAAACTATTCAAAAAAATTTAGCATTCTGTCCTAGTTTCTTGCACCGCTAATACTTCTCTAATTCCTCTTTCTTTGACTGAGACCTAGTTGTGTTCTAAATAGGACATGGCCATCCCTCATAAGGTGTTAAGAGTATTACTCACCCTGGGAATGAATTGCATGAGTTCTCTGGCCCTTAAAATATAACACTGAGAGCTGAAGAGAGGGCTCTCTTGTAAAGCATTCTTAAGGCAAGCAGGAGGACCTGAGCTAGAGCTCCAGAACCCACATTAAACCAGACACTTGAGTCCTTGGAAGCCCTAGGGTAGCTATCTGATATACACAGTGGGAAACAAGAGCCCTTGTATCAAACAAGGTGGACAGTAAGGACTGACATCACAGATTTTTTTTTCTGACTTTCACATGTGTGCCTGCATGCACATCACACACACATTAAAGGCATATGGTATATACACAGTGATAATTGTTTTTCAAAACAAATTAAATTAAAAATATTACCATAAATTTGAGTCAGTATATGAAAAGGTATTGACTTTAATATTATAATTCAATTTCTTTAATTTTTATATACTCTATACTCTAGAACATGTCATTGATAATATCAGAATCTTTTACCTAATTATTTCCCTTTTTTGGTTTTATGGGAGTTTTGTTTGTTTGTTTATTTGGTGTATGTTTGTGTTGCTGTTTCTTTGAGATGAGGTCTTATCATGTAGTCCAAACTGACTTCAAACTCTCAACCAACTCATGAGTACTGACATTATATGTGTATGATCAACCATGTCCCACCCTAAAACTTCCTTAAAACTGTTTAATAATCATGTCCAAGAGTTTATGAGTTTCCATTGATAAGTAGATATTAGCCCAGAAACCTAGAATACCCAAGATACAATTTGCAAAACACAAGACAATCAAGAAGAAGAAAGACCAACGTGGGGATACTTCATTCCTCCTTAGAATAGGGAACAAAATACCAATGGAAGGAGTTACAGAGACAAATTTTGGAGCTAAGACAAAAGGATGGACCATCCAGAGACTGCCCCACCCAGGTATCCATCCCATAATCAGCCACCAAACACAGACACTATTGCATATGCCAGCAAGATTATGCTGAAAGGACCCTGATATAGCTGTCTCTTGTGAGGCTATGCCAGTGCCTGCAAAATACAGAAGTGGATGCTCACAGTCATCTATAGGATGGAACACAGGGCCCCTAATGGAGGAGCTAGAGAAAGTACCCATGGAGCTGAAGGGGTCTGCAACCCTATAGGAGGAACAACAATATGAACTAACCAGTACCACCAGGGCTTGTATCTCTAGTTGTATATGTAGCAGAAGATGGCCTAGACGGGCATCACTTGGAAGAGAGGCCCCTTGGTATTGCAAACTTTATATGCTGCAGTACAGGGAAACGCCAGGGCCAAGAAGTGGAAGTGGGTGGGTAGGGGAGCAAGGTAGGGGGAGGGCATAAAGGACTTTTGGGATAGCATTTGAAATGTAAATGAAGAAAATATCTAATAATTTTTTTTAAAAAAAAGAAAAGAAAAGAGTACTAAGAAGCGGCTGATGATATTGGCAAACACTTTCCAAAAGAGCAGTTTAGTACAAATTATTTGATAACTATCTCAATGAATATTTAGAAAGCATCAGGGTAAAGAAGGCTATAGTTTGATAGAAGTGATTTACCAAATTAGAGTGTTCACACTTACTCTCCACCCCAACCCCCATGTAGCCATGTTATTAAGGGCCTTCTGGGAATTGTAAGGCAAACCTATACCTGGAATACATGTCTATATGTGAAAGTAAAATCTCACCCCTCCTTTCAGTGTGAAAAGTCCTCAGTGTAGTCAAATTGCAGCTTACTGACCAGTTGGTCTCCTTAGAAATAGAGCTGCCTAGTATTTTCCTCTCTAGATGGTGCATTGGTCATTTTGGAGGAAGCAGTAATAGATTAATGTTTGTAAGTGAGCCTCTGTCTTTCCCACAAGTGTTTTGTCATTTATTTGTCTACCCATCATTGTAACACTTAGGGATTCTGGCCTAAGGTAACAGATTACCACAGTTTTCCCAGAGTTGAAGGGGTTTCTGGATGCTACACTTTCCCTTCTGTAATTTAGTCCCAAGAAAAGTAGTGTCAGCTGACTCCTCCCTAATGTCCCTCTCTTCAGCATCTTTCTAATTGACTGGAGGATTTACTTCTCTGTAACTTCTCATGAAACATTATTTTCTGATGAGTCTTTTGGCTTCACATAAAAAACTCATTCCTCCATGTTCATTATTTTGAGCCTCTTAATCCCTTGCCTCCACTAAGTCCAATAGTAATGCTGACATTCCAAGGATGCTCAGTATGGGCCATCATTATTTCTGGGATCCTAGTAGACACTCCCACAACATAACAAGCTGCTTATGCTGTGACTGAACTTTTATAATAGACTTGACAGCCAGAAGAGATGCACATAACTCCTGGAAAAGTTTATTGTCATTTGTAGAAAAAAAGAAATGACTCTGCAGTGTCTTTTTGGAGTCCTCACTCAGTTAAGAGTCGAAGGCCAGAAGACTCAGAACAAGTCTGCAGGCTATAGACCTCCAAAGACACTGAGTCAAATGAGCCCATTCCAAGTGTTGGGTTCTTGGTCTTCCAACCAGTGTCCTGACCTTGGGAGACAGAACTATCTCAGTTGGTCATTAAAGTCATTGCATTTAGACTCTCTGTCCAGCTTTGTGCCAGCAGTCAGCTTTTCCTGATCACCCAACACATGCAATGAAGGCTTCCCTACAGTCTAACCAAGGAATAATCTATTTCCTGCATTCAATTTTTCATTATAATGTGGTAGTTGTCCCCAACTTACTATAAGCTCATGTCAACTTGATGTCCAAACGCTTCACTTTGAAATCATAATAACGCATTCAAGGTCCACAACTCTTCATGTTTGTGTAATTATACAAAAATTAATTAAAATTATTCTTTAACAATCCCATACATGTATCTAATACATTCTAGAGGCTCTCATCTCTCACCCTCTTTTATCTTCCTCGCATCCCTATCATACACAAAATTCACTTTCCAAAACTCATGGGGTTTTCGTTGTTGCTGTTGTTTTGTTTTGTTCTGGGTCCTGAATTCAACCAAGGCTGCCTGTATAGCCTTCATGTGGAGTTAGTCATTGGAGTTTGGCGGTGTCATCAACTAAAAACAAGAACACCTCAAATCCCAGACAACATCGCTTGTTAATCATTGAGGTATGTGACTTTCAGTGTTCCTTCCTTATCAATCCCTGCCTATTGTCAGCTCCATTCTTGGGTAGACCCTGTACAGACAACCACAGCTAGTAATCTTGCGATTGTAGTTTGCTGTTGTTGTTGTTGTTGTTGCTGTTGGGCTATTTTTTTTCATCTTGCACTGAAAATGCATCCCATTTCCCCATATTTTGAATTTTACATTCTTTTAGTCCCTCTTCTGCAATGTCCCTGAGCCTTACAATGTATTATATAAACATGTTGTTTACAGCTGAGCAGGCAACTGTTACTTATCAACACCTTAAGTAGTCTTAAGTCTCTACATTCATTGGAAAGAGGAGCTTCTCTGATTAAAGCTGAGAGTAGCATTTGCCCGTGGGTATAAATATACATATTCTATGCTTTCTATGTTATATCTGTTTGTTTAAAAACAGTATTAAATTTCCTGTGTAGACTGGTGATAACCCCTGCCATGCTTTTTTTTCTTTTTTGTGCCTTTTGCTTTTTGTTTATTTTACTGGATTTACAGAATTAATTACAAATAGATTTCCTCCTGTGGAGGAGTCCTGAAAAAAATCAAAGAATAGTTGATTACTCTGAAAACAATCATGCTACCATTGAACAGCTGTGCAACCTCCCTTATCAAGTTAGTATTTATAGTTCATATGGTCCACAGCTGGGTAAGATTCATGATGTCTTTTTTTCACACATCAGGCTAAATAATACCATCTGGCACTATGTGATTCCCAGTTGGTAGAGGTCTTTGGGGAAGTTTAGTAAGTGTATACTTGTTTGGAGAAGCCTGTCACTAAAGGTGAGCTTTGAGAGTTTAAAGGCTCCAACCAATTTCAGTTGCTCTCTCTGCTTCATGTCTGTGGTTCAAGGAGTTCTTAGGTTCCTTCTCCAGCTGCCATGACCTCCTGATGTCATGCTTCCCTCACTGTGATAGTGACTAACTCTTAACTCTTATCTCTCTGGAACCATTATTGGTTCCACAATAATAAGTCCAAGTAAGTCCTTCTATATGTTGTTCCATCAGTTGTTTTCTTAAGTCTATAGAAATATAACAACATCAGCCAAGATGCATGATAGGAACCTTTATTATTTCATTAGTCAACAACTCATAAGACGGTATTCTATACGTGGTATTGGGGTTCTCGTTTGAATCATTTCTAGCATGTTATTACATAGATTTGCAGAGTCAGAGCATCTTTTGAATTTTTATTAAATTATATACTTCTAATTGGGTTATAAGTTATTAGGCTTTCCTATGACTTTTGATTTGGTTGACTACTCCCCTCACCCCCTTTGATCTTGCCACCCTTCCAAGTCAATCAGTCTTACTTAAACCTTTTCATTTCTAGTATTCTCCTTGCATATATTTTCACAGTCCCTACATTCTACTCTTCTCCCCTACCTAAGGTAACCTCCCAATGGGCTTTTTAAATTTTTTAATTAGGTATTTTATTTATTTGCATTTCAAATGTTATCCCCTTTCTTGAGTTCCTCTCCAAAAACCCTCTATCGCATACCCCTTCCCCCTGCTTCCATGAGGGTATTTCCCCAACCACCCACCCACTCCTGCATCTCTATCCTGGCATTCCCTTACACTGGGGCATCCAGCCTTTACAGGACCAAGGTCCTCTCTGCCCATTGATGCCTGACAAGGCCATCCTCTGCTATATATGCAGCTGGAGACATGGGTCCCTCCATGTCTATTCTTTGATTGGTGGTTTAGTCCCTGAGATCTCTGGTTGGTTGATATTGTTGTTCCTCCAACGGGGTTGCAAACCCCTTCAGCTCCTTCAGTCCTTTCTCTAACTCCTCCCCATACCTAAACACAGTAAAAGCAATAAACAGCAAACCAGTAGGCAGCATCAAACTAAATGAAGAGAAATTTAAAGCAATACCACTAAAATCAGGGACTAGAGAAAGGCTGCCCACTCTCTCCCTACCTATTCAATATAGTACTTAAGTTCTAGCCAGAGCAATTAGAAAACAAAAGGAGGTCAAAGGGATGCAAATTGGAAAGGAAGAAGTCAAAATATCACTATTTGCAGATGATATGATAGTATACATAAGTGACTCCAAAAATTCCACCAGAGAACTCCTAAACCTGATAAACAACTTCTGCAAAGTATCTGGATAGAAAATTAACTCAAACAAATGACTAGCCTTCTTATACTCAAAGGATAAACAAGCTGAAAAAGAAATTAGGGAAATGGCACCCTTCACAATAGTTACAAATAACATTACATATCTTGGTGTGACTTTAACCAAGCAAGTGAAAGATCTGTATAATAAGAACTTCAAGTCTCTGAAGAAAGAAATCAAAGAAGACCTCAGAAAATCGAAAATTCTCCCATACTTATGGATTGGCAAAATTAATATAGTAAAAATGACCATCTTGCCAAAAGCAGTCTGCATATTCAATGCAATCCCCATAAAAATTGCAATTCAATTCTTCAACGAATTAGAAAGGGCAATTTGCAAATTCATCTGGAATAATAAAAACCCAGGATAGTGAAACTATTGTCAACAATAAAAGAGTTTCTGGTGGAATCACCATCCCTAACCTCAAGTTGTACTACAGAACAATTGTGATTAAAAACTGCATGGTGCTGGTACAGTGACAGACAGTTAGATCAATGGAATAGAATTGAAGACCCAGAAATGAACCCACACACCTATGGTCATTTGATCTTTGACAAAAGAGCTAAAATCATCCAGTGAAAAAAGACAGCATTTTCAAAAAATGGTGCTGCTGCAACTGGAGGTCAGCATATGGAAGAATGTGAATCCATCCATTCTTATCTCCTTGTACGAAGTTCAAGTCTAAGTGGATCAAGGAACTCCACGTAAAACCAGAGACACTGAAACTTATAGAGGAGAAAGTAAGTGAAGAACCTCAAAGATATGGGCACAGG
The DNA here is from genome assembly GCF_978045245.1 of Mus caroli. Classification (NCBI taxonomy): domain Eukaryota; kingdom Metazoa; phylum Chordata; class Mammalia; order Rodentia; family Muridae; genus Mus; species Mus caroli. The sequence continues at coordinate 88,964,691 of NW_028227259.1, read as the reverse complement.
GGAAAAATACCTGAACAGAATAGCAATAGCTTGTGCTGGAAGATCAAGAATTGACAAATGGGACCTCATCAAATTGCAAAGCTTCTGTAAGGCAAAGGACACTGTCAATAGGACAAAATGGCAACCAACAGACTGGGAAAAGATCTTTGCCAACCCTACATCCTATAGAGGGCTAATATCCAATATATACAAAGAACTCCCAATGGGCTTTAACAGATACTCCTGGCTGAATATACAAAATTAGAGAAACATACAAAATTATAGAATCAAAACTAGGATCCATATGTGAAGAAAAATGTGTACTGCTTCTTGTTTTCTTTACTCAGAATATTTTTCCCAGGTGTATCCTTTCATCTACAAATGTCATAATTCCATTCTACTTTACAACTGAATAAGGTTACACTGTGTATATGAATATCATCTCATGGTTATTAGTTGATGAACAGTTAGGCTGATTTCATTTTCTAGCTATTATGATAGGGTAACAATAAACATGAAAGATGACTCTGTAGCAGGATATAGAATCTGTTAGATATATGCTCAACTTGAGATTGGATATGATAATGCCTCTAGAATTATTCTTTCTACTCAGGATTGTATAGGCTATCCAAGGTTATTATACCTCTATATGAATTTTAAAGATTATTTTTTCAATGTCTGTAAATAGTTTCCCGGGAGTTTTATCAGAGATTGTGTTTAATCTGTACATTGTGTTTGACCTGACAGTCACTTTTCACAGTATTAACTCAACCAATTTAATAGATTTGTAGATGTTTAACACATTTTACTAATTTTGAAGCTAGTGTCAATGGGATTATTTCCTGGACTTCTTATTCAATGTGACTGTCATTGCTATATAAAAGGCTATTGATTTCTGAGTCTTGATTTTGTATCCTGTCACATTGCTAAAATCACTAATCAGCTCTTAGTGTTTTCTAGGGGGTGTCTTATATCTTGTGAATTGTATAAGTGTTATCACCTGTCAATTTAAAAAAAAAAAAAACTATGACTGCTTCTCCAGTAGTTAGACAGGGCCCCCAGTGAAGGGATGGGGACACTAACCCACCTTCAAATTTTTTGACCCCAAATTGTTCCTGTCCAAAAAAAAAAAAAAATGCAAGGATAAAAATGGAGCAAAGACTACTGAAGGAAAGACTGTCAAGTAAGCAGCCCAGCTTAGGATCCATCCAATGGATGAACACCAAACCTTGAAACTATTGCTGATGCTATGTCATGTTTGCAGACATAAGCCTAGCATGGCTGTCCTCTGAGTGGCTACCAGCAGATAACTGAGACAGTTGCAGATACAGCCAAGCATTGGACTGAGGTCATGGACCCCTATGGAAGTGTTAGGGGAAGGATTGAAGGAACTGAAGGGGATGGCAACCGCATAGAAAAACCAACAATGTCAACTAACGTGGACTCCTGGGAGCTCCCAGAAACTAAGCCACCAACCAAAGAGCATTCATGGGCTGGTCTGGGGCCCCTGACACATATGTAGCAGAAGACTGTCTTGTCTGGCTTCAGTGGGAGAGGTTGTGCCTAGTCCTGTAAAAACTTGATGCTTGCTGATAGGGGGATTATGAGGGAGAGGGGCCCCTCTCAGAAGCAAAGAGGTGAAGGGATGAGGAAAGAACCCTGGGACGGGGGACCAGGACAAGGAACAACATTTAAAATGTAAATTCATAAAATAAAAAATAATAATAATAACAATCAACAATGGGCTATAGGAAATGGTAGAGTAGAAGGTGGGACACCTGGGAGGCAGAAAGAATATTCTGGGATATAGTCAAGCACAGGAGATTTGCCTAGAAAGATGTAACAAGTCGAACACATGGTATCTAAGCACAAGTAACTGGCAATGTCACAGAATGTAAGTTAGAATAAATTGGTTATAAGAAGATATAATCTAGTCAGAGAAAATTCTACCTATATTTGTATTTGTAAATATATTTGAGTCTATGTTTTATTTCTGGGAGCATGGGACTGAGAAGAAGTACCGACACAGCTTTTACATTTCCTAATTGTAAACCTTTTATTCTTTTTTTCTATTTTTATTGCTTTAGCAAAATTTTCAAGCAATTTGTTGAGTAGGTGTGGAGACAGGGAGGAGCCCTGTCTTGTTGCTAATTTTTACAATATTTTCTCATGTTTTTCTTCATAGGAGATGACATAGACTACATTTGTTATATATTTCTTTTGTTGCATTAAAAAAAATGTGTTCCATCCAAACCTATTGTCTTCAGGACTTAATCATGAAGGAATATTGGATTTTGTCAAAGGTGTTTTCTGTATCTACTGAGATGATCATATTTCTGTCTTTAAATTCATTCATCTGATGTGTTTCATATATGAATTTGAGTATACTGAACCAGTCATAGTCATGAGATAAAGTCAATTTGATCATAGTGAATGATAGTTTTTGATATTTTCATATTTGCAAGTATTTTTAACAATATTTTAATTTATTGTTTAAATATGGCATATATTTGTACAATATATTTTCATTGTATCTACTCCTACTATCCTCCAAATGTTTTTAAGCCCCTAACATATGTGTCTCCAAACTTCATGTCATCTTTTTTATGGACCATCCACTAAACCTACCTACCAGTGCTCATGCTTCCAGAAAAAAAAAAATATGGCTCTCCCATTTCCAGCAGCATCAATAAAATGCTAATAGCTCCTCAGATATACATGGAGCAGCAAGAGTCATTCGCCCCCAATCCATGCTGAAATTCCATTTGGTTTGATCATGTGGGTCTTGAAGACAATTACATCCCTCCTGTGACTCTCTAAGGTGGGACTACTCAGGAGCTCACAGGCCTCAGAAGCAGCAGGGCAGCTGGGAGAGGGTCCTATGGGCCTACATCTGTATCCAGGAGGTGGGGCTGTTCTGCAGCCCTCTGTGCACTGGTCTTGCCAGGAGAGAGCTAGTCTCCCAGGAGTGCTGACACAGGCTAACATCTAACACCAGAGATTACCAGATGGTGAAAGGCAAATGCAAGAATCTTACCAACAGAAACCAAGACTACTTGGCATCATCAGAACCCAGTACTCCCACCACAGAAAGTCCTGGATACCCCAAAACACCAGAAAAAGTAAGATTCGGATTTAAAATCGTATCTCATGATGCTGGTACAGGATTTTAAAAAACATAAATAACTCCCTTAAAGAAACACAGGAGAAACACAGATAAACAGGTAGAAGTTCTTAAAGAGGAAACACACACACACACACAAAATGCCTTAAAGAATTACAGGAAAACACAACCAAACAGAAGAAGGAATAGAACAAAACTATCCAAGATCTAAAAATGAAGTAGAAACAAAAAAGAAATCACAACGTGAAACAATTCTGGAGATAGAAAACCTAGGAAAAAAACCAGGAGCCATAGATGCAAGCATCACCAACAGAATACAAGTGAGAGAAGAGAGAATCTGAGATGCAGAAGATTCCATAGAAAACATAGACACAACAATCAAAGAAAATGCAAAATGTGAGAGGGGGAGGGAGAGGGAGAGGGAGAGGGAGAGGAGAAGAAGAAATTATATCTACTGTAAGTTCATGAGTCCAATGTTTACATCATAACTGGATGACAGCACTTCACAGTGCTACCCTTCATCCTCTGGCTCTTATACTCTTTCCACTTCTTCTGTAATGTTATCTGAATATTTGGTGTAAGGGATGATACTGAAAAAGTACTTATGGTTGAGCTCTCAAAAACATGCATTCTCAGCATGTACACTAGTTATGAATGTCTACATACCCACGAGAAACAGAATAATATATAGTTTCTCTAACCATGGAGTTGAAAGCAACACTGATCTATGGCTGTAGTCACAAGCATATTTAGAAGATTCAACAGCATTACCATTAAGTAAAACAGTAGATTCCTCACTAGATCAACCACTGACTTCCCAGCTATGAGCTTTGGACTATGTTTATATTACCAAGCCTTAATTTTTCTTCTGTGGAATAGGCCTCAAATCTAACCAGGATCAATTAGTTACCACCATTATGGACCGACCATTGTTGGGCCATTGGACACAGTTTCCTTAGTAGGTTGTTATTGTGGCATGCTGTGTTCAGAGATGAGATTTTGCAAGCATTTTGTAGAGAATTCTTACATTTACATTCATCAAAGATATTGCCATATAGTTTTATTGTTCTTGTTATGTCTTTATCTGTTTTTTTATTCTATTAATTAGATTATGCCTTTTATCTGGAATTTTTTCCATTTTTTATGCTCATGACTCATAGCTGTGGTCTTATCATGGTTGCCCCAAAATCTTACATCTTTTGTTCATGTGGACATTTTTGTTTGTTTGTTTGTTTTTGGGGGTTTTGTTTGTTTGTTTGTTGTTGTTTTTTGTTTTTTTGAGACAGGGTTTCTCTGTATAGCCCTGGCTGTCCTGGAACTCACTTTGTAGACCAGTCTGGCCTCGAACTCAGAAATCTGCCTGCCTCTGCCTACTGAGTGCTGGGATTAAAGGCGTGCATCACCACACCCGGCTTTCATGTGGACTTTTAAAATTAATTGTTTTCTTTGAATAGTCCAATTTTTCTGCTTTGTCTTAAAATCTTAATATTCTGTCTTCTACATGATTCATTCTGTTAGAGAGGGTATCCAAGAGTTTTATCTGGCTTGTTGAAATATTCATTTCTAGTTTCATTTCTGTTGTTTCTTTTTCCAGTATTTCTATTGCATTATTAGATTATACTTCCATATTCTGTATTGTCCCCTTATTTCATTTCTCTGTGTTTTCTTGGGCTTCTATCAGTTTTTTCTGTTTTCCTTAAGTTTGCTCAGGTGATTATTTATGTCCTCTTTCAACTCTTAAACTCTTTAAGCAAGTTTGTAAATGTTGTTTTGAATTTCGTGTTTTGCATTTATTGTAAGTTGTTCTTAATAAGGATCATTAATATTGGTGTTGGGGAGACAGCATGTTCTATATTGATATTTGTATTTGTGATGTTTTTGTGATGTGACCTGAGCCTGTCAGATTAGATGGACGTTTGTATATTTTATGTGTAGCTTTGATATGTGGCTTAGGGTATTTCTAAGTGGGCCTGTGGATGGGGACTCTGGCTAGGGCCTCTTAGGTCAACTGGAGATTTTGCGGTAGTCAGTGTGGGTGGGCTTGGGGAATTCCTCAGGGTTTCAGGGGGAACTCTTACAAGGTTTTCTTGGGCTAGTTTGAGTTTCTCTAATGTTCTGCAAAATGGGGTAGCCACGGGAGATTCCTGAGGCAGAGAAATCTCTTACCAGAGCCCCCAAAATCTGGCTAAAGCCTTCTGGACAGGAAACAAAGTGGGATGAGCTTGGGAAAGCCATTAGTTGGTAATGTGGGCCGCATAGAGCTTTATAGGCAGTCGGCATGGTGGGCTGGGCTTCTACAAACTCTTTTTTAGCAGTGACAAATAGTTGAGCCATGTTAAGTGCAGAGTCTCAGATAATCTCTTAATTGTAAGCCTCTATCAAATAAAAGGTATGTTATATACTTCTAACGTCCAGTGGCACTGGATAAACATCCCAATTTCAAAAGAAAGGAGTAGACGCATAGTTCAGAAAGATCAGACCAAATAAAGTCCAGAAACCAGCAGGAAAACCAACATGTTTTGTGGTTCTCTGCCCCACATCTGGGGCTATTAATTGCATCATTGATCTCCAACAGTCTTGGGTAATGAATCTTCCAGTTCTTCTACTTGTATTATATGAGGCCTCTCTCTTGGGCCAGTTCAAGTCTATGTTTGTGACTTTCCTAGGTTGATGTCACAGAGACCTGGCATCTCCAGCATCCTAAAGTCTTCAGTGCAGGTCTGCCTTTAATCTCAGAGCTTTGCAGCCTTCTTTCTGGACCTTCTTGCAGGGAACCTGACCCAACCATTCATTGCCTATAACCTTCGTGTATACCTGCCCGACCCCAGAACTCTTCTACTCTGCATGGCAATGAAGCTAGAACTATATGAATAATGTTACCAAGTTCCTCTGCCTATTCAAGATGTAGTCTAGCCTTCATCTGTCGCAGCCATAATGACATTGATGAACCTTAGCAGCTGAAATTTAGAAAACTGGTCTGGGATGGTTGTTTTTAAGCAGGAAATTTCTCTATCGTCAGTAGGATTTTCAGTTCAGACTCCCTCCTCCTCCTCCTTCTCCTCCTTTCTTCTTCTTCTAGTTTTTTTCCTTGACCTTCTTTCTTTTTTTTTTAATATTTTTTTAATTAGGTATTTTCTTCATTTACATTTCCAATGCTATCCCAAAAGTCCCCCATGCCCTCCCCCACCCCACTCCCCTACCCACCCACTCCCACTTCTTGGCCCTGGTGTTCCCCTGTACTGAGGCATATAAAGTTTGCAAGATCAATGGGCCTCTCTTTCCACTGACGGCCAACTAGGCCATCATCTGCTACATATGCAGCTAGAGACACTAGCTGGGGGGGGGGGGGGGGGGCGGGGCGGTACTGGTTAGTTCATATTGTTGTTCCACCTATAGGGTTGCAGACCCCTTTAGCTCCTGGGGTACTTTCTCTAGCTCCTCCATTGGGGGCCCTGTGATCCATCCAATAGCTGACTGTGAGCATCCACTTCTGTGTTTGCTAGGCCCCGGCATAGTCTCACAAGAGGCAGCTATATCAGGGTCCTTTCAGGAAAATCTTACTAGTGTATGCAATGGTGTCAGCGTTTGGAGGCTGATTATGGGATGGATCCTTCTTCTAAATAAGTTTGTGTTTCCATAAGTTGGAGCCTGTATGTGGAGTCTTACGTTTGGAAACCTCTCCTGTTGTCTCAGCACAGAGCAGGAGGATGCTCTTTAATCATGCTGATCTATTTTTACAACTGCAGTGCTCTTCTCAGTGCCTCCCTTGTCTACACCTTTTAATTTGTTAATGGACCTTTCCTCACCAAACTGTACATTTTTCTTAAATTGTTACCCTATTTGCTGCCCTCTTAGACTCTTTGCCAGAATATAACATAAATGATACCCAGCCCAGTTCTTGATAGAATCCTCAATCTCTTCTGGAAACTCATGAGTTGGGTCCCCATTTTCCATATTTGTCTTGGCATTCTGGTCTTCCAAGCTCCCTTAGAATGATCGAATTATTTTTGTGCTCAGGACAGTCTAGAACTTCTCTAGTGCACAGCTCTGACCTCTATCATCCCACTCCAAACCTGTTTCAAAGGCCTAAAGATATATGATCAGGATTATGATCAAGACTACTGCACTTACTTTTTTTTTCACTGCTGCAGTCAGATTCTAGACAAAGTGAATTTAAAGAAGGGGTTATTTTAGCTCACAGTTTAAGGATATGGTCCATCATTGTATTGGGGGGCATGGTAGTGAGAGTGGCTCTCACTGTGGTGGCAATAGTCTGTTAGAAGGTAACCTTCATCAGGAGGCAGGAAGCAGAGAGAGGTAAATTCTGGTTCTCCACTTACACACATCTTTATTTGCTCACGGATCCCAGTGCATGGAATGGTACTCCTGGTAAATCTTCCCACTTCAGTTAAACACCATCATAGACACACCCAGAGATTTGTCTACTAGGTTATTTTAAGTTTCATCAAGTTCACTCAGGATTAACCATCACATTTTTTATAGGAGAAAAATAACATGAATTTTAAGAAAGAAAAAAATGTCTATCATAAAAAAAAATGCTTCTTTCAGAACTTATTGTAAAGACCTAATTAAAAGTATCATGAGGACATGCAAGAAAAAAGTTGAGTGCCAGCATGAATGCTACCCCAGGCTCTAATGAATGTGATTGTTTTTTAGCCAAGCTTGTATGGATGCTTTAAGGAGAAGAATGGTTTCAATCAAAATAATGTGCAAGTGTAAAGAGGGCCATTTGCAAGCGGTAAGAGTCTTCTGCTCTTCAGTACCCATGGCCCCTAAATAAACACACACTGCCTTGAGTATTCCTATTGAAAGAATGGCCACACTACAACAGATTCAAAGTGCCTGGTGCCTTATGCTCATTAGTTTATTTGATTTGATTGAATTTAATTTTCATAACTCTTTGAGAATAGTATGTAACTCCATTTTTACGTGTAAGAAAAGTAAAATAATAATCTCTAGAGGGGGAAATAATTTTTCAAAGCCTTGTTGGATAGTAAATAAAAGAGCAAAGCTTTTATTTAAGAGAATCTTTCCAAAAAAGATGTTTCCTCTTCTCAATTGACAAAACTCTGAAATGAGGTTTTATTACCCATCTTATTTCTAATTGCTTACAAGTTACAATTACAATCCATAAAATTAAATTTGTTTACATTTTAAAATATAATTATTACCCAATTTTAACCTAATATGAAAAATGAATACACATGTTTGTAATTAAATATAATTTTATAGCTTTTTTAGGTTGGCACATACACTACTTTTATTTTTTAATTGTTTCCACTTTTTGATATAATAATTACATTATTTTTTCCTTTCTTTTTGTCCCTCCAAACCTTTCCATGTATACTTCTTTGCTCACTTTCAAATTTATGTCCTCTTTTTTCATTCATTGTTGTTTTTCACACAGACACACACACACACACACACACAGCACCATCATTGTTTAGCTCATGTATAGGCAGCCTTGTTGGTGAGACTTTATAAGAATAGCTGACATTCTAGGAGAAACAGTCTCACAGCCAACTTTCTGATCCCCTAGCTTTTATGTCTTTCTGCCCCTTTTGCAACGCTTGTTGAGCCTTGGGTGTGGAAGTTGTATTACCTTTATTTTCTGTCCCCCCCCCCCTTTTTGTATGTTTGTTTGCTTTTCCTTTATAATTATTTTCCATCATTATTGTAAACTTTGTAAAGGAGGTTATGACAAATTCATGAACACCCATATGACTGTGTTTCCCTGAACTAGATGAATAAACAAACTCCAAAAACAAAGAAAACACTACTGGTCACACCCTTTAGATCATCGGCTTCAGGTTGTTGCTGGGTTCTCCTTTGATTTTTACTCACAATGTTTTGATGAGCAACACCAAGTGAATCATCTTTCCATCTAAGCCAAGACACAATAGGTATTAAACAATAAATATTCCAGGGCTTAAGAGTGACCAACTTAAAGATACTATTTTAGTCATAATCTCTTTCTTTCACCCTCAAAAGACAAAAACCCCCAATGTCAGTATCTCTTACATGAGTCCATCTTCTGCAATCTAACTGATCTCTGCTATCTCCTTGAAGGCTGTGTCAATCACCCTGGCAGGTTGCCTTGAAAATCATACAACAGCAGAACGAAAACCAAGCCTAATGGAGAATTAATTCTTATGTTTTGTGTATAATGCAATTCTACATTCCCAGTTCTTTTTGATTAAGAATAGAATCAGTCAAGTTCTTTCCTGCCACTCCCTGTGGATCTGAAGATTAAGAGTCAACACCTTTAAAACTAGCTCCTATTATGAACAATTACTTGGTCTCACCAGCCAGACGTAATTTCAGCCCCACCTCCCTTTCTGTGTTGAGCCCATTGTAAGCATCCAGGAAGTCACTTTCAGACTGAGTACAGTTTTCCCCATGACACTCCCTTGACTCATTTTCAAGTTCTGTTGTGACATTGTGTAACCGATTAGCAGTAGATGTATGGAAGGAGAGTAAAATGTTGAACATTTAAACAGTATGTCTTAATTAAGCACCTGTTTGGTAAAAATACTCTTGATGAATCCATAGAAATGAGTATACAGAAATCATAAGATGTAGGAGAAAGGGCTAACTTTTAAGAGAAATTGTTGTAAATGAAACAGAAGGCAGCATTTCAAATATAGAAAAATATTAAAATAAATTTAAAAGGTAAAGCCATTAAAATATTAAGACTTCCTATGTCTAGTAATACACACCTATAATCTTGGTACTTGGGAAGTGGAGGTGTGAGGATAATTGTTAGTTCAAAGACAGCTTTTGCACTTATTTGATCCAATACGAATTCTCAGTGTATTTTAAGACCCAATTCAGTAGGAACATGAAATAGAAATACTATGTTTATGAAGTTAACAAAAAAATCAGCTGAAATAGAAAAAAAAATCTAAATGATTTAAAACATTCTGCATTAGAAAAGCAGTTTCTGTACTTAATGATGAATCTATTGTTAACAATTGTATAAATTGTTAATAAATATTAAATATAGGTACTTTAATTTTTTGAGTTTGAAATTATATTGAGAAATATAAGCTACTAGATATAAGACTTAGAAATCAGAACATTTTCATGGAATAACATTGAGTATTATAATACAATATAAACTTTTGTACCAGGATACTATTCAAATGCACTGAAGAGAGTGTTCTATAAATGAATAACTTGAAGTTAGGAAATAAAAAAACTAAAAAGAAAAAAAAATTCAGGTAAAATGTGTAATTTTGAAAATGTATTTCACTCCTCTCATCGAAAATACTAAATACAGAATCAGGCATGAGATAGAATGTCTAAAGATGAGTTTATAATGTGTAAAGGGGGATTACCACTTAGTTCTATCAGTGTTGTCTACATTGTCATTCTATTTTAAAATGTGTGACTGATCACTTGTTTTAATTGAATTCCTATGGTAAATTCATTAGCCATTGCTTATCAATGATGTATTAGTCAAAAGCCTTCTCTAAGAACCTCTTCAGCTTTTTACTTCTCAGGGGCACACAGAAATTCATGAAGGAATAAGTTTTGTTTTGTTGCTTTGTTTTCTTTCCTTTCCTCTCCTTTTTTCTTTTCTTTTCTTTTCTTTTCTTTTCTTTTCTTTTCTTTTCTTTTCTTTTCTTTTCTTTTCTGTACTGAACCCAGGACCTCACGCATGTGAAGTAAGTGCCCTACCACTGACTAATACACCCCAACTAGCTCCCCACCTCAAGTTACACAGTTAGTGAAAATTCAAGTAGTGGAATTCAAGTTTTAATACCCAATCTGATTGTATTCCATTTCAATTCTTCAGTTTTCATTATTTCCTAGGGAGCATTCCCAGCACAGCCATCCAACTTCACCCATCCTCCTTGCCAACACATGAGGCAGGAATGCCCTTTCTCATTGCCATACTACTCTTGCCTGTGCATCTTCTCAGGTTCTGCTCTTGCCTAGAAACACTCCTAATCTTGCATCTTTGCCCCAATGCTCCACACATCCATACTCTCCTTTTCTTTGCTTATCTTCTAGATACCTGAGTTAAGATGCTTTTTCAGGAGACAATATTTGGAATAAGAGTAGGTGTGTTTTAATTTCGACTTTCATGCTTGTTTGTCCCATAACAATGTGTCCTCCCTACTCAAGTGTTCTCTCTCTCTCTCTCTCTCTCTCTCTCTCTCTCTCTCTCTCTCTCCTTTTATCACAGAGAAAATCGTATTCAGAGAGAGTGTCTGTCAGTGCATGGGAAGTATTTTCTTTTAGTTCTTGGTTTTCTGTAGTGAAGAATGAAGTTTATGATAATAAGCAGAAGTGCCACATCCTCCTGAATAAAAACGACCCTGAGATGTGTGGTCACAGGGTTGTGAAATAAAAATACCTGCCACCTAGAGTCATGTTTATTCACTACTTACCAGAATAAATGGGATTGTTTTTGATTTGTAAGGTTTCCCCATCTTTTATTCTGGACCACAAGTCACACTATTGGCTCAAGTTGATTCTTTCAGACTTGTTTTACAAGTTGGGTTTTAATTACATGGGATTTCCTCCTTTGGCTTCAGGTACACAGAACACGAAAGAGTCATTCAGTTGAGAGGGAATCTCAAGGCAGCTGGACACACAGAAGCAAGGACCTCTTCATTATTCAAGAGTAAAATGTATAGGTAAGACCTGCTTTTGCCTCTGTAGCTTTATAAGTTTTACTGTGTCTTAAAGCATGTGAGATGCAAAGATGTCTAAGAAATTTGGGCTGTCTAAAACAATTACATTCACTTCTTTGAAAACTTGAGTGAAGCTTTTGGAGATTGTTTAAGTAATGTGCCTGGTGTTTAGATAGCATGTTTAGCTGATTCTCTGCCTTTGGGATGGGGGGGGGGGGATTTGTTTAAACCAAATAAATAAAGCTGAGAAGATGATTTAGCGTTATGAACTCATCTTTTAAAAAGGAAGGGTTTTTATTTGTCATGTCTCAGTTTACAGAAACAGAAGTGTGAACTTTTAAAATATATAATCAGTAAAACACTTCCTCTGTTGCTTTACAACATTTTGAAATTTAGATATTTTGACTCCTAACAGTATCAGCACTGGCTACTAAATATGACATAAATCCTAAAGCCCTTCCTAAGAAGTTAAAGGCAGTATTTGTCTATACTTTATGCAATAATGATATTTCTATTTTTACTTAGTATCACCAATATATTTAAGAAAACTGCCATCTCTCCAATTTTCAGTTTGGTTGATGGTCAATTATTTTTCATAAACATTTACATAAAAAACAAGTCTCCTAACCTGCCTTCAGGCAGTACAAGCTTAGGTAACATAATGAAAATCATTACAGATGCATATATATTGTATATATTGAGTTTCAATTAGCATAGAAAAATATATCACCATAACTGGCAGGCTATGCTAAAAGAAGGATCAATAAAAGCAACACTGTGTAGGTTTAAGTACAGTTGAGTTTTTCTTTAATCTCATTAGAAACAGAAGAAACAAAAATTAAACCATATTGAATAATAAAAACTCATGCGAGATTATATCTATATGAGTATGCTTACAAGTAAAGGAAATAGTGGAAAATAGATGACAGTCTACATTTCCAACAATAACATAAAAATAAATTATTTCATATTTCTCTTGGAAACTTGGTTCCACAGTCTCTACATTTGCCCACATTTTACCTCTTAGAGAAGCTGTTTCTACTGTAATTGTTTTCTCTTTGTTCATTAGCATGAAATATCTATAATCCATAATTATGCAAATTTGATGCAGTTCTGACATTTGCAGAAGCTTGAATGGGAGACAGTGCACTCCATCAATCTGATTAAATCTTAAACCCTCCAACATGTGGAATTGGGGAAAGTATTCAAATGACACAGGGAGTTCTTTTATTCAATTCCAGTTTCCCAGTTCTTCCACATGTTTTGAGAGGTCAGGCATCAGGTCGGGTAGGAAAAATGGAAAACATTTCTATAATACTTTTTAAAGGTAATTCTAGGCAGTTTTTAACGTAATTTTAGATGCATCTTTCAATAACTCTGAAACCTTTATGTTTGACAGTGAGCTTTCTTGGGGTATTTGATTGCTCTTCTACATGCTTTGCACTCTTGTATCTCATCAAGTTGCTCTTTCCTGAAGGTTGCATACATGATATGATCCTTTCTTTATCTGTGTTCCTGTCTTTCAGGACAGAAATCCCAAATCAGACCCTAGAACCTAGGCTCTTATGTTGGGAAATAATTGTTATTCATTTAAGTTCTGTGGTATTCCAGAATTTCTTAGGTCCATCTAGAGTATTCCTATCCATCAGATTTCATAAAAATTGCAAGATGAGGCTGAGATTTAGAAAGCAGGTTGATGATTTTCAAGTCAGGATTCAGAACAGTTTAAAGAAAGACTTAAGGTACATGAGCATACCTCAACCCAGGAACAGACAGGTCCTGGCAGAGCTCCTCCCTTCATAACAAACCATGTTTCCTTTCTCTTCTCTTATGTCACTGTTCATGATGCAATTAGCTGAATACAGAGACATGCCAAAGTCTATCAGAATAAGGGCCTGTAATACAAGCCTGAAAGAACATGAGATAAGTTGAAAAATGAGTTTGTCTGTATCCAAATGTGTTTTACACCTTCTCTACTGTTTGCATTTTGGTCTCTGAATTGTTTCAGCTTGCAAAAATCCATGTTTAAATTTGTGACTCATTGGGCAGAGGGTATATTTCTTTATAAAACCTAGGTAGGTGAACACCAATATGTCTCTGTGGTCGTGGAGACCATCTAATGTTGGGATGGGATGAAGAAGTGATGATGTCATGATAAAACAAAGAAAGGTCAGCTCCTGTTTGTCATCCAAGGTTAGATATTTATAGCAAATCAGTTCATATCTATTTTCAATTTGACTACTGGAAATCACTCGAAAAGGATTTCTTTAAAATTTCATTTTTTTTCCTGAAACTTAAACTGTTCTGTGAACTATGAAACTGTAAACTGTCTGCTGTTGGTGCCTCTAAAGTAAGTCTGCCCAACCTTAACATTAACATAACACATGCTTCCTCTTGCTGAAACATTATCATCTGTATTAGGACATGTAGAATTATCTTCACTTAAAAAAATCCTTCTTCCAAAAGTTCCTGTATTTTTTTAATTAGGTTTTTTCTTCATTTACATTTCCAATGCTATCCCAAAAGTTCCCCATACCCTCCCCCCACCCCACTCCCCTTACCCACCTACTCCCACTTTTTGGCCCTGGCATTCTCCTGTACTGAGGCATATAGAGTTTGCAAGACCAATGGGCCTCTCTTTCCACTGACGGCAGACTAGGCCATCTTCTGATACATATGCAGCTAGAGACAAGAGCTCCAGGGTACTGGTTAGTTCATATGGTTGTTCCACCTATAGGGTTGCAGACCCCTTTAGCTCCTGGGGTACTTTCTCTAGCTCCTCCATTGGGGGCCCTGTGATCCATCCAATTGCTGACTGTGAGCATCCACTTCTGTGTTTGCTAGGCCCCAGCATAGCCTCACAAGAGACAGCTATATCAGGGTCCGTTCAGCAAAATCTTGCTAGTATGTGCAATGGTGTCAGCGTTTGGAGGCTGATTATGTTCATAGCAGCCTTATTTATAATAGCCAGAAGCTGGAAAGAACCCAGAGGCCCCTCTACAGAGAAATGGATACAGAAAATGTGGTACATTTACACAATGGAGTACTACTCAGCTATTAAAAAGAACGAATTCATGAAATTCCTAGGCAAATGGATGGACCTGGAGGGCATCATCCTGAGTGAGGTAACACAATCACAAAAGAACTCACATGATATGTACTCACTGATAAGTGAATATTAGCCCAGAAACTTAGAATACCCAAGATATAAGATACAATTTGCAAAACACATGAAATTCAAGAAGAATGAAGACCAAAGTGTGGACACTTTGCCCCTTCTTAGAATTGGGAACAAAACACATGGAAGGAGTTACAGAGACAAAGTTTGGAAGGGAGATGAAAGGATGGGCCATCTAGAGACTGCCATACCTGGGGATCCATCCCAGTTCCTGTTTTAATATCTCTCCTCCGTAGTAACAGGATTTTTCTAAAATCTTCTTTATAGCTACATCTATCTCCCATCCTTTTTATTTTCAAGTTTTATTATGATAGGTATCATGATGAAATATAACATACATAAATTCCAATCAAAGATGATCACAGAAGATAATCTACTAATAGTATACCATATGTATAAAAAACACTTGAACTTTTTATCATAAGAAAATGATAAATATTTTAGGACACATAGACACACATATGCTGATTTAAACATTACATAATACATACAAATATCAAAATACCATTTGTCACCCTATAAACAATTTTTTTCTTTTCTTTATATATCTATTAAAAATAAGTGAATGATAATCAAGCACAAATGAGCTATTCTTTTGAAATTCCTCATTTAAAAGTCTTTAACATAAATTTTGATCATATTCTTTCGCCCTGTTACCCACTCAACTTCTTGTTTTCTAGCTCCCTCTCTCCCTCTCTCTCTTCCTCTCTCTCTCTCCCTCTCTCTTAAAAGCCCCTACAGCACAAATAACAAATGTCAAAAACAAGACAGACAAAAATATAGATACAAAGCAAAGAGCACACACACACACAAAAATCATGGAGTCTATTTTGTGTTGGCCAGCTGCTCCCGCACATGGGGCCTTCTTTGAAATGTGGTTGATAGAATGAGTGACATTCCATTGGAAGAAACTGATGTTTATTTTCCCAGGGTGCATCAATTGCAGATAGCTTCTTGGTTAAGGGTCAGATGTTTTTATCCACTCCCTTTCTCAGTGCTCAGGTTTGTCAGATATGAATTGTAAAGTCTCTGTGAGGTCACGTGCATCAGCGCAGTTGTGTCTGGAAGACAGTGTCTTTTGGAGTCATCCATCATCTCTGCCTCTGACAATCTTTTGGCTTCCTCTTCTGCATAGATCCCTGAGCCTTCAAGAGAGGGGATGGATAAAGACATTTAGGGCTCAGTACTCCAAAGTCAAAACAAGCTATTTTCAAATTGAAAGTCTTTAGCATTCATTCAAAGATAAATACAACATAATATTTATAACACAGGCTTACTATATAGCAGCTTACATGAATAATTCAGAAACAAATCAAATAATAACTCAGAAAATGCTATATAATAGCAACTATACCGGGCACTGCTTACAAACAAACCAAGAAGAGTGGCATGTAATCTTGAAAAGATGCAGCTCCTGCAATGTCTGCTGTTAGACTTACAAATAAATTGCCTATATTGAATGCTTTTAAAAGTAAAAAGATTCAAAATAATAATTTTAGTAAGCAAAGTAATGGCTTCTCAAAGCTGTGGACATTTTAAAATGTATTTATGGATAATTAATATTTTCTTAAAAGAAATGATATCACTGATATCCATGCCCTTGTAGGCACCTGCACAAACATACCATGTGCTCCAGCTTCCCTCTCTTCACCTTCTCTAGTGCAACCATTGTCTGTGAGTGATGTCTTAATGCCCTTCATTGTCTTCATGGCTTTCCACCTTTGGGGCATATCACTTAAAACATAACTTCTATATCCACAAATGCATTAGATGTGATCAAAATTGTACTGTGAAGTATGTACTAGTATATCTATGATCCTAGTTATCAGAATTACATTCTAAGGGTGTCCTACAGCTGACATATAAACACAGAGTGCTCCAAAGCAGATTCAGTGTTACAGATACACAGAGTCCCTTTAGGGTATATTCCTACAAGTTAGTTTTCTGTGACACATGGTGTGCACGCTTATGTTTGCCAATAATTTTATCCAAGTGGAAATGGTTTCTCATTAAAACACCTCTTAAACAATTCTTGTTTAGCTCTTAGTGATCATCCACACTGCAAAATCTTATGTAAGTCTCCTTGCTTGTCTTACTTATAAGCATTCCATGGCCGTTCATTCTCTCTACCATATATGGTCTCCAGTATGCTTTCAATTCTCTACATTCTTGGTTTCTCCCTGACCCCACTCATTCTCTTTTATTTCCCAGCTTGTTAAAAAGGATGGTTCTCACTTTCCTTTCTCCTAAGTTTCAAGTGAAGGATTAGTTCTTCTCTCCTCTAGCTCTATTTTCTGTGTGACACTGTCTATTCTTTTTATTTGTTTGTTTGGTTTTGGTTTTGGTTTTGGTTTTGGTTTTGGTTTTGGTTTTGGTTTTGGTTTTGGTTTTGGTTTTTCGAGACAGGGTTTCTCTGTATAGCCCTGGCTGTTCTGGAACTCACTCTGCAGGCCAGGATGGCCTCGAACTCAGAAATCCGCCTCCCTCTGCCTCCCGAGTGCTGGGATTAAAGGCATACGCCACCACACCCGGCTCGACACTGTCTATTCTTGAGGTCACTGTGTAATACTCTGTAAGCCTAGAAGGCAGTCAGTAGTCCATGGAGACCATAATCATTCTGTGAGAAGCAAAAATGTTCTCCTCATGGAAAATGAGCTTTAAGATCCTATGGCAAAACTGTATTGTTTAATATTGCCTTTGTAGTATTTGTCTTATTATTGTTTATCTTATATGTTATTTACTCATCAGTTGGGCACAAGTCTGCTTTTCTTATTAGAAACCATTAGATACGAGGTGTGCAGAATTAAAATGAAAAGAGCAGAGACCTGTTATTTTCTTATTTATTGGAAGAACACCCACTAAAAAACTAAATAAGTGAATGACTGTCCAATTCTAATTATAGTAATGCCACAAGCAAAGACTTGAGGGGCTTTGATTAATTAGGATGAATGCAAGCAACTGTGAAGCATTTTCGTTGTGGAAATTTCAGCAATATCAGGCAATATTAACTGAAAATCCAAACTTTACTGGCTAAAAAGCCAACCATATTAGTGACTAAGAATTTTCCATTTCACTTTTGCTAGTAAGAAGACACTGAAATGTCCATTGTCGTGAAAAACATACCAATCTGCCTGTTCATGGGAAGCTTCCTTGAAAACCTATATATAAGCAGAGTCTTTGGAGCATACAGAACAGATTGCACACTCTTTTAAAGGCAATTAGAGAGTTTACATGATATCCTAAAAAGAACTGTAAAGCAACTAAAGACCATGAACAGGAGCATTTTCTGCTAGAGTGACATGAAAAACTTGCTTGATACTGGAATCATTCAATAAGACAGAAAATTTGAGGAAATATCTATTCATTGGAGAGGAACAAGAGAAGGTTGTGAGAGTTAGAAAATATAAAATGAACACTTCATTTCAGAAACATGAATGCTAAATGTCAAGTAGAGATACATGAAGGTTGCAGTTGGACATTACAGCCAAAACATTATGCATAGATCAATGTTACTTAAAATATGAACTTTGGTTATTCTTGGCTATAAGATTCCTAAATGTAGATTTTTTGAACAGCACAGCCAGATTGTTGGAAATTGTGTGGATGGTGAATATGAAAATTTGCAGTTCCCAAGCTCCTTCTCTTCTTATGCACATGATTGGCAGAAACGGTAATGAAAACTGTCTGAATTAGGTCAGCTAGAGGAAATGGAGAGAAAATAAACAGAACATGAAACAACACTAAGCAATTAAAGACAAAGAAACTAGCAAAAGGTGTTTAGGAGTTTGAGAAGGGGACAGAAAGAGAAAGACAAGGCTGTTTTAGAAAAGGACAGCTTTGGGAGCATTTGGCCTTCAGTCTAGGCTGAGCAGCAGAGTACCAACCACATTTATTACTGACTCTAATGGAGAAGTCAACCACAGAATGGGCCTCTCAGTGTCCAGTTATTAAGGCTGTCCAAACGAGCCATATAATACAACAATACAGACGACCATCAGCCAGAATCACAACTCTGGAATTAAACTTTTATTGTTTATACTGAATACTACATATGTATTATGCTGCACATTTGCTCTATTTACTACCAACAAAAGGCAATGCTTTCATGAAAGTGAATGTTTCTATGACTATGAAATACCTAGAAGAGGTGACACCTAGACCTTATCTCAGATAGAAATGAGGGTTTGAAAACAAGGACAACACTTCAGCCACCTGCTATCATGCCTCCAATGGCTAGCAGAACAATGTATGCATTCAGTAGTTATGGATGCTTCCAGTGTCCATTAATAAACACTACATATATGTAGCAACCATCACACAGTGGATTACAAAAAAATAAAACTTCCAAGAAAATTCTTGGGCAAAACATCAAGAAGCCTAAATATTGGCCTTTGTAGTACTGTGTCTGTCTGTCTACATATCATTTTATTCATCTGCATGAGAAAGGGGAAGGAGATGCTTTTGAAATTCCTTGCAGTTGCCAATATTCTGCTATTCTACAAACTGCTACCAATCTTCCAGCATGTTGTTATAAAAAAAGTACTCTTCAGGGCTGGAGAGATGGTTCAGAAGTTAAGAGCACCGCCTGCTCTGAGTTCAATTCCCAGCAACCACATGGTGGCTCACAACCATCTGTAATGAGATTGGTGCCCTCTTCTGGCCTGCAGAGATACATACAGGCAGAATGCTGTACATATAATAAATAAATAAATCTAAAATTACTACTCTGCTACTCACTTGAATTTTAATTTTTTTGTCAATTAAATATTTTAAATGATTTATCAGTTTTATTGCATGTTAAAAGTATATTTCCAACTAAAAATAGGATTTATAGAGAAGAAAAAATATAATTTATTAACAGTACTTCATTTAATCTTCACAACTTCTAAGTATGTATTCTCATTTTTTTTTTTTGCACATAGAAACTAAAGTTCAGAGAGATTTTGTCACTTTCTAGTAGTCAAATAGGACTGTGTGATTTCAAAACCAATAGTTGTCACAACTGTATCTTCTATATTACTTGTGTAATAATTTAAAGATATGAGGCTTTGTATAGTGTTTCATATGCAGTTTTATATAAAACCTGAAACAACTGACTATGAGATACATTGTTCAAGAAAAAAAAAGAATCCCTTTGATGTCTGGCTTTCCACTCAGTGTTAGAAAGTGTGGCAGAACTCAGACTAGACAAGGCTTTACCTCCATCACAGCCTGTACAGACTTGGGTAGGATGGTATGAAACAAATCAATCAGTGACTGCCTTTACCTCCATCATAGCCTGTACAGACTTGGGTAGGATGGCATGAAACAAATCAATCAGTGACTGCATTCATTTTGTTTTGTTGTTTTTGTTTTAATATACCAAGCCCTAGTACAGGGCCTACCAAGAACCAAACATCATCTATCCTAGTCGCTTTAACAAAATTTAAACTCATTTATTCTAATACAACTGGAAGTTAAGCCCTGTTGCCTCTAATTGGCAGATGAAGGAATTAAGAGTTAAATGACTTCCCAGGTTCACAGAATAGATGAACACTGGATGAGAAATCAGCTGGGATAGGTTCAGTCTAGATGCTTGAGTATACTGTGGCATCTGCCTCCCTCTGTCCCTCACTGAGCTTACAATCCAGTGTAAGACAATTGATGAGATGGACAGAAAAGTAATTGACATGTGAGCAGACACACCTGTTCTCCTCAGTTAACCACAATGTGATATTATCATTGTGGCATTTTTGAATAGAGTATGATGTAACAGATTCCTCTTCCCGACTCCTACTATATACTACTGTCATGAATACAGTGCTGACAAAGTTGGGGAGCCTTAGGAGAGGGGGAGCATCTCCTTGATGAAAAGGTCATGGAACTGAGGAGGTCCCTTCAATGCAAAGGAAGACTGGAGAAAAGTGTGGCAGTCATCAGAAACCTCATCGATTCTTTGTTTCAATGACACAGAAGAAAAATGAAGTCTAGAATAAGGTACTGATCATAGCACTCCCCCAAGCCCTCCATGAAAACTGCTTCCCAGGACAAAAGAACATAATATGCAGTGTATCTCATAAGCTCTGAGAAATGACACCTCTTAAAATGGTGGCAGAACTTTTGTTTCATAGACCATGCAATTCTGCTCACTTTGTCATAAGCTGAAGTATCCCGGGAAAATGATACAGAGCAGCCCAGTTCTTTGTTCTGATTCTGAAAACCATACAAGGTTGATGTTTGAAAAATACATTGATGAAAGTAAATACTACTTAAAAACATTTGAAATAACTAATCTTAGGCGTGGTCCATGATTCACTAAAAGCTTCCTTTTCACTTGGTCCAGGAGAACAATTGTCATTTACTAGAGAGAATAATTAAACAAAACTAACCATGAGGAATACAAACAGGGCACAATTCCAGTTCTCCTCATTAAGTCATATGTTGTAACCATTTGTCAGCTGTTCTGAAAGAATGTTTGTACCATCTATCTTGACTTGTTTTACTCAATATATTTTGAAGTATCTTTGTCCTTCAAACTCCTTATCCATGATTTTTTCATAACTATAATTTGTATGTTTAATGATGTATTCTTCTGCATTCCTCCTCTCCATCATCCTTAGCATTTCATTTCCAATCTCCCCATTCCTGACCCCAAACATTTTAAATGAATTTCATGTGCCTTGCATATATCCTTCTTTTCAAATTTAACAAGGTTATCCTCTTGATAATTGTCAAGAACGTTTTTATATTTAGGTCTATATTTAACAATGCAATTAATCATTGGAGAATGCACACATTTTTATCAATATTACCACCCCCTGTATTCAAAAGAATATTTGGAGAGTACCAATTCCTCATCACTTTGGAACATATTTTGTAGAGACAGTAACAAGGGAAACAATACATATCTCATCACTATGTCCTGAACATAGACACCCACAGTTCTTCTTCCATTCTTTTTCTATAAAAATCAAATTATACTTAGCTTCATTCTAGGGTTAGTATATTTTAATGGTACAATAAGCTAAGGGTTTCAACATCTAGTGAAGAAACTTGCCTAATAGATGACTTTAAGAAACAGGGACCTAGTATGTGTTAATAAAAGCTTTTCATTTTGTCTTTGAACTTCTGTAGTCTAATTGTTTCGAAAGCTCCTGCTATAAGATAGTATAATAGTTATACATAATTTAGAAGATCTTTGGAAATGAAGTCTTGTACCCAGAATCACCAACTTAAAATGTGCATTTTAGCAGTAAATTCACGTGCACATTAAATTTTAAGAGCAGTCTTAGGAAATGACTGATCTATAAAGCTTTAACTCTAGGCAGTGGTGGCACATGCCTTTAATCCCTGCACTTGGGAGGCAGAGACAGGCAGGTTTCTGAGTTCAAGGCCAGTCTGGTCTACAGAGTGAGTTCCAGGACAGTAAAGGCTATACAGAGAAACCCTGTCTCCAAAACAAAACAAAACAAAAAAAGCTTGAACATAGTTTCTAAAGTTTTCAATATGGAAACAGGCACATCTCCAAAAGTTTTCTTGTGTATTTAAATATGAATAAACATGTCCTTTAAGTGGTGTTTTCTCTCCTGCTTTGGACAAGTCAATAAGTATTCAAAGTAGCAGTTTCCTGAGCTCCAAGAACACTGTGTATTTTTAAAATGCTAAACACTTGAGATATAAATGTTTCTGTGCTCAGGTAAGTTGGAAAAACAATCATGTCTCACAAGTTCAGGCACGGGAAAGAAGAAATGGAGCTGAGAAGCATTCACAAGACAGTAGCTTTCTTGGTTTCAGCAGCCTGAATGTAAGTGTGAGGCTTTCAATTGCTCATCTTTTCTCGGCTCTGACGTGTGCCAGGTGATGCAAATGCACATTACACCTTTGGAGGGCTCACTGGGTTACGAGGGATCTCTAATGCACATTACACCTTTAGAGGACTCACTGGGTTACAAGGGATCTCTAATGAACTGTTTTCCACCCAGTAGAAGAAAATGCAAGTGTGTGGGAGGATCATTATTCTAGAGCTAAGAGCTTTTTATTTTGTAAGCACATAATAATCGTTCTAAGTCTCTGATGCTTTTGTTATTATGTGTAACAAATTGCTTACCATCAACAATACCCCCACCCCATTTAATATTCTCTCTTAGATCTGTTGCCTGCCAACTGCATTGAGTGCTGAACTGAATGAGATTCCGAGTCATTTTTCCATTCCTGAAATATAAGCCCACCTACATTGTCCATTGCTTGCAGAAACCTTGACAATTTTCAGATTAAAATGTCAACAATTATTAAAATTTAAAGTGTGGGATTCAATGGTTTTTAGTGCAATTCGTTATATGCAACTCCCATCAAAATCAGATTAGAGCAATTTTGTCCCAAAAAAAACCATCAAAGTACTCAAAATGTTCATTTTCTTTTTTTCGTAATTAGATATTTTCTTCATTTACTTTTCAAATGTTATCCTGAAAGTCCCCCATAGCCTCCCCCTGCCCTGCTCCCCAACCCACCCACTCCCTCTTCCTGGCCCTGGCATTCCCCTGTAGTGTGGTACATGATCTTCGCAAGACCAAGGGCCTCTCCTCCCATTGATGGCCAACTAGGCCATCCTCTGCTACATATGCAACTAGAGACACAGTTCTGTGGGGTACTGGTTAGTTCATATTGTTGACCCTCCTATAGGGTTGCTGACCCCTTTAGCTCCTTGGTTACTTTCTCTAGCTCCTTCTTTAGGGGCCCTGTATTCCATCTAATAGATGACTGTGAGCATCTACTTCTGTATTTGACAGGCACTGGCATAGCTTCACGAGAGATAGCTATATCAGGTTCCTGTCAGCAAAATCTTGCTGGCATATGCAATAGTGTCTTGGTTTGGTAGTTGTATATGGGATGGATCCCTGGGTGGGGCAGTCTCTGGATGGTCTTTTCTTCTGTCTCAGCTCCGAACTTTGTCTCTGTAACTCCTTCCACGGGTATTTTGTTCCCCATTCTAAGGAACAAAGTATCCACATTTTGGTCTTCCTTCTTCTTGAGTTTTATGTGTTTTATAAATTGTATCTTGAATAGTCTAAGTTTCTGGGTTTAATATCTGCTTATCAGTGAGGGCATATCATGTGAGTTTTTTTGTGATTGGGTTACCTCACTCAGGGTGATATCCTCCAGATCCATCCATTTGCCTAAGAATTTCATGAATTCATTGTTTTTAATTGCTGAGTAGCTCTATTGTGTAAATGTACCACATTTTCTGTATCCACTCCTCTGTTGAGGGACATCTGAGTTCTTTCCAGCTTCTGGCTATTATAAGGAAGGCTGCTATGAACATAGTGGAGCATGTGTCCTTATTACAAGTTGGAACATCTTCTGGGTATATGCCCAGGAGAGGTATTGCTGGATCTTCCGGTAGTACTGTGTCCAATTTTCTGAGGAACTGCCAGACTGATTTCCAAAGTGGTTGTACCAGTTTGCAATTTCACCAACAATGGAGGAGTGTCCCTCTTTCTCCACATCCTTGCCAGCATCTACTGTCACCTTAATTTTTGATCTTAGCCATACTGACTGGTGTGAGGTGGAATCTCAAGATTGTTTTGATTTGCATTTCCCTGATGATTAAGGATGTTGAACATTTTTTCAGGTGCTTCTCAGCCCTTCGGTATTACTCAGGTGAGAATTCTTTGTTTAGATTCCTACTCCATTTTTCAATATGCTTATTTGATTTTCTGGAGTCCATCTTCTTAAGTTCCTTATATATATTGTATATTAGTCCTCTGTCTGATTTAGGATTGGTAAATATCCTTCCCTAATCTGTTGGTGGCTTTCTTGTCTTATTGGCGGTCTATTGCTTTACAGAAGCTTTGAAATTTTTTATTTATTTATTTATTTATTTTTAATATTTTTATTACATATTTTCCTCAATTACATTTCCAATGCTATCCCAAAAGTCCCCCATAGCGCCCCCCACTTCCCTACCCACCCATTCCCATTCTTTTGGCCCTGGCATTCCCCTATATTGGGGCATATAAAGTTTGCAAGTCCAATGGGCCTCTCTTTCCATTGATGGCCGACTAGGCCATCTTTCGATACATATGCAGCTAGAGACAAGAGCTCCGGGGTTCTGGTTAGTACATCATGTTGTTCCAACAATAGGGTTGCAGATCCCTTTAGCTCCTTGGGTACTTTCTCTAGCTTCTCCATTGGGAGCCCTGTGATACATCCAATAGCTGACTGTGAACATCCACTCCTGTGTTTGCTAGGCCCCGGCATCGTCTCACAAGAGACAGCTATATTTGGGTCCTTTCAGCAAAATCTTGCTAGTGTATGCAATGGTGTCAGCATTTAGAAGCTGATTATGGGATGGATCCCTGGATACGGCAGTCTCTAAATGGTCCATCCTTTCATCACAGCTACGAACTTTGTCTCTGTAACTCCTTCCCTGGGTGTTTTGTTCCCAATTCTAAGAAGGTGCACAGTGTCCACACTTTGGTCTTCATTCTTCTTGAGTTTCATGCGTTTAGCACATTGTATCTTATATCTTGGGTATCCTAAGTTTTGGGCTAATATCCACTTATCAGTGAATACATATTGTGTGAGTTCTTTTGTGATTGTGTTACTTCACGCAAGATGGTGCCCTCCAGGTCCATCCATTTGGCTAGGAATTTCATAAATTCATTCTTTTTAATAGCTGAGTAGTACTCCATTGTGTAAATGTACCATAATTTCTGTATCCATTCCTCTGTTGAGGGACATCTGGGTTCTTTCCAGCTTCTGGCTATTATAAATAGGGCTGCTATGAACATAGTGGAGCATGTGTCCTTTTTACCGGTTGGGCCATCTTCTGGATATATGCCCAGGAGAGGTATTGCTGGATCCTCCGGTAGTACTATGTCCAATTTTCTGAGGAACCGCCAGACTGATTTCCAGAGTGGTTGTACAAGCTTGCAATCCCACCAACAATGGAGTAGTGTTCCTCTTTCTCCACATCCTCGCCAGCATCTGCTGTCACCTGAATTTTTGATCTTCGCCATTCTGACTGGTGTGAGGTGAAATCTCAGGGTTGTTTTGAGTTGCATTTCCCTGATGATTAAGGATGTTGAACATTTTTTCAGGTGCTTCTCTGCCATTCGGTATTCCTCAGGTGAGAATTCTTTGTTCAGTTCTGAGCCCCATTTTTTAATGGGGTTATTTGACTTTCTGGAGTCCACCTTCTTGAGTTCTTTATATATATTGGATATTAGTCCCTTATCTGATTTAGGATAGGTGAAGATCCTTTCCCAATCTGTTGGTGGTTTTTTTGTCTTATTGATGGTGTCTTTAGCCTTGCAGAAGCTTTGTAGTTTCATGAGGTCCCACTTGTCAATTCTCGATCTTACAGCACAAGCCATTACTGTTCTACTCAGGAATTTTTCCCCTGTGCCCATATCTTCAAGGCTTTTCCCCACTTTCTCCTCTATAAGTTTCAGTGTCTCTGGTTTTATGTGAAGTTCCTTGATCCACTTAGACTTGACCTTAGTACAAGGAGATAGGAATGGATCAATTCGCATTCTTCTACATGTTAACAACCAGTTGTGCCAGCACCATTTGTTGAAAATGCTGTCTTTCTTCCACTGGATGTTTTTAGCTCCCTTGTCGAAGATCAAGTGACCGTAGGTGTGTGGGTTCATTTCTGGGTCTTCAATTCTATTCCATTTGTCTATTTGTCTGTCACTATACCAGTACCATGCAGTTTTTATCACAATTGCTCTGTAGTAGAGCTTTAGGTCCGGCATGGTGATTCCACCAGAGGTTCTTTTATCCTTGAGAAGAGTTTTTGCTATCCTAGGTTTTTTGTTATTCCAGATGAATTTGCAGATTGCATTTTCTAATTCGTTGAAGAATTGAGTTGGAATTTTGATGGGGATTGCATTGAATCTGTAGATTGCTTTTGGCAAGATAGCCATTTTTACAATGTTGATCCTGCCAATCCATGAGCATGGGAGATCTTTCCATCTTCTGAGATCTTCTTTAATTTCTTTCTTCAGAGACTTGAAGTTCTTATCATAGAGATCTTTCACTTCCTTAGTTAAAGTCACGCCAAGATATTTAATATTATTTGTGACTATTGAGAAGGGTGTTGTTTCCCTAATTTCTTTCTCAGCCTGTTTATTCTTTGTGTAGAGAAAGGCCATTGATTTGTTTGAGTTAATTTTATATCCAGCTACTTCACCGAAGCTGTTTATCAGGCTTAGGAGTTCTCAGGTGGAATTTTTAGGGTCACTTATATATACTATCATATCATCTGCCAAAAGTGTTATTTTGACTTCATCTTTTCCAATTTGTATCCCTTTGATCTCCTTTTGTTGTCAAATTGCTCTGGCTAGGACTTCAAGTACAATGTTGAATAGGTATGGAGAAAGTGGACAGCCTTGTCTAGTCCCTGATTTTAGAGGGATTGCTTCAAGCTTCTGACCATTTACTTTGATGTTGGCTACTGGTTTGCTGTAGATTGCTTTTATCATGTTTAGGTATGGGCCTTGAATTCCTGATCTTTCCAAGACTTTTATCATGAATTGGTGTTGGATCTTGTCAAATGCTTTTTCCGCATCTAACGAGATGACCATGTGGTTTTTGTCTTTGAGTTTGTTTATATACTGGATTACGTTGATGGATTTCCGTATATTGAACCATCCCTGCATCCCTGGGATGAAACCTACTTGGTCAGGATGGATGATTGTTTTGATGTGTTCTTGGATTCCGTTAGCAAGAACTTTATTGAGGATTTTTGCATCAATATTCATAAGGGATATTAGTCTGAAGTTTTCTATCTTTGTTGGGTCTTTTTGTGGTTTAGGTATCAGAGTAATTGTGGCTTCATAGAATGAGTTGGGTAGAGTACCTTCTGTTTCTATTTTGTGGAATAGTTTGTGAAGAACTGGGATTAGATCTTCTTTGAAGGTCTGATAGAACTCTGCACTAAACCCATCTGGTCCTGGGCTTTTTTTAGTTGGGAGACTATTAATGACTGCTTCTATTTCTTTGGGGGATATAGGGCTGTTTAGATCATTAACCTGATCTTGATTCAACTTTGGTACCTGGTATCTGTCTAGGAACTTCTCCATTTCATCCAGGTTCTCCAGTTTTGTTGAGTATAGCCTTTGGTAGAAGGATCTGATGGTGTTTTGGATGTCTTCAGGATCTGTTGTTATGTCTCCTTTTTCATTTCTGATTTTGTTAATTAGGATGCTTTCCCTGTGCCCTCTGGTGAGTCTGGCTAAGGGTTTATCTATCTTGTTGATTTTCTCAAAGAACCAGCTCCTTGATTGGTTGATTCTTTGAACAGTTTTTCTTGTTTCCACTTGGTTGATTTCGCCCCTGAGTTTGATTATTTCCTGCCGTCTACTCCTCTTGGGCGAATTTGCTTCCTTTTGTTCTAGTGCTTTAAGGTATGTTGTCAAGCTGCTAATGTGTGCTCTCTCTAGTTTCCTTTTGGAGGCACTCAGAGCTATGAGTTTTCCTCTTAGAAATGCTTTCATTGCGTCTCATAAGTTTGGGTATGTTGTGGCTTCATTTTCATTGAACTCTAAAAAGTCCTTAATTTCTTTCTTTATTCCTTCCTTGACCAAGGTATCATTGAGAAGAGTGTTGTTCAGTTTCCACGTGAAGGTTGGCTTTCTATTATTTATTTTGTTATTGAAGATCAGCCTTAGTCCATGGTGATCTGATAGGATGCATGGGACAATTTCAATATTTTTGTATCTGTTGAGGCCTGTTTTGTGACCAATTATGTGGTCAATTTTGGAGAAGGTACCATGAGGTGCTGAGAAGAAGGTATATCCTTTTGTTTTAGGATAGAATGTTCTGTAGATATCTGCCAGATCCATTTG
This sequence comes from Mus caroli, assembly GCF_978045245.1. Taxonomy (NCBI): domain Eukaryota; kingdom Metazoa; phylum Chordata; class Mammalia; order Rodentia; family Muridae; genus Mus; species Mus caroli. Next base: position 88,935,912 of record NW_028227259.1, on the reverse strand, counting down.
ATTCATAATTTCTCTTAGTTTCTCTATGTCCCTGTTTAGTTTCTGTTTCCATGATCTGTCCATTGGTGAAAGTGGTGTGTTGAAGTCTCCCACTATTATTGTATGAGGTGCAATGTGTGCTTTGAGATTTACTAAAGTTTCTTTTTTTTTTGATTTTTAATATTTTTATTACATATTTTCCTCAATTACATTTCCAATGCTATCCCAAAAGTCCCCCATAGCGCCCCCCACTTCCCTACCCACCCATTCCCATTCTTTTGGCCCTGGCATTCCCCTATATTGGGGCATATAAAGTTTGCAAGTCCAATGGGCCTCTCTTTCCATTGATGGCCGACTAGGCCATCTTTCGATACATATGCAGCTAGAGACAAGAGCTCCGGGGTTCTGGTTAGTACATCATGTTGTTCCAACAATAGGGTTGCAGATCCCTTTAGCTCCTTGGGTACTTTCTCTAGCTTCTCCATTGGGAGCCCTGTGATACATCCAATAGCTGACTGTGAACATCCACTCCTGTGTTTGCTAGGCCCCGGCATCGTCTCACAAGAGACAGCTATATTTGGGTCCTTTCAGCAAAATCTTGCTAGTGTATGCAATGGTGTCAGCATTTAGAAGCTGATTATGGGATGGATCCCTGGATACGGCAGTCTCTAAATGGTCCATCCTTTCATCACAGCTACGAACTTTGTCTCTGTAACTCCTTCCCTGGGTGTTTTGTTCCCAATTCTAAGAAGGTGCACAGTGTCCACACTTTGGTCTTCATTCTTCTTGAGTTTCATGCGTTTATCAAATTGTATCTTATATCTTGGGTATCCTAAGTTTTGGGCTAATATCCACTTATCAGTGAATACATATTGTGTGAGTTCTTTTGTGATTGTGTTAAAGTTTCTTTAATGAATGTGGCTGCCTTTGTATTTGGAGCATAGATATTCAGGATTCATAGTTCCTCTTGGAGGATTTTACCTTTGATGAGTATGAAGTGTCCCTCCCTGTCTTTTTTAATGACTTTGGGTTGGAAGTCAATCTTATCAGATATTAGAATGGCTACTCCAGCTTGTTTCTTCATACCATTTGCTTGGAAAATTGTTTTCCAGCCTTTCATTCTGAGGTAGTGTCTATCTTTTTCTCTGAGATGAGTTTCCTGTAAGCAGCAAAATGTTGGGTCTTGTTTGTGTAGCCAGTTTGTTAGTCTATGTCTTTTTATCGGGGAGTTGAGTCCATTGATATTAAGAGATATTAAGGAAAAGTAATTGTTGTTTCCTGTTATTTTTGTTGTTAAAGTTGGCATTCTGTTCTTGTGGCTGTCTTCTTTTAGGTTTGTTGAGGGATTACCTTCTTGTTGTTTCTAGGGCGTGGTTCCTGTCCTTGTATTGGTTTTTTTCTGTTATTATCCTTTGAAGGGCTGGATTCGTGGAGAGATAATGTGTGAATTTGGTTTTGTTGTGGAATACTTTGGTTTCTCCATCTATGTTAATTGAGAGTTTGGCTGGGTATAGTAGCCTGGGCTGGAATTTGTGTTCTTTTAGTGTCTGTATAACATCCGTCCAGGATCTTCTGGCTTTCATAGTCTCTGGTGAAAAATCTGGTGTAATTCTGATAGGCTTGCCTTTATATGTTACTTGGCCTTTTTCTCTTACTGCTTTTAGTATTCTATCTTTATTTAGAGCATTTGTTGTTCTGATTATAATGTGTCGGGAGGTATTTCTTTTCTGGTCCAGTCTATTTGGAGTTCTGTAGGCTTTTTGTATGTTCATGGGCATCTCTTTCTTTAGATTTGGGAAGTTTTCTTCTATAATTTTGTTGAAGATGTTTGCTGGTCCTTTGAGTTGAAAATCTTCATTCTCATCCACTCCTATTATCCGTAGGTTTGGTCTTCTCATTGTGTCCTGTATTTCTTGGATGTTTTGAGTTAGGATCTTTTTGCATTTTACATTTTCCTTGATTGTTGTGCCGATGTTCTCTATGGAATCTTCTGCACCTGAGATTCTCTCTTCGCTTTGCAATTTTATAAGGTCCCATTTGTCAATTCTCGATCTTACAGCACAAGCTATTGCTGTTCTGTTCAGGAATTTTTCCCGTGTGAAAATGGAGACATACAGAACATGAAGAAATCAAAAGCATCATCAGATCCTACTACAAAGGGTTATACTCAACACCAATATTCATTTTAAAAGTGGCATTTTGATAACTAAATAGCAATACAATCATGAATATCATAATTTTCAAATACCTGGAAAATAAAGTTGAAAGAACTTTCTTTGAAAATAAAAAGAAGCAAATAACAAACTTACCACTAAATCCAGATAGAAAAATATATATTATTTACTTTTGTATATTGTTTATCATATTTTTATTATATATATATATATATATATATATATATATATATATATATATATATATATATTATTTGGGCTTACTTTGGAAAGAGGCAAGGAACAAATCTTCAACCACATCGTTATTTCTTGCTTTTAAACTCAGTGAGCTTTATGTGTTTTTCAATGCCTAAATGGTTTAGAATTCAGGAACAGAATTCTAACATTGTACAGTAGCGCCCTCTAGAGCATATGCTTTGCTCGACCCAGCTAACTAATCAGTTACACTACTAGACAGCCTGATTCAGCACTTTCAGAACAGGAGAACAAGTTCTTTAATAATAGAGACAATGAGGTCATTGCTCTCATCCCCTTAAGAACTTATAATAACAGGAGCTGTGAGGTGGCACAGTGCTTAATATTTGCCAAACAACTGTCACCTTCAGACATCTGATTCCCAGTGCCCAAGTAAAAGCCTGCCTGGCACAGGAACTGACTGTAATTTCTCCATAGGAGTCAGAGACAGAGGATACTCAAGACAAGCTGACTAGCCAGACTAGCAGGGATTTCAAAGCATCAGGTTCCTTGAAAGACCCTGACTCTGTATGTCAGATATACAATGATGGAGAAACTCACACAAAGTCGCTTGACTTCCCAAGCATATGCACATGGACATACCCCAACTCATTCTCACTCAAACACACATGTACACATATCACACTCATATACGCATGCAAAAATATGACTTCTACTTAATGTACATGAAATACCAACATCATAAAGTTCCAGAAGTGTTCCTGTTGACAGTGTCCATATGCATGCAGAATAGGCTTCACAGTCTTACTTATGGACACAGGACCTACCATTTGTGCAGCTCTATAGTACCATCAAAGATAGCCTTCTTAGAAAAACAAATATATTTTGAAACATAAGTTCAGCTACAATAATAAAATACAAAAAAACGCCTGTTCCTCGGACTCTGGTTACCTCTGAAGCTCCAAGAGGCCTGGCCACTTATGGCCTCACTCCCTGCCCCTCTTTTTTTGTCCATAAAGTGGCGTGAAATAACGTTCTTTTTAGTGGTCAGCCTGGCTGGATGGCAGGCTGGATGATGGCCTTGTGAGCCTGGTGTGCACCGAGCAGCAGCTGTCCCACTCCGGGCTTGTGCTAACCACCTGTTCTGGGGCCAGGTTGGGAGAGGAGTATGGCAGGGAGGAGAGCAAAGGTGGAGCAGTCTGTAATGTCTCTGGAAGCCCGCACCTGAGACAGGCCCTCATGAGGCATGAAGCTCAATTGCCTATGTCCCCAGCCTGTGTGGGGACACCGATGCTATTTATTCAGTTTGGGGCAGGATAAAAAAAAAAAATACAAAAAAAGCCGGTCGTGTTGGTACACGCCTTTAATCCTAGCACTCAGGAGGCAGAGGCAGGTGGATTTCTGAGTTCGAGGCCAGCCTGGTCTACAGAGTGAGTTCCAAGACAGCTAGGGCTACACAGAGAAACCCTGTCTTGAAAAACCAAAACAAAAAACAAAACAAAACAAAACAAAACAAAAAAAAACAGATTTTATTTTTAATTTTAGCCCTCTAACATCAATTCAAAGAGTCTAAAGAATGTCTCCACCATAGCAAACACATTTATTGTATGACAGCCTGCTTTTAGACTGTCAGTATTTAAGGTTTTAAAGCACTCCAGACAAGCAGTAAATATCTGAACTAGTCTTAAGAACAGCAAACACTAATACCTAACTCCTTTTACTAGCCTTTCAGCATCTACATTACAAAGTAGGAAAAGCTTATTTCAGTCAATCTATCTTATTTACTGAGTTCTAGTCCTCCAGAAGTATACCCTGTACAATCCCCTATCTTTAAACTACATTTTCAGAAATCTCTAAGCATATTGTAAAAATAAGTCTTGAATCTGTTACAAATTCTCCTGACCAGTCAGAGTTTGTCAATTATCTCTGTCAGGTACCAATTATACTGTTTGCTTAGGGGTAGAGGATACCTCGAGAAGATTTTTGGAGTCATGGCTCATCTAGTAATTTCTAGTCTCATCACAGTCTTCAAGATATAAAAAAAGTCTTCCAAATAGGGTTAGATAAAATTATTTCCCTGAATGCAGAAGGAATATTAATTTATGACTTTCCTAAAAAGACTCATACATAATTTTCTCAGGAATACACATAAAATGAATCATAATTCAGAAAGCCCCCAAGAATGCAACACACAGAGACCAAAATCTAAAAGTGAGACACAGAATAACAGTGACAGTGGCATTCAGCTCAGCTTTGCCGAAATTCCAATGCAGCTGTGATGGCTTTGTGACTTCCACCATTTCCAGTGGATAGGGTTGTGCCATCATTCTGGATAGTGACTGTCTAGGGAACTAAGAATTAAGAAGGAAAAAGATTTTCAAGCAAATACCTAGAGTTTTCCTACATGTCTGATAAACAGAATTGCATCAGCAATTTCATTTTAAAAAACCGAGAATGTATTAAAATATGCAAAATAAAGCAAGAAAATATGTGTCCAGCATGACATCATCAGTGGAGAGATCAGTGTGGACCATAGGTGATGTAGCTTTGTTCCCAGCCCATCTCATTCAGTTCCACATTCCTTTCCTTTTCTTTTTCTTTCCCTCTCTTTTTGTAGTAGAGAAAAGGAGTTACTACAAAAGTGACACCTATTTGAAAAAGCAAATAAGAATAACTGTCCAGCCTATAGCTAAGAACTAATAGGGAAAAAAATCTATCCAAAAATTAAACCTTTGATTGCAAGCTCATTATACCTTGCCCTAAGTGCATGAGCTAATTAATCCTTTACTGACTGATGGCTTCATAAAGTAGGTGTGGTTCTTCAATCCACTGTTTAAATAACCACATACCTGAGCACTGAGCATGAACATTTAGTTTATTTTCATTCATTGCTATAAGTTATTATATTGAGAGTTAGCATTTGCTAGTAAAAAGTTGAGACCAAAATTCATAGCTTCTTCATTTCTATTTGTAAGACATAGTAAAGTTTCACTTACTCTGGATCATACATCACTAAATCTCTAGTCCTGTGTATAAAATAAGATCATGTTATTGTGTTTTTAAATGTTAATTCATGACTGCCTAAGTTTTTTACATACATACTACTAGAACTGAGAAGTGTTTGTACATATTACTGACCGCTTTCATCTAGAAATGTATATACTAGAGTCTGTATTTTTATTGTAGCTGAATTTGGCTATTCATACTATTTTTCAAAGCTTAAGCCCTACCTCTAAGACAATAAGGCATAAAAGATACTTCCTGTCCCAAGAACTTTTCAGCCTAGACTCTCTGTGATGAACACAGTCTATAATATTGTCGTATTTAATAATTATTCTACAAGACTAAGGTATATCCTTTGAAAGAATTCAGAGCTAAGGAGAAAGCTCTGTGGGAAAGGGCTTGCTGTAAAAACAAGAGAACCTGGGTTCAAACTGCTAATACCCAATTAAAGTCAAGCATAAATACAAGGGCCTGTAGCCTCAATGCTGGAGAGAGCAGAGATAAGTGGATCCCAGGAATTTACTAGCAAGCCTAGTAAAAATGGTGAGCTTCAAGTTCAATGATAGACTCAATCGATAGAGGGAAAGACCTGAAGAACTCCTATCCATGTGTATGCTCATGGGTCTGTGCACCTACATATATACATCAGTTATACACACACACACTTTTTAAAATAGGATGTAGTGAAAATATTTTCTTAATGTTGTGAAGCATCTTGGAACACATTTCAATTATATAATGAAAATAATAGAGACATTATAGTATGAAGAAGCATGTCAAAGGACTTCCAGAATATGAAAATAATTAATTTAAAAAACAGAACCACCTAGAAAATATAGCATGTACATCAAATGAAAGACATCCATTTTCCCTCCCAGAAATAAAGCAACTTGTCTATTGTGATCACAAACTGAACTCCACAAAGCCAAAATAACCAGCCCAGGAAGCAACAGAACTTGCACGGAAAGGCTTGCTGGCAACAGGTATTCATGAACTATCATTTGCTCTGCTCCCCTGTCTTAACACTCTCCCACATTTCTTCACACACACACACACACACACACACACACACACACACACGGGCATGCACACAAACACATTACATGATAGTCTTCTGCTTGCATTGCATCTGTATGAGAATGTTAATCCTCCAAGCAGCAGTCTGAAGGACGCTTTGTTTCTGCTTTGCTATCTATAGCTGTGCAGAACAGTGTACAAGTTGTGTAGCTTTCCAGCAGAAGACTTGGATCTAAGGTAAAGCCAGCACTCTCTGCTAAGCTGCCTCTGAGAGGAGCCACGTAAAACCTAAAGGGCACCCCTTTAAAAAGAGTTGTATTTTTCTGGTTCTCGTGAAAACATGTAGGCTCTCCCACTTCTTTATATTTTTAAGTTGTATAGAGTGGTTGACATCACTAAGAAAAAGAAATGTATGTAAATGCAAGGCAAGATCAGAAGAAATGAGAATCCAAACCATTAAAAGAAAATAAGAAATTTTTAGCAGAGTGATACAGATTTTTCATTCAAGTATAGAAGTCTTCTCTTCCATATGAACTGAGAACTCTCTATGAAGCAAAGACATTCAACAAGCCATGACTCTGGGGCTGGCTGCCATCAGGTTACACAATGCCAAGGAATGCTGTCTTCTTTCTTTTTATGAGGTATTCTATGTGTACTTAAGTTTATCAAGGGAAACAAAGCAAAACAAAATGAACAAAAAAAACAAATGAAAGAGTTCAACAATTCAAGCAGCAAATGGGAGACCCCAATTTTCACAAATGATAAAAAGAATGATTTTCCATTTTGATCTGTTTTAAAGTATGGGGCTTCCAAATGAGACTTTGATCAAACAAAGCATTCCTTAACATAAAATAAATAAATAAATAGTTCCCACTGCCTGCCTTGTGGCAACAATCTGCCTGGAGTAAAGACTGAACTAAAATGACTTCATTTGAACATACTTCTTCAAAACTCCAACATGTAATAGAAACATACATCATCTGCATATTCTATAAGAGAAGACCTGTGTATTATGTTTGGATTTCCTATTTTTTTTAATGTCAACAATAGAGGTAGCAAGTTTGATGAGTGTTAACCAAACATATAATTAGCAGACATTCTCCTCCCATCTGATGTAGATCTTGGCAGACTGAACTTGCCAAACCTGGATTCAGATGACAGCTCTGTCACTTACTGGCTCAGTAACTTAATCCCTCAGCTGCTGTTTCCTCGTCCATACAGCACATATTTTTATGAGGATTAAGTGAGATGAGGTAGGAAAGCCTGGGACAGCACATGCACATGGCAAGCATTTACTAGCTGGTAGAGATTGTGCTCTGATTTATATTTGTATACATCGACATTCAAAACTAGGATGCACAATGTGCACTTTAATTTTTAAAAGTGCCTCCAAACTACTACAAACTATTGTAAAATTACATTGAAAATTTTCTTTGTAGAGTCATTTGTTGATTTTTTTCCATTAATAATGCCAGTGTAAATTCCATAGTCTTCTACTGGTAAAAAGACAAAGAGTAAGTAAGAAGATTCAGTGATGCCTTTCCCAAGAGAGTAACCTGTAAGTGGAAATGTGTAGCAATCCCCTTGTTTAACATATGAACTTGTAAAAGAGAGTAGGGGGAAAACAAAAACAAAACATGTAGCAAGCCTTATGAGATCAAGGAGCAGTGGGGGAGAAGAAACTACCCACTGAGGAAGAGTGATGCATGAAATATCTTAAGGATAAGATAACTTAGCCAAGCAACTAAACCACAAACATTTTTCAAGGTCATGCACAGATACTGAGCCTGGCTAAAGCGACTCGGGCAAGTCGGGACAGCACAGAAGATGAAATGGCCAGGGTGATCACCATGTATCATAAATGTCACAGGAAAAGTTCAAATGCAAAAGAAAAGTAGATTCCATACAAGGGAAGGAAAAGAGAGATTTTTCTGTTTTAAAAAAAAAATCCCTAGAAGTATTTTCTGTGCATGTACCAGCAAGATTTTGCTGAAAACACTCTGATATAGCTGTCTCTTGTGAGACTATGCCAGTGCCTGGCAAATACAAGGGGATGCTCACAGTCATCTATTGGGTGGAACACGGGGCCCCCAATGGAGGAGCTAGATAAAGTACCTAAGGAGCTAAAGGGGTCTGCAACCCTATAGGTGGAACAACAATATGAACTAACCAGTATCCCCAGAGCTCGTGTCTCTAGCTACATATGTAGCAGAAGATGGCCTAGTTGGCCATCATTGGGAAGAGAGGCCCCTTGGTCTTGCAAACTTTATATGCCCAGTACAGGGGAACACCAGGGCCAAGAAGAGAGAATAGGTGGGTAGGGGAGCAGGGTGGGGGGAGGGTATAGAGGACTTTCAGGATAGCATTTGAAATGTAAATGAGGAAAATACCTAATAAAAAATTGGGGAAAAAAAGAAGTATTTTCAGGAGTTGATTGGAAATTAATAAAAATTCTATATGCAACTTAAACTTGACCTTTCAAAAGAAGTCATCCCCAAATTCTCTACACTCAAAATTTAAGAGATGCCCAGACTGATCAGTCCCTGGCTACTCACCATCTTATCTAAGACACCATTGTCTTTTACCTTGAATGCTGGATAACCTCCTACATTCTCTCCCACTCCATCTCAGACCTACCACTCCTATAACAGCAACAAGAAGAGCCTACTAAAACAAAGAATCTGATGCTCTTCCTGTGCTCCAAACCTCAAATACTTGCCTCACTCAAATGAGGACCTTTACATGCCCTGCTCCAAATTACTGTCTCTGCCATGACTTTCCCTGCCAGTGTCATTGAATCTGTTTCCTTACACTGTCTTCCCCCTTCCTTCAGCCTCCCAACCCACATGGTCATTAGTCTCACTAATCCTCCCTCCAGGCTGTTTCTCAAATACACCAAGGGGTACTCTGGTTCATGGCCTCCCATTCTCTCTGCCTAGATCATTATTCTCTTGCCTTTATGTCTACTTTACAACTTTTTTCATGTTTATTCAAATGCCGCTTTTGTTAGGCCTTTTCTGGCTTCTCTAACTTTTCAGTGCCTCATACAGATCCATTTCCCACTTCTTTACTTTATCCTTTGTTTTTACCTATTTATCTTCATCATATCTGCCACTCTTGGCCCCATCACCAAGGCTGGATCATCTTCCACGAAGGCCGATTTAAAAGTGAGACATATAATAGGAAACTTAGAAATGACAGAATTTTATTTCTCACAGTCTGGAGGCTGGGAGGTCTGCACAGATTGAAGTATTTGTGTCTGTTGGCCTGCTTTCTTAGTTAAGAATACCCACTTTTTCACCATAGCCTTAATATACACATGAGAAATCCATGTAGTCTCCTGTATCAGGACATCAATGAGTTTACTCTCCTCATAACCTACCCACCACCATCAATTGTCACATGATGCCATATCAGCTTGGAGGTTAAGATTTCACTATAAGAATTTTAAGAAAACAATAGCATTCATTTGGTTTTATTTACTGGGCCCCTAGCAGTTAACACAATCACTAGAACATTACAAACTTTCACCAAATCATTTGAATTGAGTTATTCAAGTTGAATTAAGCTGATTAGTTATAAAATCAAGAAGACCAGCTAAAAGGTATTTGAAGTATCATTAATGAAGCAATTGTCAAATCAGAATTAAGATAGAGATATACAAAAAATAAACAAACAACTTATGTAGTAGAAGAGTAGTTGACTGGTTATCTCTTGTATTTGTCTTGTAATTGAGACATATCCTTGAGGGAAGAAGTGAAGCTAACTCCTCAGTGCCTAATGTATGTAATGTTCATCAACATGAGAAATTGTATGTGCTGGGGACAGGGACTATAAGCTGTTGGTTTAGGTGTTTGTAGAGCATCTATAAGCTATTCAGTGAACACCTGTAAGCAATGGTTCAGAATACTCAGAGAGCTATAGGCCAAGGAGATATCTAATGAATGTTCTACTGGTTGCTTGCTAAAACTATAACATGAATGGGATCATGTGCAAAGACTACATGTCAGAAAAGAACTGTGACTCAAACCATTGTTAACATCATAACTGACTTTTAAAATGGACAGAAAATTCTCAAAAAGTTCAGTATTCACAACATTATGTATATCTGAGCTAATAAGTACCCTGCCACTAAGGTCTTCAGCTACTGTAGATAATATGAATTTATTATCAAATTTTTATTTATCTATAGCTAAATATCAGGCATGTCTATGTACCAATGTCAGAAGTTAATATTCCCATCTAAATATACTAAGATATTTTCAAATTCAAATTAAATCAATTCCTGTATCACATACTTCCTGTGTAATAGCATGCATACATACTACATATAAGACAAGATTTTAGACATTTGAGAAGACAATCAATAGATTTGATTAATCTCATTTTTCCCAAAGCAAGATCAAGAGAGACAGGGAACCCAGTGCTCTTCTGCCCTCTGAAGTGTGTGGTAATTTAGGACATACACCTGAAGAAGTGTGTGTTCTTTCACTGAAATCGCCCTGCTTCCCATTTCCAGTTCTGTCATTCCTGACCAAAACGGATTTACTTTCGAGCTTCACTTTCCCTTTAATCAGAATGGACTCTGTTAGAGAGTTCACGAGACCATTGCTGAGAGTCAGCAGCCCACATGTGTTGTGTCTGATGGAGGCTTTCACAATAAGGCTGTAAAAAAAAAAAAAAAAAAAAAAGGCTGCTGGAGAGTGAAGAAAGAGCTAGGTAACCATATTTACAACAAATAACTTGTTTTTGTTTTAATGAAAGTACTGAAAGTCTTGCTGGTCAAGAATCTGAATCTGAAAATAGTAAACTATTTTTCTTACATCAACTACATCACATGTAAAAATTCAAACAAATGTTTGCAAACATTGCAAAACTTTCTATATATTTACAAGGCTTACAATTCAACTAGAATTACCATGAACTTTGTAATCAGCAGCGTGCAGAGATTTACCTGTGAGTTACAGGGCAGAGACTTCCTAGCTCTTTCTACTGGGTGGAACAATCAATTCTTATGTAACCATCGCTTGAGAGATTAAGGTAATTTAGGCTCCACACCCTTTGTTTCTTGAGTCATATGTCTCATGGTGCTTCCCAGTCTCACAGTTTTAAGATGTTTTCAGGAAACTAAAGGCAAAGTTGGCTCAAAGTCATTCTCATGGGAGACAAGACTCATCCAAACCAAAGCATGTGCTGATTCCGACTTGTTTTTTTGTTTTATTTTATTTTCCTTTTTTGTAATTTTACTTTATTCTTTTTTCTTCTTTCTTTTAAATTTTTTTTTATTAAATCTTTTTTTACAGTCCAGATTTTATCCCCCTCCAGGTCTACCCTGTGCCTGTTCCACATCCCATACCTCCTCCCCGCATTTACAAAAGGATGTCCCCACCCCCACACACCACCAGACCTCCCCACTCATTGGGCCCTCCAGACTGGTGAGGGTTAGGTGCATCTTCTCTGACTGAATCCAAACCCAGCAGTCCTCTGCTGTGCATGTGTTGGGGGCCCCATATCAGCTGGTGTATGCTGCCTGGTTGGTGGACCAGTGCAGAGATCTGAAAGATCTCGGGGATCCAGGTTAATTGAGACTGCTGGTCCTCCTTCCTACTGGGTCACCCTCCTCCTCAGCTTCTTCCAGCTTTTATCTAATTCAACCACAGAAATCAGCAGCTTCTGTCCATTGGTTGGGTACAAATATCTGCATCTGACTCTTTCAGCTGCTTGTTGGGTCTTTCAGAGGGCAGTCATTGATAGGCCCCTTTTTGTGAGCACTCCATAGCCTCAGTAATAGTGTCAGGCCTCGGAGCCTACCCTTGAGCTGGATCCCACTTTGGGCTTGTCACTGGACCTTCTTTTCCTCAGGTTCTTCTACATTTCCATCCCTGCAGTTCTTTCAGACAGGAATAATTATGGGTCAGAGTTTTGACTGTAGGATGGCAACCCCATCCCTCACTTGATGCCCTGTCTTTCTACTGGAGATGGGCTCTACAAGTTCCCTCTCCCCACTGTAGGGCATTTCATCTAAAGTCCTTTTGAGTCCTGAGAGTCTCTCACCTCCCTGGTCTCTGGTACCTAGAGGGCTCCCCCATCTCCTACCTCCCGAAGATGCCTGTTTCCATTCTTTCTGCTGGCCCTCAGGACTTGAGTCCTGTTCCCTCCACCCAATACCTGATCATGTCCCCCCTTCCTCTCCCTGTCCCCTTTCCCACCCAGGTCCCTCCCTCCCTTTCATCTCCTGTGATTGCTTTCTTCTCCCTCCCAAGTGGGATTGAGACATCCTCACTTGGGATCTTCAGTTTGTTAACCTTTTTGAGTTCTGTGAATTTTATCCTAGATAGTCTGTGCTTTTTTTGGCTAATATCCACTTATTAGTGAGTATATACCATGCAAGTATGTTTGGGTCTGAGTTGCCTCACTCAGGATGATATTTTCTAGTTCTATCCATTTACCTGAAAAATTCATGATGTCCTCGTTCTTAGTAGCTGAGTAGTATTCCATTGTGTGTACCTTTTCTGTATCCATTCTTCTGATATGGGACATCTGGGTCATTTCCAGCTTCTATTTTCTTCTCATACAATATATCCTGTTTATAGTTTTCTCTACCTCTACTTCACTCTCAGAACCTCCTCACCTCCCCTCTCCTCAGGATCCACTCCCTTTCTAACTCTCATTAGAAAAGAACAACCAAACATGACAACAAAATCAAAAAAATAAAAATAAGACGAAACAAAAACCATCATGTGAAAGTTGGACACAGCAATGCAATGGGATGAAAAGAGCACAAGAGCAGGGACAAGGGAAAGAGACCCACTTGTTCTCACATTCAGAAATCCCATCAAAATACTAAATGGACAGCTGCTTTACACACACACACACACACACACACACACACACACATGTTGGTATGGGTACCAACGTAGCCACAAAAGATTTGACCTACAGTCTGTCCTTCATGCAAAATATGCTAAGGCAATAGTGGAACAAAAAGTGTGGGAGAAGCCAAAAAATGATTTTATCTAAGGTCCACTCCATGATAAGGGACCCACATCAAATACTGCTCATGTAACCATGAACCAGAGACTAGATTAGATAGCCCAGAGGTATAGCATAAACCAAACACTATTGATTATTGATATATATATATATATCTCAATAAATGGTCCCTAATGGTTCTCGGCTATACCTAACCTTTGGTTTATAACATTCAGGCTTTGTTGGCCTTTAACTTGCTCCCTGTTTTTGATTTCCTCTTATTCCACACTAGATTTTGTTATAGAAATACAGTCTGTCCATAGTTATTCTGCAGAAGACTGGTGCACTGGAAACTGGGTTTTACCCTGGTTCCCACCTCTATATCTTCCTACCAGTAGGAACTAATATTTCCTGAGCTCACAAAGCTTAGATACTGTGGCCTGTGGCCGGATATACCTGGCACAACAATCCTGGAGGTGACAAGTGAATCCACTGATACTCAAAGAGATAGGGAATATCAAAATTCCAGTTTTCTTTCATAGTTAGACTAAGAGAGCCAGTTTTTTTCATTGTTTTTTTAATTAGGTATTTTCTTCATTTACTTTTCCAATGCTATCCCAAAAGTCCCCCATATCCTCCCCCCACACACACTTCCTTACCCACCCACTCCCACTTCTTGGCCGTGGTATTCCCCTGTATTGAGGTATATAAAGTTTGCACGAGAGCCAGTTTTTACCAGTACAGTAAAAACAAAAAAGAAAAAAGAAAAAGAAAAAAAACAAAAACAAACAGATAAAGTACAAGAGATTAGAAAGGTAAGGTTATGTCTTTTATCTTTTTTAAAAATTTATTCTTGGGTAATGCCCTTCCTAGTACACATATTTCAATGCATTTTTATTAAAAGATAGGTCTGATCAGAGCCATATTTTTAATGTATAGTGTACCTAGCCAATAAAAATGCAAGTTAGCAAATCTGCATTCACCTCCAACTTTCATCTAAATTGTCACTGATCCCATCCACAGCCCGTAATGTATAAAGAATCTATTGCAACAGGTGGAAGGGCTCCACTTATGAGTCTGTGAGCTGGACATAATTCAAGCAACCCTGTCATTAAAGTTAAGGAACCAATGATCACCTTAGTCCTTTCCCCCCTCAGAATGTCCAAAAGCAAATAGAAAATGATGAAAGTCAGATTAAAATCTTTCTAAATGTACCTGATTCCTAGTTCTGTTAGGTTTCAAAATATGGAACATAGCCAGGAGTTTGCATGTGCAAAAGATATTTATAAATACCATAAATATTTACAAAACCCCTAAGTATGCCTGACCTTCTAGAGTGTTGTCAGAAACACCAGCATGAAAGATATCTATTCTAAAAGAATTAACAGATCAGCCTGCTTAACTAGAAACACTTTTATCACCTTAACCTCATTTACATAACCCCATTTCACCTTCCAATAGCCTTGTGAGATAGGCACTGCTATGCTCATTTCTTCAGGTAAATGATAACATGATGACCCAAACAAGGAGTTGCCCTGGTAACCTTCCCATGGGAATGGCCACTGCAGTGTCTGTCCTGGTGGAAAGAAAACAGTGAATTAGATTGTTCTAAATGATATGCCCACTGTAATATAATATTGTTTATTAATACAAATTGTTTGGCCTACACTGCACTTAATGAAGTCATAAAAAAAAATGTCACATGCATCATCTCTTATTGGAAAAGCTCTAATCCAGGGGTTCTCCCAACCTGTGGGGTCCAACCCCTATATAGGCTGAACCTTTACACATGGGTTGCATTTCAGATATCTTGCATATCTGATGTTTAAATTACTTTTCATAAGAGTAGCAAAATAGGAGGTATGAAGTACCAACGAAAACAATGGTTGGGTCACCACACATGAGAAACATGTCATACATTAGGAAAGTTTAAAACCACTGCAGCTCTTGGTACTTTCGAGACCCATACTATCATCTGTATTAATGTGAAATAACATCTTGAGGGAAGTTATTGTTATAATCCTCAATACCACCCCTGGCTTCTTTCTCTTCTTTCATACATTCAGGGTGGTCTCTCCTCACCATATCCTTGGTAATGGCCCCGAGTTAAGATGGGTTGCTGTGAGAGAGCCAAATTTGGGGTCTTGGAAGGCCTTGCGGTATGGCAGAATCTTTTGTGGTCACTCTTAAGAGTATCCCATCATGGGATGGGTATTGTGCTGCAGATGCTTAATACGAGTATTGAGGAAGCAGTAACAGGTGGATTCCCATGAGTCAGGCCAGTTTTGTCTACACAGATAGTTCCAGGCCAGCTAGAGGTATATAGTAAAACCCTCTCTCAAAAGGTCAGACAAAAACCCAAAATTACACAAACTGGTAGGAAAATATAAAGTAATTTTCTTATGTTCTTATAATTCTACCAAACAAATTTTAAAAGCCATAAGTTCTATGGAAAAACTCTGAAAGAAAAAATAGGAAGAACATCCTGGTGGGGGTTGGTTCAGGTTAATTTCTAGGAATGTGCTTCTGTAATCAAATCCATAGACAAGCTATGAGATTCAAACACAGTCAGAGGCATGGAAAGTACTCATTGCCAAGTGAACTGAGTGATGCTCCTTTGTTTTATTCCTGTTTCAGGCCAAGACCAATGCTATCACCATCAAGATTCTTCACTCCCTTTGCAGTAGCTTTCGTTGTCATAATAACGGTAGGCCTCCTGGCCATGATGGCAGGTCTACTAATTCACTTTTTAGCTTTTGGTAAGTACTTTTCAGGTTAAATAGTTAAATATGCTCTCAGGTTAAAAATGTAGTCTTCCTCTTCTGTCTATATCTGTTTCTGAACATGAGTTAATATTATTTAGAATTCTTCTCTAAATAGATGGTCATATATACATATATATCTTTTCAATGACCATTTTAAGGTTTTGCTTGGTTGTTTTTGGGGGAGGGTGGTGCTTTGAACTTTTAATATACAAAACTATTTAATTTATTAATAAATTTCTTCTTGCTAATTTATGAACAATAATCTATTATAAATATCTATTAATGACTACTGAATGAATAAATCAAGATTATTTAGATATACTGCTAATAAAAATTATAATATTTCTGTATAACTTTGGAGATACCAATATACGAGTCTGATTTCTTTCACCTTAACAATCTTAGCTTTATCAATCTTTTGAAAACCCAAAAGAAAATAACTACATTATATGTATATTACATATAGATTTTTCTTTCTTTTAAGGAATACTATTTTAATTGTATAACTTCTCATGATACTGTACAAAATAAAAATTAATCTCTGTTGTAACATTAGAGTAATCATGTTTTCCTTTCCTCTCCAGACAAGAAAGCTTACTTTTATCATAGCAGCTTTCAAATCCTAAACGTTGAATACACTGAGGCTTTAAACTCACCAGCTACACACGAATACAGAACCTTGAGTGAAAGAATCGAGGCTATGGTATGTTAATACTTGTCTCTTTAATGTTTTTATTGTGTTTTTTGTCCTTTTATTGAAAACAAATGAGATTCTTCTCTCATACAAAACATCTGGATAACAATTTCCCTCCCTCTACCCCTCCCAACCTCAACCTCACCTCTCCTCTTGCCCAACTACATTTCCTCTACGTTTCCTCTTCAGAAAAGAGAAACAATACGTGCATGCACACACATACACACATTCGTGCATGCACATATGTGCAGTGCACATACAGACCAGTGTTAGAGAAGATAGATGTGTGCCCACATACCTCATTTCCTTTCTTCCTTGAACGTTGAGCTTTCTGAATCTTTGAATTTCAAGAAAGTAGGACAATATGATAATAGACAGTAAAGAAAACAGCATCTCTATTACTAACCTCACAGATAACAGAAAGCAGTGCAGCTGTCAACTAATGTCAACTAATGTTTCTGTTTAAAATGCAAAAATGTGAGAATTATACTTTAATTCTATTTGTAGTGCTTTTAAATGACCTACTAAAATGTTATGTATAATGATGACCACTTATATTTGTTGGAATTTACTTAAATGACATATAATTCATATTAGTTCTTTAAAATCATAAATATGACTGGTGAGGATTCTAGAGTATTCTTTAATATGAAAAGATTGTTAGAACTGTCAATCATGAGGAAAACACAAAATCCTTTCTTCTTCATTGTTTACTTGATTTTTCCCAATGTGATAAAATATCAATAAAACAGGTTGTAAAACCAAATGAATATAAAAATGAATTCATTTGAATAGTCTGAAAACTTGATCAGTTATAACCCAAGCATCTAATAAACATAGTTCTGAAAAAACTGGCTTCAAATCCTAGAATAATATAATTTTCAACATGTGCCTAATTCCTCATTTCTATATTCTTGTGTTGACATACACAGGGGCACAGCCTCATGTTATAAGTGAAAGCAATCTATTCTCTATTTTAAAAACACAGTGTACCTGACCCTGCACTGCAGGGGAACTCTGATGAAGTATATTGCTTCTTCCACCCCTTCAGATATTTCATCACTAATCATTCTAATTAACTTTACCCTGATTTTGATTTCATTTATTTAAAACACAGTCACTGTGTACCATACACATATCAGAAGTTGTAAGATAGAATTTCCCTAGTGACTTGAGTGTGATTCCCAACTACCTAACTCATAGCTACTAAATCATATATCATGAATACTAAAGGCATGCCCTCTCCAGATCATCTGTGCTTAATACATACAAAATAGAAACTGCATCAGAAGTTTACACCATCTGCCTATATAGGTCCTATGCTATCTGTGACAAAACGAAGCTGACCTCAGCTGATAGATTTCTACTTTTCATCACATAAGCCGCCATGTCACAGACATTAAAATGGAAAGAAGAGCCTGCAATTACCGTGGGATTATTTTCCCATTCTCTTTCTACAGATTACTGATGAATTTCGAGGATCAAATCTAAAAAGTGAGTTTATCAGGACACATGTTGTCAAACTAAGGTAAGTGATACCTTACCAAAAACTATATGTACAAAGATGCAATTTAGAATATTTGATTTCTGTTTGCACTGTGGCTGTTAAGTGACATGTTCATGTAATTGTTCTAATACTATGAAAATAATGGGAAAATGAAGCAGCTTAAAAGACAAGGTAAGATGCTGTATTTATTCTGATATTGATATAAATAACCATATCACTTCATTCTTAGTGGGAGAAAGAAGACAGGGTATGGGAAAAGCTGATAATGAAGGGCACAGTATGGGGCCATGTTACTGTGTAAATCCACTAGATATCATAGTGCAGTCTGTATAAACTGTGTCTCCTGAAATTGCACAATACTTGGGATGTATTCATCCAAGATCAGTACAACGTGCCAACACTAAAAGTAAGTTTTTGGCTTCCAAGAATGTCATAATAAAAGGAAGATAATGTAGCAAACTCCATGACAAGTCTGTCATGGACTAATAACAGGAGTGGCTGGATGCAGACTTTGTGGGAATCTGCTACTCATGCCTTGGTTACTATGTGTTATCCATGTGGTGTGATAAAACAGGCTTTTCCAATGAGAACAGTCACACTGAGTAATCGTTCCAGAATTGTCTTCAGTGCTCACGTTGCTCAAGTCTTCAAATGACAATGTGAAATTTCATTAATATGCAAAGATATTATGAATTTATTCTCAAGCATTGTTAACGTCACAAAAAAAAGAGGCAAAATGGTGATTAAATTGAGTTTTATTGAGGAATTAGAGGATGGGGAAGAAACTATGGGAAGAGTACAGGATACATTTCTACCTGCTCAATATGCATTCCTTTGGGCGCCTTGTGTTTATACTAGCTGTTAACCCTCAGAGTTTTAAGCCAACATTGGAGGAATAGAAGGGAAAAGCCTTTCTTTTCCTTTCGTTAATTTCTCACTTGCCACAAATCCACTATTGTTTAACATCTGGCCACACTCCAAATTATGAGGTGTTCTTGCCAATTTCATCAACAGCGTCCAGATCATGAAATCCAGGGAAAACATTTTACTTCTACTCTTGGACCTCTGAGCACCAATTAGCACTGTTGGATTGTTGCTGAAATATCATCCTCTGGCTCTTAGATAGTCATGATTTTCCTGCTATCTACCTAGATATCTTCTCTCTTTCCTTAGATATCTCTAGTGTGTTCCTCACATGTTAAACATGAGTGTACACTGTGAGCCACGTATCACAGTTCAGTCACTCCTTTCACTGACTTCAGGTCCTCTGTTGATTATCTGTTGATTCATCATGAACTTGTATCTCAGACATGATACAACTGTATTTTTTCATCCACAGATATGAACAAATGTAATGATATTTTTAGACAGCATTAATATACATAGATCTGTACCTGTCTAATCATCTCAATCAAGTGCGTTCATCCAAAGAGCACTGTCTGTCTCAGTGTTGGCATCACCATCAACCAGGTGCTTATGAAAGAAATCTTGGAGTCTTCTTCAAATCTTGACTCTCTCTCAGGTCCACATACCCAGTTGCCTAGTCTTCAGCTTCGACTACTGAAATATCTCTCAACTCCATAACTTTTTTTTCTGAGACAGGGTTTCTCTGTGTAGCCCTAGCTGTCCTGGAACTTACTCTGTTGACCAGGCTGGCCTCAGACCCAGAAATCCACCTGCCTCTGCCTTCAGAATGCTATGATTAAATGCGTGTGCCACCACTGCCCAGCAACTCCATAACTTTTAATGTAATGCAACCATCCTTTTCAATATTAGACTGTAACAGTCTCCAAATGCATCCTTCTTCACTGAATATCTCAAACACAAACATTGTTTGAAGGAAAAATCCAAACATACTATTCTCTTAATTAAAATAATTCTAATGTAAATAATTTGGCATTATTATATATGAGAAGTTTGATGTATTATGTTTACATTTATTTACTTATAAATATTCATGTTTAGTTGTTTATTATATAAATAAACACATAAATAGAAATATTTGCATTTTAAATAAGAGACATTTTAAAATGCAATAGATTTATAGGTACATATCTATAAATGGGTCCTGATACAAACATACACAAGTTATATATGCAAACATAGTAGATGTATATCTTATACAGACATATTTATTAAGAACATGTATATCAAAATGTAATGAAATTTTTCTTCCTAATTTTAAGAATTCCAGAGCATTCAAGGCTAAAGGTAAAGGGCTCTACCCCAGTTGCCTTGTACCTAGTACAGGATTATTAAGGTGGCAAATAGCAGTTTCAAGTTTAAATGCCAAAGACAGGAGTTACTTGGAGGTAAGGACTCTGGATGGTGTGTTTTTATTTGAAAACCATGCTAAATGGTTTTCTACCATCACAAATTTTGCTACCCCTAGGAGTGGTATTCTCCAAGAATGAAATGTCCCAAAATATTAAGCCATCAGAACATAGGTAATAAGCAACATGCCTAATGCACCTCACTTAGTCATTTCTTATTTGTGTTTAAAATCTCAGATGGAACTTCACTGCTACTTCCCCTAAGATATTTTAGTAAAGTACATAAAATAGTTATTCAATGCCTATATCAACCATTCCTATTCATCAAATTCAACATTTTATTACCTTTTCTCAAGAAATCAAAACCTAACATTGTGGTTTAAATCTCAATTGTACCCCACTCACCGCCAACACTATTGCCTCTTTCACCCACAGTTCTCATCGGTTAAATGACTGTTTCAGACATGCTCACCATGTGTCAGACACTCAATTCCATTCTAAGTATAGACACAAAGGACAAAACTGGGTTTCAGTTTTGGTGGGGAATGTATTCCCAGGAGGGAGGTCAGATGATAAGGAACAACAAAAAACCACAGACGTGGGTCAGATGAAATGTTTCACAGAGGTAAAGAACCAATACGGGACTGAAGATCCTATGAGATTAAGAAACCTTCTATGATGAAATGATATTTGAGCAGAAATGAGGAAACAATAAAGATGAACTTTGAGCCAGGTGTGGTGGCACACGCCTTTAATCCCAGCACTCAGGAGGCAAAGGCAGGCGGATTTCTGAGTTCGAGGCCAGCCTGGTCTACAAAGTGAGTTCCAGGACAGCCAGAGCTATACAGAGAAACCTTGTCTCGAAAAACCAAAAAAAAAAAAAAAAAAAGATGAACTTTGAAAATAACAAACCTTGTCACGTACTTTGGTTGAGTCAGTTTGACATAGCGAAAGCTGGGAAACTGACCAATGAAGCAATGGGTTTCAAAGGGAACTCTCTTCCTGAAGTATGACATTCTTCTCCCCTAATTTTTATAAATCATAATATCAATCCTCCACTCACCGTTAGTCTTATGTATAGATTCACGTGCACTCTATTAAGCATTACCTTATAGTAAATGCCTTTTAAGATTGTATTCTAGCATAGCTAAAGCCTTTTCCCAGTGTTCTTAGATTCCAGATAGCAACAAGGAGTTTAACCTATTCAATAACCAATTAAGTACTAGTCATTATTTCACCTATCTACAAAAAGAGACTGGAATTCTCACTGAGATAGAAATTCTTATTACAGACTATATTCCGTGCCAACAGCAAATTAAGTAACTATACTGATAAATGGGAATTCTCCAGACATAGATAAGTATTAACAAGGCCTAAGTCCTTGACACTACTTTATTCCTGAGGCCAGGCAATAGTTAATACCCCTCTAGCCCAATTAACTCTAAAGTGCGAAACTCAGGCTGACCCTGAGCAGGTGCTAATCTCTAAGATAAACATAGTCCTTTTGTAGTCACTCCTCTTACATCTGGAGGGATGCTGATCCCTAGCGTAAACTTTGCAGTCACTCCCTTTGCACCTGGGAAACTTCAATGTACCATATCTGTTATGTTTTACAATTTATGATATTCGCTGTAATATAATTAGTGTAAGCTCAACCAAAAGATTACATTCAGATTCAACACCTCTCTTGTGTGTTTGTCTGTCTGTCACATCCTAATCTTTGCCCATCTACTCTAGAGAACCGTTTTACACAGGCACGGGACCCAGAGGGTCTGCAGCAATATATATGTATATATATACTTTGTAAATAAGTAGTAAAGTTATTACTTCAGTGAGAATGCTTTCTATTCACAAAGCTTTACCTGGTCTTTTGTTAGTCTGTTTGCTCTTTCTTTGCTTTGTTGAGATAAGGTCTTACATTAAAGCCCAGGATGGCCTCAAGCTAATTCAATTCTCCTGCCTCACCCTTCAGAATATTGTGATTACAGGCATGAACCACAACACCCTGCTTATCTGTTTTTTATGGGAATTAAATTTTATATTTTCTTATATTTACAATTTCTTCTTGTATATTAATCACTTCAAATATACTATGCAGAGCATTTCAAGGGGTTCTTTCTTTTTCCTTTTTGTTTTAGCTTGAGAATACCTTAAAGATTCTGAGAATAAATTGCTAGTATCAACACAAATGCAAATATCATAAAGCCAGGCTCAAGTTAAATGGAAAAAAAAGCTTTTTATCCCATTCATAATTGAGCCTTGGAAAGAGATAAACTTTTCTTTATGATGAGTAGGGTTTTTCCTCCTTAATTCCTGTTTACACTGGAATTCAGTTGTTTGAAATATCGATGCTAACTCTTATTTTGTACCCATCAAAGACCTCACCTCCAGTTGTTATATATTTGTTAAGTGGAAGTCTACTGAACAAGCTAGCATATATAACTTAATAGATTGTTTTTTACCACTAGAATCTTTCCTCACTATCATGCAGGCTCAGTTTTGAATCTGAAATAGAATTTGTACCATTTATCTAATATTTGTACAATATTTCAAAATTGCTTAGATTTAACATCATGTAAGTTTTAATTGTTCAGTGTCTGATGCGCCATCAGAGTGACCACAGTGAAATTTCACCACTGCTAATTAATTAAACTTAGAGTAGTACCAGGCATCATAAAATGTTTTGCACATGTTCATAAAAGTACTAAATTAGTTCCTGGGACAGATAGTAAGTCTACCATTTGAACTGGCAGTTGAGTTGGAAGGAGGAAACCAAGAAGTGTATGAGAAACATCAAGACAAAAGTCCTATTGGACTTTTCCAAAATAAAGAAAGGAAGAAAGGAAGGAAGAAAGGAAGAAAGGAAGGAAGGAAGGAAGGAAGGAAGAAAGAAAGAAAGAAAGAAAGAAAGAAAGAAAGAAAGAAAGAAAGAAAGAAAGAGAGAGAGAGAGAAAGAAGAGAAGAGAAGAGAAGAGAAGAGAAGAGAAGAGAAGAGAAGAGAAGAGAAGAGAAGAGAAGAGAAGAGAAGAGAAGAGAAACGAGAAACGAGAAACGAGAAACGAGAAACGAGAAACGAGAAACGAGAAACTGTCCTAGAAACACAATAGTCAAAAGCTGCCTGGGAAGGAAAGAGTTGATCTGGCTTGTGCTTCCACATCACTGTTCAACATTGAACAGGACAGGAACTCAAACAGGCAGGAACCTGGAGACAGGAGCTGATACAGAGGACATGGAAAGATACTGCATACTGACTTGTCTTTCATTGCTTGCTCGTCTGCCTTCTTATAGAGTCCCAGACCCCCAGCCAAGATGGCATGATCTACAATAGGCTGGGCCCTCTACCATTAATCACTCATTAAGAAAATATTCTATAGGCTTGTCTAAAGCCTCATCTTATGGAGGTATTTTCTTAATCAAGATTCCCTCTTCTTAGGTGACTATAGCTTGGGTCAAGTTGATATTCATGCCAGACAGCACACAAGGCCTACACCAAATGGAGGAGTTGGCTCATGATGTTAATTATTTGTAACCAAGGGCACAATGAAACCACCAAACTGGACCACTCTGTGGTTAGAAGGAAAGGTTTGGGCGAATAAGATCAAACTGTCAAATGTGTCTGGGAGACAAAGTACAGGAACCTGTCAGGAAAGCAATCCAATTTTATTTGGTAGTCAGTGGGATGGGAATGTTTGAGCTGATATAAGTTGTTTGGATTAACTGAGAAGTAGATGGCCTTGCCCAAGATAGTTGACCTTTGGGGTAGATAAAGGAGGTAGTGGTTTTCCTGGTAAGCACAAACCTACCTTACAAAATTCCTGAGGAATGTTGGATTTAGGCTTCTGTTTATCCAAGAACAGGGTACTTCTGTTTAGTACAGTGTCAGCACCAAAAAAAGTAGGCTAATATTAGTTATAGTGCACTTTAGTGTTTTCCATGCATTTTGGGCATCCATTATGTAACTAAAATTATTGACATGAAATAAAGTAGAATTTATCTAGATTTTGATATCAAGTTCTTTGTGAGGAATGTGTTTCAGTGGTCAATCAAGAAATAAATAAATAAATAATATGTGACTACAAAGTTCTTTTCATGGTCGGATGAATGGGTCTATGTAATGAAAAATTAACTTGATGCTCTAACTCACACAAATTTGGAGCTTCATCAGTTTTTAAGTTTGTTTAAGACAGTAAGTATTTTCTCAGTTTGAGGCTAATATTAGTTATAGTGCACTTTAGTGTTTTCTGTGCATTCTTTCCAAAAGTCCTACATTAATTTACGCATATAATCTTCATGAAAAAACATTTAAAACACTAAGAATTTTGGACACACTGTATTAAGAAACTTAAACAGTTTACAAAAAGTCACCTGGTGGTAGCTTTCTGACTTCAAACCCAGCTATATGTACTGTATGGGGATTGCAGTGAGTTTCATTAAAAGCAAATTTGAAAGATAGCATTGTAATATACCATTGTGTGTGCACTATTATGCATATATGTTCTCTCATGTATTCCTTTAAAATAGTTTAATCAAGAAGAGTATATAAACAGTACAAAATTACCCAAAAGGATCTGTTTCTAATGACTTCAGAAAAGAAGGGAGTGGTGTGGTCGCGGATGTTGTCATGAAATTTAGATCTAGTAAACGTAACAACAGAAAAGCAATGAAAACCAGAATACAATCTGTGCTACAAAGACTCAGCAGCTCTGGAAACTTGGAAATAGCCCCTTCGAATGAGATAACATGTAAGTACCATGTTTTAATGCCTTTTAATTTTAATACATCTTTCAACTTCACTCATTCAAATTCACATATTAATAAAATGATACCTCATTCTTTGTAATTGAACTTTCAAAAGTGCATTACACTTCTAAATATAATAGATAGCTCTCTAATATAGAACATGAAAGAACTCTTTTTTACTTTTTGCTAGTTATAATTGTTTTAAAGATATGACTTTCTTCTTAGATGTAGTAATTTCAATGTGGGAAGGGATCTGCTTCTTAATGTGCACATCAGGGCAATATACTTTAATCTGTTCTAACATGTCTTTTCTATTCTGTTTTGAGTCTTGTATAGAATGAGAGGGCATGACAAAGAAAGCTCGATTATTTTCTTTCTGAAATTGATTAGGTAGTTCTTTAAGGCTGTTCCAGTAGCTTCAGAGGTTGAAATCAAAAAAGAACTTAAGGCTTCACTTGATCTTCATAAAAGTGAGAATCATAATTCCTCACTGATGTCTCCAATCTACTTAAGGAAAATGTGAAAAAGCCTCTTTAATATTTTAATTCTATAAAACTTATTATGAAAAACGTGCAGGTATCACTTTGACAACTGATTTTGATTCCTTTAGATATTTACTCGGCAGAAGATAGCTGGATCATATGGTAGCCATAAATTTAGTCTTTCTTTCTTAAAAATCTCCAGACTGTTTTCCATAACAGCAATGGTAATTAACAGATCAGTTTTGTTGACACTATTTCCTATCACCCAGAATCTGATATGTAATAATCAATAAATAATTGTTACATGACTGAAATAAAGGAACTACGTAATAACAGACATCTCTTTGGTTCTGCCTGCACTGCTTACTCTCAGAAGTCATGACTTTACATTGAGCTCAAGATCAGAAGGGTTTTCATAGCTCCATCCCTGGTCTAGTATATACCTATTACAACAGTACTACTTGTTAAAGTGTTAGAGGCTTACTTAATGATAAATAATCACTGCATTAGACCAACAAAGATCTGTCTTCAAAGTTCTCTGAATGCCTCTATTTCCTTTCTTGAATTCTCTTCTACCCTTCCAACTAAAGAGTTAATGCTTAACTCAGTAAACTACTCCTAGACCAGATGTTCTCAGCCTGTGGGCAGAGATTCCTGTGGAATTCCAATGCTCCTTTCACAGGAGTCACCTAAGATCATCAGAGAACACAGATAATTACATTATGACCCCAAAAAGTAGGGAAAAGGGTCACAGCATTAAGACAGTTGAGAACTACTGCCCTAGACACTGCTTCAATGGTTTCCCTGTTTCTGACTTTAATCACCCATAAACCAGGTCTAAGTAACAAAACGTCACCTCTTCTACACATTAAGGGTTGCTTCCAAAGAACTTCTTGGGTATTGGCTATTTATTTGGCAGTGTGCAGAGAAATTTTGAAAATCAACAGCAGTTTCTACCTCCCAGAAGGAAGAAGGAAGAAAGGGAGGAAGGAAGGAAGGAAAGAAGGAAGGAAGGAAGGAAGGAAGGAAGGAAGGAAGGAAGGAAGGAAGGAAGGAAGGAAGGAAGGAAGGAAGGAAAGAAGGAAGGAAAGAAGGAAAGAAGGAAAAATTCTAAGTGTAAGATAATGGACTTGACAATCAGGAGTAGATATACAGAGCCAGTTGAGTGCACTTCTTTAGCATGTATAAGGCCCTGGGTTATTTTTCAAAACATGAAAAAAAAAAGGAGCCAAGAGAAAGGATTCATTAGATCAAGCCTACCCAGTGTAAAGATAGTGACTGCTATAGGGATCCAGAATGAAAGAGACTGGAAAAGAGATGGACTGGGAGACGTGAAAAAGATCTGCACATCCTAAGACATGGATAGACGGAACTTGGCCTGAAAAAGAGAGAAATGTGGAAAAAGCGAGTTCTCCAATAATCACAATGCTTTGAAAGAACTATGGAACAAGAAGCTGATGGATATCCTATAGGTAACTTTGCTGCTTCCATTAGGGTCCAGAGCCAACTCAAGTGTTTCTTGTTCAAAGAAGGAAGTAAAGCAATCGGTTGGTTTTGCTTATTTATTTTTCCTGCTTCCAACAGGGTAACTTGGCCCTACTGATGCTGACAAAAGCAAATGAAGCACACAAACCTTACGAAACTTCTAGCTGGAAATGATTTTGCATAACCAGTCTTAGAGACCATGAAAACCTGTCTTAGGAAGTTTGGTTGCATTTTATTGAAAATCGGAAGAGTGCCCAATGAAAATTTTAAGTCTGGCAGAATATAATCTGACATAGTTCTTAAAAGTATTGGTCCTATAAAATAACAATGTGGAGGTCAGTTTGAAGATATTATAACTGTACAAATGTCAAACGACCAGAGTAGGGAGCAGCAAAGTGGATGAAGTCATTCGAAGGAATGAGAATGAGAGAAGGAAGATTTTTCACCCATTCCTAACTGCCTATAGATATGGTGTTCTCACTAAGGAGGAAATAGAAGTACCATGTTTTTGGCAAAGCATGTTCATTCGAAGGTTGAGAGGACTATTAGACCTGCCTTAGAAAGCTGTTGTGAATGCAGATCGGGATGTAGGATTACACAGACTGCCACTAAGTGGTACTGGTGTTGGCTTTTCAGGCAACTCCCAACGACCCTGCTACTGACTATTTCATAACACACATCTGACATCGGGGAACACAAATGTTATTTTACTTTCAACCTAGAGTGTCCTTTCCCTTCTTATCTTCAAGAACCATTCCTTAGAGTTTTAAATAGTGCCAATGTTACATCCTTCATGATGGCATGGATCACCCTCTTGGTATTGTTAGCCTTTTCTCCATGTAACTTTTCATTTGAATATTTTGGTTAACATCCATCTGTAAATGATGTGTTAAAAGACCCTTTGTTTTTGTTCCTTCTTGAAAAAACAATGCAATATATAGCAATACTAAAGTAATAAACACATATACCAATGTCTACTCATGGGTGAATTTGAAAAATGAACAACTGGCTTTTTCTATCACATATCACACTGTACCCTAATGACTGCCTAAACCTTCTTTTGCCAAGAGAAATAAGTGACTTTTGGAGCAGAGAAGTCTGCTAAGTATTTCATGAAGCATGTAAGCACAAAACTTCATCAGTTTGAGTACAACAACACACTGGGATGAAGTTGTAAAGAGAGATTTCTAGGGCACATGACTCAGAGGTTATTTCCAAAATCTTGAGGTGGAGCCTGGGAATCTGAATTTCAGGAAACCCTCCCAGTGACCACACCTCTGGTAGTCTCAGCGCTGAGCTTCATGAGAGCCAGGTGAAATGATTTTCAGCTTCTGTTTTGTTGATTTTGTTCTCACCTTTTCTTTCTTAATGGTAGCACTCACTGACCAGGATACAGAAAATGTTTTGACTCAAGGTAAGTTTTTAGAATTTTTGTAAATATTTATTAAATTATTCATGGGTTGATGGATCAATGTTTAAGCAGTTCTTCCTCCTTCTAGAAAAAAAAGAAGGGAAGTGTAGTGAAGGGCAGGCCACTTAGCATTCAACATCAAGCTCCTGCCAGTTTTCTTGGCTGGGAAGCTTTGCTCCTGGGGTTCTAAAGCAATGTTTCTGAAAATGTGTAAATTACATTTGATGACAAAATTCAT
Organism: Mus caroli; assembly: GCF_978045245.1. NCBI lineage: Eukaryota > Metazoa > Chordata > Mammalia > Rodentia > Muridae > Mus > Mus caroli. The sequence continues at coordinate 88,906,977 of NW_028227259.1, read as the reverse complement.
ATAGCTTTTGCAGACCAGCAAAATGGCTTGCTTTGTTGTGGGTTTGGGTTAATCATAAGGTAATAAATTATAGATATGTCTTGTCAGTTGGAGGCCTAGAACCTGAAGGGAAAGTCATTCTGTGCCAAGGTCACCCCAGATATATTATCAGGCTAGGAGGACAGGCATAGAATTGCTAGAAATGTGAACTTTACTTCTCAGACCAGCCGAATGTACTTAGAAGTTAGTTTCAGGTACTTGGATTTCTGATTTATTTTAGATACTTAAGAGGTTTTTTAGTGAGACTCCACTCCACGATATTTTTCAATTCAGTTCTGTGTTTAATCTATAATTATTTTGAATAAAATTGTAATAAAATAATTACTAAGGAATGTATTTGGAGAAGGCTAGAAAGGAACCCACAGCCATGCGTGTTTTTAATGGACATCTAGTTAAACCTCTTATATTGGGAAATTTGTAAGAACACTAGTGCTTAGGGTTAGCAGCCTATTGCCAATAGCAATAGAAATTACTATTTGTGATATACCTCCAGTATTACTGATAAATATTAAACTAAGCATTAGAAAAACTATTGTAAGATTTTGGGTTGAGAAGAACTGAGCAAACGAACCCACCTCAACCCATTTCACCTCTGGCATTAAAATGTTTGTAGGTTTCTTAAGATATTTAAATACAGTTGTATGATAGAGAATCTCCACAGGAATTTTCTAAATGGAAACAGGCACTAGCTTGCCAACATGTTAATACCTTTATGTTGTTGTTGATGATAATGATGTTGTTGTTGCTAGAATGTGGAGCACGTCCAGACCTTATAACACTGTCAGAAGAGAGAATCATTGGAGGCATGCAAGCTGAGCCTGGTGACTGGCCCTGGCAAGTCAGTCTACAGCTCAATAATGTCCACCACTGTGGAGGTGCCCTGATCAGTAACATGTGGGTCCTGTCAGCAGCTCATTGCTTCAAAAGGTGAGGCCACAGGTACTCTTCCATCTGGGAATAATTAAGAAGGAAAGATACTTGATGACTCCACCCACAACACTTATGACTAAATATAATTGGATATTGACACCAGAACAATTCAATGGGACATGTTTCTGAGTCTTTGCTTTTTTTATTCATGGAAACATAATTGTCTTTTCTCCTTTAGCTTAATGGTTTGCTGGTATTTCTCTGTTTCAAATCACAGTTCTCCATTATCGCAAAGGAAAAAATAAAGGATCATACACTAGCGTACTTAATTTAAACACTTGTTATAAAAGTCTGTGGAATTTACACAACTTCTGCTCCCAAATTAGGAGCAACAGTATTATATAAGTGGTAGTGTTACAGGCAGGACAGATTACAGTAATACAAAAAAAAATGTTAAATTGTTGTTATCGAGGGTGGACAGATGGTTAATTGATAAGAGTACTAGTTGCTTGTTCAGAGAATTCAGGTTCAGTTTTCAGCATCCATATGCTGGCTCTCATTTCCAGAGCATCCAATAACCTATTCTGACCTCTTGCAGGCATCAGACATGTAGGCAGTGTACATACATACATACATACATACATACATACAGGCAAAACACTCATACATGCCAAATTAAATAAACAAAATAAATTTTTACTTTAATTTTTTAGTAATAAAGAGTTTTTTTACATTAATCACAGAAGCTAATTAGTAGACTGTCTTTTTTATCAAATTTGGTTGAATACCTACTTTATTAAATACTAGAATGGCTACTCAAGCTTGCTTCTTGGGTCGATTTACTTGAAAAAAAACTTTTTTCCAACCCTTTTAATGTTTACCATTATTACCAGGTAACATAACAAAGGCAGGCCTGTTAGAATTACACCCAACCTCTCAACACAGATTCTAAAAGCTAGAATGTCCTGGGCAGATATCTTCCAACTGCTAAAAAGAAAAAAGAAAAGAGAGAGAGGGAGAGGAAGAGGGAAAAGGAGAGGAAGAGGAGGGAGAGGAGGGAGAGGAGGGAGAGGAGGGAGAGGAGGGAGAGGAGGGAGAGGAGGGAGAGGGAATGGAAAAGGAAAAGGAAACCCGCAGATGCCAATCTAATCTACTATACCCATAAAAACTCTCAATCACCATAGATGCTGTGTTTCTTGTGTGTAGCAGAATGATGGATCCTGGTTTTGGATTCATTATGTTAGCCTGTGTCTTTTTATTGGGGAACTGAGTCCAGTAATGTTGAGAGATAGTAATGACAAGTGATCATTAATTCCTATTATTTTGATGTTGGTGATGTGTGTGTGTGTGTGTGTGTGTGTGTGTGTGTGTGTGTATACATGTGCACGCACACACCAGTGTGTTTCCCTTGTTTTTGTTGGTATGGGCTTAATTATTTTCAGTGTTTTCTTGGGTGTGCTTATCTTCCTTTGGTTGACATTTTCCTTCTATTATTTTCTGTATGGCTGGATTTGTGAATAGCTATTGTTTGGATTTATCTTGAAATATTTTGTTTTCTCCATCAATAGTGATTGAGAGTTTTGCTGAGTATAGTAGTCTAGGTTGGCATCTGTGGATTTTTTTTAGAGGTGGGAAGATATCTGCACAGGCCCTTCTATCTTTTAGTCTCGGTTGAAAGGTTGAAGGTAATTCTGATAGGTCTGCCTTTGTATGTTTCCTGGCCTTTTTCCCTTGCCACTTTCAACATTCTTTCTTTGCTCTGTAGATTTTGTGTTTTGATTATTATGTGACAGGAAGATTTTCTTTTCTGATCCAATCTTATTGGTGTTCTATAGGCTTCTTGTATGTAGGCATCTCTTTCTCTTTTTTTTCTTTATTTTTAATTAGATATTTTCTTTATATACATTTCAAATGCTATCCCGAATTCCCTATACCCTCCTCCCACCCTGCTCCCCTACCCATCCACTCCCACTTCTTGGCCCTGTGTTCCCCTGTACTGAGGCATATAAAGTTTGCAATATCAAGGGGCCTCTCTTCCCAGTGATGGCCGACTAGTCCATCATCTGCTACATATGCAGCTAGAGACACGAGCTCTGGGGGTACTGGTTAGTTCATATTGTTGTTCCACCTATAGGGTTGCAGATGCCTTCAGCTCCTTGGGTACTTTCTCTAGGTTCTCCATTGGGGGCCCTGTGTTCCAACTTATAGATGACTGTGAGCATCCACTTCTGTATTTGCAAGGCACTGGCATAGCCTCATACGAGATAGCTATACCAGGGTCCCTTCATCAAAATCTTGCTGGCATATGCAATAGTGTCTGGGTTTGGTGGCTGATTATGGGATGGATCCCCAGGTGGGGTAGTCTCTGGATAGTCCATCCTTTCGTCTTAGCTCCAAACTTTGTCTCTGTAACTCCTTTCATGGGTATTTTGTTCCCTATTCTAAAGAGGAATGAAGTATCCACCCGTTGTTCTTCCCTCTTCTTGATTTTCTTCTATTTTCCAAATTGTATCTTGGGTGTTCTATGTTTCTGGGCTAATATCCAATTATCAGTGAGTGCATATCTAATGACTTCTTTTGTGATTGGGTTACCTCACTAAGGATGATATCCTCCAGATACATCCATTTCTCCAGAATTTCATAAATTCATTGTTTTTAATAGCTGAGTAGTACTCCATTGTGTAAATGTACCAAATTTTCTGTATCCATTCTTCAGTTGAGGGACATCTGGGATCTTTTCAGCTTCTGGCTATTATAAATAAGGCTGCTATGAACATAGTAGAGCATGTGTTCTTATTACCATTTGGAACATCTTCTGGATATATGCCCAGAAGAGGTATTGCGAGATCCTCCGGTAGTACTATGTCCAATTTTCTGAGGAACCACCAGACTGATTTCCAGAGTGGCTGTACAAGCTTGCAATCCCACTAGCAATGGAGGAGTGTTCCTCTTTCAGGTTACAGCATCTGCTGTAACCTGAATTTTTGATTTTAGTCATTCTGACTGGTAGAATCCCAAGGTTGTTTTGATTTGCATTTCCCTGATGATTAAGGATGTTGAACATTTTTTTCATGTGCTTCTCAGCCACTCAGTATTCCTCAGTTGAGAATTCTTTGTTTAGTTCTGTACCCCATTTTTATTTTTATTTTATTTTTTTGTTTTTGTTTTTGTTTTTTTGTTTGACACAGGGTTTCTCTGTATAGCCCAGGCTGTCGTGGAACACTCTGTGTAGACCAGGCTGGCCTTGAACTCAGAAATCTGCCTGCCTCTGCCTCCTGAGTGCTGGGATTAAAGGCGTGCGCCACCACACCTGGCTTGTACCACATTTTTAAATGGGGTTATTTGAATTTCTGGATTCCAGCTTCTTGAGCTCTTTGTATATATTGGATATTAGTCCCTTATCAGATATAGGATTGGTAAAAATCCTTTCCCAATCTGTTGGTAGCCTTTTTGTCTTATTGACAGTGTCTTTTGCCTTACAGAAGCTTTGCAATTTTATGAGGTCCCATTTGTCAATTCGTGATCTTACAGCACAAGCCATTGTTGTTCTGTTTAGGAATTTTTCCCCTGTGCCCATATCTTTGAGGCTTTTCCCCAACTTCTCCTCTATTAATTTCAGTGTCTCTGGTTTTATGTGGAGGTCTTTGATCCACTTAGACTTGAGCTTTGTACAAGGAGATAAGAATGGATTAATTCGAATTCTTCTACATGATAACCACCAGTTGTGCCAGCACCATTTGTTGAAAATGCTGGGTTTTTTCCCACTGGATGGTTTTAGCTCCCTTGTCAAAGATCAAATGACCATAGGTGTGTGGATTCATTTCTGGGGCTTCAATTCTATTCCATTGATCTACCTGTCTGTCACTGAATCAGTACTATGCAGTTTTTACCACAATTGTGTACAGCTTAATATCAGGCCTGGTGATTTCACTAGAGGTTCTTTTATTGTTGAGAATAGTTTTTGCTATCCTAGGTTTTTTATTATTCCAGATGAATTTGCAAATTGCCCTTTCTTTCAGTGAAGAATGAGTTGGAATTTTGATGGGGATTGCATTGAATCTGTAGATTGCAGGAAAGCCATTTTTACTATGTTAATCCTGCCAATCCATGAGCATGGGAGATTTTTACATCTTCTGAGAACTTCTTCAATTTCTTTCTTCAGAGACTTTAAGTTCTTATCATACAAACCTTTCACTTCTTTACATAGAGTCACACCAAGGTATTTTATATTATTTGTGACTATTTTGAAGGATGTTGGTTCACTAATTTCTTTCTCAGTCCATTTATCCTTTTTGTAGAGAAAGGCCATTGGTTTGTTTAAGTTAATTTTATATCTAGCTACTACACTGAAGATATTTATTGACTTTAGGAGTTCTCTAGTGGAATTTTTGGGGTCACTTATATACACTATCATATCATCTAGAAATAATGATATTTTGACTGTTGGTAGCCTTTTTGTCTTATTGACAGTGTCTTTTGCCTTATAGAAGCTTTGCAATTTTATGAGGTCCCACTTGTCAATTCTTGATCTTACAGCACAAGCCATTGCTGCTCTGTTTAGGAATTTTTCCCCTGTGCCCATATCTTTTGTATCTCCTTGATCTCCTTTTGATTTCGAATTGCTCTGGCTAGAACTTCAAGTACTATACTGAATAGGTAGGGAGAAAGTGGGCAGCCTTGTCTAGTCCCTGATTTTAGTGGGATTGCTCCGAGTTTCTCTCCATTTAGTTTGATGTTCACTGTATATTGCTTTTATTATGTTTAGGTATAGGCCTTGAATTCCTGATCTTTCTAATACTTTTATCATGAATGGGTGTTGGATCTTGTCAAATGCTTTTTCCGCATCTAACGAGATGATCATGTGGTTTTTGTCTTTGAGTTTGTTTATATAGTGGATTACGTTGATGGATTTCCATATATTAAACCATCCCTGCTTCCCTGGGATGAAGCCTACTTGGTCATGATGGATGATAATTTTGATGTGCTCTTGGATTCGGTTTGTGAGGATTTTATTGAATATTTTTGCATCGATATTCATAAGGGATATTGGTCTGAAGTACTCTTTCTTTGTTGGATCTTTGTGTGATTTAGGAATCAGAGTAATTGTGGCTTCATAGAATGAATTGTGTAGAGTAACTTCTGTTTCTGTCTTGTGAAATAGTTTGAGAAGAGTTGGAATTAGGTCTTCTTTAAAAGTATAATAGAACTGTGCACTAAACCCAACTGTTCCTGGGCTTTTTTTGGTTCAGAGACTATTGATGACTGCTTCTATTTCTTTAGTGGAAATGGGACTGTTTAGATCATTAATCTGATCCTGATTTAACTTTGGTACCTGGTATCTGTCTAGGAAGTTGTCCATTTCATCCAGGTTTTCTAGTTTTGTTGAGTATAGCGTTTTGTAGTAGGATCTGATGATGTATTGGATTTCCTCGGGTTCTGTTGTTATGTTTCCCTTTTTCATTTTTGCTTTTGTTAATTAGGATACTGTCCCTGTGCCCTCTAGTTAGTCTGGCTAAAGGTTTATCTATCTTGTTGATTTTCTCAAAGAACCAGCTCCTCCTTTGGTTGATTCTTTGAATAGTTCTTTTTGTTTCCACTTGGTTGATTTCAGCCCTGAGTTTGATTATTTCCTGCAGTCTAGTCCTCTTGGGTGAATTTGCTTCCTTTAGTTCTAGAGCTTCTAGGTGTGCTCTCAGGCTGCTAGTGTATGCTCTCTTTTGTTTCTTTTTGGAGGCACTTAGAGCTATGAGTTTTCCTCTTAGGACTGCCTTCATTGTGTCCCATAAGTTTGGGTATGATGTGGCTTCATTTTCATTAAACTCTAAAAAGTCTTTAATTTCTTTCTTTATTTCATCCTTGACCAAGGAATCATTGAGTAGAGTATTGTTCAGTTTCCATGTGAATGTTGACTTTCTATTATTTATGTTATTATTGAAGATCAGCCTTAGTCCGTGGTGATCAGATAGGATGCATGGGATAATTTCAATATTTTTGTATCTGTTGAGGCCTGTTTTGTGACCAATTATATGGTCAATTTTGGAGGAGGTACCATGTCAGCTGAGAAGAAGGTATATCCTTTTCTTTTAGGATAAAATGTTCTGTAGATATATATTAAATCCATTTGTTTCATAACTTGTGTTAGTGTCCATGTGTCTCTGTTTAGTTTCTATTTCCAGGATCTGTCCATTGGTGAGAGTGGGGTATTGAAGTCTCCCACTATTATTGTGTGAGGTGCAATGTATGCTTTGAGCTTTACTAAAGTTTCTTTAATGAATGTGGCCGCCCTTGTATTTGGAGCATAGATATTCAGAATTGAGAGTTCATCTTGGTAGGTTTTACCTTTGATGAGTATGAAGTGCCCCTCCTTGTCTTCTTGATAACATTGGGTAGGAAGTCAATTTTATTCGATATTAGAATGGCTACTCCAGCTTGTTTCTTCAGACCATTTGCTTGGAAAATTGTTTTGCAGCCTTTTACTCTGAGGTAGTGTCTGTCCTTTTCCCTGAGGTGGGTTTCCTGGAAGCAACAAAACGTTGGGTCCTCTTTTTGTAGCCAGACTACTATTCTATGTCTTTTTATTGGAGAATTGAGTCCACTGATGTTGAGAGATATTAAAGAAAACTAATTGTTGCTTCCTGTTATTTTGGTTGTTAAAGTTGGGATTCTGTTCTTGCAGCTGTTTTCTTTTAGATTTGTTGAAGAATTACTTTCTTGCTTTTTCTAGGGTGTAGTTTCTGTCCTTGTGTTGGTGTTTTCCCTTTATTAGCCTTTGAAAGGCTGAATTCATGGAAAGATATTGTGTGAATTTGGTTTTATCATGGAATACTTTTGTTTCTCCATTTATGATAATTGAGAGTTTTCCCATGAATAATAGCCTGGGCTGGCATTTGTGTTCTCTTAGGGTCTTCATAACATCTGTCCAGGATCTTCTGGCTTTCATAGTCTCTGTTTCTATTATAGTAGATATTGGTGGAAGGTTACCCTCCATGGTCCTGGTACAGTAGGCCCATAATGGGTATGTATTGTGTGTTTTGGATCAGCATCTCTGTATGGTTCAGGATCCCCATGACTGATGAAGGCAAGCAGAGAGGTTAGGGGAGAATTAAAGTTCCCCTGGGATAGCAGATTGCTCAGGACAGCTTGGGGTGCCACATAGGACTCAGTGAGTAGGAAAGGTGGGTGCAGGAAGGGAAGCTAACCTATATGGCTTAGGAACCACAGGTCTGATGGGTGGAGAGGTGGTGGGAGAATGAAAGTTCCCCTGGGATAGAAGGCTGCTCAGGCATCTCCCTGTCTTGGATCCTACTTCCAACTGCCACAGTTCTACTCAATAGCCCTACTGGGCCTAATATATTTGAAATAGTTCTAAATATTCACATACCTATTAAAACTATAGAGTTATTTTAGGTATAAATGCTTTTAATTTATGATGACAGCAGTAGGTATATGTTTTGTATTGTTCTTTATGGTTTTCACCTAATCATGGGAATTCCCATCTGTTTAAACTGCTTCTGCACAAGAGTCCATTATACACAGCCATCATATTTATTTCATATTACTAGGTTGCAGTAATTTCCCACAGGAGTCCATTATACACAGCCATCATATTTATTTCATCTTACTAGGTTGCAGTAATTTCCCACTGTCAAAAAGAACACATGCCCCAACATACACAAGTACATACACGCAAAGGAATACTATCTTTCTATAAATCTTTAGACTTTTTTTGATATGTACTCAGAAGTAGATATGCAACTTGATAAATATAGTATAAAGCTTTCTAAATGTTTAGTTGAATTAGTAATGCAAGAGAACCAACTTCCTCCTAACTGTCATTTGGTAATGGGCTTATGCTTAGTTTTTGTCATTCTTATTAATATATATGAGGTGTTCATTGGTGTAATTTCTTTTACTTGTTAGCCAGTGTGTTTGAACATCTCTTATATTTAAGAAGTGTGTAGGCCTCACTTTCCATGAATTTTCTATTAATATTCCATGCCATTCTACAATGACTTCCTCCTCTGATTACTATTTGTGTAGACATTACAGTTAGGCTTCAAAGCTTGTAGGCATTACCTGGGAGTCAAGGTGGTATAACGTATGCAGTTGGGATGCAGAGACAAAAGGATCTGGAGTTCAAGATAACCCTCAGCCGTCTAACAAGTTCTAAGCAAAACTGGGCTATGTGAGACTATCTCAAAATTCAAATAATAAGCATTATCAATACTTTCTTGTGGTTTCAAATTTACCAGATAAACTTGTATGTATTGTACTTAATTTTGATTTACTAAAACTTTTCTACTTTTTAACCTTACATGTGTCTGTTTAGGGTGTACCTAAAACACTCTATAGTCCCAAGTTACAATACTAATTTCCTACATTTGTATGTTAGAAAATTATCTCTCTATAAATATGTCTATATTTGCATGCACATACACACTATATATACATATGCATTTACATATATACTACTATTTGAATATATCTTTCTTCTCAAAACAACAACAACAATCAAAGCAAACAAGTTAAAATAGAAAAGATAATTACTTCAGAATCCTTTGTTACATGGACAGGAATATCAAGGAAGGAGAAGAAACAATAACATTCCCCTTTACTAGTTGTCATTAACATGTTAGAATACACTCACTGGGAAAGAAAAAAAGGTCAAGCAAATTATTAGTTGAAAATGTGTTTTTGAAAATCTTTTTTTCCTGTATATTTAGAATAAAATTGCTAGACTGCTAGTAAAGAATTCAATACAATTGTGGGATTACAGTTCAGGCAAACATTCATGGGATGTTGGTGGTAAATATAAAACACAGTATATTAAATTCTCAAAGAACTAATATTATTCAAATATGACCCAAAGTACAGCTATGTGAAGTGATGTTGAATTCCCTATTTAATAGCATGTTTTCATCTTTTTGCTTTATTTTATGTTGCTGTTAGCTATCCTAATCCTCAATATTGGACAGCCACCTTTGGGGTTTCCACAGTAAGTCCTAGGCTGAGAGTGAGAGTAAGGGCTATTTTTGCCCACGACGGGTACAGCTCCGTAACTCGTGACAATGACATCGCAGTTGTACAACTTGACAGATCTGTCGCCTTTTCCAGAAATATCCATAGGGTATGTCTCCCAGCAGCAACCCAAAATATCATCCCTGGTTCTGTCGCATATGTTACAGGATGGGGATCTCTCACATATGGAGGTAAGTAGTTCTGGGAAATGAAACAGTTTAACAACAGATCCTCTGTTATTTGTTTCTATGTAAATGTATTTATTTTGTTGTGTTTTGTTCTGTTTTGTTAACATAGGATCTCATTTTAATCCCGGCTAGCTTGGAATCCACTGTGTAGACCAGAATGGCCTCAAATTAATAATCCATCTTAAATAATAGGGATACAGGCTTATACCACTAAATCCAGCCTTGTCAGTTCTCAGATGAGGAAACAGCCTGAGGATAGCCTCTTGTACAGAACCATCTACATCCTGGCCAGACCTGCTCTAGCTACAACTGCTGCCTCAGCAATGTACAACCAGCAACCCTTAGAAACCATAAAGAATTCTAATATCATAACAGGGAAATGTGGAAGGAAGGAATGAAGAAAGTGTTGGGACCTGGAACTCAAGCCCAAGCACAAAGGAGATTTATCTGTCCCAGAGGAACAAAGAGGAGGAGATAAAGGAAAAGAGAGAAGGGGGAGGGGACATGTGAGGGGGAAAAGTACAAGGGAGAGGGAGGAGAGGGACAAAGAACTGCCTCTGGATAGAGAGGAGACAGAAGTGTCCTGTAGGCAAATGGCAGTTCATAAAGGTAAAAGGAGAAAAACCACATCTTGGGATTCATTGGTTAATTTAGATTGGGCAAAAGGGAGTTTTTGATTGTTGGGCTCCAATACTTTGATAGTGAACCTTGGTAGTCACCCTCAGGAGGAGGAAGTTGCTGAAAAAGAAAACGTAACTTGGTGGTTTACAAACATAATCTAATGGTTTTTAACAAGGGCCGGGGGTGGGGGAGAGATTGTAGAGAGGGCAAAGCCTGCCAGAGCCATGTGTGTCAGCGCTTAGGCTGGCTAGAACCCCTTCAATCAGTCCCTTATTAATACAGAAAGTCTATACTTTCTGTGAAGAAAAGGAGACTTAAGATTATGACCTGGAGTTTTAATAACCCTTAAGGTATGGCCTTTAAGTTATTCTGGTATAAAATGAGTCCTGCAGCCACAGCAAGAACTCCATGTATAGATATAAATTGATCATGTTCATTCATTGGATAAATAAAATTGGAATTAAAATAAACACAATTTAAAGGAAGAATTATGGTCAAGAAAAAAAATCACTCTATTAAGTGGAAAATGGAAAAGAAACATTAGCAGTTTCCTTGGACTATTGCAACCATGGTAAGACATTTAAAAAAAAAAGTCTTAATTGTCTCGTAAAATATTTCATTCTCTTCCTTTGAACCAAGTAACTTAAAATAATAGGTCAAGCTCATACCAATCATGGAAAATTGTGACAGTGCTCAGGGAGCACTGATAGCATAGATTCATTCTTTAACTTTAAAATCTGACTGATTTCTCTTTTGTTCCAAAACGTTCACTGATATGTAGTTTTCTAATCCAAAATCCATATGTGAACAGTTTAAATAGGGTAAGTCGATTTTAACATAAGTTAAAATTGTTGTTGTTGGGTTAGATTTGTTTGTTTATTTGGTTTCTTTGTTTTTCAACTTTCATTTTTTATTAGGTATTTATTTCATTTACATTTCCAATGCTATCCCAAAAGTCCCCCACACCCTTCCCCACCCACTCCCCCCCACCCACTCCCACTGCTTTCCACTGATGGCCGACTAGGCCATCTTCTGATACTGCAGCTAGAGACACGAGCTCCGGGGAGTACTGGTTAGTTCATATTGTTCCACCTATAGGGTTGCAGATCCCTTTAGCTCCTTGGGTACTTTCTCTAGCTCCTCCATTGGGGGCCCTGTGATCCATCCAATAGCTGACTGTGAGCATCCACTTCTGTGTTTGCTAGGCCAAACTAACAAACACCAACACTTCGGTGTTTGTCTTTTTGTGACAGATTCTCATTGGTAGCCCAGGTTGGCCTCAAATTTACTATATAACTAAAGCTGACCTTGACCTCCTCGTGATTCTATATTTACCTCCTACATATTGGGATTACAGTCATGTGTCACCACACCTAATAATTTATTAACTCTAAGAGAATAAAGGAAAATATATCACAAACTCAAAAAGAAAAGAAAATCTCATCTCCCTTCTCGCCTACAACAGTCTTGCTCAGATTTACTCTTCCGTGCATCTTCTGGTGCCATTCTTCAAAATATATAATGTTTAGGATATTCATGTTCATACTCAAATTTGGCATAGAGTCATTGAGTCATATTTTCTGAGGTCTGGTTCCTTTCTGTTTTTTTATACTAAATAGGCAACGCAGTCACAAATCTAAGGCAAGGAGAGGTCAGAATAATAAGTTCAGAGGAATGCAATACGCCAGCTGGTTATGGTGGAAGTGTCTTGCCAGGAATGCTGTGTGCTGGAGTGCGTTCAGGGGCCGTGGATGCATGCCAGGTAACAACATTATCTCTGTCAGCATTGAGAAGTTTATAAGCATTGTCAAACACATCACCCTGTGACAGGAGAAAAGATAACAACATTTACAACATACAATTCTTCTCCTCAAAAAAAAGAAAAAATGTATGCCCTTAATTTTAGAGATAAAATTCTATTTTAAATTTTATTTAGCACAAAAATACTAATTGTTAATTACTATGGATAGTCAAACCAATATAATGTAACATGGTAGATACAATTAATAATAAAGTATTGTATGTTTCAAAATTTCTAGGCCAGCCTGGTCTACAGAGTGAGTTCCAGGTGTGGTGGCACACGCCTTTAATCCCAGCACTTGGGAGGCAGAGGCAGGCAGATTTTTGAGTTCGAGGCCAGCCTGGTCTACAGAGTGAGTTCCAGGACAGTCAGGGCTATACAGAGAAACCCTGTCTCAGGAAAACAAAAAACAACAAAAAGATGTATACAATATTTTAATTAATTGAATTCCAAGATATCCTAAATTGTATAATAAGTAGAAAAGGAAAAGAGAGAAAAGAGATAGGGGAGGGGGGAAGGAGTGGGAAGAGGAAGGAATGGGAGGGAGGAGGAGGGAGGAGAGAGAAAAGGAAGAGGAAGGAGAACAGGAAAGAAAAAGAAAGAAATGGAAAAGCAATGAGCTTTTTCTAGCCTGTTAATTTTTAAATTAAATGTCCAAAAATCAAATAGTAAATGTACAATTATCTCCTTAGAGTAATGAGTATAAAATTTAATAGTAAAAGTTTAATTAAATCAATGACACTTAACAGATTCTATTCCTTTATCCGAAATGAAAGCAATGGAGTCATAAGAGCAAATAGTTCAAAAATTAAACATCATTATGAATATTCTAGTTTCTTCAGGAATCCACCACTATTCTTCTTGATGAACTGTATGCAGCATAAAGCTTATTCTCCCCATTCAGTGCTTTTAGCTTTAAATTTAGCCTGCATACTTTTGAAAAAGTGGCAGTATGTACAGAGTACTAGAACCCGAACCAGAAGTGGTTTCCCCAAATGATACATTTTTAACAATTTCAAACAATGAAAAGTAGAGATTTGGGTATCGATTATCAAGAGACTATTATTTATCTACTGGGATTTTTGTTCCCTTTATGTGAGAGGTTCCCACCTTCCATACAAACAATTTTCAAGTATCATGAAAGGTTTCTAAAGATCCCATCGGTTAGATAGTAACCCAGGCTGCCGACTTCACATCTACTGAAAAGATTGGTTACAACATCTTGAGGAGACAACAAACTAAAATGTTCTTTTCAGTCTTAGTCTTGCAAGCCCTCCATATCGGCTTCTTCATATACATAGTCTGCCCTTTCATTTCAGGCAGGTTCATGATGTCACTACCGTGAAATTTTCCCTGATCCACCCCGGGCCTCACTGACTGTACTCTAAACACACAGAACTTATGCCTCAAAATTAAAAAGAAAGATATAATAAGTGAATAATACTTTACATAAATGTTTACAAGATAAATTTCATACATTCTTTCAAAGATATATCTACTCTCACGTCTGGGTAACATTCTGTGTGTCAATACAACCAGATATTCCCTGATTCATCAGGTTGAGAAGAAAAAGAACGCAGGTTCAAAGGTCACACACTAGGCCGAGAAACTAACCCGACGTTATGTGGCCCTCAGAATTACCATTTGCTGCTCCATATTGGATAAGATACAATACAGAAAGCTTTGCCACTATAGTAAAAAAAAAAAAAAAATAGCATAAAACATAACAATGACACACTGAGGATTTTATGCACTGTGTATGTCTCATCCAAAGGAATGAGGCACCAGCCGCCCCATGCAGCACTTGCCAAGCGAGTTGGTGATTCTCGTACTGACCTTTCTCTCCATCTAAACCTTTAATTAAATAGGTATGGAAAACCTAACTACTATGAACCATCAGATGAATGGCTAACTTTTCTATACACACATTTGGTAATAATAGCTGGGTTTTATTAGTACTGACTATACACCAAACTCTGCCCAAAGTGCTTTGTGTGTTAAGTTTACTTAAACACATTTTTTAAATGCCATTTATTAATAAAAGTATTTCAGCGCAGATTTGTTAGAGAGTTCCCTGGAGTTCACATACCTGATAGGTAGAGGACTCGCGCTCAGGCTACCTAGCTCCGGAATTCACAGAATTAACCCATAGTACCGTATCCTCTAAAGGTACCTCTCTAATTGAATGATTACATGTATAAATGTTTCTAGGCAGTTATTGCTATTGGCTGGTAAATAACTCATAAGAAAGGCTCTACTTACTGTCATAAAAATTTCTTTTCAGTTATTCACAAAAAGAATAGAGGTGGGTGATTTACTGTACATCGGGTCTCATACCAGGTGGTAAAGAAAGGTTGGTAAGTGACATATGTAGAGACTCCTTCATTCAAAAGCAATTTCCTTAGCATCTTCTAGATGCTAGAAACCGAGGTTTCAGGCAGTGTTCAGAACAAGGATGCTTCCGTCCCTCATGGAATTTACTACAGGGCTGCTAACACAGACACTGGCCAAGTATCAAAATTAGTACAAGGAGTGCTAACACAAGGAGATCTGTCCAAGGGGAATAAGCACGACTTTTTAGAAGCAGCGATATAGACGCCACACCACATGCAATCACAGGAGGAATCCAATTGGGCCCGAAGCCAGAAGCACAAAGAAAAGAGGAAGTCACAGAAGCCTTCCGGGAGGGGAGGCCTGAGAAGACTAAGAAGCAGCAAGGAACTAACTGAAGGAAGACTCACTCACGAGCACTTTAGTCAACCTTACTTGTATACTTGAAGGGTTTCCGTCTTTTTTTTTTTTTTTTTTTTTTTCATGGCTTGGCATGTTTCAAGAAGACATATGCAGATATATTAGCTTGGACTTTCTCGACTGCCATAGAAATAGACGATTTCAAGTTTGCTTTTGCATTTAAATAAATCATTTGTTTTGTTCTCTTCAGGGTGATTCAGGTGGCCCACTTGTACAAGAAGACTCAAGGCGGCTTTGGTTTGTTGTGGGCGTTGTGAGCTGGGGATATCAGTGTGGCCTCCCAAATAAGCCAGGCGTGTATACTCGAGTGACAGCCTACCGCAACTGGATCAGACAGCAGACGGGAATCTAGTGCAACCGAGGAAAAAAACGTGCCGTGAGGTCTGTATCCGAGTGTGACTGACTCAGATGCCATGGCTTCACATTTCAACTGCAAAGGAAACTGGAAATGTCCCTTCTGAACCTCCCATTACATAAATATGGTTTAACTGTTTAGTATTTCTTTGTCGGTACAAATTTTTACTTTCTTGAGGAAAAAAAAAAACATGAACATGGCTAAGTAAGAAAAGAAATATGTAAGGCTAGTAACAGGAAGAAGTTTATTACATGGGTGGTCAGGTGTAGTAGTGAGAAGTCAGATACGTTAAGTCAGTAATTTACAGAAAATAATGTCAGGTAGTTCTAACGTTAAATATGTGAGGCCACAGAACAAATAGTGTTAGAACTGTAGCCATCCCAAGTATCTAACATTTGTTTTCAAGTGAAACTAAGAAACAGACTTACAAATAGTTTTAATGGTGAATTTTCATTTTAAATATTTTATCTACATAGAAAGGACATATCTCCTCCATGGAGAAGCTGAGGTGATGAATCCTCACAGCCTCTTCAGCTATATTTGCAACCACAGGATTTGTTGGAAAGAAATCCCTACTACCAACTTCCTATTGTTGGCATTATTTTTTAGAGTAACACGACGCACAATAGCAAAATTTAAGTAAAAAATTAAAAGTTAATGATGAAGAAGAAGTAAAGAGCTTGTTTGCAAAGACAAAAATTAAACAGATTAATATCAATAAATCTGGAGTCAGAAGGATCTCAGATTCATATTCTCTCTGTATCTCCTTGCGTGTCTCTGTGTGTCTCTCTCACATACACATACACACACATTCTCTCTGTGTATCTTTGTGTCTCTCTATCTCTCTGTCTTTCTCTGACACACACACACACACAAACAATCACCAAAAAATACAAATTAGATAGAATCAATTAAAATCTAATGCGAAGCCAGGCATGGTGGCACACACCTTTAACCCCAGCACTCAGGAGGCAGAGGCAAGGCGGATTTCTGAGTTCGAGGCCAACCTGGTCTACATAGTGAGTTCCAGGACAGCCAGGGCTATACAGAGAAACCCCCTGTCTCATAAAACCAAAAGAAAAAAGAAAAAATAATCTAATGTGACAACAATGTATATGACTTGATCACAAATGGTCCAAGTTTTTATTGGCACCCACTGTAGCTAAAGCTTGGTTGTGCATGGGCACCTGTGTGTCACAGCTTCTCTCTAAGAGCTATCTCCTTATACTTAGAGATAAGGGAAGTTAAAGGCATCACAATGAAAACCTTTTGCTCTTCATGAAGTAAAATTAAAATCAAATTCCTTTGACAGAGAAAGGTTTGAAAATGTAACCCACTCTTGGAAAGAAATATACACAAATCTATCTTGGGCACATTTTCTTTCAAATAAACTCTTTTATAATCTTTCCTGCCTAATTATTTATGGAAGTTGTGATTGCTGAAGGATGAGCTCAAACAACTTATTTTAATTGGTTGTCTAATAAGAGAACGTGTAGCCAGACTCACTCTAAAGGCTGGGTATGTCCCGCCACCTATAATCAAGCTCTGTAACTGAGGTAGCGTCCAGCTTGTCACGCCCTTGGTACATCCTGTGAAGACAGCATTAAACTGGTTATTCAGAGAAAAGCCTCAAGGGGAGGGTGTTTGTGCATGAGTGTACATGTTACTTGTATGTGAGTGCACATAAGCTGTCACATAACAGACATGCTTGTGTTTATTCCTATGTTAGAACTTACTTCAAAGGTAAGACTTACTTTACAGAGAATAAAGCAAAATTCTTAAAATATTAAGATGTTGCTTTGCAAAATATATTCATTTTATAAAGAGATTTTTTTTTAAACCAAGGGAACATATGCAGTCTGGTTGTCAAAGCTCCTTTCTCTCTCTATCTCTCCTTTCCCCCCTCTCTCTTCCTCCCTCCCTTTTTCTATCTTTTAGTTACCGATATATTACACCTTACAGAGACTTAAGTGACTTCATGAAACTAAATCTGAACTTTACAGAGACATGGTAATGCATAAATTCTTGCAGATCTTAAAAATTCATGCTGAGTTCTTAAAGAAATTTCTTAGGATCATAACTGAGTTACAAAATTATTAATGCTAAGAAAACTCAAATGCACCATATGTAGTCATACACATTAGCCAATTTTAACAATGGAGAAGTAAGTTTTTTATATTCAAACTAGGGTTAAAATAGTCAATATGATTAATAAAAAGATAAATAATCTAAGAAAGCTTAGAGTTAACAATTGACTATAAATTAAACTTAGTTTAAATTTCCATTTCATAGTTTAGCTTGTTCATTTAATAAGTGGATTGAGCCCTACCTCTGTCTTCTGTGGTCTCTCTGAGGCATGAATGAAATAAAGGCAAATAAGTGTTGCTCTTAAGGCAGTCAGGCAGCAGTGATGTACGTGTTCAGGCAGCAGTGATGTATGTGTTGTGCGATGTAATATAATTAGTAAAACAAAAAATAGCACATTTACTTTAAAAAAATAACAAAATAATTGGGAATACCTCAGAACCAGCAGAAAATATAATTATTCTATAACAAAATGAAAAATAAATCGTCAAGAGCATCAATATGCCACAAGCCATGACAATCACCCTCTGCTCTAGGGAAGGGGAACAGGTAACATCTTGAACCAGATCTATCCTTCACTATTCACTTCTATTTTCCTCATTTTCTAAAAATAAAATGATTCAGAACCCTGAATAGATTTTTATTTCTAAAAATAAAGTTTTACATTTACATTTAATAAAAAAATAAAAAATAAATTCTGAGCTGGAGAGACATACTAATGAATAAAGTGTTTGCTCTATCTGTATGGAGTCGTGAGTTCAATCCTAAGAACCCATATTAAAAAAACAACAAAAAACTGAATACTGTGTATGTGCCTGTAATGCTAGCACTGAAGAGGCAGGCGCAGGTGGCCTCTTCACCTAACTGAATTGATGAGTCCCAGTAAGAGATCCTGTCCCCAAACCACCAATATGGTCATCTCTGAAGAAACAGCACTCAAGCCTCCACGTGGATGCAAACATATTTGCATGTATACTCACACATACACAGGATCATTACACACAGACACACACGCGCACGCACACACACACACACAGAGATACACACGCATGCACACAGCACACACTAAATCTGTCCTATTGCTAGACAATTATTTTGACTAATCTTCTAAAGAAAGAAAATCCTATCTTCAGTGAAAGCAGCCCTCTTATGGATGAAGTTCATTTTCACGAAAGATTACACAGTGAAAGCTGGATGATCACATCAAGAAATATGGAGAAAACTATTTCTGGAAATAGTTAGATGTAAAATCAGGTCAATTCCAAGAACTTATCCCAATCTAAAAGGTTACAAAAAATAAGAAAATAGTTTTAGGAATATCTCTGCAAGACAAAAAGATTGCTAAGTATTGGGAGCATATATACGTTTATATGTTTAACAAAAACAAACATTCTATGGAATCAACCAATCTGAATTATGATTAAGTGGTACAAAGCTGTTGGCGTAACTAACCAGTGTCCGACTAAGATGGAACACGTTCCCAACACTGCTTGGATGGCTAAGAAACTGACAATAGAAAGCACAGATAGTGATTCAGGGGTGGGGGTGGGGAATCAAATACTACTGTTCCACTAAGAGAACATAGAAATAAAATGACTCCTAGTGACATTCTGTTATACTCCTTACTTGGCCATCATCAGAGAAGCTTCCTCCTGCAGCAGATGGGAACAAAGACAGAGACCCACACTCACACAATTATGCAGACTGAGAGACCTTCGGCCCTAAAAGGAATGTCTCCATCAAATCCTTACCTGCAGGGCTCAGAGAATTCTGTAGAACAGGAAGCAGGAAGAACGGAAGAGCCAGAGTAAACAGAAGACACAAGGGAGTCAAGGCCTTTATACACACAATAAAGTATGGCAAACACATGAACTCAGAGGGACTGTGGCAGCAGGCACAGGGCCTGCAACGGTCTGCACCAGGGAGGGTTCTAAAAAAAAGATGTTTAAAAAAAGAACAGTTTTAATATGACATATTTGAAGTTTGATGACTTGAGAGAACTTAAACAATCAAAGTTACTGTATTCAATAAGGGTAATGTTTAAAATAAATGGAAAGATAAAGATGTTTATAGATAAGGACAAACTAGAGCAATTTGTGATCTTACTCAGCTTTGCTGGAAGTTTCTTAAAGGAACCTACAGAGGATAAAGAAAGAGTCAGTCATGAGAAGACAGGAAAGAGTGGATTTCATGAAAATAATAATTAAGAAGGATAGGAAAGATTCAATCACATACAACTTATACAACCAGCAAAACCCCGGTATGAATAGAGAGAAATAAAATAACAAACACTATCTAAACCAAATAGGAAAATATTAACAAAATTATAGCAATCACCAAACTTCTCTATGTATAAATGGCTTAAATAAATACAAATGGTCTAGTGTTCCAATCACAAAATACTAACTGTATGTATAGATTAAAACTCAAGACCCAAAGTTTGTGACCTTTAAGAAATTTATAGTAGCCAGAAGCTGGAAAGAACCCAGATGCCCCTCAACAGAGGCACATTTACACGATGGAGTACTACTCAGCTATTAAAAAGAATGAATTTATGAAATTCATAGGCAAATGGATGGACCTGGAGGGCATCATGCTGAGTGAGGTAACCCAATCACAAAAGAACTTACATGATATGTACTCACTGATAAGTGGATATTAGCCCAGAAACTTAGAATACCCAAGATATAAGATACAATTTGCAAAACACATGAAACTCAAGAAGAATGAAGACCAAAGTGTGGACACTGCCCATTCTTAGATTTGGGAACAAAACATCCATGGAAGGAGTTACAGAGACAAAGTTTGGAGCTGAGACGAAAGGATGGACCATCTAGAGACTGCCATACCCGGGGACCCATCCCATAATCAGCCTCCAAACGCTGACACCATTGCATACACTAGCAAGATTTTGCTCAAAGGACCCTGATATAGCTGTCTCTTGTGAGGCTATTCTTGGGCCTAGCAAACACAGAAGTGGATGCTCATAGAGAGCTATTGGATGGATCACAGGGCCCCCAATGGAGGACTAGAGAAAGTACCCAAGGAGCTAAAGGGATCTGCAACCCTATAGGTGGAACAACAATATGAACTAACCAGTACCCCCCGGAGCTCGTGTCTCTAGCTGCATATGTATCAGAAGATGGCCTAATCGGCCATCAGTGGAAAGAGAGGCCTGTTGGTCTTGCAAACTTTATATGCCTCAGTACAGGGGAACACCAGGGCCAAGAAGTGGGAGTGGGTGGGTAGGGGATGGGGCGGGGAGGGCATGGGGGACTTTTGGGATAGCATTGGAAATGTAAATGAAGAAAATACCTAATTGAAAAACAAAAAAAAGAAATCAATCTCACTAGCAAAGACACACAGAGACTAAACATGGAAAGGTAGGAGCACACATACTTATATCTGACAAGATAGTTATCAAGTCAAAATTACAAGATATTTTAAAAGGTCACTATATATTAATAAAAAGTAAGAGTCCATCAATAGCACACAGCAATTGGAACACCTTGTGCACTGAATGTTGGGACCTAATTTCATAAAAGAAATACAAAGGATAAATATGTGCAAGTAACTTCAGTGTCCACTGGCATTCATTTACCAATCAACTAGACAAAATGTCCAAGAAGAAACTGCAGAGTTATATTGTATCATATTCAAATATATTTTGAGGAATCTATAGCATATTCCATATAACACTCATAGAATACACATTCTTCTTAACTACTTCTGGAATTTTTTCTAAAATATATTACATTTAGGACATAAGGTTTTGCCAAAATAATTTGCTGTAACTTATCAAATGATATTAGAAAAATAGAAACCAATCATGACCTTCCTTCTTGTTCAACTTCGTAGGGTCTGTGGGGTGTATCATGGGTGTTCTATACTTTTTGGTTAATATCCATTTATCAGTGAGTACATAACATGTATATCATTTTGGGTGTGGGTTACCTCACTCAGGATGACATTTTTAAGTTCCATCCAATTACTTGCAAAAAAGCATGATGTCCTTGTTTTTTTAATAGCTGAATACTGTTCCATCGTGTATATGAATCACATTTCCTGTGGTTCCATTCTTCGGTAGAGGGGCATCTGTGTTGCTTCTGGTTTCTATCTATTACAATTAGGGCTGCTATGGACATAGTAGAGCATGTGTCCTTGTGATATTGTGAAGAGTGTTTTGTGTAAATGTCCAGGAGCAGTACATCTGGATTTTCAGGTAGCATCACTGTCCTCTGAGAGGCTCTACCAGCAGCTGACTGAGACAGATGCAGAAACCTACAATCAAGCCCTGGACTGAGGTCATCAACCCCTATGGAAGAGTTAGGGGAAGGACTGAAGGAACAAAGGGGCTGGCAAACCCATAGGAAGACTAACAGTGTCAACTAATATGGACCTCTGGGATTCGCCAAGGCTTAAGCCATCAACCAACTAGCATTCACAGGCTGGTCCAAGGTCTCTGACAAATATGCAGCAGAGGACTGCCTTGTCTAGCCTCAGTGGGAGAGGATATGCCTAATTATGTGGAGATTTGATGACCCATGGAGGGGAGGATGCCCAGTGGGGAGCAACATCTCAGAGGTGAAGGAGAGGGGTAAAACTGGTAGGGGAACCAGGAGGAGGCAACTTTGGAAATGTAAAAAAATAAAATAAATGATTAATTAAAAAAAGAAAAAAAAAAGAAATCAGTTGTGAGAGAAAACTCAGAAGCTATACAATTAATTATGTAGAGCTTGAAGAATAAGCTATTATTAAAGTGTGTGTTTGTGTGTGTGTGTGTGTGTGTGTGTGTGTGTGTTTGTATAGTGTTGCATGGGAGTTTATTTGCACGTGTGGGGACATATGTGTGTGAAGGTGTGCATGTTCACACCTGTTTGTGTGAGTGTCCGGAAATAACATTGGGAGTTTTTTCCAATCACTCTTCACATTATTTGAGACAGTCTCTTGCTGAACTTGGAGCTTGCCAATCTAGCTGGTAAAACTCTCTTGGGGGTGGGGGAGGAGGTCCTTAACTCTGCCTTACTAGTACTGGAATTACAGGCAGCTGTCATTTCTGCCATGTTTTAGGTAGGTGTTGGCAACCTGAACTCTTGCTGGACAAGCACTTTATCCACTGTGCTATTTCCTTATCCTTGAACAGTACTTTCTTGAATGATGAGTACATCACTGAATAAATTTGGGGTGGTATTTTTTTCTAGATTAAAATATATAATTTATCAGGAAAAGAAAATTTCATGACTTTATATGCTAAAATCACAAAGAAATCGAATAAACTCTTAGAAAAAGAAGAACAATGGGTAAAAATAGATACAAAGAAATACTGTAAAATGGGGTGAAATAATGAAATACAGACTAAAAAGAATCCAACAGGATAAATGAAGGAAAGAGCCAATTCTTTGAAAAAGTAACAAAGATTGATTAAACCCTCAGTCAAACTATTAAAAAGGAAAACAAACCTAATTAATAAAGTTAGGTGAGGTGAGGTGGTGTACAATTTTAATTCCAGTACTCAGGAGGCAGAGGCAGGGGGGTCTCTATGGGTTCAAGGCCAGTCTGGTCTACAGAGTGTGGGACAGCAAGAGCTACATAGTGAGATGACAAATAAACAAGCAAACTAATAAATGAATAAAATTAAAAATAAAAAGGAAATATTAATACAACTGCCAAAGAAATGAGGTCATTAAAGAAAACATAGTCGAGGATGCTGGGAAATCTAGAAGAAATAATGACATTCTTACACACAGGTGACCTACCAAACTTAAATCTACAAAATAAACCACTTTCATAGATACAGCATGGACAGAATTTTGTCATGGCTTCCAACAAAGAAAAAGCCCACTACCAGAGATGAATTAATTGTAAATATTACCAGATAATTAAAGGAAAAATAACACCAATGCTTCTCAACTATTAATAATGAGAGAGAAAGAGAAGGATATTAAGCTCATTCTATGAAGTTAAGATTATTCTGATAAGCTGAAGGGGTTTGAAGCCTCATAGGAAGAACAACAATATCAGCCAACCAGACACACACACCCTCTGAGGGAATAAACCACCATCCAAAGAGCACACATGGAGGGACCAATGGCTCCAGATGCATATGTAGCAGAGGATGGCCTTATGTGGCATCAATGGGAGGGGAGGCCCTTGGTCCTGTGAAGACTCGGTGCCCTAGTGTAGGGGAATGCCAGGGTGGTGAGGCACTAGAGTGTGGGTGGGTGGGGAACACCCTCATAGAAGCAGGAGAAAGGGAGATGGAATATGGATTTGTGGAATGGAAACCAGGAATAGGGATAACATTTGAAATGTAAATAAATAAAGTATTCAATAAAAAAGAAAAAATTAAAAGAAAGATTATCCTGTTATAATACAGGCAATACAAGGAGAAGAAATAAATGAGATACAAACAGAAAAGAGAGAAGGACACTAATTGCATAACACTATACTTAAAATACTGTGTCAGAAAGCACTTACAGTTAATTAAACAGTTCAAGTAAAGCAGAAAGGGATATAATCAATATAGAAAAATCAGTGTGTCAATGATGGATTTGTCAAGACAGATATCAAAGGAAAGGTTCTATTCACAATAGCTTCAACAATTAAGAAAAAAAATATTTACATGAGGCATGCACGGTGGCATTTGCCTTTAATCCCAGCACTTAGGAGGCAGAGGCAGAGGCAGGAGGATCTCTGAGATTGACTTCATCCTGTTCTAAAAGTAAGTTCTAAGGCAGCCAGGTCCTTACAGAGGAACCCTGTCTTGAATAGGAAAGAAATGGAGAGAAAGAAAAGAAAAATATTTGTAACAGATAGTTCTCAAAAGGATAAATAAAAGCTTCCAGTAAACTTATGGAAAATATTTCAACATCTATGGTTCAAGAGAATAAATACTTGTCTTCACGTAGTCAATTGTGGACTCATGTCTTTACAATTATATTCACATACATACTATATTCCTATTTCTGACACTCTAACTCTTTGAATGACTTTATGAGGTCACCAGCAATTATCCACTACTTCTCCCCAGAGAAACCAGGAATTAATATGTAATATGCCCTATGTCATGGAATGAAGCATAAACCATGTGAGGGAAAAAAAATTCTCTTGGAATGAGTAAGTAAATTTCTTTCACAAATAATTATGATTCCTGGTGGATAAAAATCTAATCATTGAAAGTATCAGCCGACCTAATAAACATAATAATGATGATAATTATAAAAGTTACTTATGAAACAGACCTCCCATGTAATAAATCTGAGACAAGTGTTGTTATTAATACTATATCTTGAAGAGGAATCACCTGAGGTTCAGAAAAGCCAAATAACACGTCTAAGATCACAGAGTGAAGAGGGTAGGGTCTGAAGTCAGGTTTTGAGACTCTAGCCTTGTGCACTCACCTCTTATAAAGTTAATTGTTGGTGTTAACTGAAGGGTTCACATATAAATTCAATTCTTATTTCCTAAGCTGCGTTTCCAATCTAATAATCACTAAATCCAATTTTCTTAATACAATAATTGTCATGCTCTTAGGCCAGCTAGATGGCCCAACAGGCAAAAGCATTTGCCACCAAGCCTGATGACTTGACATATTCCTAGTACCTAAATGGTGGAAGAAGAAAATTGCAAGCTTTCCTTTAACCTCCAAATGTTCATGGGACACATGCACTCTCACCCATACATATACACATACAAACAAACACGTGAATTAGTAAATGTAATCAATAGCATTGCTCTCAGGAGTGCCCACATGATGAGCATCTTTGATCTCCATTGCGCCTGGTCTAATGTGCACCAGTCACTACCTAATGTATCCCAATCCCTACCTACTGTACCCCAAGCCCTATCTAATGTACTCCACTTCATACATTTGTTGTACAGTAAAGTTGTAGGAGATTCATAGAGCTCAAGAGCTTCAAATGATAAGAAACCTCAAGAGATAAATATGATTTGGAGAGACAAATGAAAATGGCAAGAATTCACTGATTCTTTTAAGCATATACACAGATGTAGTGTTTGTGATGACGAATTAAGCACAATTAAGGTATAAATGTTTTGATGATGTTGATAGATCTCTGATCAAGCTCCTATCAGCAAATGGAACACATACTTCATCACCATCATCATCATTATTATTAATGTATAATTATTCTTTCCATAGTTTTATCATGATATCTCTGATTATCATTACCTAAACATGTTTTGAGGAGGAGCGGAGGAGCGGAGCACACGCATCATGAGGCGGAGCCTCTTTTAAAACAACCACTGCCTGCTGTGAGTGCAACACACCTGTAATCCCTGCATTTGGAAGGATTGCAAGTTCAGAGCTTGCCTGGGCTACATAGTGAAACTCTGCCTCACTATATGAAATAGTAACAAAGAAAGAAACAGAAAAGACTATTAAACAAGTAAACCCTTTCTCCTGCAGCATATAAACTAGAACCTTCCTTACACCCTTACTGTGTCCCTGGTCTCTAGCAAATTCAGTTTTTAAAACATAGTTGAACATTAAGATGTGTCCTATCTTGCCTCAACACCAATATCAAAATTGGCCATGAAAAGCCAGAAAGCTGTCCAAAATGTGGAAAATTGCTAGCTAAAGCCATATATCTTTTAATTAAAACTCAACACCCTGTAGATTTCAGAGTATCAAACATTCTTTAAAGAGCACTAGAATTAAAGCGGCAGTAAAAATTTCAGGAGGGACTTCATGGAAGGATGATACATGGTTGCAAGAGAGTTATGGGTTGGAAAACATTCAGATATTAATGGAAGGTTAGGGCTTCAAGAGCCACTGGCTGTTCACAGGGGAACCGAAGAGAAAGCACCACATGTTTTAAGAAGTGAAGTCTAAGCAAGACAAGAAGTGGAAAGAGACAACTGTCTTCAGTGCAGGACATGCAAACCCACGCTCCTTACAACTTAATTTTAAATTTTGCATGCCCCCCCAACTGGGCTGATATGACTATTTATTATTTATGGATTGGCATACACACAGCTCCCAGTTTACTAATGTTTTAAAAAATTAATTAATAAATGTTTGGAAAGCACTTTGAAGATGAAAAGTTGTGTAAGTGCTAAGTATTATCATTAGGCCATTATCATAAAACACATAAAAGCCATAGATTCTTGTAAGCTAAATAGGTGGAGGATGACTGTGCAACACAGCACTCAAGGGCAAGATGGCAAGGGGACAGCCTCGGAGGAGCGAAGAGCCATGGACAGCCTTGCAGAACAGGTGTGTGAAAGGAAGGGAGCAGGAGGGGAGGGGGCAGGAGGGGAGGGGGCAGGAGGTTTTGCCATGGCTCAGCAAGGGTCCTGCTCAAAGGACTAGCATAGTTATCTACTTAACAGGATTTTTAAAGTTCTTAAAAATGAGCAGTTCCTTTCATCTCCTGTGGAAATAGGACCAACACAAATTTAAAACAAGAGGGGAAATGGTTACAATGGAAGAGTTTTCGCCATTGGAGTTCACTCTAAATTCCCTGGGAAACTTTTCAGTTACAAACAACAAGGTGTTCTTGTGTAGTTGCTGAAGCTTGAAGATTTGGAACTCAGGTATCTTTAAAATATAATTCCACCATGAATACAGAAAGGACACTAAATAGGTGTATATTAAATACGTGCCTGTGTTTCTAATGGTGTGGCACGACGGAGATGTAGCTGTGTTTGCTGTTTTTATTTACCGTGCTTTTCTCCCCCTCAGAAGTGGTAAGGCAAAGCTGAAGTCTTGTTTGTTTATTTGTTTGTTTGTTTTAATTATTGGAACATACAGTGCTTCACGACTCGATATTTCCAGCGACATAATTGAACACTCAGTTTGGAAGCAAATCAAAACCAACAAGAACATTTAAATTCCTGACATTAGCAATGATGCATTGGCTAGTAATTAGCCTTGGAAGTCAAAAAATGTACTGACCTCTGATTCAGAAGGCAGATGGACCAGAAATTTTACATTACATTTTCATTTTTAAGCTAATCAATTTAACACTAATACAAGTGTTTACACACATTAGTTTTTCCAGCACTATCACAAAATGGAAATATTGATAAAATAATTGGGAACTATTTTTTCAATTGACACAAGTCTAGATAAAATATAGATTCTGGATAACCAGTATGTGGGGATGTTATAACTTAATAATGTCATGCTTTCTTTCTTTCTTTTTTTTTTTTTTTGGTTTTTCGAGACAGGGTTTCTTTGTGTAGCCCTGGCTGTCCTGGAACTCACTCTGTAGACCAGGCTGGCCTCGAACTCTATTCACATTAGTATTTTAGCCTTTTTTTTTTTTACTGTTAGAAGAGAAATACTAAAATATTTTCCATAAAATTAAGTTACTGTTCATCATTTCATTTGCTTAACAAAACTTATAAAATCTCAGGTCCTAAGTACTGTGTTCTGCCTCCTTCAGATTAAGTGGATCCCCTTCTTATACTCCATAAATATTATCTGAGCAATAATATGAAGACAGACTTTAGTTTATATCAAGGAATTAATAATTTTAGAACCAGGCCACAGTTGGAAATCACTGCACAGCCTTTGTCAATAATCCTTTGCCTCACTAAGCTTATCATTGTTACACATGAATGATACACTAATATACACTGTTAGTAAAAACACATGTTGGAAAGTAGCATTGATGCTAAAATCAAACCAAGGTTATTTTGATCTTTATCTCAACTGCTTACCAAGACTTGACTTCTGTTTAAAGTTATGTAGTTTGTTTTACAAACAACATTCCATCTAGTAATAATCTAGTAATAAGCCTGATGTTGTTTATAAGAATGTTCTAGAGAGAAATAGTAACAATGTGGGACTTTCCTCTTGAGTTTAAAATGTGCTGCTCCACAGTGAAACCAGTAAGGCCTTTGGAAGTAGGAAGAATTTCTGGGACGGTAGCAAAGCCCTAGTCCTCAGTCTCACCTATGTATATGAAGCTAGCCAGAGGGAGCCCCTCTTCCAGCCTCCAGGAAGTTCCATTAGGGAAGTTTGAAGTCAGTGATGATTCCCAACCAGACAAACGTTTGTACCCAAGAATCGCTTTTACATAGCTTTGTAGGAAATCAGAATTCTTAAAGCAGCAAATGCTTCCTAAATATCTATAAACTATGAAATTATTATAAAACTGTTAAGTGTCTGACTTTTTATTTATAGAAGCAGAATTTGATATGGTTCTATTATAAAGAATGCAGTTAAGAACAGTTGAAAAATAGACACCAACTGTTTGCCACATCAAATTTTTCATTTAGAACAATTTCATTGGGACTTACTCTGTGGCAAGCTGCATGAGTACAAGTAAAATATCCGTGCTTTTACTGTTAAAACATGGGGGGAAACATCTGAGAGTATAAATTCATGGTTAAGATTAGATTCCCAGGAGTTACCATATTATTCAGTCAATTCCCCCAAAATCAGAAATACCACTCTAAAGTAGATACATGAGCTGATCAGACTGGGAAAAATATATTTTCTATCTAAATCAAAAGAAATCTCTTGAACCTGGATTTCAAGGCTAACCTGGAGAGAAAAGGAACTGGACACATCTGGAGTAATTCCTTTTTTTTAAACCCAACCTCAAAAGCTCATAGGCACCATATGGAAACACTGAGACACACCAATTTCTATGTGCAAACAACTTGGACAATATACTTTTTAATAATGATAATTTTATATGAAGTAAAATGAAATATCGTCCACATTAGAACCTCAGCTGACACTGTTTCTTTAGGGCAAAAAACCCTATCATCTCAGGGACTCGATGCCAAGTAACTAAAAAGTCGACTTCCTAACAGATATCTGATTTTGTTAACAAACAAAAATCAAAATAACACAGGCACTAATATAGGTGATTCAAAGTGACCAGTATTTAGTACAGTTACTAAAAGGTATATTAATGATTCTTACTTAATGTTAGAAATATCCAATTAGGCATGTAATTATGTAACATGTATATGGGTAGAATATATATAAACTAAGTAAAGTATAGAATATAAAGTATATAATAGGGCATATAAAACAAAATGTGAGTTTCCATTATTATAATAAAATAAAATACTGATATTTATACATGTACTAATAGTAACTCATAAATCAAGATACATATATAAAATGTAAAAATATATGTAATGGGTTGAACAGTGCCCTACCATCCATATATTAATATTGAAACCCCTGATATCTCAGAACATGAATGCATATAGGGAAAATTAAAACGGCATTATTTTACCAAGGTTATTGGATAGACTCTACCACAGTATGGAAGTGCTTACAGAGGAAAGAGTCAAGATAGGAGAACAAAAGAATAGTGTGACGTCACAGGAGAAGACCCATCACCTACACACGTCAGGGAGCATGGTCTTGGCAGATGTTAACCTGCCAGAATCTTATTTTCAGGTTTCCAACCTCCATAAACAAGAACAGGACATTCTGCCCTGACTCTGTCTAGTCTATGGAACTTGTGGCGGTCCTGCAAGCTGGTAGCGACACAGAGCACACAAAACGTATTAATTTTGTACAGTTGTTCCACATTACATTTATGGGGAAGAAGACAAAGTGGTTAACAATATGGGTGACAATAAGTTCTTCATTTACTTATTTCTAAAGACACTTTTGTCTTTAGACATTCCACATTTGTGTATATCGAAATGAAATAGCATTTCCCAGTGCTAAAATATAAATATACTAGAATAAAATAGCTTCCCAGTTTGTAAATAATAAGACAGGTTTTTATAATAGCTTTAAAGTTTATAAAAGTTTTGAAAGTTAAAAAAAAATTTTTGAAATATAAAAGTTTTTAAAGAGGGCTCAATAAGTGAAGTTTTTGCTGGGCAAACATGTGGACCTGAGTTGAGAGCCCCAGTACCCACTTAAAAGCCATTCTTGGAGTCACGGTGCCTATAATCACTGTGGAAGAGGTAAAGACAGAAGCTCCAGGGTGGGAGAATGACTCAAAAACTAATGTGGAGCTGACTGCAGAGACAGTTGTTTTCTGAGGCTGTGACTTTGAACTGAATGGCTTGCTGAGGTTTGCAGAGAAACATTACACACGTGCATAACTGTGGGATCCTACCACAGGGAACAAGGGCTCTCACTAACTTAGGAAATTTTTTAACTTGCATGCCATTCAAAATAATTCTAGATTTGCTTATTACAAAGGTGGAGAGAGAAAGAAAGGCACATGGCATAGAACTCTGACCTCTGTACACACCCCTAGGTATTTGCACGCCACCATACACACACATTCACACAGATTTTGAAACAGATTGATTAAAATTTTGTATGCTCTCCTATGCTGCCCCTGTATTGTTTCCAAGATGTACTTAATGCCCATGATTTGTGAATAATAACAAATTCAATAGTTGAGTGAGAAGGAGACCTCCAAACGTTATATATTGTTTGATTTTATTCTATAATGTCCTTGCAATACAAACACACAATAAGGGAAATCAAATCGGTGATTGTCAGGGGTTAAAGGTGGGGAAGAGGAGAAAAGTGGGTTAAGTAGTTAAACATGCAGGGCCTCTGATAATAGCAATGCTCAACATCTTGGCTCTATGCCTGTCAGTGTCCAGGTTGTGAAATTATAGTATAAATTGCCATCAAGGAAAACGGTTTAAAGGGTTCAAAGAAATAATATTATTTCTTTTAGTTGCATGAAAGTCTGTAATTGCTTCAAAATGAAACATTAATGTGAAACATTTTAAAAATAACAGAAACATAATCTAGAAAGAGTATACTCTGTAAAAAAATAACTTGGTCAGAAACTGCAGCAGAGAAATGTCATAAAGGGAAAAAAAAAAAGCAGAATTGGAAAACTATTCCGGGTTCACAACGTCAAGACATACAACAACCAAATGCAACATAGGAATTTTAGTTTCTTTTTTCTTATTTATTTTTTATTAGATATTTTCTTTATATACATTTCAAATGCTATCCCAAAAGTTCCCTATACCCTCCCCCACCCTGCTCCCCTACCCAGCCACTCCCCCTTCTTGGCCCTGGCATTCCCCTGTACTGGGGCAGATAAAGTTTGCATATAAAGAATACCAAGGGGCCTCTCTTCCCAGTGATGGCTGACTAGGCCATCTTATGCTACATATGCAGCTAGAGACACGAGCTCTGGGGGTACTGGTTAGTTCGTATTGTTGTTCTACCTATAGGGTTGCAGACCCCTTCAGCTCCTTGGGTACTTTCTCTAGCTCCTCCATTGGGGGCCCTGTGTTCGTTCCTATAAATGACTGTGAGCATCCACTTCTGTATTTGCCAGGCACTGGCGTAGCCTCATACAAGACAGCTCAGCTCAAACCGAATATGTAAAAGACACTTTAAAGACAAGCTTAAATGTGAACTTGATATAAGTGGATATTAAAAAAAATTAATAGCTTCACTAGGTATAGGAATGATCACAGATTTTTAAAAAAAGTACTCTAAATTTTTATATAGACTGTAAATCACCTAGGATGACATCATGACTTCATGGTAACCATTGAAAAGCTACATTAAAACATGAAGTAAGTATTATTGTAAAATGTTAAAAGTTCTTACGGTTATGAAATAGGAATGTGGCCATCTATTCAATTAGTGTTTTTTTAATATGTATTCAAGTTTGGTTTTTTTTTTTAAGTCATTTTCTACTTCCTCACCCAGGGTTCAGGGCCTTTTCTTTGCTCCTCTTTTCAGCTAACTCTTGGAATGAAAAGCCAGTGGTTCTGCTTCTATTCACACTAACTCTGCTCTCTTTTTAACTCTCTAACCCTATTATTCCTAGAGCTTTCTGTCAAGATCAGCTTTAGGACACCCATCCGTGACTACCATCCTTATTCTTGATATCATCGGAGTTATCTTCTGGCACAGCTTTCCTTGTTCCTCCTCCTTGATTAGCCTCCATTGGCCTCTAGGACCTACTCTAACTGCCTCTCCTGTGCTTGTTATTTCCTCTGGTATCTATTTTCTGCCAGGTCCTCTTTTATTCTGGCAAACATCTGCACCGGTGATCCTACCTTGGTCTGTTTCTCTACCTCCTTGGAATTGTCATCCACTGATTCACTACTGTACGTTCTCACAGATGACAAGATAATAAGACCCGCCCGTATTTCTATTCCACATTCTCTGCTTGTATATCTAACCCACATTGCCTCGTGAATACCTGCTAAACATCCCTAACAACCATACTGCTGCAGAGAAGCCTTTTAATCTCATGTGATGGCAACGCCATATTTTAAGTGTTCCGGCTAAACACCTAGAAATCATCCTCAACTTCTCTATCTTTTCATCGGGATATCTCTGTCAGCTTTATCTCTAAAACCTATACAAAGTTGAGACTCTTTCTTGCACCTTTAATACTCTGGTTTCAGCCAACGCCATCTTCTGTTTCAGTTGCTGTAATATTTTCTGTCTTGACCCTCTCTTTCTCCTTGTCCTCTACAGTTTATTCTCCACAAAATGCAAAAGCATTCCATTAAGACACTGAGCCAAGTCATCACAAATCCTCTGCTCAAGCCTGCTCAATGCTGCCATTTTGCTCAGAGGAAAACCAAAATCATCATCACGAGGCTCTGGAAATCCCGGCCTTTCTGCCTCTCGGGGTTACAGTCACACTTCTCCCCTCACTACAGCTCCAGACACACTATGCTTACCCCGGGCCTTCCTTGAGTCATTCTCTTTGTCTGGAATTTCCCTTAGCTCTGCTCGCTGTTCTCACATTTTACCTTCCTGGGTCTTGCCCCTGATGGCTGACTTAATAGCAGTTTTTCACACCTGCAGCTAATACCAGCACCCTTATTTCTGATCTTTCTTTTTCTATAGCACTTGTAGCCAATTACAGATTACGTTTTTTTTATTTTTATTTATCTATTTATTTATTCCCCTTTATCTCTACTCCGTAGTTTGTAAGCGTCATAGGAATAGACATGACTGTTCCTACAGCGCAGTAAAAAAAAAAAAAAAAAAAAAAAATTACAAATATTTTTCGAAGGAATAAGTGAATATCGATTTAGTATTCCGTTATCGATCATAGGTGCTGAGAAATAAGCAGCCCCAATAACGTATGCACAAACTCCACTGTTTCGAAACTCTTCAGTCAACTGAATGCATTATTCATGTAAAATAGCACACTTTTGCACTTAATATTAAATTCATATGTATTTCCAGCAGGCCTGAATTGAGCTCTTACTGATTCCCTTCCTGTCCGTTTCCTCAGAACAGAGTGCAAAACAAAGATAAAACTCACAAGGTGTGGCAAGATTACCCTGGGCATCTTAACGGCGGTGCTTGCGGCAGTACTGATTGGACTCATTGCCTATTTTGCTGCCTGTGGTAAGTTTCCTTCAGAAACACGAGTTTGCTGACGCCGCATTGGGAAAACTGAGAAATCTGAGGAAGGAAAGGAGACAGGTGTCTTTTTATTTGTTTGTTATGCTTTTATACCCTATGGTCATTAACATTTACTACACTAACATTTAAAACTTTATTGAAAGATAACTAATACATAAAAATACTGTTTAGTTGCACTTCTTACATATTTTTGTGACTTTTTACATGTTATCATAGCACTTTTAATGGAAATATCATTACAATTAAAATAGTAAATGTTCATCGCAAAAGTTTGTCGTCAGACTTTGACCTCAAGTGACTTTTAGCCCAGTGCATTTAAAACTACAGAACTGATGTTCTTTGTTCTGTTCTGTTCTGTTCTATTCCGTTCCGCTCCGCTCTGCTCTGCTCTGCTCTGCTCTGCTCTGCTCTGCTCTGCTCTGCTCTGCTCTGCTCTGCTCTGCTCTGCTCTGCTCTGCTCTGCTCTGCTCTGCTCTGCTCTGCTCTGCTCTGCTTTGCTTTGCTTTGCTTTGTTTTGTTTTGTCTTTGGAAAGATATTCAGATTGAAGATATATTGATGAAGAAAGTAGACATAGTCCCTATTTGTTGCAACTTAGTGGGTCTATAAGGAGATAAAGAACGAATTAGCAAATAAATATAAAGGCTAAGGACAAGATTTCTTACTACAGAAATAATATTTCTTACAGCAAAGACTGTGTCCTCCTCCTCCTCTCCCTCCTCCTCCTCCTTCTTTCTCTTCTTCTTCTTTTTCTTCTTTTCCTCCTCCTCTTCTTCTTCCATCTTCTTCTTTGTTTTATTAGATATTTTCTTTATTTAAACATTTCAAATGTTATCCCCTTTCCTGTTTTCCCCTCCTAAAATCCCCTATCTTCTCCCTCCACCCCCTGTTCACAAACCCACCCACTCCTGCTTCCTGGCCCTGGCATTCCCCTATACTGGGGCATAGAACCTTCACAGGATTGAGGGCTTCTCCTTCCATTGATGACCAACTAGGCCATCCTCTGCTACATATGCAGCTGGAGCCATGGGTCCCTCCATGTGTACTCTTTGGTTGGTGGTTTAGTCCCAGGGAGCTCTAGGAATACTGTTTAGTTCATATTGTTGTTCCTCCTGTGGGGCTACAAACCCCTTCAGCTCCTTGGGTCCTTTCTCTAGTTCCTCCACTGGGGACCAGTGCTCAATCCAGTGGTTGCCTGAGAGCATCCACCTCTGTATTTGTCAGGCACTGGTAGAGCCCCTCAGGAGACAGCTATATCAGGCTCCTGTCACCAAGCACTTGTTGGCATCCATAGTAGTGTCTGCATTTGGTGACTGTATATGGGATGGATCCCAGGTGGGGCAGTCTCTGGATGGTCTTTCCTTCAGTCTCTGCTCCATACTTTGTCTCTGTAACTCCTCCCATGGGTATCTTTCCCCCTTCTAAGGAGGACAGAAGTATCCACACTTTGGTCTTCCTTCTTCTTGAGCTTCATGAGTTCTGTGAATTGTATCTTGGGTATTCTGAGGTTCTGGACTAATATCCACTTGTCAATGAGTGCATAGCATGTGTGTTCTTTGTGATTAAGTTACCTTCACTCAGGATGATACTTTCTAGTTACATCCATTTGCCTAAGAATTTCCTAAATTCATTGTTTTTAATAGCTGAGTAGTAGTACTCCGTTGTGTAAATGTACCACATTTTCTGTATCCATTCCTCTGTTGAGGGGCATCTGGGTTCTTTCCAGCTTCTGGCTATTATAAATAAGGCTGCTATGAACATAGTGGAGCATGTGTCCTTAGTACATGTTGAAGCGTCTTCAGGGAGTATGCCCTGTGTTTCTTTAAAACAATATTTTCCACCCATAAAATTTCTCCTTAAATCTAGATTTTCCTCCAATATTGAACAATGGTGGAAAATATGTCTACAAATATTCTATATAGCTCATTCATAAAATAAAATAAATGAGGTCATTGAATTAATTTTTTCTTTAAAGTAGAGCACCTTGTCAAGTTTTCTGTGTTTTTTTTTTCTGATCATTTTAAGCACAATGGCATTCTTTTCATCATTAAGAACATTGTATTGTGTATACACACATACATATATATATATTATGGGTACAGGGTGATAATTGGGTATATGTACATAATATTTAATGATCAAGGGGATTACCATGCCCAGCCCCTTAAATTATGTCATACTTTGAGTTTAACCTTGAAATTTTTTTTGTTCTAAATTCATCTAAATTCTTTCTTAACTTGTAAAATATATAATCATAAAATACAGCCATCTTACACTAAATTTATTCTTCCATTGACTGTACTAAGGCTCTTGTCATCTGACCTCTTCATTCTTCCTTTCTCAGAACTTCCTAGCAACCACTTTTCTAGTCTCTCATTTTATATAATCAATTTTATAGCACCCACATATAAGGGAGAATGTACAATATCTATCTTTGTACATGAGGATATTTTTATAAAAAATATTTTTCTATATTTGTATAGGCAATATATAAGAATAGTTAGTTGTTAAAATATAGGAGGACCAAAAGTAATGGCAAATATAGTAATATTTGTTTTCTACTCAAGTAAAAATATTATGCCCTGGTGGTTTTCATGATAAATCTTTTGTTCCACCAAACTAAAGTACAAGGGGGTGAGATGTTTGCAAGAAGGTACATGCTTACATAGACTAGGATGCAATGTGCTTTCTATTGCTGTGCCTGCTCCCTCATGGATCTCACCATTTGTCAGAACAAATTATTTTTAGAACAGTGGCAATAGATCCCAACTTTCTGGTTTCTATTTTACTTTTATAAAAAATGTAATACAGATGCTCCCCTGTGTATCGGTAACTTTATGATTATTGATCTCCTAGAAGCCATAAAATCTGAAGTCAGAATCAAGGCTCACAGAAACCCCTTTCCTGAAAGCAGAAGCCTAATCTAGACCTGATCAGCTTTGTCAATTACATTTGAAGACCAGAATTGACCAAGGGTTTCAACAGTCAGGAATATTTTTAAATTTTTGCAAATAAAGAATCCATACAGGGATAAGAATCATAGTTACATAAATCTATAAGAACAATGGCTGCCATGCATATAAATATTATCCCCTGGAATCATCTCATGAGGCCACTAGGCTTCTATTTTTACATAACTCATGACTCACAGATTGGGAACTACTATTTGAAAACATGATAGTAATTTCCAGAAAAGAGATTACAATTATAAGAGTCTGGCTAACTCATCCAATATCCATTTCAGTTTATGAAAGGAAAACACCATCATCACAGACAGAAACAGAGAGAGCTGTGCAGCATGATCTAATGAGGCACTTGACAGGAAGTAGAGGCTTTGCAACCACTTTAAATTTATTTTCCAAATATACTTATTAGACAGATTGCAATGGCAGTTGTTACCACTGCTAAAATATGAATTATTGTCATAACATATGACAAAAATATCTATGAATAAGTATTCACTTTAAAGATTCTAAACTTAGCCATCCATCAAGAGTAGGTGCCAGAAACTGAAGGTAAGAGGAGAATATTTAAGGAGATTATATTTGGAAATGCATGAGCATTTATTTCTCACATTATTATCACCAACGTAATGCTTGATGAATTGATATTTCTCCTTCTCATCATGTCAAGAAACAGACCTCATAAAACAGATCAACAATGCCCTGAAAAGACCCTCATAGATTAAGGAACATAACGGACTGAAGTCTAACTTCTCCATGGAGTATCTAAAATAGAAGTAATGAGTACCTAAGCTGGTGACATGGCTCAGTGGTTAAGAGAAGCTGCGGATCTTCCAGAGGACCCAGTCCATTTCTCAGAACATCCATTTATCAGGCAGATCACAAATTCCTATAACTCCAGCTCCAGGGGTTCCGACTTCCTCTTCTGTCTTTTTGAGGCACCCACTTACAGGTGCCATGCAATCACACAGACACACAGGCAAATACAAAGAAGTAAAATAAATCTAAAACAAGTAATGGAAAAAAGAAAAAATAAAAGGCAGAACACACACACACGCACACACAAATAATGGGTTTATGATGTTTCAGCAGCATTACAAAAGAGGAAATCCCCATGAACATCCAGAGTCAATGGGGATAAACAATGTGTTTTCTAGGGAGCAAATAGAGCCTTCCCAGGAAATAATTTCCATCATTTCAAGAACTAATCAAGAGGCCATCCGCAGAGCACTTATATCTATGGTTCAAGATGAGTCGAAAGCCTAGATGCTGGAGAAGGAATAAATACAAGCAGAATAGAGGTAAATTTGTCAATGAAAAGTAATGATCATCAAGACTATTCCAGCAATGCCAGAAAGCACAAATCAAAGATTCTAACCTATTTCTTTTTGAATGACTCTGTAGTATTTTGTAGTTCACTATCGTAGACTCCAGACCCAGAAATAATGAGCCATATTTTGCAACAATTATTTCTTCATTGGAGTCAGTAATTAGCCAAAAAATAGCTAAGCAAACCAAAGCACAGAGCAGCTCTCCCTCATGGATACCTTCTTCTCTCCACTTTATGGTACTCTAAATGGTAAGCAGATGATTTCTAGTTAGTTCACCTTCTGTTTTTATTTTTATTTATTTTTATTACATATATATATATATACATATATATATATATATATATATGAGTGTTTTGCCTGGATGTGTATATGGGTGCCACATATCTTCAGTGCCTACTAGAGTGAGTAGAGGGAACCAGATCCTCTGGACCTGGAGCCACCATGTGGGTAACAGTAACTGAAACTAGAACCTCTCACCTACTGAGACATATCTCCAACCCAAATTTTAGTTAACTGTCTCAGGAAGGTAAATAGTTCTCTTAATAAAAGAATGCAACAAAAATTAGGGTATATGAAAAAAAACATCCACAAACCTAGCATTCATTCACTGAGTGACTACTTATGAACAAAAAGAATCTACTAGCCAGGCATGGTGGTGTATGCCTTTAATCCCAGCACTTGGGAGGCAGAGGCAGGCAGATTTCTGAGTTCAAGGCCAGCCTGGTCTACAAAGTGAGTTCCAGGACAGCCAGGGCTATACAGAGAAACCCTGTCTCGAAAAACGAAAAAATAAAAAAAAAGAATCTACTAATCTAGGTGCTTTACATAGTAAGTGAACCACTGTGATGTTTTCAAATAGTATTTGATGATCTAAACTTTGAATTTCATGTAACTTTCACATATCACCAAATACCATTATTTTTTCCATATAATAGCAAACGCTATTATATGTTTATGGAATATCCAAAACCAAGCCAGATTTCGTCCCAAAAATTGTCTTTAAAAAACCCCTATTTCAAATCAATAAAGTTTAACTAACTCAGAATTACTTAGGTTATTTTTGAGTATTATTAAATGGGCTGGGGATGCAGCTCAGTGACAGAACACTAGCTTAGGGTACACAAGTCTTCAATTTCCAATGACTTGTAGGGGAAAAAGAGGAAGAAAGACAGAAAAAAGAAACAAAAATGAAAAGAGGAGAAAAATATTATTGCATTAAGTCCTAAATTATAGTTCTAGAGGAGAAATAAGTCCGATTTTTTTATTGCACAGTAGGATGACCACAGATTTTTGATAATGCAGTGCATTTTTAAATATAACATTGTATTACTTTTCTTAGACTTTCTATCATGTGTACAATATATTTTGATCATATTTACCTCTAAGCTTCCTCCTAACTCCTCCTAAATCTGCCACCCATCCCCAAACCCTTCCTAACTTTATGCCCTTATTTTTCTTAATAGCCCACTGTTTCCAATGTGTGCTACCCATATACTCATGGGTATGGAGATATTCACTAGATTGGTGGTTCTCAATCTTCCTAATGCTGGAATCCTGTAACATGGCTCCTCAAGTTCTGGTGACCTTCAACCATAAATTTATTTGTTCCTACTTCATAACTGTAATTTGATACTGTTATGAATCTTAATGTAAATATCTATATGTGACCCCCCAAAGGGGTCCCAATCCACAGATTGAGAACAGCTATACTAAAGCATAGTCAACCTATCAGAAGACATTCTCTTAAAGAAAATTGACTCTTCCCCCTGCATGAGGTTGGAGTGGGGGCTCATGAACTCTTCCATGCTGGAGTGTTGGCTGGTTTGATTTTTTTCCCAGCACCCACAGCTGCTATGAGTTCATAAGTACTGGTGTCTCTCATACACAGAAATCACTGCTTCATTCCAGGCCTTGCTAAGCTCTGGCTCTTATAATCTTTCCAGCCCCTCTTCCACAATGGATTTTGAGACTTGGTGGTAGAGGGTATAACTATATACACACCATTTGTATCTGAGCATTACACAGACACATATTCTCTACAATTTCACCAGTTGTGAATTTCTAAATTGACTGCTGTACACATCACAAAAAAATCCATTATAAGGCCCATTTTTAAAAACTATACTAAAGGGACTGTGAATATTCTTATCATAAAAATGACGTCTGAGGAAATTAGTGTTACTCTGATTTGAATACTACACAAAATAGATGTGCCTGATAGCCTAAAAGTATTTACAATTATGTCAATTAAAATTAAATTGAGCCGGGCGTGGAGGCGCACGCCTTTAATCCCAGCACTCGGGAGGCAGAGGCAGGCGGATTTCTGAGTTCGAGGCCAGCCTGGTCTACAAAGTGAGTGCCAGGACAGCCAGGACTATACAGAGAAACCCTTGTCTCAAAAAAACAAAAACAAATAAAATTAAATTGAGTTCTATTTCTGTAGCTTTTTAAATACAAAAAAAAAAATTTGTACACAAAGCCTACACTCAAAGATGTTATTGGTAGTAGAATCTGTGCTGTCCAAATTTCTCCATGTGGCTCTGGTGGGCAGTCAAGATTGAGAATAGCTCACCTTGAGGAAAACAGACAGGCATAAGATTAAGACATTTAAAGGTTCACAGATGGTGACCAAGTTCACCATATCATTTCAAGGTACCAGAAACCTAAGCTCCTTTAGTCATGTTGCTTGGCCGTATGTGTCCTGATTTGACAATGTCATCTCAATGTCCAAGGCACCTGGACTAGTTGTGGTCATCATGTACAAATTCCAGCCATCCAGTAGGAAGACCAGGAAAGTAACTGTACTCAATAAGAGAACAGCTCAAATGTTCCAGAAGCATTTTTCAGAATGCTAAAGCAACAGGATCATTCTTAGATTTAACATGGGTATAAACACTTTCTAGATTAGCATCTGCTCAGGCACAAATAAGATTGTATTACCCGAGGGAGGGGGGGGGAGAGAAGAATGTCAACAAATGGCACATAGTTGGTTCTTAGAGAAAGTTAATCTTCCTTGCTAATCTTTTTATCACTTCTATTTCAAGATATTCCCAAACTTTTATACTAACCATAAGTAGAAACTCTTAACCCTTTACACCCCTCTACAAATAGCTACTTTAGTTCCGAGGAATACTAAATAAATGTAAAAATGTAAGAGCACAGACAAGTGGGGCCTTCTCAACTGCCCTTTCATTTGTGTCATCAGTTTGTTCTGCCTCCAAGAGCCAAAATTAGAAATAGGTGCGTTTTTCTTCACAGAGAATCTCTTCAAAGTCAAGTGTCACAATACATTGGGCACTGTAAGCTCTCCAAGAGCCCATTTAAGAAAAGATGGCCTAGTCGGCCATCACTGGAAAGAGAGGCCCATTGGACACACAAACTTTATATGCCCCAGTACAGGGGAATGCCAGGGCCAAAAAATGGGAATGGGTGGATAGGGAAGTGGGAGGGAGGGTATGGGGGACTTTTGGGAGAGCATTGGAAATGTAATTGAGGAAAATACGTAATAAAAAAAATATTAAAAAAAAAAAGAGAGAACACAGTTGGAAGCAGCAAGTATGAAAGGAGACAGCAGAAGCTGAGGCCCAAGCTTAGGACATTCAAGATAGCTCAACTTCTAAGACTAATTCAGCCAGAATAGGTCACATGCATGACATTCACTGTTAAACAATGCATAAAACTGGGCATGTATAGTGTTTGTGGATTAATTATAACCCCAAATATAAATGGGCTGGGACAATAGTCCAAAGACAAAATAAAAGGATCAATGCAAATTAAAAATGAAAACAGTATTTTCTTTATGACATTTATCTAAGCAGTCAGACTAAATATCTACTTCTTTGAAAATAATTATAGGTCATCTCAAATAATTTTTCAATGTAAAGAAGAGAATTGTTGAGGTTTTTAGTTTTCCTTAAGCTTTGATCCTTAATAATCATATGACCTTGATTAATAGTATTAATTATTCTTCTATGAGTAAAAATAACACCTAAAACAGATCTAATGCCCTGACTTTTTCTGCACATTGTCTGTATTATATGCGAGAAACTGTGGCTAACCCTTTACTATAACACTCTGTTTGTACCTATAAAGGCAAATGAAAACACTCAATTTACTTCTATTCTTTTTGAGTCAGTACTCATTGATCTAATAAGATAAGAAGCTACAAAAGGCTTTATTCTGGAGTGCCTAGCTTCACAATGATAAAAAATACTTGATATTTCTAAATATATTATGTGGTATTTGTGCAAACCAATATAAAATGGCAAAATACAATTCTTTAGAATTATTCTGAAAAAAAAGGCCTATGTCAAGGAAATAGTATATATAAAATTTAAACACAACTATCAAAAATATTAGAAAATCAGTACCTAAGATAAGTAATTACAGAGAAAGTTGTTCCTTTAATATTTATTTTCTAAACCAGCAAGATGATCCGTGGGTGAGGACACTTGCAGCCAAGCTGAGTAACTAAGTTCAATTCCCAAGACTTACATGGTGGACAGAGATGAGTGCCTCTCTCAGGTTGCCTCAGTGTATTCATATGTGTAAAATAAAAGAGAGTACTAAATTTTTCTTCAAATTATTTTTCTAGTTATGTAAGATTTGTTGATATAAATAAAATCTATAGACAAACATTTAAAAATAGAAACTGTGGTGGAGAGATAATTCAGTGGTAGAAAGCTCTTATTCTTAAAGAAGACCTGGCCTAAATTCCCAGCACCCATATGGTATCTACCAACCCTCCATAACTCCAGTTCCAGGGGATCCAATGCCCTCTTTGATCTCTATGGGCACTAGGCATACACTTGGTGCACAGACCATGCAAGCAAAACACTCACACAAACAAACAATGTAATATCCTAGCCCACTTCCTTTTTAACTCTCTTCATTTATTTTCATGAAAACTTTACTAATCAAATATTTTTCTCAAGCATGATTGTAGTATTGACATAATATTCTATTACAAATTTTACGTATTTATGTATAAGCAGCTTATTTTGTTAAATTTTTTGCTCTTAGGTTTGTCTAATTTTTTAACATTGTTTCGAATAGTATTTTTTATGTGTATATTTCTGTGGAACTCATCATATGGAGAATAGAACTGAAAGGAAGGATCAGAATGAGTTCTGAAAATAG
Source organism: Mus caroli (assembly GCF_978045245.1). Classification (NCBI taxonomy): domain Eukaryota; kingdom Metazoa; phylum Chordata; class Mammalia; order Rodentia; family Muridae; genus Mus; species Mus caroli. The sequence goes on along the minus strand of NW_028227259.1, from coordinate 88,863,485 downwards.
ATTGCAAGGTTTTGACGACATTACCAAATTGTCCTCCAAAACCGGTCTGACTTCCATTCCCAAGACAGGCTACAAAAACATCTGGGTTGACTGACTGACTGACTGACTGACTGACTGACTGACTAATTGATTGATTAATTTGTCATCTTTATTAGCTTAATCTAAAACCAAAACAGGGAGTTATGGAGAGGGCTTAGTGGATAAAATGCTAGCTGTCTAAGCATGGAGACTTGAGTCACAATCCCCATGAAGACCCACATAAAAAGCCATTCCTAACAATGCAGGCTTCTAAATCTCATGCTAGAGAGCAGAAACAGGCAGATCCAACATCAGCCCATGCCCTCCACACATGTACACACACACACACACAAACAGGCACCACATACAAAGTACTATTTTATTTTACTTTGTATCTCTCCAGTTATTGTGAAAGGCATGGCAGGCTACACCAAATGATTAATTGCAAACACTGGCATGAAAATTTTTTTCAAAACACTACCAAATATTTTTACTTCTTTCACTGTTTATCTTACCACTATTTCTAGCTCCCTTTCTCCCTCTCCCCCACCCCCTCTAGTCTCTTCCCTTTAATACACAGACTGGAGGCACACAAATAAAACTCGACATTTGAGAAGAGGGGTTTTCATTTTTCTGTTAGAGGACTTTGCGTGGTTCTGGCCAGCCTCGCTCCCAGCCTATCTCATTCCATTGCTTGTCTAACATCACACACTTTATTTCTATGTTCAGTTTACTTAGTGTGCAGGGTTTTCAAGACATGTCTCCCCTCATTTTCTCCATTGTGCATTTTAATTATTTACATATTCTGTAAGTAAGAAATCCTATGATTTGGCTGACTTTTTTCAAAATGTAATGTATAACAATCATAAAGAACAAGATAATTACTATATTTTAATGTAATTTTGTTTCATAACATATTGCCCAAACTTGAAAAGTGACACATTAAATTTTTACATTAAAAAACCTTGAATATATTTTTGGTGAAAGGTTATAATTTAACATTCCTCTACCTGAGCATTTTCCACAATCGCTGGGCATCAAGACTTGAAGATATTACGCAACCCAACATTTTATGAGCATATGACTTCTCAATGAAGTGGATGTGTACAATGGGAAAACTATGTTCCTTTTCTCTCCTCAGGAAAAGATTCTTTCTACTACCATGTCAGCTTTAAGGTTAACAACATTGACTATGACAGCAAATTTGCAAAGCCATATTCTCAGGAATACATGGACCTAAATAAAAGGATAGTGTCTTTGGTAAGTAGAAAGTAGAATGGGTTTTTTTTTCTGTGCATTTCTAAAAGTGTTAAGACTCTAGTAATCACCTTCCAAGTTCAAAACAGTTCCTAACCAGTACCGTAGTCCTAGATTATATGTCTCAGCCATTACAGACAGTCTTCTAAAAGTGTGAACAGGGAAATATGCAAAGGGACACATTTTAAGAAATGTTAAAAAAATGACATGTAAAAGCATTGATATTTCTAATGAATTCATCAATTACATGAATACCATATGTTTGATCACTAAGATGCATGAAAAACATATGTTTGATCACTAAGATACAACTAAGGCCCATGCTTCCTCTCATGCGAAAATTAACCAGTCTCTTGAGGAAGAAACCTTGCCAGTCTGAAAGATAGTGTGACCAAAATAAAGTTCACTTTGCAAGCCCTCATTGTTGAGGAAAGGCTGTAAAACACTAGCTTAAGAATCGGCTTCATTTTCATAGTCACCAGGAATTTCATAAATTCATTCTTTGACTCTTTAATAGAGTTCTTCATGTTGTAGTGACCCCTAACCATAAAACTATTTTTGTTGCTACTTCATAACTGTAACTTTACTATTGTTATGAATCCTAATGTAAATATCTGATATGCAGGATATCTAATATGCAGCCATTGTGAAAGGATTATTTGATGCCCCCAAGGCATCATGGTCTAAAGGTTGAGAACCAGTGTTCCGGAACAGTTGAAAGAAAGAACTAATAATCTTATCATCCTTGCCTATTAAGCAGCAATCATGACCTCTTCCTTCAGGCTTCAAGAACTCCATTCCTGGCTTTCAACACATCTGTTTGAAAACAACCTATGCAAAATATATGTTGTACAATGCCTTTATACTTGCCTTTCTTTCTGTTTTCACTGAATATAATAATGTTTCATACATTACAGTAGTTACCATATAAACAAAATTCATAACCACAGCACTCTGATAATAACATGTACTATGGCGTGCTCATTAGAAAAATCTTGCATTCATTACAATAATTCCTATAGACTCTCTTATTCTGATTGCCACAATGTAATCCTTTAATGATTCATTATAAAGACATATAATATACAAGTTTATATATAATTTATAATGTATGCTATATAATATACCATATAACATATGATGTATGTATATATGTATGACATATGACAAATGACAAATAATATGTAACACATAACATATGTATGTGTATATATGTGTGTATTATGTAAGTTTTTATATATGTACATATGCATATATATTCAAGAGAATATGTTGCTATGGTATAAACTATGGAGCGAAGGTCTTGATACAAAATATTCTCATAGTTCATATTTTATATGATTTTCTAAATGATAGTTCAAGAAGTCTCTGAGCCTTCCTGCTATTTTAAGCTCTTCAGCAGGTATGATATCCAAGTTTGATATCTAAGTGAAAAAAAGTTCGAAGAACAACTAACAATGGTACAATATCTTAGTAATATAATTAGGTTTATTAGTTTTCAGTATAAGTACATATTTATCAATATTTAATCCTCAGAATGCTCCTATATTATATAAAGAAAATGAGGCAATAAGAGATTAAATTGTCCAAAGTCAAGCTTTGTGGTTGAGGGGCAGGGGGAGTTCTCTATTTAGAGACCACCAAAATACTAAAAAATTTTGAGTATGCTCCAAATTGTAAGACATAAATATGAGAGTGCTCTGACTCCAGGACTCGGGTGACAACACCATTTTCTCTCCAGTATCTCTCTAAAGCTGGTCTGCTCAGGAGAGCTGAGGCCACAGACACAACAGAGCTTCATACTCATCAAAGGAAAATTTACCAAGATGAACTCTCAGTGCTGAACATCTATGCTCCAAATGCAAGGGCAGCCACATTCATTAAAGAAACTAGTAAAGTTCAAAGCACACATTGCACTGCACATAATAATAGTGGGAGACTTCAACACCCCACGCTCATCAATGGACAGATCCTGGAAACAGAAGCTAAACAGAGACACAGTGAAACTAACAGAAGTTATGAAACAAATGGACTTAACAGATATCTATAGAACATTTAATCCTAAAACAAAAGAATATACATTCTTCTCAGCACCTCATGGTACCTTCTCCAAAACTGACTATATAATCGGTCAAAAAACAGGCCTCAACAGATACAAAAATATTGAAATTGTCCCATGCATCCTATCAGATCACTACGGGTTAAAGCTGATCTTCAATAACAACATAAATAATAGAAAGCCAACATACACGTGGAAGCTGAACAACATTGTACTACTCAGTGATAACTTGGTCAAGGAAGAAATAAAGAAAGGAATTAAAGACTTCTTAGAGTTTAATGAAAATGAAGCCACAACATACACAAACTTATGGGGCACAATGAAACCAGTCCTAAGAGGAAGACTCATAGCTCTGATTGCCTCCAAAAAGAAACTGAAGAGAGCATACACTAGCAGCTTGACAACACACCTAAAAGCTCTAGAACAAAAGGAAGCAAATTCACCCAAAAGGAGTAGACAGCAGGAAATAATCAAACTCAGGGCTGAAATCAAGCAAGTGGAAACAAAAAGAACTATACAAAGAATCAGCCAAACCAGGAGCTGGTTCTTTGAAGAAATCAACAAGATAAATAAACCATTAGCCAGACGAACTAGAGGGCACAGGGACAGTATCCTAATTAACAAAATCAGAAATGAAAAAGGAGACATAACAACAGAATCTGAGGAAATCAAAAAAATCATCAGATCCTTCTACAAAAGCCTCTACTCAGCAAAAATGGATACATGGAAGAAATGGACAATTTTCTAGACAGACATCCCTTACCAAAGTTCAATCAGTATCAGATTAACGATCTAAACAGTCCCATATATCCTAAGGAAATAGAAACAGTCATTAATTGTCTCCCAACTAAAAATAAGCCCAGGACCAGATGGGTTTAGTGCAGAGTTCTATCAGACCTTCAAAGAAGATCTAATCCCAGTTCTTCACAAACTATTCCACAAAATAGAAACAGAAGGTACTCTACCCAATTCGATCTATGAAGGCACAATTACTCTGATACCTAAACCACACAAAGACCCAACAAAGAAAGAGAACTTCAGACCAATTTCCCTTATGAATATCGATGCAAAAAATACTCAATAAAATTCTCACAAACCGAATCCAAAAACACATCAAAATTATCATCCATCATGAACAAGCAGGCTTCATTCCAGGGATGCAGGGATGGTTTAATATACAGAAATCCATCAACGTAATCCACTATATAAACAAACTCAGAGACAAAAACCACATGATCATCTCATTAGATGCTGAGAAAGCATTTGACAAAATCCAACACCCATTCATGATAAAAGTCTTGAAAAGATCAGGAATTCAAGGCCCATACCCAAACATAATAAAAGCAATATACAGCAAACCAGTAGCCAACATCAAACTAAATGGAGAGAAACTTGAAGCAATCTCACTAAAACCAGGGACTGGAGAAGGCTACCCACTTTCTCCCTACCTAATCCATATAGTACTTGAAGTCCTAGCCAGAGCAATTAGACAGCAAAAGGAGATCAAAGGGATACAAATTGGAAAGGAAAAAGTCAAAATATCACTTTTTGCAGATGATTTGGTAGTATATATAAGAGACCCCAAAAATTCCACCAGAGAACTCCTAAATCTGACAAACAACTTCAGTGAAGTATCTGGATATAAAATTAACTCAAACAAATCAGTGACCTTTCTCTACACAAAGGATAAACAGGCTGAGAAAGAAATTAGGGAAACAACACCCTTCACAATAGTTACAAATAATATAAAATACCTTGGTGTAACTCTAACTAAGCAAGTGAAAGATCTATATGATGAGAACTTCAAGTCTCTGAAGAAAGCAATAGAAGAAGATCTCAGAAGATGGAAAGATCTCCCATGCTCATGGATTGGCAGGATTAATATAGTAAAAATGACCATCTTGCTGAAAGCAATCTACAGATTCAATGCAATCCCCATCAAAATTCCAACTCAGTTCTTCACAGAGTTAGAAAAAAACAATTTGCAAATTCATCTGGAATAACAAAAAACATAGGATAGCAAAAACTATTCTCAACAATAAAAGAACCTCTAGTGGAATCACCATCCCCGAACTCAAGCTATACTGCAGAGCAATTAGAACTCAAGAAGTTGGACTCCAAAAAACCAAATACCCCTATTAAAAATAGGGTGCAGAGCTAAACAAAGAATTCTCAGCTGAGGAATACTAAATGGCTGAGAAGCACCTAAAAAAAATGTTCAACATCCTTAGTCATCAGGGAAATACAAATCAAAAGAACCCTGAGATTCAACCCACTCCAGTCAGAATGGACTGATCAAAACTAAGATCAAAAACTGATGTGACAGCACATGTTGGTGAGGATGTGGAGAAAGAACACTCTTCCATTGCTGGTGGGGTTGCAAGCTGGTACAACCACTCTGGAAATCAGTTTGGCAATTCCTCAGAAAATTGGACATAGTACTGCCAGAAGATCCAGCAATACCACTCCAGGGAATATACACAGAAAATGCTCCAACTTGTAATAAGGACACATGCTCCTCTATGTTCGTAGCAGCCTTATTTATAATAGCCGGAAACTGGAAAGAACCGAGATGTCCCTCAACAGAGGAATAGATACAGAAAATGTGGTACATCTACACAATGGAGTATTATGTAGCTATTAAAAACAATGAATTTATGATAGTCTTAGACAAATGGGTGTATGTGGAGAATATCATCTTGAGTGAGGTAATACAATCACAAAAGAACACACATGATATGCACTCACTGACAAGTGGATATTAACCCAGAAGGTCAGAATATCCAAGATCCAATTTGCAAAATACATGAAACTGAAGAAGAAGGAAGACCAAAGTGTGGATACTTTGATCCTTCTTAGAAGGGGAAACAAAAATATCCATGGAAGGAGTGACAGAGACAAAGTTCGGAGCAGAGACTGAAGGAATGACCAGCCAGATACTGCCCCACCTAGTGATCCATCCCATAAACAACCATCAAACCCAGACACTATTGTAGAAGCCAACAAGATTTTGCTGACAAGAGCCTGATATAGCTCTCTCCTGAGAGTCTCTGCCAGTGCCTGGCAAATACAGAAGTGGATGCTCACAGTCATCCATTAGACAGAGCACAGGTTCCCCAATGGAGGAGCTAGAGAAAGTACCCAAGGAGCTGAAGAGGTTTGCAGCCTGATAGGAGGAACAGCAATATGAACTAACCAGTACCCCCAGAGCTCCCTGAGACTAAACCACCAATCAAAGAAAATACATGGTGGGACTCGTGTCTCTAGCTGCATATGTGGCAGAGGATGCTTAGTCGGTCATCAATGGGAGGAAAGGCCCTTGGTCCTGTGAAGCTTCTATGCCCCAGTATAGGGGAGTGCCAGGACCAGGAAGCAGGAGGTGGTGCTTTGGGGAGCAAGGCAAGGGGGGAGGGGATAGGGGATTTTCAGAGAGGAAACCAGGAAAGGGGATTACATTTGAGATGTAAATAAAGAAAATATCTAATAAAAAAAAAGAAGTAAATATGACTAGGTAAATAATCCAATGTGTTTAATAAAATGCAGTATTATTCCACATAAATGCTAAGGATTTATAGGTGGTCAAAACATTCACATAAAGCAATCAGCCAACCTTATACATTAAGCCATTTAATGCAGTATCCACATATTAGATAGTCATACAACCAGGGCACTCATCAAATAACATTCTCTGAAGCTATCCAGATCATATCAGGAGCATAATGCCCCTTTAGAGATATGCCTCTTTTTACACAGCCTACCTAGTAACAGATTCTGTATAGATTCATAAAATTTTAAGTCATGTCATTTTTAAACACTAATAATGAAATAAATGATAATAGATCTGTTCCATTTAATATAGGTTAACAATTGTTACAAATTAAGTAAAAATTCCATTAGCATTCATTCAGTTCCCATCCTTCAAAATGTAGCAAAATAAGGTTTAAACACCAAGAATTTTAAACTCAGATATTACTAGGTCTATCTTAAAACACAATATTTATCTGGTACACTAAATGTAAGCCATTCTGAATTAAGATTCTAGCCACAATGGAACTGGGATCATTCCGAATTTATCAAGAACACAACAAACATGGCATTAATATTATTTATATTTCATGGGGTTTAAGTTTTCCTGTGACAAGAAGTCATAAGCAAGAGCAATTTGAGGAAAAAAGGGTTCATTTTCATTTACAGTCCCAGGTTTCAGTCTATCATTGTGGAAAGTCACACTGACAGAAACTGGAAGCAGCTAGTAACATGGCATCTGCACTCAAGAGCATAAAGAAATGACTGCTTGCATGCCACTTGTTTGCCTTGCTAACTTTATGTCCCCATTCCTACACATCTCAGCATTTCTGTTCCTAGAGAATAATGCCTCCCACTGTGGACTAGGTCTTCTCTGATCAACCAACTTGATCAAAGCCATCATATGCCCACAGTCCAACTCAATACTGTTGCCCCTGCCTCCCAAAATGCTTAAAGACATGTGCCACCCACACGTGGCTGAACTAACTGGGCCTATAAAGCCATCTGAAATTGTATCCCCACGTGTTTGGGCAAATACAACTTATATGATTTCTCCTGAGTCACAAATCCCTCAAATACACCAGTCTGTTCTTACCTGGTAATTGTTATTCCTTTTACATTAAAAAAAAAAAAACTATACTGTTCTCTTTATTTTTGACTCCCCATCTTCCAGGTCTCATTCCTATATTCCTTCTTCAAAGAGTCCTTATCTGAGGGTTCAATCATTCCATTTCATTATTTTTGCATTCTTTATATCAAAGTACTCCAAACCACCATACTTAAATATTTATTTCTCGGCATGCTAATAATCATCTGTCTCCTCCATTGATTCACTGAAAAAATGACTGTTTTGTTTACCATTTACTTCATAAGATAATACACTTATTGAAACTCCATTGTCATATATCAATTGGTTGGTAGCAGGGAAAAAAACCATAAATTACACCTTCTGTCAGTGTCAACATGATGATGTTTAGAAGAACTCTATTTGCCAACATGCAAGCTATCATGGATGTAAATCTTGCCTAGTGATGTTGAAGTGCTATTGCAGGAAGTCACCCATTACATTGGAAATACAGAAAGAGAAGTGATTGAGAAAGTGATTCTTTCATAAAATTTCTTTTGATGCTTTTTTGTATAGCCTTGAATTCTTTTAGATTTTAATTTTTGAGAATTCCATATAGGAAAACTGTACTTATATAATTTTGACCCACTCCACTCCCTCTCCTAACTTCCTGTGCTCTTCCACACTCTGTCAAATTCAAGACTGCTTCTTTAGCTTTGTTTTACATATTCACACACATATACATACACACATACATACACATATACACACACCTTCACACACATGTATACACACACACACACACAGTACTAAGTCTATTTAGTGTTCTGCATTTGCTCATATGTTTAGAACTGACCACTTGGGATCAGATAACATATCAAGTGTTTTATCCATGGAGAAAATTGATTTTCCCTCTCTCAGCAGTCATTGACTGGCTATAGGTTTTCATCTAAGAGAGGGACTTCATAAAAATGTCCCCCTATCCAAGATTGGATGTTGAATTACATGGTCATTATGCAGATCTTCTTTAGGCAACCGTATTGTTGAGATTTCTCAAATACAGCTTCCCTATTAATTCTAAAAGATACTATCTTGTAAGAGTCATCCTGGTCCTCTGGCTCTTAAACTTTTCCATTGCCTCTCCTGTGATTTTTCCCCTAAGACTAGGATTTCCAGTGTAGATATTTCAACTGCAGTTTGGGCACACACACTCACCCACCCATTGTTATTTATTCTCTGCAAGTTGGCCAGTTGAGCTCTTTAGAATAGTCTCCATCTGCTGCAAAAGGATGCTTCTTTTATGAAGGGTAGGAGCTGCACTTACCTGTTGATATACTGATAAGTCTTTCGAATACAGCCAAAAATTATATTACTTCAGGATTATGGGAAGAGTAGTTTTCCCTCTAGAGTCTATGATAGCTCTAGTGATTTGTAGTTAGCTAGGCTTACAGTAGCAGGCATGAATTTTGTCATACTGAGCAGTCTAGCTGGACAACTGTTGGCTACCCACTCCCAAGTTATAACTGCCGCACGTCTTTATACCTAGGCTTTATAGCTAGGCAGAGAAAGATGGTTTTTCTCCCTTAGCAGCTTGTATAGCAGCTTCAGATACTATGAGAGCTAAATTGCAGGCTCCCAGGTCAGTTCTTTTTATTTCTTCAATTTTTAATAGATATTTTCTTCATTTACATTTCAAATTATATCCTGAAATTCCCCTATACCCTTCCCCACCCCCTGCCCTGCTCCCCTACCCACCCACTCCCACTTCTTGGCCCTGGCATTCCCCTGTACTGGGGCATATAAAGTTTGCAAGATCAAGGGGCCTCCCTCCCAGTGATGGCCAACTAGATCATCTTCTGCTACATATGCAGCTAGAGACACGAGCTCTGGGGGTACTGGTTAGTTCATATTGTTGTTCCACCTATATATAGGGTTGCAGATCCCTTCAGCTCTTTGGGTACTTTCTCTAGCTCCTCCATTGGGGGACCCTGTGTTCCATGCTGTGTTCCATGACTGTAAGCATCCACTTCTGTATTTGCCAGGCACTCAGTTCTAATTTGATTCTTCCAAGTCCTGTGTCCAAAATGACTAGCCATAGGCTCTTACCCTCAAATTCTGAGAGGCATCCAATGGCAGTAACAATAGGGTATATTGTTTAGAAAGTCTCTTGGAACCTCCTGACTAACAACTCAAAAAAAAAGGTTTCACATGCCTAGGTCTGCACATGTGATAGATGGTCTAGAGCTTTTGGGAGGTGGGGCTTAATTAGCATCCCATTTAAATGTAACTTCAATATATATATATAACTTAGGTAAGCTTAGTAACTACTGTTTCCCTGTAGCTTTTTCAAGCATTGTTGCTGTTATTTATTCTCCTCCCTCTCTTTCCATATTACCCTCCATCTCCTTTCCCCAGTTAAAGTGTAGCACCCATTTCCCCTTTCCCTTTTCATAATACCTACGCCCTGCTATCTCCCTTTAAGCCTATCAACAATATATACTTGCAAAGGAAAAAAAATAGATCACCATGTAGGCATTACAGATCTTCCATAGCACACATATACACATGCATTCACACACTCACACACACACACACATACATGTACACACACTTAGAAACATCTCCATGCACATTATTATTTACTTTTATTGCATTTATTTTTCAATGAAATTTGCAGGTGAAAGAAAAGTAATATCTACTGGTCCACTGAATTTACCACTTCAAAATGAATTTTAAAGTTTATTCTGCTGATCTTCAATGATTAGGGAAGACATGGACATTGCATATTATATGAAATTTAGGAATAATTTAATTTCAGCTATTCATAAATAAGTAAAATTAAACATATTTGGGCATATGAGACCAAACTGGATGATAAACAGTTTATTGTACTGTTGTTTATTTTTAGATGTATTTCAAGTTTTCTGAAGTGATAGAATCTTTCTTTTAAAAGCTGAAATCATGTCATTAACCCATTTTCTTTTTAATAGATGAATGAAACATTTCATGAATCAAAACTGAGAAAACAGTACGTCAAAGCTCACACTGTTCAAGTAAGGTATGCACAAAGGCATTAGAAACAGTTTTGACCTTCACCTCTCTATTGTTGTTCAGAAAATTTTATTTCTGAGTTGTGAAACTTTATGTTTGAAATAAAATTGAATTTAGTGTAGAGAGACCCTCACTCCACCCCACCACCATGCTCCATATATGTAAAGGAAATGTTTTATTGTTTGTTAGAAAATGATTACAGGGCTGGAGATGGCTGGAGAATTGCTCCTGCAGAGGACTCAAGTTCAGTTCCCAGCACTCACATGGTGGCTCACTACCATCAAAAACTCCAGTTCCATGGGATCTATCACCCCTTCTGACCTCTGCAGGTACTGCATGCATGTAGTAGACACACATACATTCAAGCAAAACACTTAACATGTAAAATAAAATAAATCTAAAAACAGTAAAAATTATAAATTGACTAAACCATAATGATGAATTCCAACTTATGAAATCACAAAGTAAATTGAAATTTAGAGTATGCATAAAACTTTTAACATGAATAAAAGAGGGTCACTGAGATAACATGTAACATAGAAGCACTGGGCACAGCCTGATGACCCAAGTTCCATTCTAATACACTCTGAATAACATGCATGCCAACACACACACACAATAAACAATTTTCATTTTTAAATGAATAAGACACCATGAGCAAAATGTCTGGATTAATTTGGGAAAATTGTTTTGGAGAATTCTAAACAGAGTTAAAAACTTGATTCAATATCAAAAGAGGGATATTTCACGTAACAATTGATTTAGGGATGTTGTTTAAAAATCATATTCACATACCACCCTGGGTCCTCCACCACACATGTTGACAATAACTGCTGTGGCAAAGCAGCACTGAGGAAAGGAGGAGTCATAATTCCAAGCTAGAGATGGCTGGCTACATATTGAAACCTTCTCTCATTAAAACCATATAGATAAAATAAATGGATAAGTGATAAATGCAGAGACTAGGAACTGACTCTTTAGGCATTTACAACCAACCCTAACATTCACTCACTATATGTACAGTGTATACCCGATTCCCTCCCTCATAGTTAGGAAGCCTACAGGAGTGGGTGCACAGCTTTATCCATTGACAAGATGAGGACACATGTATTGATAAAGAATCGGGAAGAAATCGGTATGAACAGAAGGAAGCTCAAACACAAGTCCACATATTTGAAACAGTTGGAGTTGTGTCTCTAGGAGCCCCCCACCTCTGTGACAAGGTTCACGGAAAGAAGAGCGTTACCCACTCTGCTTAAATAAATTTTTAAATAAATTTTTCACCACCAAGAAACAGATCCAAATTAACATCAGCTCTTCAAGAACTATTTGCCACCTATCTGCACAAAATCCATTTGCCTCTACCTGACAAGATTTTTTTTTTTTTTTTTTTTTTTTTTTGGTTTTTCGAGACAGGGTTTCTCTGTGTAGCTCTGGCTGTCCTGGAGCTCACTTTGTAGACCAGGCTGGCCTCGAACTCAGAAATCCGCCTGCCTCTGCCTCCCGAGTGCTGGGATTAAAGGCGTGTGCCACCACGCCCGGCTAAGATTTTTAAACTTCAGAAATAACGTCCAGAGTATTCTATTGATAAGCTTAGAATGGAGCTAATAGAGTTTAGTTTTAAATATGAATTAATTATTTATCATTTCAAGAAAACGTTGTGAGCTCCACTGGGCATTAAGGAGTTTCAGTAAGAATAAAATACAAGTCAGGCTTTCATTACTAGCAGAGAAACCAATTGGACAATTTATCATCAGTTAGTGTTTATGATGGTATAAGTATATCCAATTGATAATCTAGGTACAGGAGAGACTTTTAGTTTCTAAACCCTAACATAATACTCTCATGTAGACAAAAAACAAACACAAATTTTATATAGTGTTGGACCCCAGATGGGAGCAAAGCTTTGATGGGTTAGAAACGAACTTGAGCAAAACTGAGAGGCCTTTTACCTAGCTATGTCTTAGAAATGACATTATTGAGAAAATGATTTTCTTAGTAAGTTTATCAAATGGACTATCTCCCCTTTTGTAGGTTATATGTGTCATTGTGTCCCATGCTACTTAAATATCATATCACTAACTATTTAAAATACAAAGATGTTATATGGGAACTAAAATAAATTCACACCCATGAGGCACAAGAGTGTACTTTTGCTGCCCTGTGAAAATCCTAACTCAAAGTTAGATAAATATAGAAGCATAAAACCAAATTTCTTGTTTCAAAAGGCTCTTTAGTATTAATTAGATCTGATGAGTTCTTAAAGACAAGAGGTTCTCAGGAAAATATCTACAGAACTCAAAGTGAATTAGTTAATCATTCAAGGAGGGAGAAACCATTCTTGAAATGTAATTCCATACACCTGTGAGAACAATCACACCATTCCAGCAAAAAGTCCCTAAACCTTAACGCCTGACAAATTAACTAGCATTTTAAAACTATATTATATGTAGCTGTGTGTGTTTATGTGATTCCATTTAAAGCAACAACAAACAGAAAACAGAAAAAGATTCATTGTTACCTGTTTCTCCGCATGTAACTATATAAATGTCCATAAACTTAAATTTTCCTTTTATCTCTCTGAATATATTCAAAATAACTATAATTGGCAGTCACCCTGGATATATTTAAGATATAAGTTTAGATTAAAATTAATCATGCCTATGACAAATTAAAATTGATTCTCCAATAAAGAGTAACAGAAATCATATTTACTTAAGATATCAGAAAAAATTAATGGAAATAACTTTTGTAGTTACTGAGGGAATCTTGGATCTTAAGCATGATTTCCATCTTTGTTTGCACATGTTTTGGAGGTTTTAAAGAGGAGGTTATTAGGATCTTCCTACATTGCATAGAGCTCTCGGTTGTTAATTTTCAGACTTATAAATACAGATAGACACAGAAGTAGAGAGCAGTAGTAATGGATCTTCGCTATCATCAGTTATAGCTGCTCCCTTGTAAAATGTATAGCTTATCCATTTGCATCTTCAAGTCGGAATGACAAATACATGAGTTCACTCTTTTTAACCTCAGTCCTGATAGCCAACAAGTGAATAGACAATGACTCACTACTGCAAACTGCAATTCCATTTAAAGCAACAACAAACATAAAACAAAAAAAGATTCAGATTCACTTGTTTTTCTGTTTTTATTTTTTTATTAGTCTCCCTGCAGAAGCCATACTAGATCCATAATCATAAATACATTTATACTAATGAATAATTTTCATTTTCCACTGTGGTGTTTAAAATTCTTCTATACCCATTAATAAGAAGCTCCCAGTCTGCAATGGTTAAAGAAAACAATAAATAAGATTAGCATTCAATTTTGGGGATGAAAACCAGAAACAGGATGAAAGCAACTTGCTATATAATCACAGTGGCCAATATTAGCTATTAAATTCAAACACAATTTCCCTGGATCTAAAACTGAAAATGAATTGTTTCATTACATCTATATAATGTTATTTCCCTTCCCTTTGGAGGGACCATATGATGAGCAAAGCATAGAATGGTTCTACTGTCTGTCCCATACTCTGTCTCTCTACAAACTCCCCTCCCCACCCATTAAGAGTGATCCAGGTTCAGTCATGAAATGAACATCTACTTGTCTGCTTGTGTTTTACAGCAAAGCCAAAGGGAAGGTGCTGATACATGCTGTGCTGAAATTTAAAGCCTGTTATAGAAATAATGTAGAAAAATACTGGGAAAGTGTTGAAGCCACTTTGTATCAGAAACTCAAAGGCCAAACTGGATTACTTATAGACTCTTCCTCATTTAAATTTTCAGGTAAGAATGTATATATGGTATGGGATGACTTTCATCATTTCATGGCATTTTGTTATTCACGTGAAGCAGAATTTCTTCCTTTAAATATTGTACCACAAAAACTGAAAGCTAGTTTTGTGTCCCATGATAGTAATCAGAATCTCAAATAACTGTTTTTTGTTTTTTGTTTTTTTTTCAAAACATAGCCGACTAAACCATGGTTTACTCTGTGGTCATGAAGAGCCTTTCTGTTGTGGTAGTCTCAACAATCTAGACTGGTAGGATTTAAAAAAAAAAAAATCCTGGAACTTTTAAAAAAAAACCAAACTCCTTTCTTATCATACATTTAATAGAACTTGTCTCACATGGTCGCACATAATCTGATTCTTACTCCCTGGTTTGTGAGAATAACGTGGAGTGTAATAAAAGTACAGTCATCCCTCAGATAGGCTGTCAGTCCCTACTATGATTCCTATTATAAGAATAATGTAGAAAAATTTGGAGGCAGAATTGAAACCATTTTGTATCAAAAAAAGGTGGGAAAGTGTAGTCACTTCTAGAGGAAGGACTAAAAGGTTGGGGTTAGGAGTCCTAGGACAAGCATTAATTTTCACTGAATTACCAAAACATCAAAAAAGTTTCTTCTGGATAAGACGCCATCCCTGCTAAATTGAGACTTCTCTGAAATCGTGAGATTTTTTCCTTCTCATACATTTCCTCCTCACTTAGCTCATTCTATACACAGTGACCTCAAAAACGGCAGGAAGAAAGTAGCCTTCCAACTGGGAGAGGAAATACCATTCAAAGGTATATTTTTAGAAACTCATCACTAACTACATAAACTCAAGTATAAAATAAATATTACATTCCTAGCATCCTTCCAATTTTTAAAATATTACATATGATCTCAGAGAAATAAATATCCACTCTGGTGTTCTCTGATTTTTCCAGTACTTGTGTTGTAATGGTAAGCTACACTCTCGTCAGGAGCAGCTAAATGAAGGAAATTAATTTCAGACTACACTCTGGTATTGTTTTAAGTCTTGGCAACTCACTGCCCCGCCCTCTTTGTCCTTCATCAGAAGTTAGGTATCTCATAAAACTGAGTGAGTATTCAGCCATGTAGTACCAAACCTAGCAGCTGACAAAGCCATTCCCCAAAACCACAATGGAACAGCTAATACCGGCTTATATTCATGACAGCTCTCGCCAAGGTGAACTTTTTTTTTTTTTTTTTTGGTCAACACGTAAGTAGGTCTGTGCCATTGGGATCTGTGAAATGTATTTGGCAGCAAGGTTGCTGTTTAAGCACTTTCTTAAATACCATGGCACTCTGATGATACCTATTTCACTCAGTAACTTACAACAAATATGTCAAGGCTGTGAAATACATTCTTATACATGCCGCTTAACATACAGAAAAATGCCAACATTTTCAAGACAGGCTTAGTGTGCCACTGACCAGAGCTGTTAATTAAAAGAATGGATGGTTATAGCATCAGTATCCTATGATATGGCTAGAAAAAGAAGCAACATAAAACAGTGCTTGACAAACACAGAAGTGGATGCTCACAGTCAGCTATTGGATGGATCACAGGGCCCCCAATGGACGAGCTAGAGAAAGTACCCAAGGATCTAAAGGGATCTGCAACCCTATAGGTGGAACAACAATATGAACTAACCAGTACCCCCCGGAGCTCGTGTCTCTAGGTGCATATGTATCAGAAGATGGCCTAGTCAGCCATCAGTGGAAAGAGAGGCCCATTGGTCTTGCAAACCTTATTATGCCTCAGTACAGGGGAACGCCAGGGCCAAGAAGTGGGAGTGGGTGGGTACGGGAGTGGGGGGGAATGGGGGACTTTTGGGATAGCATTGGAAATGTAAATGAAGAAAATACCTAATTTAAAAAAACAGTGCTTGAGATCACAGATTTGGCTACTAGATAGCTTAGTATTTGGATTTTCAGTTCTCTATATATTAGCTGTATGACTCTAGAACATTTACTTAACATTTCAGTGCCTCAGTCTGACTATGTCATAATAGAAATGAGGATACAAATTTTAAAGATTACTTTTTAGAGTTGTGAAGATTTTGGAAAACTGATACATTTATACATTATAAATAACTTAAATGTTTAACACAATTATTATTAGTTACTGAGGTTTTACACAAATTATTAATTTCTGAGGTTTTACCCAGAGAAAACAAAACACTTGATAGATATGTTTTATAGATTTGAAAGTTGTCTTAGACAACTAAGTTGTTTAACTATTTTCTATTGTTTTTATTGTTGTAATAAAATACTGTTAACAAAAGAGACTTGGGAACCAAGCAATTTGTTTTGCCTCTTACAACTAACTCTCAGGTCCTACTCCATCACTGAGGGAAGTCAAGGCAAGAACTCAAGACAGAAATCTGAAGCAAAAGCCATGAAGAAATTTTGCTTACTGGCTTGCTTCTCATGGTTTGTTCGGTGTGCTTTTTATGCAACCCAGGACCACCAAACCAGGGATGGCACTGTCCATAGTAAGCTGGGTTCTCCCACATCAATAGTTACTCAAGAAAATGCCCAACCGACTTTCCAACAAACAATCTGACAGAACATCTTCTCAACTGAGTCCCTTTTGTGAACTTGTCACAAAAGAAAGAAAGGAAGAGAGAAATAGAGAAAGAAAGAAAGAAAGAAAGAAAGAAAGAAAGAAAGAAAGAAAGAAAGAAAGAACGAACGAACGAACGAACGAAAGAAAGAAAGAAAGAAAGAAAGAAAGAAAGAGAGGGAGGAAGAAAGGAAGGAAGGAAAGAAGGAAGGAAGGAAGGAAGGAAGGAAGGAAGGAAGGAAGGAAGGAAGGAAGGAAGGAAGGAAGGAAGGACAACAAAAAACAGGAAAAAATGTCAATCAGGGGTTGGTGAGATGGCTAGGGAAGTAGAGACATTTGATAACAAGTCTGATAACCTGGGATTACTCCCTGGAATCATAATGGAAGGAAAGAAGTGATTCTCACAAATTGTCTTTTAACACCAGATGCCCAACGTAGCATACATATATTACGTATATTGATTAATACATATATTGATTAATACATATACATACATATATTGATTAATGAATATAATAGAAACTGAAGTCAAAAGAATAGAAGATAGACAGACAGACAGACAGATGATTATACTTTTTAATTTGGTACTTTTTGGTTTTGGTCCTTGAATCACACCTCTGGATGTCAACGTTCAACTAATTATTCCAGAATAAAGAGGATGGCTGCTTCTGACAGAAACAGAAATGGTATTTTTCCTTCTCCATTCTCAGATATCTGTTTCCTCTCATAAGTTCCTTCTAGAGCACACAATATGTTACTTTTGACAGAAACACGTGGCTCAAAGGCTTCTGTTTATGATTACACATTCTTCAGCTCACCCTCAGATCTGCAAACACCAGGGCTGACAGAGTAATGAGCCACAACAGGCCAGGAGGAAATCTGGCTCAACAGGGCACAGTAGTTCATGTTGGTTCACACTTCAATAGTCTGACACAAGGCAGCTTATGTCAGGTATATTTAAGTACAGAATAATTTGGGGGAAATTTTCCTGGTATAGCAAAATCCTGTGTGATAAATATATTTTATCAAAATATCAAAAGATATTATATCAAAACTCTTTTTAAAGTGCATGTCACTTCTTTCCTTGAAGGTGGGATCTATAGATAGAGTACATGTGTCATCTTAAGGGCTTGGAGGAGTATCTGGTGTGGTCTCCAATATACTTTGGTTCTGTTTGTAAGAGTCTGGGGGACCCTGTGGCCATACAGATAACACAAAGTTCACCAGACTATTAACCATATCCACATCCAGTCTTCTGGGTGAAAAGCAGGTTAAACATCTCTCTTTTCAAGAAACAGCAATGGATGTTTAACACTCCTGGTTTCCTCAGTGCTTATCTGGGAGCACAAGGACTCTGTGCCCAGTACAGCCCTAGACATGGGGTCTGCACTGGGGGAAGAACATCATCATGTCACAACTCCCTAATGACGAAGCAGCCTCTCACCTGGACTAGATCTTCATTCTTTTTCCTGTTCATTTGTTTATCTCTTTATACTCTCTCTCTCTTTATCTACCATTTTTTGATTCTAATACTTAGTAAAAAAAAAAATCAAAGTTTTAGGCATCCATTGAAGATCTCAGGTAACAACAGAGTCTTTACAGATTAAACTAGCTAAGTTAAAACTTATATCACACTGGATTAGGGTGGCTCCACTTCTGTGAACAGTGTCCTAATAGGTCAATCTGAAAGCACAAATGCATATCAACCATGTGGGGAAAGACTGGGTTTGCAACAGCTCACA
Source organism: Mus caroli (assembly GCF_978045245.1). NCBI lineage: Eukaryota > Metazoa > Chordata > Mammalia > Rodentia > Muridae > Mus > Mus caroli. The sequence goes on along the minus strand of NW_028227259.1, from coordinate 88,844,400 downwards.
CCAAGGAACAACAAGGAGTCCTTAGAGCCACCAGGAGCCTGAAAGAAATAAGAAGGCATTCCTAAAAGAGCATTCAAGAACATAACCCTGATGCCATCTTGACTTCAGACTGTAGGCTTCATAATTGAGAGAGAGTAAATTGTATTGTCATACCATCTGAGATAATTTATTATAACAGGTCAAAAAAACTAATAGAGACAACGGTGGGAACCACCACATCCAAAGTGGTGTTGACCTAAGATTTCCTCAAATACAGTGTGACACCCTAATGGGGGAACCCCACAGTGGACACCATGTTCTTTGTTGGTTAATCAGAATATATTGATAATACTGATAAAAGAAACATCTTTGACATTTCAGGATTTGGTAAATATCCAGAGTTAGGTCAATCATAATTTCTCTGCTCCATTGGCTCTGGAACTCCAGTGTACTACATGTAAAGAAAGTTATTTGCCTCAAATTACAATAAGAATCTATCACAGCCCAGTGCTTGGCATTAATAAAGAAGATGATAAATTTAACACGAATTTATGACATTGGCTCACACAGCTATAAGGACTGGCATGCAGATTGCCTCTGGAAGGGGTAGAGTCAGGAGCTCTAAGCAGGTTACAGAGAACTGTCTTTTCATTTCTTAGCTCCATTCTTAGGAAACTGTTCAGCACCTCTTGACTCACAAACTTCTCTAGAAGATAATTATAATGAAAGAAGAACTAGGTGCTAATTAATAAGCCAGAAAACAAATGCAATGGGAAGCACTTATTTCCCCTGCTTGATCACCAAAAATATGTGAAGAGGGTGGTGGAGAACACTGTACAGCTCAGGTCACACGGTCGCTTAACCACATGGATGGAGAAAGAGTAGGAAAGAGACATCTCTCCCAAGAAATCTAGTAAGCAGCAGCAAATACATCCATCACTTGCCACAGCTAGCATCTGGGGTCACCTTGGAGTGGATTGACACTACAAATAACTACTACCTTTTCTTATCACTTCTATTAATTGTCTATAGGAGTTTCATTTTTATGTCATTCGACAGTCAGAAGAAGGCAAATCATCAGCAGATGATCAGTCCTTTTTTGTATCAAACTTTTCAGGGCTATCGGTGTAGGATACAATGTTCTAGAGGGCAAAATCCAGGGTCAAAGTGCAGTCATTTTTGGTGTCTGCTTGAGGTCGGGTCCATTGGTGGTTCTTGCTGCATTCTCACTTAACAAAACATGCTAGATAATTACTTCATAAAAATGTTACTCTCAGTCTAGTGTATGTGTCTCTGTGTGTGTGTGTGTCTGTGTGTGTGTGTGGTGTGTGTTTCATGGATGGATGGATTCAAAGCATGGCAGTAAGCCCTTTTAAAGTGATTTTACAAGTCTTAGGGATGAAGTAACTCATGCATAAAGATCATAGCTCATGTAAAAATATAAATACCAAACCAAACAAAGTGTCCAGAAACATGTCTGTGCTTAATAAATATACTTACTGCAGGAAAAACATATTTCATATAACCCTTTAATTATTATATTACTATGTCATTGCAAAGTAAAAAATCATTAAATCACCTGACATTGACTATTTAATATAAATATGAAAAATTATATATTTCTCCCCTACTCAATAAATATTTATCCCCTTAAAAATTATTTCTTAGGAGGGTTTTGTGGTGCATCCCTTTAACCCCAGCACTCAGGAGACAGAGGCAGGCAGATCTCTAAGTTTGCAAACAGCCTGGTCTCAATAAAGTGAGTTCCAGAATAGCCATAGCTACATATAGAAACCCTGTCTCAAATAAATAAATTAATGATAATAACAACAATAATAATAACTTTTGGCAAAGTCTTAATCTAATTTTATTTATTTTAATGAAAAGAAAGCTGATATTCATTCCCAAACCCCAAATTTTAGCTCCATGATGTTTAATACCATGTTCAATTAAGTATGATTAAGCCAATAGTTAAAACTACCTATACATCTCCTTTACTTCATTCTATAGCTTTTGAGACAGCTCCAAAAAAAGTTCAGGGTGGCTTGAAACTTGCTAAGGCTACAGCTTTCCACCAGCACATCTTGCTACAATTTTCTCTTTAGTATTTTATGGCTGTTTATCTGATATAATTCGATAAACAGAACGTGCACTTAATATTTAATATTTATGTAATTCAAATTTTTAATGTCAAAGAGAAATGCAAGTGATATTTCATATACTAAACAAGTTGTCTCACTAGAAAATAAGTTTGCCTGTCACAGATGTAAGCTCTGAAGCACTGATGACAGTTCATTTGCAAGGTAATCCCTGAGCAAGACAACAGTCCAATAATAGACTAGGTCCATTTGCAAATCTTCAGAGACAAAGGCAATGGCAATCTCTTCAAGCGGGGTGGGGAGGATATAAAGATATTGTGTAAAAGAAAAAAAGCTTCAAGCTTCATATACTAAAGCAAGCACTTTAAATGAAATGCCTTATAAAATTGAAGTACTTTATAATGTTCACAACTTTAATGGGCCATTTAAGGCTATGATTCTTATTTGCTTTTAAATAATAACAATCAGTTTCCACGCCAAAAAAAAAAAAAAAAAAAAAAAAACACTGAATTGTTTAGGGATGAAACATGCTAAGTACTTACCCTAAATTATAATTGCTTAAAGCAAAGTTTCAAATCATGTGGAAGAAAAAGAAAAAAAAAATGGAAGCAATAAACTCCACAGACATAGATGCTGACCGTGATTCACAGCCAAGGCTTTTACAGACAAGCCCCAAGGCGTGCCCTAGCACCCATGAGCATCTGGCTAAAAGTGGAGCATAGATTGACTTAGTAGAACACATATTCTCATGAGCCTTGATCCTGAGACAAGGAATTGCTTCACTGAGTCATTTGTGTGAATGACTGAACAAACTCCATCTTTTCTTCTTCTTCTTCTTCTTCTTCTTCTTCTTCTTCTTCTTCTTCTTCTTCTTCTTCTTCTTCTTCTTCTTCTTCCTCCTCCTCCTCCTCCTCCTCCTCTTCCTCTTCCTCTTCTTCTTCTTCTTCTTCTTCTTCTTCTTCTTCTTCTTCTTCTTCTTCTTCTTCTTTTTTGATAAATCTTTAAAGACATTTGAAAGAAAATGTGATTATCAAAATGTGGTTTTTTTTTGCTAAGAACCAGTTTTCAGCTTTAACAAAACTATTTTTATCAAATCTTAAAACATGTCAAGTATAACACCTTAACCATATGCATTTTGTGGATGGTAAGAATCGTTAGACAATTCTCAGGGTAGTTAATAATTTATGTTTTAAATAAAATACATTACTTCTTAAAATTATTTTTTTTGTAAAACTCTCAAATTTACCAAAGACTTCCTTACATCCCTAGAAATAACCAATAACATAGGGTGGGTATATGGTGGTCTCAAGGCATTGGGGAAATGTGGGTTATTAACATTGTCACTAAACTCAAGTATTTGGAGTTCTGAGTCCTGGCATTTTCTTTGTTACTTCTGTTTTCATCCTTCAGTGTCGACAAGAGTTCTTACTGTAATATCTGTTTTCTTTATGTTCTTCCCTAAGTTCTTTTTATGTTCACTCTATTTCTTTTCAATATTTTACAGTGGCTTATATACAAAAATTAGAAAAGCAACCAACCTGTAAATGGGAGTATGTCAGACTATTCACTAATTATAGAACCTTCAGCATAAAAGTTTTTAACTCCTGCAGACATTCTTTTTCCCAAGTTTCTGAGTTCACAACATAGAAAATGTAATAAAGTTTCCCAAAAGATGTAGCTAACTGTGCTTGTTAACATGTGGCTTCCAGCCATAAAAAATTATTTTAAAACGATATTTCTTTGTATACTTTTTAAATGTAGTTTTCAGTTTAGAGTTTGAGATACTTAAAACTAAATAATTATGTCCTAAACACTGCCCATTGTAAATATTAATCAGATAGTCACTATTTAAAGGTGGTTGTGATCAGTAGGGTACATAAGATAAACTACACTAAAATGTGCACAAAATTATTATGGAAATATTTATAGAATACTGCATAATAATATGATATAGTAATAAAATAATATAATATACAAGTTACCCTCTGACCTTACATGCGACACCCATACATGAAACCTATCATCTGTGAAAACAACTCGTGATTTACCTAATATTGACTTTTATATCCTCATCATCAACTGTCAGCAGGCAAGTTATGTACTCTAAAAAACTAACCTACATCAGTCTGAGGAATGGCAAATGACACATCATGAGTAACTACAGGGCAATTCTCAGTCAAACTGGAAACAAAGGAAAGCAATTATCAAGGCTAGGTATACAGTCAGCTGACCCAAGTGTGGGGTGAGTGGAGCGTTCTGTTTCTGCTCAAGCACAACCCAGCCCCATACTCTGCTCCTTCGCTTTTAATGCCGCCCGCTCACATTACAACTGTGTGTGCACTAAAATATCATGAATAAGGACATAACTTTTGCATCTCAAAATACAATCTGGCTTAACAAGTCCATATACACTTAGAGTTTCACAGTTTTCAGAAATCGGACAGTTGGACATTTTAAATGTTCCCTAATGGCTGAATGCTTCTACATAGAAAACTCAAGAAATGAATCTAAAAGTTAGAAGTACTAAGCTTATTTAGAATTTGGATTCATGTAGAGTAACAAATTTACATAAATATCATTAAAGTCTATATAATTAATATAGATAATTAATATATATTACTCTATAATTATAAATCTATATAATTAATGTTATGAATGAGTGTGCTACTACTGTAAAAAAAAATAAAGTTATTCCTTGTTCTTAGAATTTTACAATTTGCTTCAGATTTTTTTTCTCCCAAGGAAAGAAGTTTGCTAGAAATCAGATTGTAGAGGAGTCTTCCTTTTATAAATCTTTATCTAGCTATTGTTTGCTTGCTTGCTTGCCTGCCTGCTTGCTTGCTTGCTTGCTTGCTTGCTTGCTTGCTTGCTTGCTTGCTTGCTTGCTTGCTTGCTTGCTTTATTGAGATAGATCATCACAGCTACGAACTTTGTCTCTGTAACTCCTTCCCTGGGTGTTTTGTTCCCAATTCTAAGAAGGTGCACAGTGTCCACACTTTGGTCTTCATTCTTCTTGAGTTTCATGCGTTTATCAAATTGTATCTTATATCTTGGGTATCCTAAGTTTTGGGCTAATATCCACTTATCAATGAATACATATTGTGTGAGTTCTTTTGTGATTGTGTTACTTCACTCAAGATGATGCCCTCCAGGTCCATCCATTTGGCTAGGAATTTCATAAATTCATTCTTTTTAATAGCTGAGTAGTACTCCATTGTGTAAATGTACCATAATTTCTGTATCCATTCCTCTGTTGAGGGACATCTGGGTTCTTTCCAGCTTCTGGCTATTATAAATAGGGCTGCTATGAACATAGTGATCTTTCTATGTAGTTCTCTTGCTTGGAACTCATTCACTAATGCACAAGCTAGGATTAAAGAGTATAAGGGTATAAAGTAAGAGTTCTTTCTCCTCCTCCTCTTCTTCCTCCTCCTCCTCCTCCACTCCCCTCCCTTTCCTTCTCTGTCTCCCTCCTCCTTGTTCTTCCTTGAGACATAATCTCACTATGTAATTTTCATTTGGTTTTGTTTTTTCGAGACAGGGTTTCTCTGTATAGCTCTGGCTGTCCTGGAACTCACTTTGTAGACCAGGCTGGCCTCAAACTCAGAAATCTGCCTGCCTCTGCTTCCCAAGTGCTGGGATTAAAGGTGTGCACCACCACCACCCAGCACACTGTAATCTTGGCTGGCCTGGAACTTGCTTCATATACCAAGCTAACTTCGAACTCACAGAAATCCAACCCCTCTGTCAACTCAGTGTTAGATTTTTAAAAGGAGGCACCACCAAGTCCAGGACAGAACTCCTCCAATCCATCTAAACTTGCTTCTCACGCTTTCCAACCATGAACAGTAGAGACGGATGTTCTACGGCATTAATCAGAGAGTATGTTTCAAATCTAATATTCAACCTCCAACCATATTATACCTATATTTCTCTGGCCTTAAAAGAAATTCCTCAACTCCTTCCCAAAAGAATATTTTGTCAGCCATTCAAATCCTCCCCTTTTGCTTAACATTTGGTAGTTCATTCAATCATCTACAGGTCAGCCATAAAGCCATACACAGGAAACTGGACAGAGCTAGACATTAATTTTAAGTAAATTATGAATGTTTGATTCACTGAGGATAAATCCATGTCTGTACTTTGATAAGCCCTTGGAGAAGACCAATGCCTGTTTGCTGGGCTGTCTGAGTTTTTAGTTTTCTTGTCGTATAAACTGGTCTGGCCTCAGCTTCACTCATCCCTTAGCCATGGAGTACTGGAATTACAGCTGTGAGCCACCACTCCCAGGACTCTTACCATCCTTTGATCCACATCTTCCTTGGCAGAGACAGAGCTATTGTTTTCCATGACTTCCTCAATGCAGTCCACAGTAAACAGAGTCTCTTAGGTTACCATGCTGAAGTTGTGGTTGGGAGGTCAAGCCACAAAACTTCCAACCTCTGAGTGTGAGTCACAAGACTTAAAAGGTAGGAAATGCAGACAGCCACCACTGTGACTCAGTCTGAAAAGAAACTGGCTTAAGTCGTTTCTCAATTCATTGTAGCTGGCCATCCACACATGGAAGTTATAGTAACTATTCTCTGTTAAGCTATGGAACAGCACGACCTTTAAAAAGCAAACTACATATCTAATACATTTGTTTTCTTTGACAAGGAACACAATAATAAAGAAAACCTTAAGAAAAGAAAACACATAAATACCATGGAGTTTTAGAACTATCAATTAAGATTATGACAATAATTGTCCAGTCCATTTAAGTTTGTTTCTAAAAATTTCAATATGATTTTATAAGTTGCCAAGCATCAAAAATTAAAAACTAAACTATATATATCATGTCAAACACAAAACAACCTCTGGAAAATAGCAGTAAGACATCTCCTCACGTAGGTGTGGCCCCTTTCTTCTCTAGCCCAGCTGACTGCTAAGTGCCTTTGCCTTTCATTTAGACAGGTCAGCATCTGGTAAAGGATTCTTTTGTCTTCCTGATTTATTGTGCAACCAACTGTAAAATGGTAAGTGTAAGGGACATGGAGTTTGGACACTTCTTCCTGGATTTGTAGAAATCAAGAACATCAAATGAATCAGCATAGACATTTATAGTGTTTACCTTACCGTACAATTGATAATGCCTTTTTGAACTCTTTAAGTAGAACTGGCTAATGTAGTGACAGTTTTCTACATATGAGATTTGACATGTGACTCATTTATTTTCTCCCTCTCCTCATACTTTTCCCACATCAATTGAGAAAATTTGAGATTCTGTTCACAAATGGGCTGCATAGCAAAACTATCTGTTATAAATGATTCTTTTCCAAATCTATCCAGGAATGGGAAGAAAATTTTAAACTATGTCTTATTGCCAAGTTAAACCTTTTTGATCCAAACTAAATGGGCAATGGGACAGCAAACAATTGAGCCATAGCACACAAATAATGTAAATTTTATAGTATAGTAAAAATTCACTTAACACACACACATACACACACACACACACACATACACTCACACACACACAAAATGCTAATACTAAACCAAAACTACTACCTGACCCAGATGTTCCACACATGGACACACATCTAAATGGCCCTAAGTTGGCACATCCATATGTATTACAGTGTTGCCCACAAAAGCCAAGATATTGACCAGCGTAAATATTCATCAATAGATGACTAAAGAAAATGTGATGCCTACATAAAGGGGGATTTTGTTCCTCTGTAAAGAAAAATGACATTATAACAGCTGCAGGAAAATAGACAGAATATTGAGTATTAAGTTAAGAGAAACAAGCCAAACTCAAAGAGACAAATACATCTTTTCTCATTTGTGGAGCCTTGATGGAAATTGTGTGTGTGTGTGTGTGTGTGTGTGTGTGTGTGTGTGTGTGTGTGTGTGTGTGTGTGTGTGTTGTGTGGCAAATTTATAAAGAAGGAGGAGCTCTAAAGGGTTGAGGGAATAGGAACAAGGGAGGATAATGGAGTACGTGTCAAGAAAGCAGAAACATGGCCTATGTTGGGAAGAAAAGGGGAAAGCCAGATGAGAAGAGGCAGAATAGGACATTGAGAGAGAACAAGAACAAAGTATAACTGTATGTGTTATATGTATATGAAAATATCACAGGGAAACCAATGTCTTCATATGTTAACCAAAACATTCATTTCAATTTTAAAAGTGCAGGAAAGGTAACATCTTAGTTCATAGGATTATTGTTAGGGTGTCTTCTAGGATCTGATGGAAGGTTACCACTTCTATATTTTAGAGCATTTCAAAAGTAAAATTGTTTTGCAAATTATAAGGAACTTTAGTGTTTTAGAAGTAAGTATAAATATTTTATTTTTTTATATATCAGTTCACAAACAAAACTGGCAATCAAAATAGATAAAATGTTTACAAGTTATTGCCAAAACAGCCTAAGTACAATTCATTTTAAAAATAAAATGTGTTTATAAATGTAAATAATTTTATTTTCTTGACTTTTAGACATTGCAATGCCAATAGCAGAAGATCTTCTCAATACATGTAAGTTTATCAATAGCGTTATTTTCTTTCAAATCTTCAGCCTTAGAATGCCAAGAAAACTTGCAGTTGAGTTGTAATAAGAAGCCTTATTTTAGAAATGTGTGTGTTACCATAGTTACCCTTTTTTTTTTAATTCTTCAGCCGTTTTTTCCAGTCCAGACTTTATCCCCCTCCCAGTCCACCCTCTGACTGTTCCATATCCCATACCTCCTCCCTGCCCCCTGTTTCCACCAGGATGTCACAACCCCCCACACCTCTCACCCTACCAGGCTTCTAAACTCCCTGGGGCCTCCAGTCTCTTGAGGGTTAGGTGCATGAACCCAGACTCAGTATATGTGTTGGGGGCCTCGGATCAGCTGGCATATGCTACCTGGTTGTGGTTATCCTTAAACTGACTGATATTGTAGATTTAAAATGCAGAGCGTTATCACATGCCATAATGGCAGAGGGGACCTGGGGAAAAACAGTGGTAATTAAGAACTTAGAATCAGCACATGTGCATTTTGAATTTGATCTGCCAAATTCTAAAGGGAAGAATTAGCATACGTTCCTTAACTTCCCAAAGCCTTACTTCCAAATTAGTGTGAAGATAGAATAAGGTGATAGAAATAGATACGTAATCCAGAGTGTATGTCCTGAAAGCACTCACTGTATGTCATTTCTATTTTCTGACTACATGTAAGAATCCCAGGCCCACCTGGCGTGGTGGCGCATGCCTTTAATCCCAGCACTCCGGAGGCAGAGGCAGGTGGATTTCTGAGTTCCAGGCCAGCCTGGTCTACAGAGTGAGTTCCAGGAAAGCTAGGGCTATACAGAGAAACCCTATCTCGAAAAACCGAAAAAAAAAAAATCCCAGGCCCAGGAACTCTCTCTGGAACTCTCCGACCCTAGCAACTAACTTCATGTGCAGAAAGCTATATGCTTTATTTGTAAACCATGACTTCCTTGCTAAGCATGGCATTTTTTTCACCCTGCCCCATCCCATTACGGGTCTTAGGAAATACAACCCCTGAGGTGTCTGGAACTCTGAGCAAAATGTCAAGAAGAGCATTGTATTTGTCTGGATTTAGCACTGGGGTAGCTGGATTAGAGCAGTCATCCCATAGAGCAAGGCAACACTGACCCAGAGTGCTCTCACCATCCCGGAGTCCCTGCTCAGTCATTTAGGAGGAACTGGGATAAATTTAAACACACCACTATTCAGGTACTCTCTCTCATAGATTTTTGATTAAATAACTCACAAGCAACTTAATAAAGCATTCAAAGAAACTATTCCAATGAAGCCTTCAGTATCTGTAAATTGAAAATTACACAATTTGGGAAGGTTATCAAGTTCATAGATGTCAGGAGAGGTATATGATGAGCAGTGCTAATAAAGATATCTACTCCCCAAGTGGAACACTAAAACCCTTTCATATCAGGATTTGACTCCACCTATCTAAGGTTCCGCTTACATTTCTAATGAAAAGCAGAGGGCATGCAGAAAAAAATAAACAAATAAATTTAAAGAATAAGTAATCACAAGGAGCTAAAGGGATCTGCAACCCTATAGTTGGAACAACATGATGAACTAACCAGTACCCCGGAGCTCTTGTCTCTAGCTGCATATGTATCGAAAGATGGCCTAGTCGGCCATCACTGGAAAGAGAGGCCCATTGGACTTGAAAACTTTATATGTCCCAATATAGGGGAATGCCAGGGCCAAAAGAATGGGAATGGGTGGGTAGGGAAGTGGGGGGCGCTATGGGGGACTTTTGGGATAGCATTGGAAATGTAATTGAGGAAAATATGTAATAAAAAATATTAAAAATAAAAAAAAAGAATAAGTAATCAGGGTGTGACTCATTGAAGTGTATTACAATACAGTAGAAGTGGAACGGTGGGAGGGCAGTAAAGGCTCTGTAGGTTCCGTTATATCTCAAAGCATCAGCCAGCAACTTTCATTGTGTTCTTTAAATCCTTGAAATTTTCCATCTGCTCTCTTCTGATACCATAAAGCTACAAGGTGCCATGGAGAACTTGAGCAGAGGTAATAACAAGGTAAGGCTGTAGAGCGATAGCTTCACGCACAGCAGCCACGAGTAAATGGGAGCTTCAGATGGAAGGTGATGGATGGAGAGACACTATGAGTAAGGTCAGAAACAGTGAAATCACCGCTCCTCCCGGAGACACCTATCCCACAGAGAAGGATCTTCGTTTTTATATTCCTCATAAGGAAATTGAGTAAAAGCCAGCTTCCTTTAGGACTCGCCCAAAAAGAAAGGAAGATAGGGAGGAACCATTATCCCTCTTGGTTCTGGATTAACTGCTTTATCCTCTGTAGAGTCAACAATGAGGGAGTAGAACAAAAAAAAGAGAAGGGAGTGACATCCCATGAGTCAAGGCGAGAGTACTCATTAGACAGAGCAGCCAGGAGTGACTCAAGGAAGATGCCTTAACCTGAGGTTAGAGATGCGACTCTAAAGTAAGAAGTGTTAAAAGGAGTGTGCAAATCAAAAGGCTTTGGAAGCTCAGTTAGGAGCTTTAAAAGTATACACGATTCCCCTCTGTTCCTCATACCTTGCTGCCTTCAGGAAGGGAGATCGCAAAGTATGTACAGCCACGATAATCGCATACCAAGTGTGAAGCAATTGGCCAGCTAGCATTTCTAATTAATTCAAATATTCTTATCCTTGATACAAGTCAACTCTGTTGTCTAAGGTGTTTTACCCTTAACTCTGTTGACACAAAGGCCAGGAAAGTCTTTGTTGCAGTGGCTCTTCAGTTTATAAAGGGTAATTAGAAATATCCTGGCCTTTGTACACTGGATATCCATAAGCATTCCCCCAAGCCATTCTCCACACATGATAATCAAAAGTGTCTCTACCATTGCCAAATACTAGCTGCTGTCTTAATCTACTGTCTTGAATTTTTACACATTTTTCATTCTCCAGATGAAATAGTAAAATAAGTATTTTTATTTCACGTTTTTCAGGCTTCATTTGTACAGATATTTATTGAGTTCCTTTTATGTAATATGTTTTTCAATGGTGAGTTCTAAATATTTTTAGGAAAAAATGTAATTTCTAATCTTTAAAGGTATTTACCAATGAAATGGTAATCCATAGAAAAGATGGCAAACTTTAAGGCAAATCCATCACTTTGGTTGGTATAAAGTTAAGATAGTCAAAGGAACCAGAATCAGTCTGATGAATAACAAACATGTATTATTACTACAAATTCTCTTTGAAGGCATCAGAATCTGGCTGCTTCTCTGTTTCTAAACTGAAGACAATGCACAAGTCTACTTCCCAGAAGTATATGACTTTGGAAATTCTGGCCACCTCCAGTCATTTCTTCTGTCAGGGCACTGTGTATCGGGATGTTTATTCACCCTGTGCCACACCCTCATATTCATTCATATTTTCATGCGAATGTTTTCATAGCATTCATTGCTATCTAGCCACCACTGAAGTTACAAGCCACATACTTCCTTGTACAATTTAGTAAGGTTGTTCTCTTCTAAAAGCAAACCTATAATTCTACCTATCTCACACATCAGGTAAGACGAGAAGGACACAGAGTTCATGTCATGACTGTTAGGCACAGGAGACTAAGATGGCAACGTATTTGGAGTATATCTTCAGGAAATCATGTCAGCAGTAAATCTACTCTAAGTTCTCCCTGACAGTGAGGTTTTTCTCAGTTACTAGTTAATAAGGACATATGTTTGGGGTCATTTATTTAGTATGGCAACACACATGAATAAGCAAATTCAACACTAATGAATTCTTCTTTGAACAGGTTGTGGACGACGCACATTTATTCATACAGGTCACAAAGTAGCAGGAGGCCAGGATGCTGAGGAAGGAGAATGGCCCTGGCAAGCCAGCCTTCAACAGAACAGTGTCCACCGATGCGGAGCTACTCTGATCAGTAACTACTGGCTTATCACTGCTGCTCACTGTTTCATACGGTGAGCTATGACCTGGGAAGGTCTCAAGGGCACTCAAGTACTAAACATCTAATAACCCCTCCCTATTTAGTGTGATCATGCAGCTATGTCCCCAACTGTTCATTACTCCAGTGAGGTATAACCTCAGAACTGCTCTCTCATTTATCACTAAAATAGTAAGTGTAGTAGTCATCCAACAAAATTTTGTCAAAAGTTGAAATATTGACATTTTGGACTAGGCATAATTGTTTGTTATGGAAAGCTGGCCTTTGCACTCTAGAACACAAGGAAGAGCCTCCACCCTTAGCCACCGATAATATCTCAATGTTAACAACTACGGTATCTACAAAACATTGGTAAAGGTGAGTTGGCAAAATGGTTTCAGTGACAGAGTGGCCTCAAGCTTTCCAGGTAGCTTGAACTGCCCACAAACTTGCAATCCTCCTGCCTCTGCTTACTAAATGTTGTGATGACAGGTGTCATCTACCACACCCAGATGAAATGATGGCTGTTTAAAAGTTATTGTCCCAACCTTACCATCCTCTTCTCTGTTCTCAGTACTAGGGATGGAATCAGGGGTCTAGTGCATGCGAGGCCAGCACTCTTCCACTGTGCCAGACAAAATTTCATCTCTAACTTAGTCAGCTCTACTGAAAACCATCCTTGCATATTATAACCATTCAGTAGAAAGCTTGGAAATGTTCCAACAACTTCTCAGACTACTTCTCAGAACATAGTATACAAAACACTGAATAACAAAACTGGAAGACACAAGTATTTTATTTGTTGTTTACAGCGGCGAAAAGATGAGATTTAAATGATGTAATTTCCATAAATTCTTTGGGTTCACGTCTCTGCTTAGTTTTTATTAAGTCTTATCATTTACGTTGTTCTTTATCTTTTAAATCTCCCTCAGTATTTTCTATTTAAGCCAATAAATAAAATGAACTTTCTATGAATTGTCTTTTCTTTTTAGTTGTCTTTAAGTGGAAGTCTCACTACACATAGCTCAGAATGTCCTTGGATTTACTATGTAGCCCAGAGTGGCCTCAAAAATCACCATTCTCATGCCTCCATTCCTCAGGCTCTACACTCACATGCCTAGCTATTGATTATCTTTTTAGGCATATTTTATAGAGTTACTCAAAATGTGTACAAACATTGTTTTTATTTCTTCATTTATATATAACTTTTATGAGAGGGGAAAAAGCTTTCCATAGTGGTATACACCCTTAATCACAACATAAAGTCAAGAGGCAGAGGCAGATGGATCTCGTTGAGTTTCAGGACAGCCTAGTCTACATAGGTTCAAACCAGCCAGAAATGCACCGTGATACTTTCTCAAAAAAAAAAAAAAAAAAAAAAAAAACAGTACTATAGAAATTCAAATTACATAATTAGTTTTTAAAAGGTTAAGACTAGTTTCTTTAGCTCTAACATACAGGAGTTTTAATAAATAAATCTATTTCCTTTAGGGCTGCAAATCCCAAAGACTGGAATGTTAGCTTTGGGTTTCTTCTAAGTAAACCACAAGCACTACGAGCTGTCAAGAATATTATAATCCATGAGAACTACAGTTACCCTGCACATGATAATGACATAGCTGTTGTGCGTCTGTCTTCGCCAGTATTATATGAAAGCAACATCCGAAGGGCTTGTCTACCAGAAGCTACTCAAAAGTTCCCACCCAACTCAGATGTAGTGGTCAGTGGATGGGGAACGTTAAAGTCAGATGGTAAGTTCCTGACATCTTTTCATTACAGGACTCCAGCTTTAGGAATTAAAAAGAAACACATTAGGAATTACAACTAAATCTGAAAAAAATACTTCCTCTAGTTCATTTAAATTGGTATAATGTGTGTGTAATAAACTGACTATTGTGCTGAGTATCATTTATTTAGAAACTATAATTTCATAGAGGTGTTTGCCAATTGCCCTGGTAATGGTATCTCTCAGAGGGTTTTTAGGTTTTGGTTTGGTTTGGTTTGGTTTGGTTTGGTTTGGTTTGGTTTGGTTTGGTTTTTGTTATGTTTTTGTTTTTTTCATTTGGATTCATAATTTTCTCTGTGTCATTCATTCACTCAATAAGTACTTATTTTTCATCAAAGAGGCAATATTTGAGCAAAGCCCACTTATCAAACACATTCTGTGACCTCAATCCTGTAGAGAGTTTGGATCAAAATACATCCAAAACACATTTTTAAAGCAGTAAAATGAAGCTAAATGATTTTAAGATCTATAATCACAATTGTAAGCTTAGCTATAAAACTTTATAAATGACTATTGAAATGTATATTTCTGACATGTGAAATTTTTATTTTATTTTCTAAAACATGCATAGCAAATGTAAAACTCTAAAACAGTTTTTAAAAAATTATCCTATCACATATGGCATGTAAACTAATTCTGGGCATGATTGTTTCTAGAAATCGTTTGTTTGTAAATAGTTCTCACATTAACTAAAATGTTTTGCATTGCCTGAAAAAAAAACAGTTTTAAAATTAAAAACCAATTTTAAACAGAAACTTTATCGAGTTTCAGAGACAATAATATTGAGTTTCAAAGAATTAATACAATCTGGAGGGCTTGCAAGATGGCTGAACAGTTCAAGATGCTTGCCTCCAAGCCTCAGGACCTGTGTTTGATACATAGAACCCACAAACATACTAGAAACAAAACACTGACACTCAAGGAGTGACCTCTGACCTCCACATCCATGCATATGCAATGCATGTGCACACACACACACTTTCTCACACAGTAAATATATATATATATATATATATATATATATATATATATATGATTTTTAAGTTCTCTTTTTAAAATTACATAATATTCTTTCTTTCTTCAGGAGACAGTCCTAATATTCTCCAGAAAGGAAAAGTGAAGATTATAGACAATAAGACCTGTAATAGTGGAAAGGCATATGGCGGCATGATCACACCTGGAATGATGTGTGCTGGGTTCCTGGAGGGACGTGTTGATGCCTGCCAGGTAATTCTCCCCAGTCACTTACATGATTTTTTTTTTTTTTGGTGGCTTTAGATTTCCAATGGCAATACGATTTTTCTCAATATTAAAGTCATCTAATTAAAATGTATATTGATATCAATAAAGTGCTGATTCAAGATCAGCAGTCCTGTTAATGAAACCATGTATGGAACTAGGGAGAGACTCAATGAGCACTGAATAGATGAACCACATCACTGGTGGCTTCAGTTTGACTTGTCTGTCTCCAAGAAACCTTCTACTTACATTAACACTAAATCCATCATAGAGATTTCACAACCTGGCTCCACCATCCTAATTGTTTTATTTATTTAACGTCTATGTGGAATCCCACATAAGAGGCATGATTTCAAGGTCATTGCAATATTCATTTACTTTAGTTATGGTAACCTTTGTGGCATATTTAGTTTGAAACACACCTCTGATGAGTAGTTTAGGCAAAGAGTCAAGGTAACTCAATTACCTTAACTGACAGATCAGGGAACTTTGATCTTGTGCCCATTCACTGAACTCTAAACCCAGAGACTTTTCCTTATCAATGTGTTGCTAATATTCCTATGCTATTAATGAGCAATCATCTTGGATTGTCTAGTAATAGTCTAGGCAGGCACAACCAATGCTAAACCCAGGAAGATATATAGCAATATTGAGATTAGGAAGTAAATTCCTGTACTCTAAGAACAAGAAAGCATGCAAATAAATATTTATAACACAATTGTCCTCTACAAAATGTAGGTTTTCATCATTCTATTTTTCATACTAAATTAAACTTATTCTTGAACATGATTAAGAGTTTAAACCCCCCACTGTAATTGATTAACTAGACCTGTGTCTCCTAACCTGCCACTGCCTAAGATCTGCACTTCAGCAACTGTGTTTACTGCACCCCAGTGACTTCATCTTTTACTTCTCCCCACACTTGTTTTAATAATCTTTAATCACAGAGTCATCTATTAATTCTCCCAGCTACTAAGCACTAGATGAAATACTTCCTACTTGTAAACCTAAGGAATTTAATAATATTTGAGTGTATCTTTTACTGTGCTATGTCAAATCTTCGCCATATGCTTTTATTACATATTGCACTATGTCTTAATCTTCCTTAGAAAATTATAGTTTTATTAATAACTAGAAATTTGAAGAAATTAAATGAAAAACTCTTTAATTTCCTTTCTTCTTACTCCATTTCTATTTGTACCCATGTTCACTTGGTTTCAACAAGTTTCTTCTACTATTTAAAACTAATCTTTTTCCTGTATTCTTCACTGTCTCCTCCCATCTTCACAACTACTTGTACTACCTATTAATGTTAACGTTCATATTTTTAAATTTCCTTATTCTGTTGATCGATTCTGTACATTCTGTAAATATCAAAACAAGTCTCTCATTCAAGCCAACTCTTAGGAATTTCCTGTAATTCATACAAAAAGCAATTGTAAAATGTAAATTAATACCAAAAGCACCATGTTCTGATTTTTAAATGGGAAAATTGCCTAGATAGACTTTTTTTTTCAAAAGAAATAATAAAAATGAGGTCTAAAGAAATAGTTCAGTAGCATTATGCTTGCCATGCAAGCATGAAGATCTGAGATTTTATTCTCCTTCTTCCATTGGGAACATAGTAATCTATATAAATAATCATAGCACTTGGGAGACAGAGGAAGGAGGATCTATAGTTAGACTGTTAATTGGATTAGTGACCTCCAGGTTCAATGAGAAAAACTGTCACACACACACACACACACACACACAAAATAAGTTGAAGGGCGATGAAGGAAGACACATGAAATGAATTTGTGATCATCACATGCATACAAATGTACACACACACATGCATATACATAAAAATCCAGAAATACATTTTTTACATGAAAAGTTTTTTATTAGATATTTTCTTTATATACATTTCAAATGCTATCCCGAAAGTTCCCTATACAGCTCCCCCCGCCCTGCTCCCCTACCCACCCACTCCCACTTCTTGGCTGTGGTGTTACCCTGTACTGAGGCGTATAAAGTTTGCAAGACCAAGGGGCCTCTCTTCCCAGTAATGGCCGACTAGGCCATCTTCTGCTACATATGCAGCTAGAGACATGAGCTCTGGGGGTACTGGTTAGTTCATATTGTTGTTCCACCTATAGGGTTGCAGACCCCTTTAGCTCCTTGGGTACTTTCTCTAGCTCCTCCATTGGGGGTCCTGTGTTCCATCCAATAGATGACTGCAAGCACCCACTTCTGTATTTGCCAGGCACTGGAATAGCCTCACACGAGACAGCTATGTCAGGGTCCTTTCAGCAAAATCTTGCTGGCGTATGCAATTGCTCAAAATCAATGATCACAGGAGAGGAAAAATGAAGATACAATGAGATATCACTTTAAGACAATATTAGTTATGATTATAATAAAAATTTAAAAATTGTCTACAAAGATATAAAGGAAATTATATACTAGTGATAGGGACAGAAAATGGTGCAATCATGATGGAAAAATAGTATAGTTCTTCTAAAAACAAAAAGATATAGCTGTCTCTTGTGAGACTATGCCGGGGCCTAGCAAACACATAAGTGGATGCTCACAGTCAGCTAGTGGATGGATCACAGGGCTCCCAATGGAGGAGCTAGAGAAAGTACCCAAGGAGCTAAAGGGACCTGCAACCCTATAGGTGGAACAACATTATGAACTAACCAGTACCCCGGAGCTCTTGACTCTAGCTGCATATGTATCAAAAGATGGCCTAGTCGGCCATCACTGGAAAGAGAGGCCCATTGGACACACAAACTTTATATGCCCCAGTACAGGGGAACGCCAGGGCCAAAAAAATGGGAATGGGTGGGTAGGGAAGTGGGGGGAGGGTATAGGGGACTTTTGAGATAGCATTGGAAATGTAATTGAGGAAAATACGTAAAAAAATATTAAAAATAAAAAAAGATAGGCTCACTAATACAGAATAGAATGATGTCTGCTGAGGCTGGAGAGATGGCTTAGCATTTAAGAGCATGCACTGCTCTTGCAGAAGGCCTAACTAAGTTTTATTCCCAGCACCAGCATAGGGTGGCTCACACCTGCCTCTAACTACAGTGTTGGGGGATCTAAGCTCCCTTCTGGCCTCCACAGTCTCTGGCATACATAAACATATATAGAAGTAAGAATATGTCTTTAAAACAAATAACCTTAGTAATAATAATAGTTATTAAAGGACGGAGTTGGGAAGAAAGGGATGGATACTATTCAGAACAGGCTATAAATTTTTGCTTTAAGAAGATTCTAATTTGGGGAATCTAATGTATAGCACAATTACTTAACAACGTATCATCTACTTGAAATGTGATGAAAGTCGAATCTTAGTATTCTCATACAAGAAAGCAAAAATGTGACATAAAAAGTTACTTTCCTTAATATAGGGAATAACATTTGCTCAAAAATGGAGAACTATGTCCAATTTAGTGGAGGGTAAATAGACACCTTCATTTTTCCCTCAGCATAACAGTAATATAGGAAAGACTGTTCCTCAATATGGTGGTGTTTGCATAAGAAGAAATACCTTCAATAACTAGTTAATAAATAAGTTGAAACTTTTCATACTAATTTTCCATTATTACATTGCATTAGTCAGAGAAGTATACTGACATACTGGATTTTAGCATATAATAATGGGACAGATAAAATAAGTTAGGCTAGCATCATTTCAAGTATTGAAATATCCAAAGTGTTTTGTTTTGTTTTATTTTGTTTGTCTCCCCTGCCATTTCAACAAAAGAAAAACAGATATAATTTTTGTCATTAACATATATTATTAACTATATCTTTTTTTTTTGTCTCCAGGGTGATTCTGGTGGACCATTAGTTAGTGAAGATTCTAAGGGCATCTGGTTCCTCGCTGGTATTGTAAGCTGGGGCGATGAATGTGCACTTCCAAACAAACCTGGTGTCTACACTCGGGTGACATTCTATCGAGACTGGATCACATCCAAAACTGGGCTCTAGTGTGGTTTTTCTTTGTAGATTCAAGCTCAGTGGTTACATAGCTGTTAAATATGTTTGTAATCCCCAAACCACATTTTCTTAGATATTTCTCCTCTTCTACACATTTAAATATAAAATTTAACAGCATGAAACTTTAGATTTAAAATGTTTATTAAAGTTTGGCGTATCTTTAGTGAGATTTTGAACCAAAATATATAATTTTCTCCTTTACCCATTTTGAGGATAGGTATAATTATTAAAGTGAATATGGTTTTGGTTTATTAAGGAAAGGCTCTCTGCTACTTTGGTGAGGCAGATATTTGGGTAATATATCACATGAGCATTAGTTATACATGATTCAAATTGTATAAGCCCTCTTCTACCGACCAGTTCATGGATTCTCCAGAATCAATGTGTTTGAGGACAGAGTCTGGTGCATTGTAGTAACACTACCCATAAGAGTTACTGGAGAAATATATATCTATTTTCTTTCTGGTCTCTGTGTCAAAACTAATTCTTCCAATTCTTCCTCATCTTAAGTGATAGAAATCAAAATAATAACTCCACGGAGTGTATTAATAGATCACAGTGTTTACTGACTTTTCCTTCTCTCTTGACTGTGAAACTGAAGTCAGAAGGTGGTTGTCTTGCAACAGTAGCATTATCCATGGGCATATTGGTCTTTTTTTTTTCAATAGTTAGCTTTAATTCATAATGCAAATAAAGCCACATTGTTTGTATTCCAACTCTTAAAATGTCTCAATAGTACAAATTAGCAACTAGATAAACAATATGAAAAATTGTTCTCATGTCACTCTGACTTTGCCCATTCAAAAACATTCTAGTGGAGGGTACAGGTGTCTGAAACTGCACAGTTATGTCAATTCTGATGCTCAGTTGACATTGCTCCAAAACCTTATCTAATCCAACTGCTTTCTCAGACTAAAGTCCATCATTGTCTCTATAGGACTTCATATTTCTCTGCTTCATCACTAACAATCTACAACTACCACCATAAACATCATGACAAAGTCCTAGTACCTCCTACAGATTGTATTAATAATATTCACTAATATTTACTGATTCTTATTCATGCCAGGCAATATACATAATTAAAATCAATGGACAACTCCAGGGAAATGGTCCCCCTGGTATTTCAATTTTGTTGATGAGCTTACTAAAGTATAGAGAAGGCCAGCAGTTTTCTCAAGATCAAAGAGCCTCTAATTGACTGAGATCCAAATCACACAGCTCTATTTCAGAACTTACAATTTTAACAGATTGTTATGTTACAGGATATTGTTAGGGCCTAAATATTTCTTTTTTATTATTATTAGGTATTTTCTTCATTTACATTTCCAATGCTATCCCAAAAGTCCCCCATGCCCTTCCCCCACCACTGCCCTACCCCCCCACTCCCACTTCTTGGCCCTGGTGTTCCCCTGTACTGAGGCAGATAAAGTGTGCAAGACCAATGGGCCTAAAAGAAATTAACAAACATAACTAGGTAAAGAAAATAAGATTTTCTGGTAGCTTAACCAGACTAGGCCTCCGTATCATGTTCTAAAATGTAGAATTTCTCAGAAACATTATGGATTAATTGTAGGTGCATTACATGGATGCTTTTATAACATTCAACTTATCTTGTTATATATCCCTAGGAATTAATTTTTTATTATTTGTATTTTAGAAAATAGATATAGACAAAATAAAAGTATGTGCACATTGGTTAAGACTGACCTAGCGTGGGCCAGGCATGGAAGAAGTGGGGCTTTGGTTGACAACCCCTCAAATTAAATAGGGGCAGATTCAAAAAATTAAAGAGTTATTTATTACCTCATGTAAAATCTGCTATGTTCTGAATAGTTAGAATAGTATTCAGTCATATAATATAATAAAGACTGTATTGTGTTTATTGATAATAACTTTTAAGTTACAGATTCTATGTGCCATATGTATTTTGTTCTATTAGAAAAAATTAATACACACTAATGACTTAACCCACCAATACTCTCCTTCACTTAATTTCTTTATATTTGCTGAATATGGACTGCCTCCATTAGAAAAGTATAAAATACTTTTATTTTGATTCAGAAAATGCTTTCATGTGAAGACATGTATTGTCAGATACATTCAAATAAGGATTATTAAATGACCCCCATCTACAGGTTGATACACTGTATAATAATAAAATCCCTTTCTTCAATATAAGGAAAAACAGTAATAATGGTTTCTCTCCATCTGGGCACCAAGGTCATAGGTATTTCTCCTATAAAAAGAAAACTCTCAAGATCCCATGACTTGAACACATGTAAAGAAATTAAGGTGGAATTTTCACAAAAGCTAGCTCTACTGTAAAGAATTATACATGCTATCTGAAACTGTAAAACCTCTGAATTTCCATACAAGGATAAGACAAAAACTCCTTGACACAAGTTTGGCAATGATTTTTATGAGTATGAGACCAAAATCTCATACAACATGGAATAATAAAATAAGCATTAAAACTACATAAACTAAAAACTTTCTGCACATCAGTCAACAAAACGAAAATGCATCCTAGAAGTTGAGAAAAAGCATGTTGTAAACCTTATATCTGACAAACACCCCAAATACACAAGAAAACAAGCTGCTCCACACCAGAAGAAACAAGAACCAACAAACTGATTTTAAAATGCATGAATGTCTTAAACATTTTCCCCAGAGAAGATATAGAAATGGCCAACACATCTACAAACAGGGTCTCAACTTCACTCATCATTACATTACATTAAACTGCAGCACTATCACCTCATGCTTGTTAGGATAAGTGAAAGGAAGAGGACTGTTAATAAGAATCTAAACTTGGAGCTGGAGAGATGGCTGAGAGGTTAAGAGCACTGACTGCTCTTCCAAAGGGCCTGAGTTCAATTCCCAGCAACAACATGGTGGCTCACAACCATCTGTAATGGAATCTGATGCCCTCTTCTCCTGTGTCTGAAGACAGTTACAGTGTACTCACATATATAAAATTAAAATAAAAATCTTTTCAAAAATTATTTAAACTGATAAAGCCACTATGAAAAATAGTATGCAAGTTTCCAAAGAAATCACAAATAAAACAATCATGGGTCCAACAATAGTACTAGGCACACTCGTGGTGCACAGGCATAGACACAGGTAAAAACCATACACGTGAAATAATTTTTAAAATATGAAAACAAAAGAGAATTAATTTATAGCACATTATGCTACAGGAAATAAACCAGTAAAACAAATACTGAATCATCTATTACACGTAGAACGCTTTTCATCACCTAGAAATAGAAGGGCGGTTGCTGTGGGCTGGAGATTGACAAACATACATACATCAAATCATTTTTACACTTTGAATATATACAATCATTATTGATTAAATAGTTAAAAGAATTTTTTAAACAACAGGAACCTCGATACCCTGAATATAAGTAATTACTACATTTATTACATAAATGAGTGCTGTCAGGAGGTATGGGGGTTTGGTGGGGCCCACTGGAAAGATTCCATGTTCTTTTACTAGGACAAGGAATTGGACCTAAACACGTAGACAATAGCAGTAGAAGTAAGGGAAGTTAATTAGAAAAGTATGTAGTTCCAAGGGAGAAAGTGGGCTGAGCAAAGACAAACGCGTTACAGTTAAAATAGTACCACTGTACAAAGTCGGGATTTTTATGGCACATAAAACAGTCTCTTCTCCAGGCTATTTTCCAGTGTGTGCTTTCTGGTGCTGCTCTGGTGCTACACGCAGTTCTACAAACAATTTATTGCACCACGTTACATGAATATCTTAAGTCTCCTCAAGGCATATATAGTTTAGCTATGAGTCACCTTCAGACTCTGGAGAGACTCTATACTGATTCCAAGTCTCCATCGAGAGCCTTGCTGTTCAGATCCTGTCTACTGCTTCCCTTGGCATGCTGAGTTGGCAGCACTTGTGCGAGCTCTCCTAGACCTCACTACCTCGCAAACAGCACTACAAGTTCTGCATGTTGAAGTACACTACACCAATCCCTCTTGGCTAGTGAGGTAACAAGCAAACTTTGAATGAGCTGAAGGGTCACTTTTCTGCTTGATTCTCCATTCCCTTTTAAAGCCTGATGCATTTATGGCTGCCACCTCTTGGGTACACTCACTGTGTGAATCCCATTCTATGTCACTGTCTTGGTTATTAATTGTGGCAAGCTCTATGGCTTACAGATTCCCTCCTCAGATCCGCCAATATCTAAAAAGAACAGTTTTGTCACAACCAGCTGTCTTCACTAACAACTCTACTTTGATCTCTGATTGCTCTCATTTCTCTCCCCCCATCTTGCTGTTTTTCAGGTTGTTTACCATTTATTTATACTGGAAAGTATACTTAGACCCACTCAGAATCATTCGGGCATAATAAGTTTACTGTCCTTCAGAACACACCATAGTTTAAGTAGAAATGGCTTCCCAAACAGAAAATGTTTCATTAAGTAAACAGCCCAAGATTATTTTTAAAAACTCACTTCTCTCAAGCCTTTGTACTTACTTGCTATTTAATGAATTCTCTTTGTTTAAGAAACAATCAAGCTAACTTAATTTTTCAATTTGAAATGTTGAGGAATAGTGTCAGTGAAATAAACACAACTGTTAATTCAAAAAAAAATTAGTCACAGCTAATTCTTGTGCTGTTAGTGATTGAAGGCTGAAGTTATCCCAGATACTATGTTCGAATACAGTAACAGTTTCACTGAGTTTTTATACAAATACAACAAAGAAAGCCACAAATGAAGGCATATTTGAAATTTATATTAGCATATAGAGCAGTTAGTTGGTTGCAGCAAGATGGAGGGGGAAAGGGAAAGAGTCTCAACTATAGGGTTCAGATGCTGCCTGGTACTCTTAGCCTTTGGGTCGGTGGAAGCTAAGGGGGTATTTGTGCATCCCGAAAGAATTTAGCTAATGGTAACAAGGATGGTAAGGAAAGCGTAGAGGTGGGCAATCGTAGGCTCTTTAGAAGACCAGAAGATAACTCAAGATATATTTGGCTCCCAGCTCTCTTCAGCCTTGTAGTTTCAGATTTTGCACACCTGCTAGGAACTTTGGTTTACAGAGCACAGTTTTATTACTTTCCCTTTAAAGACTCTGAGATTTTGGGTCTTTTGTATTATTCTGTATTCTTGTAATCTAAATATTTTTTTAAATGTAAATAAATAAAAGCATAAATTAATGAATAAAATTTGCAAGTTATAGGTCTTGGGACTTTATTGAATAAAAATACCATTTTTGTGTGTCTAAAACATGCAATATAAAAGGGAACAATTAAAAAATTACTATGAAGTTGAAAGAGAAATTAAAGAATATGTCCTGAATTTTTACAGAAATCAATGAGATTCAGAAGCCTCAGGACTTGCCTTGGAAAACCAAACTGCCTGATCTAAACTCCCTTCGATTATGAAAATGACACTTAAATTCCATTAGAAGAATGTTGGTACTGTCAAACATCGATTTCCCAGAATGATCTTTGAACAATTACACTGATCATGGTCATTACACTACTGCTCCATCATCTGCTGAGTGTCAGTTGCCATGTGCACACATCTACCTTCTCTGCAAAAATTCAGAGTTTATGTAAGCCACCTCTCAGATAAACCCAAGAAAGTATACCTTTCTCCACCACATTCCTTTCTAATGGTCTAGGACAGCTGTAGTTCCTTTGTTCTGCAAGTCTCCACATGGGATGAGGGTAAACTCTGCTCCATGTTCAGCCAGCCTTGTCCAGTTTCTTCCTCAGCCCTTTTTTTTTGTTTGTTTGTTTTTGTTTTTTTGAGACAGGGTTCAGCCCTTTCTTAGGTGGATGTAAAAAATGATAACTTTGGAATCTTGTGCGCGCCCTGGCTCGCCAGCAAGAATGACGCTGCAACAGTATCCTTCTGCACATGTTTATTGGGAGAGCTTGATTGCAGAGGCGAAGAGACCCCCAAGCCCAGAACTGGTGCTGCTTATATAGGCCTAGGAGAGGCGTGTCTCAAACCTGGATTGGTTGTGCTTGGGTTATGCTTACCGCCTCATTTGCATGTCTACATCTGATTGGTTAACTTCTCTCTCATCTGATTGGTTAACTTCTCTCTCATCTGATTGGTTAACTTCTCTCTCATCTGATTGGTTAATTCTCAAAACCTCATCTTGGCAAAAAAACTTTACTGCCTATGTATGGTTGGTGGCCAGCGGTAGACAGCGCCACCCTGCAACAGCACATGTGGCTTCCCACATTGGAACACAAATTTAGGTTTCCCAAAATATCATCTTCCAAATGGTATTTGTTTTGTGAAGTTTTCCAGTGTATCCACTCTCAGACACTGGGGAAGTAGCTTGGTCCACTACAGAAGAATACCTGCCTTATATCTGGTGTCCAGGCCTTGTCTTTGAACTCTGTCAGTTAGCAGCGGGCCCTGACTCCCGTGATATCCCCACCCTAGAGACACAGGGGGAGGGATATTCGTGGAACTTGTGAATCTAAACCATGTCCCAGAAGAGGCCTTGGAAGGTGGGGTTTAGGGTTTGGACACCCAAAGTTGAGGAATGACCTGCAAGTAACCCCTTATATGTGTGCCCCAAGATGGGAGAAGCCAGTAGCAGACCCATAAGTGGGGGGAGGGGTAACCATTTTCTCTGTGCTACCTGGGGGTGTGAAACATTGGGACGCACATACTGGAGACCATTCCAGGGGTAGTTAAAGATTCAATGGCCAAGGTGAGAGAAGGGCTAGCCAAGCAGAAGAGAGAAAGAAACAGAGTCAGGGCTGATTCAAGTCTTGGTTAACCACCCTTATATCCACCTTGTTAGGACACCTATTGTTGACCTTTGGACCCTGCATATTGAACAAGCTTATAGCCTTCATAAAAGAGAATAGTAGCAGTACAGCTGATGGTTCTGTGCCAACAATATGAGACTCTGAGTATAGAACCTGAAGAATATGAGTTAGCTACCCAAGACCCCTGAGCATAGCTCCACGATTGGAGCTTGTACAAGAAAAAGGGGGAAATGAGGGACCTTAAGGGCTTTTTTTCAAGTCCCACACCCTCCTTACAGTTTTCCCCTCCTGCCTGGAGTCAAGGCTAGGCCAAGTTCCATTCTCTGCCCACAAGAACATTCTTAAGCAAAAAATTCTCAGAATGTACTGACTGATAGTCACCTGACCTTCTGGAAAGTCTCAGGTAGAGTTCAAATGTGTGTGTGTCATGCTTGCTAGCCAATAGATTTAAAGGTCAATATGCTTAGCCAATAAGTTTGAACTATAGCCTTGCTGATGTAACCTGTGCCCCTAAAAAGTATAAAACCTGCTTGTAATAGCCATGCAGGGTCGACTTCTAGTCACTCCCCTTGAGGGACTGATTGAAGGTCGACCCTAACTCTTCGGAAAATAAACTTCTTGCTTTTGCAAAGGGAAAGAGAAAAAAAAAAAAAGGAAATTGTTCTTGAGGAAATTGTCCTTGCAAACTAAAAATAAAAGGAGGGGAAGGAAAAGGGAAAAGGCCATAGTAAAATAAGAGAGGGTTTATTCCAGAGCCGTTTTGAATGGCCATGGACCAAGAACACAGATTTAGGTTACCCGAAATTTCATGTTCCAACAGGTAAGCAAATTCATGAAGTTTTATAGTTTTACAAAACAAAGTAATTGATAAACCAAGGCAGGTTTTAAAAACATCAATGGGTTCATCACAGAGGTGGTAACAGTGATATAGGGAGGATCTTCCATAGCCTCTGGTGAAATTCTTAGTGGTTTTGGTTGGTGGAAGCTAACAAAAGCTAAGTTAATATTGATAAGTTATTCTCCGACAGTGAAATGAGTCAATTCCAAACTGAAGTATATAAAGGTAGGTTTATTGGGAAGCCACTCCAGTGTGGGTTCACTGGTCCCAGGGAATAAAGTCAGGGAAGTCACCACAGGGAGGAAGACAGAAGGGAGGGGGGAGAGGAAATGCAGAGAGGGGGGAGAGGGAGAGAGAGGGAGAGAGAGAGGGAGAGAGAGGAGGAGGGACAGAGAGAGACAGAGAGAGGGGGAGGGAGAGGGAGGGAGAGAAATGCCAAATGTCTGGATTATAAAAAAAAGGGGGGGGCAGGGGATGCACAGCCACTGGGCTGAAAACTTTAGAATAGAGGATATGCCAGACGTGCCCTGTAACAGGTAGGGACTGAGGGATGCTGGGAGAAACTGGAGACCAGGTTTGCTTTGGTAAGTAAACTATGCACCTCAGCAGTTTGTCCTGGGTCTGAATCCCAACAAATATATTTTAAAAGTCATACATTTAAAAGTCAAATATATTTTAAGTCTAGTTGTCATATGATATTAGTTTTAATGGAGAGGTAAGTAAGGAAAAACTGACTGTTCAGAGGGTTGGGAAGTGCTAAAGTTAGCCCAAGATGGCCTCTTGACTTGCAACATTCCAACCTCTCCACAGAACTTCACTTTTGGTCTATTAATCAGTGCAGACTCAACTCTTTCACCAGGAATTCTCATTCACAAAAATTCATCAGTCTGCGCATGGCAGATGGCTCCAGGAAGTGTGAAAGTGAGATTAGCTTATGTGGTGAAGCTATGGAAAACTGGCTAAATTCTGAATTTATTGTGTAAGGACTGTTTGCTGTTTTGTTGTGTTATTTTGTTGTTTAATCTAGTGAGGAACATTCACATGAAGTTGAAAGCCCAAGAAATTCATGGTTGCTTGTTTCCTAAAGTAAGCATGGGAAGCGCTAAAGTGTCATGGGAGGTGAGTCCTGCAGCTGCCTGTTAATTGTTAGTCATGGAAAGCTTTATGAAGAAGAACAGACTACTGTTCTGATAAGACTGGCTGCTTTTATGGGGCTTTGACAAGTGGCTTGTTTAATGCAGAGGCTGTTTCGGCCCACCGGACCTTATTCTTCGTTTTGCTAGGAATAATAGTTGATGTTCAATAGACAGAGGATACCCTTGCCTGACAGCAATGGGAGGAGAGGCCCTTGGTCCTATAGAGACTTGTTGCCCCAACATAGGGGGATGTTAGAGCGGTGAGGCAGGAGTGATGAGTGGGTAGAGGAGAACCCTCATAGAGGAAAAGGGGATGGGGAGACAGGAAAGAGGGGGGAGAGAAGGAATGGGATGGGGGAGGTTTGAAGAAGGGTAACTAAGAATGGGGATATCATTTGAAATGTAAATGAATAAAATGATTAATAAAGAAAAAAATTAGTTGATGTTCAATATTTCACTGTTTCCAGAAGTTTATAGGACATAACTGTGACAACCAATGAGAGACAACTGCATGTTTCTACTGCATCTGTGCTTCACAGGTAAGATAGATGAGCTACAGTTTTCTAAAAACTCATATTCCTCACACGAACAAAAATACCTGGAAAGATGTGTCTACAAAGTCCAACTGACTAACACTTCAGTGACCATGAAATGGAAATCTTCCCAATCCAGATGCTAATTACCTTATATTAAACAAGCTTTAGCCCCAGAGAATCCATTCCTTCTCCATGATACACACACACACACACACACACACACATATCAGACCTAGCATACTATATAGCTAATAGATAAAAACTTTTGTATTCTAATAACTTAGCAGACAACTAGTTGCCACTAATGAGATGGCAAGACTGTTATCAGACAGCATCTTAGACATGCTGAAAAGCTTCCCCCATCTTGCTGTAATGGTCTTTCTGCTGTACCAAACAGTGTATTTTGAACTTACCTTGATTTCTTCATATAGTAAAACTATAAAACTTCTCAAAATTGCTTTATTACCAGCAAAGACTAAGAGAGTATGTGTAGTAGAGACTCAGTAACTCACTACTAAATAAATTAATAGCATACAGTATAAAAAGAATAAACCAACAAAAATACACCATCCAAACCAAAATGGCTGCCTTTACCCTAATAGTGTCCCTGCTTTGGGTGGGTGTGAATGAAAGCAAAGTAATTGGTAATCTGATAACAACAAACTGTGACTTACTAAATTCCAATGGAAGTCATACCAATATTTGTATGGCTAAATACTATCACCACATAACACAGAGAAGGATTCTAAGTAGCCTCAATGTGGGGTGATTATATAACACAATAGGATTATGCATTATAAATTAGCATATTATATCATCAATTCAGTTCCAGGATTTATGCAAGTATGTAGTTTTGCTCCAGTATCTAGTTTTCCTTTCAATTTGGTATGATAATAACAAGTAAAATCAAGGCAATAACAAAAATAATTTTACTATAATTTCCGCATGGATAGTCTGATCATTAAAACTGATTGATAAACTTAAATCTAGAATAATTGGTATTAGAACAGGCTGCTTAAAACAGTTAAAGTACTAGCTTTATGCATTGTCTAAGACAGCTTTATGTTATCATATAAATCCGTCGTGTGACTATTCAGCAAAATACATTTGAAAAGCAATTGTTTTGAGAAGTATGGTCTTCAAACAACAGATTTTTAATTGGATCGGGATTTTTAAATTACTTTTCTGTATTTCATTTTGTATCTGTCTAGTCACAACAGTTTTTAAAAAACATATTCATTAAGGCTAATTGGATGATATTATGAGTCACTTTCGACATCAGATTTAGACTCCAAGTGTCCTTCCTCACATACGATAAAAAGACGGGCCATCTGCTGAGGGGCTACTGTTACACTGGCCTTCAGGAGTGGTTGGCATGTTCTGTTAGCACTCTTTTAGATTATAAACCGAAAAACAAGTTTACCTTGATCTTTCACGTTAAGTCCAGAGTATCTTGGGAAAAATAAATTAGGCATAAATGCTAACCTGTGACGTTTCCATCTAAAGGAGGCAGACATCAACAGCGCTTCGCGTTCAGTTATGATAAAACATCAGAAGTAACAGAGACTCCACTCTTGAAGCCTGTCCTTGGAGAAATATGGCTAACAATGCATCTCTTGAGCAGGACCCAAATCACTGCTCGGCCATCAACAACAGCATCCCCCTGATACAGGGCAAGCTCCCGACTCTAACCGTATCTGGAAAGATCCGAGTGACCGTGACTTTCTTCCTTTTCCTACTCTCTACTGCCTTCAATGCTTCCTTCTTGTTGAAGCTGCAGAAGTGGACTCAGAAGAGGAAGAAAGGGAAAAAGCTCTCAAGGATGAAGGTGCTTTTAAAGCATTTGACCTTAGCGAACCTGCTGGAGACTCTGATCGTCATGCCACTGGATGGGATGTGGAATATTACTGTTCAGTGGTATGCTGGGGAGTTCCTTTGCAAAGTTCTCAGCTATCTGAAGCTCTTCTCTATGTATGCCCCAGCTTTCATGATGGTGGTGATTAGCCTGGACCGCTCCCTGGCCATCACTCAGCCCCTTGCTGTACAAAGCAACAGCAAGCTTGAACAATCTATGATCAGCCTGGCCTGGATTCTCAGCATTGTCTTTGCAGGACCACAGGTAAACCATTACTCCTGAATTTGTGTGAACATGGTGACTTCCTATCTAATCTAGAGTCCAGGCAGCACCTACTGTAGGGTCTTTAAGAACTGGGTCTCTGAAAGTCAGGAGTAGCCCTTAACCCTGACTACTTGGTTTTCTTGGGCAAACTTCTTAATGTCTCTGAGTTTCATTTATAAAATGAGGTAAATGTCTACTTAACGTGCTTTCATGTTGATGAGGTGAATCATGTATTAAAGTGTTATCGCTATTAAAGTGTCCCCTAAAATGTCTTCTCACAACCGACTATATCCTCTTCCCCTCCTTCTTTCTCATTCTTCCTCTGAGGAAGACTTGAAAGAGTGTTTTGCTATGTTCCCAACGCTGTTGTCAAACTAAAAGCCTACGGTTTCAGCCTCCCCTAAGAGGGATTACAGGCATGGTCCCTTGGTCCTCCACTTCCTCTGTTTTTCCATTTGCTCTGGTTGAAATGGATTTAGTGGTTAATGGAGAGAAAGCTTAAGAGCTATGAAACTTACACAGATGAGAAATATTTAAACTTTTCCTACTTGAGATTTACCAGGTACCAACAAAGATCTCTGTCACTGCAACCAAGAAAAAATTACCTTGATTACTATGTTTGCTCTTGGCTAATTGCCCTGCAGCATCTGACATTTGAAAAATTAGATCACTGAAGGAAACATGACCATTCTCACAACTAATAAAGAGCCTATCATTGACAGATGGATAAGTTGTCTTTACGCTTCATAATGCTCTGTGCGGCAAAACCAGGGTATAAGATGTCAGAACAAGTAAGGGTTCTCTGAAATCCAGCCTGAAAAAAAATAGAAATCTGTCTAAACATTCTAAATTGTCCACATGTCTAACAAGCAAAATTACTATGCAGAACTCACTAAGTATTGTAAGGAGCCAAGTCAATGTTTCCTCACTGAGTTGAGAGAATGGGTATCTAATGAATATGTGTCAAATGGCAGACACAGTGGGGACAACTGAAATGCTTTTATTTCCCTGGTGACAAACAGAATGACTCCCAATGGACAACACATACTAAGAGTGAGTTTCACAGACATGTCCCTTGAAATGAGGTTATTTAGCTAAGGTTTGTATTCCTGTATTTTCTGTCTGTTTTTGTTTTTTTTTTCTTAAAGTATGAGCAATACTTATTAGTTGGTTAGTTTTCTCAAAGAAATTAAAATACAAACTGGGGTGTGCCATAAAACAGTGATTGTGTTTGTCATGTAGAAGTGTATATGCTTGTACTAAATTAAGTAAATATTTATAGTATCTAGTAATATACCAAGTAAATGCAAATTAAAAATTATTAGTGTGTACAATTTTTATTATCTTACGCTATTGATGCAAAAATAATGCTAGGTGTGGGGTGGGGATACATACTTCTTACCCGACCCTTGGAAGACAGAGACAGGACAATCAAAATTCTAAGGCCAGCCTAGGTTATATGGAAACAATTATTCACATCCAAGTATAGCTCCATGGCATAACTAAATAAATATAGATAAATCCAATCCTCTGTGCTGGTGAATAAATGTAATTAATTAATTTTAAAGATATAACACTAAAATATTTGGGTTTATAAATGAATGAAAAAAAATAACTTTAATCTAGAAGGCAGATAGGTGGTTAGCTTTCATGGGTTCAGTATAATGAATAAACGTAACATTTAAAGTTTGTTTTAACTGTCAAATAATAATTGTGCATATCCATATGACACAATGTAATAATTTAATATTTGATGCATCATATTTATAAAAATTAGATGGGGGAATTAGAACAGTTATAACTTCAATCTAAAGTGAGTTTTTAAAACAAAATATTTTAACAAAATATATGTAGGTTCTGAGTTGAAAGAGACAAAAAAATAACATTGAGTCATCTAGTAATGACAGGGTTAAATGAGCGTAGGATGATATCAGAGGAATCAAACACTCTGCTAACAGGACCTGAAACCCCTCACCTGTTGTCTTGCATAGTCCAGGATGGCCTCAGATTAGCTAGGTAGCAGAAGATGAACTTGAACTTGTGATTCCCCCTGCCTCTGTTTCCTGTGTGTAACACCGAATCTGGTTTTTGTCATGATGGGGATCAGACTCAGAGCTGTGTACCTGCTAGCCATACTCTTTCGGTGTGCAACTTTGAAAACGTTACTTAAGCCTGGTGTGGTAATATGTCCTTTTAATACCAGCATCTCGGAGGCTGAGGCAACAGGAGAGAAAACACAAGGTTACCATGGCTAGATGGCTCCAAACAGACAAATATGTAAATGCATAAGCCATGTTAAGAATGTTATAGTTTATGCAAAACAACGCACTATAACTCTTTAATTTTAATGATTAAGTTAGTATTCATTTCTGTCTCTTATTTTTTCTTCATAACAAGGTTTTTAAAGCTAGCAAGGAAAAAAACTGGAAAATGAAGATTTTTTTTCCTTTAGAAAAGAGTTAAAGACAATGATTACATAGAAAAACTATTTGCATTTTTCAAAAATTTAGCTTGCACTCATACTTAGTCAACTTTCTCAAGGTGACCCCGATCAAAAAGCTACACTACATACTGAAATCTCTTTGTGCCAGAATATGATAACTCAAGTCTTAAACTTATCATTTCTGGAAGTAAGTTAGAAGGGGAAGAAAGGAGGAAAAGGAGAAGAGGGAGACAGGGGATGAGATACTTCAGCAGACAAGCATCGGGAAGAGCTCTTATGACCATACATTTCCTAATTTAGGTGCGGCTGCACATCATTAAAAGTCACATTCCTTAATGAGAGTCATCTAAGACCACAGAGTGCAGAGTCACAAAGAATTTACAGGAAGAGTTCATGCTCCTGGCTTACCTTGTTCATGCGGCGTATTACCAAAACTGTTTTTAAATCCTGTAGTTGACACAAGCCTGTAGGCAGGAAACAGGGGACACTCCTTAGTTTTTTAGAGTAAGGAAGTATGGTTAGATGATATGCAGAGACTTGCCTTGACACATGAGCTAATTTACTAAGTAAAATGCACTTCTAAACTTGACAAGCAGCTTAAATTCAATAAATACTTACCTCCCATGAGCAATAGAGCAAGCATTGTTTAAGGCACAATAGTAGCATGCTAGGCTCAGTAGTTGCAATAATAAGATCATAAATAATAGTTGAGGACAAAATTATGTGAAAAATTATGCTAAATGCCTTTATATGGAATATTTCGTGAATGTTCCCAACAACGATATAAATTATGTATATTGTTCTTAGTTTTCACATGAAGAAATTAAGCCCATGAGTACTAGGTGAGATGCCCAGGGTATTCTGATGAGTAGAAATTTTAATATAATACAGTTAATTCTATAGGCAAGGTATAAATTACACTACTCCATTTGTTCAGATGGCTATTTACCTATCGACATCTAGGAATCCAATTACTATTGGACATAGTTAAGAAATAAGCATAAAAATTATATTCTTTTGGCATGTGCATGGAAATCTTTACCCATATGATATAGAAATAAATATATAAAGAAGACATACATTTATTGCTGTGTGTGTCTGTGTGTGTGAATTTCAGGGATGAGCCTGTACTTGGTACTGGATAAACAGGAGACTCACCCCTTGGAAAGACTAATTCTCCTCCTCTCTGTTGTTAATTGTCTGGAGTTCTTTGTTTAAGAGTGGGAGCTATGAGCTCTCCCCCTTCCAAATTAATGTGTCTATTGACATCATTTTTCAGGCCTTTTTTATGCATCTCTGTCGTTAAGGTATCATGGGTGTAGTGACCCTATCATTTCCAGGAGACAAAATCCCACAACAGAATTCCTGGTCCTTCTTCCCACCCACCACCCACCACCACCCCCACCCCACCCCCGCAGGATAACATCAAAACTTTACTGACCTTTCAAACCACAAATTGCTAATTAAGCGTCAGGATTAAAATAGTCTGTACTCTGGTTAAGATTTAGCACTCAGAACCAGAGATCTAGGGTTTGGCTGTGAAAAACCTCTGCAAGCCTCGACACACGTACACTGTCCTCTTTGTTAGTACTTGCAGTTTGTCCCGGGCACTTTCCTGTATTCTAATTTCTCTGCTTAAAGAAACCCAAACATGACATGATGGCACACCTGTAGTCTCAGCACATGAGAGACGGAAACGTAAGAGGTTAAGGGTCGCCATTGATAATACCTCTATCCAAAGCCAAACCAAAAATAGAATTCCATTTGTAGCTCAGGGCTCTGCACAGGTTATTCCCCCATTAAATGCCCACTCTGTGGACAATAAGCACACAGTGAGGCCTGGCACCAGACTTGATATCCTAAGGGCCAGGGATCTGTCAATGGTGCCCACAGCACTTATAGTCAGAGCATTTAATTACTACACTCCAGCACAGTAGGCAAAATCTAGCCCACAGGAAGGAAAACTTAAAGTAACAAATGTATATAAGGGGAAAAAGTATACAGTTTGTATTTATGGATGTATGACTATGTACTTATGGATACAAAGAAAAGTGTGCCTCAAATGTTCATAATAACTATGATTGGGCTCCAGCTAGTGTTAGCTTCATAAGCACTAGTCCAGGGGCTTTGCAGGAAACAACTCCATTGTCATGACATCGCCACCAGAAAGAGTCTATTATGAATTATACTATATAGCTGAAGAAACTGAAGTTAAAAAAAAAAACTAAAAAAACTAAAAAACTAAACCCACATTTAGGGAAATTTAGGCTGTGAGTTGTAGTTGGTTTGGTAAACTGCGGATAGTAGATCATATTGTAAGAACAAATTCATCTCTTCAATTGCCTCCAAAAACAAGAAACAGAATGTTCTGGATTAAAGCAAAATGAAACAAACACTGATAAGACTGTGAGTCATGGAGAAGGGAGAAAAAAAATAAACAGAAACTGAAGACAGAACCCAAGGACAAAGGAACCACTGAGAGAGAAGTGGATCTCTGTATTAATCACTGGAATGAGCACAGTGCAGGGGTGGAGGGGATCAAACCAAGGCTAAAAGAAGTGAATTTACAGATGATATTTGAATCTCCATATACCTTCCTGAACTTCTAGTGTAAAAATAATTAGTCTATATGTATTATGATTATTACATTAAATCCATGTTATCCACTTAATACATTCCCAGATGTGGACAAAATATCATATTCGAGAAGAAATAAGTATCTTCAGTTGCTTGTGAGGAAGGGAAACCTTGGGTTCTTGATTGTGGTAAAACAGAGACTGACAGAAACAAGAATAAGAGAGAAAAATATATATTGATCTGCTTTAAAACTGCAGCTTAAATAAAGCCAAGGCGAAAAGACCTATGAGCTAACGATCAACTCTGATTATGATGTAGGGATAAGTAAACCTGGATCTTACGATAAAAGTAGCTGGTTTGGGGATGAAGGTATGATCCTTTGCTGCCCTCTAGTGGATTAATTTAAATTTTATTTTCCGCTTGACAAAAGATCTGAAATTGAAATGTCTATGATGTAAGTACAAATATAAGATACAAATTGTTTTTCTATTCCACAAAGCAAAAAGCATATTTTCATAATCTTTTTTGTAAAAAGCACACTCCACTTCTACCCTATAACCTTCCACAGTAAAGAAATCCAGGACGAACTGCTACTAAAACTAAAATATCTTATTCAATGGAAAAATATAGCATATTAGCCATCATTTGATAATATCAAAAGTATTTGTTCAAATTTACTTGCTATAGATTTTTTTTAATGTGTTTCTTCTCTTCTTTGTATCTGCACAATGTTACCAAAGGACGCTTGAAAATGACAAACATTTTTTAAAATGTGCTTTATGGGTCAAAAAAAAAAAAAGAATGCATGTGTACTAGAATTTTGATTTTTGTTTTGTTTTGTTTTTTGGGACTCGGTTTTATTTGTGTGTGGTATACTCATGGAGGCCACAAGAGGGCACTAGATCCCCTGAAGCTACAGTTTAGGCCGATTGTAAGCTGGGAACTTCAGCACTGTTAAGTACCTGACACTCCAACCCTGGAGTTCATTTTTGAATATGACTTACAATGTTTTCATTAATGTATTCAAGCTGTTTTTTTTTTTAGTTTAAAATAAAGACATCATTTTAAAACAGTATTTCACACTCAGAGCAAGGTTGCAAGGACTTGACGATTTCTTGGCTACCTTTAACCTATATGTCACCAGGTATTAACATTTTCTGCGCTATTCTGTCCTACTGCTGTAAAAAGACACTGTGACCAAGGCAACTCTCTAAAAAGGAAGTGCTGAGTTGGGGAAGTACAAGGCCTTCAGTAGGCTTTGGAAACCTCAAAGTCCACCCTCAACAATGCACTTCCTCCAGCAAGACCACATCCCTCAGTCCTTGCAAACAGTCCGACTACCCCGGAGTAGGTTTGCAAATCTAAGCGCCTGTGAGGGACATTCTCATGCAAGCCACCACAGCTGTCTCTGCTCTTCAATGGCTGTGAGTTGTTTAAAAGTTGGGGATATGGTATTTCTTTACCATGTGTTGAAGAGATCCCATGCAGCCCTACAACAGGGGCATTAAAATGAGGAAATTAGCCCCTAGGGGGTACTATCATCTAATCTAGATGCCCAACTCAAATTTCATCTGTTGTCCTCGTTGGTTTTCTGTTCTTTAAAAAAAAAAATTGTACTTAAACAACTTTTAAATATTGTATTTTGATCATGTTTTCCCCTCCCCCAATCCTCCCAGACCTTCCCCAATTTCTGATCTTTTTAACAAAAGAAAACGCAAGGCTAAATGGTGGTTTCTATGCCAGGGAAAGGGAAGTCCCTTTCCCTAGAATTGTTCCTGTCCCCTTCCATGTTTTATAAGAGTGATACTTTTTTTTAATTTTTAATATTTTTTATTACATATTTTCCTCAATTACATTTCCAATGCTATCCCAAAAGTCCCCCATAGCGCCCCCGACTTCCCTACCCACCCATTCCCATTCTTTTGGCCCCGGCATTCCCCTATATTGGGGCATATATAGTTTGCAAGTCCAATGGGCCTCTCTTTCCATTGATGGCCGACTAGGCCATCTTTCGATACATATGCAGCTAGAGACAAGAGCTCCGGGGTTCTGGTTAGTTCATCATGTTGTTCCAACTATAGGGTTGCAGATCCCTTTAGCTCCTTGGGTACTTTCTCTAGCTTCTCCATTGGGAGCCCTGTGATACATCCAATAGCTGACTGTGAGCATCCACTCCTGTGTTTGCTAGGCCCCGGCATAGTCTCACAAGAGACAGCTATATTTGGGTCCTTTCAGCAAAATCTTGCTAGTGTATGCGATGGTGTCAGCGTTTGGAAGCTGATTATGGGATGGATCCCTGGATATGGCAGTCTCTAGATGGTCCATCCTTTCATCACAGCTTGAAGCTTTGTCTCTGTAACTCCTTCCCTGGGTGTTTTGTTCCCAATTCTAAGAAGAGGCATATTGTCCACATTTTGGTCTTCATTCTTCTTGAGTTTCATGCAGTTAGCAAATTGTATCTTATATCTTGGGTATCCTAAGTTTTGGGCTAATATCCACTTATCAGTGAATACATATTGTGTGAGTTCCTTTGTGATTGTGTTACCTCACTCAAGATGATGCCCTCCAGGTCCATCCATTTGGCTAGGAATTTCATAAATTCATTCTTTTTAATAGCTGAGTAGTACTCCATTGTGTAAATGTACCATAATTTCTGTATCCATTCCTCTGTTGAGGGACATCTGGGTTCTTTCCAGCTTCTGGCTATTATAAATAGGGCTGCTATGAACATAGTAGAGCATGTGTCCTTCTTACCGGTTGGGACATCTTCTGGATATATGCCCAGGAGAGGTATTGCTGGATCCTCCGGTAGTACTATGTCCAATTTTCTGAGGAACCGCCAGACTGATTTCCAGAGTGGTTGTACAAGCTTGCAATCCCACCAACAATGGGGGAGTGTTCCTCTTTCTCCACATCCTCGCCAGCATCTGCTGTCATCTGAATTTTTGATCTGGAAGAGTGATACTTTTGAAGACAATGGGCCATTTGCAAATTGCTCCCCACTTTAGGTTTATCTATACTATAGCTTAAGTAAGCACACTGAAGATGTAATGTTGGTTTCATCTCAAGGCATTGTCTAAGGAGACAAATGATGTCAACTTGTCCTCTGATGGTAATTACACGGTTATTTCTCCATTATAAAGTTGTCTTGCTCTTTATGATGAATAAGTGTCTAGGAGGTGATACTTTGATATTTTCTCAATGTCCTATTCTCAAAATTTCACTGATTATTTTTTGCCAATTATTGATGATTTTTGCTGAAGCCTGTATTATAGTGATTGGCAAACAACTCCACTGTATTTATTCCCTTTGCTTTATAAACATTCTATATTAAAGAAAAGCTTTTAGTTATGCCCATTTTTGTTCTTGTATAATTTGCATCCATGTGGGTTCATGGATTCTTGCTTTGTTTGATAGTTTATCACTACTTCTTGTGTGTTGGTTTTTAAACAGAGTCTTGCTGTGTAGCTCTGGCTGGCTTGGAACATATGAATCCTGAGGTCTGCTTGCTGGAATTGAAGGACTGTGCCACAAAATCCTATTTTTTAATCATTACTTTTGATTAGTTTCTTTCTTGTTGTTTGATTATTAAACTGTCTCGGATTTCTCCAGCTGGATTTTAGTCTCTCCTTCACACCCGTCTTCTGTAGACAGTTTCGGATGCTTGCAAGGCCAACTGAAGAACATACTGTATTTTGTCTGCCTCAGGCTTTGATCTATCCACTCCAGCGAGCACTAGATTCTTTTGGTAAAAGAAGGAATTTGGAAACCAAGCTTCAACCTGCCCTCTAGGGCAGAACTGAAATAAATGTAAACATATAAATACACAGACAGTCACAAATAGGCTCTTACCTACTCTTACTGCTTTATACCTACTTACTACTGTCTCCCATAATTCACTCAGCCACTGTTCTGTAAAAGGTCATGTCGATCATTCTGACACTTCTTGGTTCCCAATAACGCGCCATCAGCGAAGGATCTCCTGCACAATTCTTTCCATGTGATGGCTTTATGGACGTATGTTTGAAAGTAAATCTCTGGGTATAGGATTGATAATGAATAAATGCTGTCTTAGAATTATCCAGAGGAATAGAATCAATAAAATGTATCTAGAACTCTAAGAGAGGATTCTTAGACCGGATTATGTGGGGCTCTTTTTGACCACCGCAGCAATGATCCACCAGAGACAAGAAAGTAGCTCTCTCTGTTCTGTACAACTCATTAGCTGGTTCAAACTTCAGGAGTCTGACCCCCGACTGGAAAAGTAAAAAATAGAGCAGAACGTGGCGAAAATGTTGCTGGTGATTATTGACTCGATCCCATGTACAGAATGATCCCATCGAAAGTCCTCCGAATGTATATGTGAGCTGTTTCAGAGATGGGTTCTATGGATTGACTTGTGACATCTTCCATAAGGATGCATTCTAATAAATTGGCAAGCTGAGGATAAGGGTCTCAGGGAGGATTTACTGTGGTCCCAACCACACAGAAAGTACAAAGGCGCCAGGCTATTAACCACACCCACTCCCAGCCTTCTAGGTGGAAATAGGCTATCTACGTTTATCCACTTGAACAGACAGCCCCGTGTGTTTAACATTCCTGGCTTCCTTTGGTGCTTATCTGTGGAGCAGAAGGATCTCTGCACCTCCCACTGGCTTACCCGATCAGAGGTTGGACAATCCCACGACCTTGATCTGCAGACAGAAGCCTGGGAAAGCCAGAAACTGCAAGATTCACAGCAACAGAGACCGAGGAAACCGCACCAGTTTGAGGCGGGAGGGCTGGAAACCAGGTGGATAGTTGCTACTGGAGAAGCAAACGCAAAAGCTGAGCAGTCGGGATCCTTCTGTCTGAGACAATAACGACAGCGAGAACATGCGAGCACTCTGGAAATGTGGAGGAACGCAGGCCCAGCATTCCCTCTTCCCACACGCGGCTCTATGAGGGCCTTAAGCCGTAAGGCAGCACTATCCGCATTCAGAGTGGATCTTCCTCCCTTGGTTGGCTGAGCCACCAATCATCTCTTGGATGCGCCTTCACAGACACATACAGAAATGTTTTCCCAGCTTTCTAGGCATTTCCCAATCCAGTCAGGTTGACAACCAAAATTATCCACTGCATTTGTAAGCGTTAGTTACTGTCAAGTGGTTAGTTAATACATTCCATTATGGTGGAACCAATTTACATCCCTGCTAGCCACACATAGAGATGTTGGTTTGCACAGCATCTTGCCAAAAACACCCTGCTGCACGTTTTCATTGTTGCCAGTCTCTTTCGTGAAAATACCATTCTTTTTAATGTAACTAATTGACATGTTACTGTGTGGATAGGGGGAAGGAAGGAGTTTTCTCTCCACTCTTTTCTTCATGGAAGAAAGGATGCAGTCATAAGACTCCGGACAATGTATAAGCAAACATTCATTTGGAAAAGAAAAGCAAGTAAGCACTCCAACGGCTTTTCAGCGAGCTCCTCAAAGGAGTTAGCTGCTCAGTGAGGCCTGTGCGCTGGTCTTTAAAGAAGCTTTTTGAATACGGGGCGGGCGGTGTATTTGTGCGTAAGGTGACTTCTATTCCCTCCCAAGTTATGATGGAACAGATCTCTCTTTGGAGTATCTCTCCCCATGACCCTCTAGAAAATGGCGTAGGGGAGACAAAGTGAAAGGTCGTGGAATTGAGCAGAGGTCTTTCGAGGATGAGAGCTGTTCTTTAGTGGACACGTGTGGGAAACTTCCCACGGGCCTTCGTTTTTTGATACAGTGGCAGAGGCCTATCTGCAGCCTCAAGGATGTTTAAACACAGAGGTGCTTTCTAAGCCCAGGAGATACCGCTACCAAGAAACAACTTTAGTTCTCTGGGTTCCCTCAGAGCTAATTCCTTTCTGAGA
Organism: Mus caroli; assembly: GCF_978045245.1. Taxonomy (NCBI): domain Eukaryota; kingdom Metazoa; phylum Chordata; class Mammalia; order Rodentia; family Muridae; genus Mus; species Mus caroli. Next base: position 88,802,566 of record NW_028227259.1, on the reverse strand, counting down.
CTGTCTAAGGCGATGTTCATGACTGATCACGTGGCTGTCAACCAGTTAAAACTCTTTGTTTTTGGATTTGAAGCTTTATATTGTAATCTGCTGCCCAGGTTTTATAATAACTTTCCAAGCCATAAAAAAAAAAAAAACAAGAGTGGGGGTCCCTTCCACCAGACCCGTCTCCCAACGCCTCTGCTCACGTCTACCTTCCGATCAATATTATCAGAATAGAAGCCCCAAGAGCATTTCCGTGTTCTGACCATTCTAAAATGTATAACTGTGGACCAGGTGTGGTGACATATGCCTGTGATCCCAGTACTCAGGAGCAGAGGCAGGTGGAGCTCTGTGAGTTTGAGGCCAGCTTGGTCTACAAAGCAAAGCCAGAAGAGCCAGAGCTCTGTTACACTAAGAAACCCTGTCCTGAAAAACAATAAATAAATAAATAAATAAATAAATAAATAAATAAATAAGTATTACTTTACTGAGCCTTTCAATGTCTAAAACAAATGTAATGTGTATATTATGGCTATATTCTAAAAGGCACAGTTTTAAACACTGTGGCTATGAAATGAACAAAAAAATCATTTTCAAAAAGGTTTCTCAGTATAAGCACAGGGGAGTTGAAACCCCAATCGAGGTTTAAGTCCTTGAGTGATCACTGTTCTTCAAGGCTGAAATAATTCCACCAATTACAAAATCCTACGGGGCGGTTCAAACGAAGGCACAGTTCAAGGAAATCTCCCTTACAAATTTCAATACAATGCTCAGAACGCAGTGCCAAGGAATTCAGAAGTTGCTCTAGGTTTGAAAGCCAGAAGAAAGAAGGAAGAAGCAACTTTCAACACTTTCGGGCAAAGGCACATAACTTTGTCTTGTTTGTTCCCGCAGTTATATATCTTCAGGATGATCTACCTAGCAGACGGCTCTGGACCCGCAGTCTTCTCACAATGTGTGACCCACTGCAGCTTTCCACAGTGGTGGCATCAGGCCTTCTACAACTTTTTCACCTTCGGCTGCCTCTTCATCATCCCCCTCCTTATCATGCTAATCTGCAATGCCAAAATCATCTTCGCTCTCACGCGAGTCCTTCATCAAGACCCACGCAGTACGTATTCCTTAGATCTAAGAATCACTGTAGACAAACGGAATTTAAACAGTCACACTTACACAGAGTGGTCGTGCTTTATAGACGATGGCAAACAGCTCACAAAGGTTCGGTCATTTAATAACTCACAATCACCCCCTTGAAATAATATTTTTACTATATACCATAAATGAGATCCTTTACTGACACCTCATGTTCTCATTTTTCACTGTGGAATAAAGGTCACATAAGAGCTCAGAAGTCCCCACACGCGTCCTTGAAGATTTATGCACAGTTATGAGTGGTGGGGGGGGGGGGGGGCGGGGAGACATTTTCTACAGTGGCATAGCCACTTCATAAGGTGCCACCGCTCCTACAAGCACCTGTACCGACTGGTTTTGTGTCAACTCGACCCAAGCTAGAGTCATCAGAGAGAAAGGAGCCTTGGTGGAGGAAATCCTTCCATGAGATCCAGCTGTAAGACATTTTCTCAACTAGTGATCAATGGGGGAGGGGCCAGCCTATTGTGGGTTGCGCCACCCCTGGGCTGATGGCCCTGGGTTCTATAAGAAAGCAGACTAAACAAACCACAGGAAGCGGGCCAGTAAGCAGCACCGCGCCATGGCCAGAAGCAACAAATTCTGCCTCCAGGTTCCTGTACTACTTGAGTTCCTAACCTGGCTTCCCTTTGGTAAAGAGCGGTGATGTGGAAATATAAGCCGAATAAATCCTTTCTTCTTCAACTTAATTCTTGGTCATGGTATTTCATTGCAGCGATGAAAACCCTTACTACCCTAGCAGCCTTCACGAATTTCATTAGGTTCTTTGGCTCAGCCACATCCCCTAAGTCATGAAACCAGCACAGATGCTCGTCAGAGTTCTAGCAAGGCTGAGTCGAATTCCGAATTCGCTGTCTTTCTATCTCTAACTTTTTGGTCTCGTGGGGACTTTCTGCATTCATTTTAGGTCTTTTCGTGAGGAAATTATGCCTTGAGTATTTTTGAGAAAATCCTAAAATTAACTTTATCTGGCTACTCTTTGGGAGTCTTCCTTATGCCCTGGAGATCATTAAGCACAGATAAGCACATAGCTAGATCATGCCATTACTATGGGAACCTTCTTGAGGTATTTGCTCCTGAGCAAACTCAAAGTGTATAATTGGTGCAGGGTTAACAGAGACAATTGGCAAACTCTGACTGGCCAAGAGAAAAGGTTACAGATTCAAGGCCTTTTTAAAATGATAGGTTTAGAGCACTCTAAAATGTGGTTTAAAGATAGGGGGTCATACAGGGTACACTCCTGGAAAAATAAAACTCAGTAAATAAGATAGATTGACAAGAATAAACTCTTCCTATTTTATAGCATAAATGATGAAACATACAGTTTAAAAAGTTAGGTATTAGTATTTGTTACTCTTAAAAAGACCAGTTGAGATATTTTCTGTTTGTCTGGAGGACTTTAAAACTGCTAATGCGCTAGGCGTGATGGCGCACGCCTTTAATCCCAGCACTCGGGAGGCAGAGGTGGGCGGATTTCTGAGTTGGAGGCCAGCCTGGTCTACAAAGTGAGTTCCAGGACAGCCAGGGCTACACAGAGAAACCTTGTCTCGAAAAAACAAAACAAAACAAAACAAAGAAAACAAAACTGCAAACGTTTCCAGCCTCAAATCAGGCTGTCATATAAGTGTTGGCTTTGGTAGAGACATTCTTTAGATTCTTTACATCAGAGTTATAAAGCTAATAATAAGAATAAAATCTGTTCTATTTGTATTTTCTAATTGTGACTGAACTTGTAACCCAGGACATGTAATGAAAAAACAAACCTATAATCTGTACCACTTGGATAATGATTAGTCTGTCTTTATTCTGTCACAGTCGTGTAAATAAAGAAGCACCTGGTTGCTAGTCAGAACTGCAGGATTCACGTCACCATGGAAACTGGTTCACTCCCATCCCTTGGCTGACTCCTTATCACCTCTGCAGGTCCTTGTCAGCAAGGATCTCCATGAGGTCCCCCAGAAAGACCCAGCCTCACCCCAGTCTCACCCCACACCCACCCCTGGTAATCAGGTAGTCATTCAAAAAGGGCAGGGAGGTAGGAAGGGAAGGCATAAAAGTACAAATGGGACTGATCAGGAGGAAGAGGGAAGAGAGGAAAGGGAGCAAGAGAGCTATGGAGGAGAGGGTGAATATACACACATACACATACACACACATACACACAGACACACATACACACACACAAACACACACACATACACACACACATACACACACACATACACACACACATACACATCACTGTGTTCAACTCACTGTTGTGTACAATTAATATATGCAAATTAAATGGATAATTACTCTATGAAAACTAAGGATAAGTACTGAAGATATACTCCTACTGGACTAATACACTGGACATCTGATGTCTAGAATATAGCAACCAAGTTCATATTTGAATTGTATGAATACCTCTGTTTTTCAAATCTTCTCTGGTTTAATAAAAATTTAAAGACTACTCTACTCTTCATTCTTTCCTAGGGGAGAACGTAGTATGAAAACATAGTTACTTGCTGAGACAGCTTTATTACATAGCCCAGGCTAGCCTCCTGCCTTTGCTTCCTTGGTAGGAGTATTACAGATGAACACTTCCACTCCCGGTTGGGTTAGGGCAGAAATATTTTTAAGCAAATCATCAATATTGGAATCATTTTTCTTATTATCGATGGGTAGAATTAATGAATCTTCCTTTTTTTTTAATCATTTTAGTTTTGTGAGAAAGCTGACTAAACACGTACTCTTTGCCTCTATTTAACAGAACTACAGCTGAATCAGTCCAAGAGTAATATCCCAAGAGCTCGGCTGAGAACTCTAAAGATGACAGTCGCATTCGCCACCTCCTTTGTCGTCTGCTGGACTCCCTACTATGTTCTAGGAATTTGGTACTGGTTTGATCCAGAAATGTTGAACAGGGTGTCAGAGCCAGTGAATCACTTTTTCTTTCTCTTTGCTTTTCTAAACCCGTGCTTCGACCCACTTATATATGGATATTTCTCTTTGTAGTTGGGAGACTACACAAGAACTCAGATAGAAATAAGGTAACTAATTTCACCAGCTGAGAATAAACTCAAAGCTTTCGACACACTTATATGCAAGGCAGGGTTTAAGCTTAGATTATCAACCTTGTTCTTGTACAGAGTTTGTTGTTAGAGCTTCAGAAGACCTTCAAAAAAAAACCTGAAATTTGTCCTTAATCATAAGCTTCTAAACTAACCTCAGCCTTGTCGGATATTTTATTGCATATGATTTAGGATTCTTTACTTCCTCCTTAGATCATAATATATGACTACGTTCTAAGGTAAACAGTACCAAAAACAAAGGCTGGGAAAACAGAACATATTCATAACATCAGCACAGTTTGGGGGATTTTTTTTTCTCAAAGGGGGCTCAGCATCAATAACAGTCTGGCTCTATCCCAACACCTACAGGTCATCAGCAAAAACAGATGCTATTCCAAGACCTAAAGCCCAGAGACAGAAGTATCATCAAGCCTCCTCTGCAATGAGTAAAGCACTTAGTTTTCTCTTTTACTTTAAAAGCTTTTTTGATTCTGATTCAGCAACAAATCCCACCAGTCTGGCAAGATTATTTACATGATAATACAAATTAGTCCCATTTACATGCTACAGATTGTGACACATCCCTACATAGTGGAGGAATTTAAAGGGATAGATATTTTTCCCCCATAGACTGTTAGACTATTCCTTAGAATATTTCATACTGTACAGTATATAGGGTTTATGTTAGCTGACAGTCATGAGTAATGTTTTAATATAATTAAGAAAATGCATATAGGAGTTATCTTGTAAGAATAATATACAATCCACTTTAACAACATGGTGGAACTTTGTCTATCACCTTAACCTATGGAATCATTTCCCACAAATAAATAAGGAAAGTTAATAAAAAAAAAAATCAAGCAAATATGCAAACAGAAAGAGGAGGCTTGATTTATTAAGGGAACTCAAGGCAGGAGAGCATACAATTTCCCCTATACAAACCAAATACAACAGCAGAGAATATTAGAGAGGAGCGAAGTAAAACTCTACGTGTAAAAAAAACAACTACCGCTGAAAAAGAATGCAGTCCTGAAAAGTATGTCTGCAGTGTACCACGTGCTTTGTTCAACTCGTGCAAAACGGGAGGAGGTAAAAATAAGATTACAACACCCACTCACTTGGGAAAGTATATGAACTCACATTCAATAATTACTAATAGCCATTGACGTGAGCTACGAAATGCCATACAGAACGTGAAAGTAATTCGTAAATACATCAGGCTATGTATGCGCGACTGTAGAGAGCAAACTGCTCACCAATGGCAAGTCCCTTCTCCCCTTCCCTTTCTTTTTTCTACTTTGGGTTTTGCAGCGTTGTTGGATATTGTTTCTTTCTCTTTTTTTTTTTTCAGATTTCACCTTATTTCCCATTATTCTCTCCTTTTTATCTTCTGTGTTATTCATACTTTCAATTAAACAATCACTGGTAGAGTTCTTGTAGCATTTTCTCTAAGCTCCGCCCCACAGTTACCTGGCAACAGACAGGTATGCCTGACTCACTATAAAAGGGGCTGCTTGTCCCTCCTCTCGCTTGCTCTCTTGCCTTCTTGCTCATGCTCTGTCCTCTTGCCCCTTCCCTCATCTCCTCATTCCTCTCCCCCTTCTCTCCACATGCTCATGGCGCTTCCCCCCACCCCGCATTCCCCTCCTCATGTCCTGAGTAAACTATTCTATACCCTCATGTGCTCCCTCAGGGGGAAGGGATGCCTCATCATGGGTCCTTGGAGTTACCCCCTCCCCACACACCTGACTACACATCCACCATTTCTTCTCTCCTTATCTTTTTATAAAACACAACAAGTTCTATCCTTCAATTGAGTGGAACTTGAAGTTTCCCCTGTGCTCCAAGTTTACACGTGAACTTATACCAAGATTGCTTAGGGCACAGGACTTAGCTAAGTCAGAACAATACCAACCTAGCTTCATAACATGCATACTCCTAAAATGATAACAAATCTTACTTCTGGATTTAAAGCCAAAATAATATATATGGACAAGGAAATCCTAAGGGCTTCATCACATCTCTGTCTAAAATATATGCCTCTGATATGTGTTCAAGAAACTGTTCTATTCAGGTATTGCCTTGGGCATTTTAAAGATATATTTGCTATAGAGTTATCTTAATACAAAGGTCCTCAAGTAGTCCATGAATAGAATTATATGTCAATAAACTTCTGTTCGTTTTAGTACTGTTTGTGTTATTTTAGACATTTACTATTACTATTCAGAGAAAAGATTTACCGACTAAACCAGACTGCCAAAAAAGTTTAATAATACTATCTTGATTATATAAAGAGAAATTATTATATAAAATGTATCTAACTATATTTGTTTATTCATATATAAGTTCATATACATGAATCAAAATGTTAACATTGAAACTGTCAGTTCAGTATGCCTAGTTATTCTTTTAAACATCCCAGCTTTTTTAAGATTTAGTATGTTTGGCAAAATGTTGTAGAAAATATTTAATCCCAACCCAGGGTTTTTAACCCACCTTAAACAATTTAGTTCCTGGATTAAAACACACACACACACACACACACACACTGGAGAAATGACTCAGCGGTTAAAAGCACTGACTGCTCTTCCAAAGGGCCTGAGTTCAAATCCCAACAACCACATGGTGACTCACAAACATCTGTAATGAGATCTGATGCCCTCTTTGTCTGAAGACAGTGACAGTGTACTTACATATAATAAATAAATAAATAAATAAATAAATAAATCTTTAAATACACTCACAAAACCTTTATAGCTACAATGAGTCATAAACAGCACAAGACCTGGGCAGATAGTACCCTCTCTGCTATTAGAATCTTCTTTCCTATCGATAATCCCAAGTTATTACTTACTATGTTTCATCTTGGCTGCTCTTAACTCTAATTGGCCAGCCCTCAGGGCAGTGTTTCAAATATGGGATAGCAACACTGCTGTTGCTGACTTTAGTTTATAGGTCAGTACTTCCCTGACCTTAAGGTCACCATCTTTTTTTATATTTTTATTTTTTATTTTAAGGAGTATACTGTCCCTGCGTTCAGACACACCTGAAGAGGGCATCAGATCCCATTATAGATGTTGTGAGCCCCCATGTAGTTGCTGGGAATTGAACTCAGGACCTCTGGAAGAGCAGAGTGCTCTTAACCACTGAGCCATCTCTCTAGCCCAAGGTCACCATCTTTTATCAGCCTCATTCTGCTGTTCTGGAAGAGACTGCCAACAGACAGGAGGTGTGTTCTCCCTGCACAGGACTGAAGGCTTTAGCTTAGGCCTGGCCTGGCCTAGACCACATGTTTGTTGTTGTTCCGAGACGGCATTTGTCCACCTTGTATAGGAGTGAGAAAATATGAAGGGGAGTCTTTTAAATTATACATTTGTTATTACGCAAAAAACATAGCTCCCCCCCCCACACCTACCATCAAAGAGAATAAGAGGTACTTTGTTCTGGAATCAAATATGAATGACCATGCTCTGAGAATAAGTACTTAAGTGAGTCTTAAAAGGATGATCCAATGTGGTAACAGTTTTCAAGAAGCTTTTATAGTTATAACACAAAAACTGATAGCCCTTTAAAAGTACACTGCTGGGAATACCAAGCAACTGAGTTACAGAAAAGCAGGAAAATCTCTGTCTTATGACTTAGATGTTATCTGATGACATTCTTACCCTTTGCCTTAGTTGAAGCTAGGAGTCTACCAGTGCATTCCAGAACATAGCATCTGACTGAACAAGAATGTTAGGTCCAACACAGAAGTAAGTAATGATCAGCTAGTAAGAGCCCAAGAGAATTTGGCTCTAAACCTAAGACACTTCAACTGTCCACATTCCCACAAATCTAAGCCATCAATCAACCTTCCCGAATTTTTAACACAGGTGTGCCTTATTTTCAGGGAACTTTGGTTGACACACACTTTAGAGTAAGAATATGAAGGGTTCGTTGTGGGCTCAAGAGAAGAGGAGGGAGCAAGAAGAGAAGCATCAATGTCTGTTCCATCTTTACCATATCATGAGTGTGTGTGCATGCTCACAGACATACGAATGACACGGTGTCTGTATCAGGCAGACACTTGATCTCCTTTGTGCTGTCCTGCACAAGGATCTCCTTGTGCTCCTTTTGTGAGTCCAGCTATGAAGTAGAAGAAGCAGGTTTGACAGCACAAAGGAGATCAAGTGTTTGATAGGGGCGGCAAAGGAGAACTTGCAAGACTTGTTTCTTCCCTTCCACCATGTGCAACCCAGGGATGGAACAACTCAGGTTCTCAGATTTGTTGGCAAGTGCCCTTTCCTGCTGAGCATCTTCCTGGCCCACTGTCTTTACTCTTGGGTGTGATCATCCATATATAACTTTCTTAAACTTTTAGATTTTCTAGAGTTTGAAACATATATTTATAGTTAAAATAGTTTTGAGATGGGACCCCAGTCTGAACATAGTATTCATTTGCTTCGTATAACCTTATCTATTGTCATACTCATAACCTGATGGTAATTTTGTATAAAATTTTGAGTGCACCTTTGTTTTTACTGAAACCTATCACATGAAGTCATGTATAGCATCTAACACTCAAAAGGCTTTGTATTTTACAACATTTCAGATTTTGGATAATCAGGAAAATTTATGGTAGAACTCCAGGGGGAGAAAAAACATCTTACTTCTGTGTAGTTTACCTTATGGTAATACCAATTACTTTCTCATAGACATACAAAGCACCTTGTGTATTACACAGAAATAGGAAAGAGGTGTCACTATTCAGACAGGATTCCAGACAGGATCCAGAGAATCAATCCAAAGAACAGAGCAGAGTAACAGACACACACACACACAGACACACAGACACACACACACCCCACAGTAGAAACCAAAGACTATTAAAGATGAGTAAAGACCAGAATTCAGTAAAGAATTTCCCACTAAGACTGAAGAGGGTCAAGCTATGAAGTAAAAGCAGGTTTGAAAGCACAAAATATGGTCCTGACTTTTAGCCCCACACATATAACCAGGGAACCCTGTTAGACATGCAGACTCTTAGCCTCACACTTCAGAAGAAATGCTAAGTGGGGTCAAATGTACTTTAACTAGGAAGTAAAGAGGCTTGTTAATATTTGATGTCCTCTGAGCTGAAGGATCAGAATATCAAACCATGTAGGAAAGAAGCTAAAGAAAGATGGCCTGCATATTGGTTCAGTCAAGAAAACAAAAGGCATCCAATGAGTTAGTGTTGATGAGAACAGGAAGTTGGAACTGGTCATACAGCCTAGGAACAGGAACCTTAATTCTTGTTCTTGGCCAGAAATGTACTTGATTCTCTTCTGGTGGAGTCCGTTTTTCCTAATTGTGTTTCCCTCTGTCTTTCTTTCCCTTTTACACAAGTTAAGTGAGCCCCACTGCCAGGGAGCTAAACGGAGATGTAACCAAAAGAGGCACCTGGAAAAAAACATGGGACTGACTGGACTGACTGCCCCTCCCCCTGTTGTCTCTCCGGAGCTTCTTCCCCAAGTCCTAAGAAAACCTGGAGTCCAGTCCTTGTCAGTGCCCATTGTTTGGAACCCAATCCTCCTACACAGGGCCTCTCCTTCCTTCTTTTTCTTGAGATTCCACTTATAAAACCATCTTTCTGTCTAAACTTATTTTCATGCCGTCTGTAAAATTCATCCTTCCACTTTGAGACAAAGGACCTAAATGGCATTGCCTAGGGTAGCTCTGGTAGTCCTTGAGTTCATTTTTCCAGCACCTTAGCTCTGTGGACTACAAATACCTGTGCAAGAAAGCCTCCATTGATCCAGTGACTACTGCACTTTCAGTAAGAGTTTAAACTACAGTTGAGTTTATGGGGAAATAGTCACTGTGGCTAAAATCTCAATCTCTTAAATAAAGACTGGGTATTGTTTCAGGGGGCTGCTCAATTGCCTCCCTTCCCCAGTCAGAACAGATAGATCCAGATGAAACTACAGCATATTACCCAGAAAAAAGATATGAAAATTTGAAGGCCCATTTAGGGATTTTCAGAGGTTTTGTCCTTATTAGTCAAAAGGTAAATGTGACAGTATAATTGTTACATTTTTCTCTGCCAACAGTGTCACCTACACAATCAAACAATTAAAATGCCCTGAACGGGCTGGAAAGTGGCTCAGTGGTTGAGGGCACTTATTCCTCTTCCAGGAGACCCAGGTTAGTTCCGAGCATCTGCACCCACAGAGAGGTTCACAGCCATCTAGAATTCCATTTTTCAAGGTATCTGATACAGCAGGAACACATGCAGTGTACATACATATATGCAGGCAAAATACACACATAAACTAAAAACATGTTTTTTAGAATGTCCTTGAAACTGGTATTTAAGTTGCAAGCTTATGGCTATTGCTCTTCTTTTATTCTATAAACCATTTTAAAACTATTCCAAACATTGTGATCTTCAATTGCTGTAGTCTGTGTAGGCTCTTACATAAACCCCCCTTTCTCAAGACTACAAAGTGCCCACAGATTTTGTATCTCTTACAAGGAAGGGCCCACTCTGGTTCTGGGAAAATTGGCTGCTCTTGCTATGTATGCCCTTATCCCAAAAGGATGACAGGGATCTCTAAGCTTTCATCTCTGAACAATGCAACCTTCAAATTCCATCACAATGAATATTGTTTCAACATCTGAATCTGGGTGATGTAAGCACATGCAATCTGCAGCATACATATTCCAATCCACAGCTCAAATCAGTGCATAACTATTAAGCTTTTAATAAAGACTTTTCCTTTACAAAAGAATTACCTCTGGGTTAAATAGTTAGCTTCCAACCAGCTCAAATTTTAGAACACCCTTGGGAAAAGATCTTGCTCAAAATTCAGGAAGTTATGTATTAATGTACTGACTTGACATTAGTAACCAATTTTTAGTCATGAAATGGGTGGTCCAGTCTCTGAGAACACCAGGCTAGGAACAACACTGAATTCTAGCCCTGGTTGTATGAAAAAAATGATATGAATTTATTTGAGCCATTTAATCTGAGTTGTCTTCTCTAAGTCAAAGAAATTATATATTGGGCATCTTTACTGTGCTATTATTTAATAGTTCAGAAGTATGAAATAAGAGAAATAAACTTGGATATGTTCTGTTATTATAAAAATATGATTGTTGGCTATATATAATTTACAATGTAAACATTTGATTTACAGAATTTGCACAGGCATATGTGTTTCAGGGAAATACACATCACAGTATTCACCTACAAAGTTTGGTAAGATCAGGTCATCATAAATGTATCCTGGTATCCTGGAATGGATTCTAGGGGAATGATTAGCAGAAAAACCTGTGGTATCTTAGTAAAACGTATGGTTTTAAGTATTGAGCCACACTTTTATTAGTAGTATTAGTATCTTACTTTTTTTAATTTTTTTTTTTAAACAGTCCAGTCCCCCTCCAGATCTGCCCTCTGGCAGTTCCTCATCCCATTCCTCCTCCTCCTTCTCCCTCTTTGAGAGAATGCCCCTCCCCCACCCTTCCCCACCAGAGCTCCTCACTCCCTGGGGCCTCAAGTCTCTGACTCAGACCAGACCTGGCAGTCCTCTGCTGTACATGTGTCAAGGGCCTCATGTCAGCTAGTGTATGCTGCCTGTTTGGGAGCCACATTTTTTTTTTAATCAAGCCATACAACAGGGACAGATAGGTTTTAAGTTAGAAAAGTTTCCCTTAAATCCATGGAAACCAAAGATCTCCTTGGACTAAGGAAATAAAAATCTATTTTCCCTAATAGCAGTAACAGATACAGAAAAAGTCAAGACACAAAGCTAGTAAAAAATATAAAAACTTGCTTTAACATACAGCAAAGTTCCTCTGCCCGGAGAAGCTACTGTGTTCACGCACAGAAAACCTTTTTGTCTAAAAAATCACAGATTTTCAAAAACTTTACTGTTTGAATTTTCCACAATAAGGTGAATCTTTTGTTGTTAAAATTTGTTGTTAAAATATCGAAATCGTGTGGTTAAAGAGAAATCGTTTCCATGTTCAACAAGTTGCAGAACTATAGCAAAGAAATCTGTGGTTTGTCATTTCCAAGAAGACAATGAAGACAGTGTCCTGGGGCCATATTGTAGTTTTAGGCCTAATGTAGATCTTTTGATTAGAGCAGGATGTGGGGAGGGGTGCTTGGTTCTTTTCTTTCCAGACTATCAATATCCTTCCTCACACTAGTGTCTCCTAAGCTTTATGCTTCCTGATGTCCTACAACAAATCTATCCAAGTCCTTTGTTTGGAAATGCTATCCATGGTTCCTCTGGGAAACTCATTCCCTCCTTGCAACAAGTCTTTCAGACTCCCTCCTGCAATTCAGGTTGTTCTTCAGATGGATTTGTTCTTTCTGAGCTCAAGCCCCTGCCAAGGACAAGAATTTAGCAGACAAGGGAGCAACAGAGTGTCAAGTTCAAAAGTAAAAAAAAAAAAAAAAAGAGAGAGAGAGAGAGAGACAAGAAACTGGAATGAGGAATAGTCCATCATCACAGACAATAAAAACATTGTTCAAAGAGGCGCCTCCAACTCAGAAATGGCAATATAGAACTTGTGAGAATGAATAAGTAAGAATGAAATAGGATGAATATAAAATCTAATAAACTATGAATTATAATTTTTATTCCAAATTTGAGCCTGTTCCCAAAGAGGAATTTGGATCCCTCTGTTGCTTTGGCTGTCAAAATATTCTCTACTATTGATTCATGAAGGTTTCATGAAGAGGATGGTTTTATTAATTGCTGGTACCAATTTTTTGTTTGTTTGTTTGTTTTTTGAGACAGGGTTTCTCTGTGTAGCCCTGGCTGTTCTGGAACTCACTTTGTAGACCAGGCTGGCCTTGAACTCAGAAATCCACCTGCCTCTACCTTCCAAGTGCTGGGATTAAAGGCATGCACCACGTGGTACCAATTGTTGATAATATTTTATATCGTTTGAACATGAGAGTTGTTTTTCTGGGTACAAAATAATTGACTTAAACGTCTTTCCTTTAATATTCTAAATATACTATTATACTTCTTCTGACGTAAAACCTCACTGTCACAATGTCTGGTGATAAAACTAATTTTTTCCGATATATAAATATGGCAAAACATGAAAAACTGTTAAGATCTGAATCATTTTATCATATCATACATTTGAAATAATGTATATCACATTTAATTAAATGTTAGATGTCTGCTACTGTGGTTTGGATCATAAATACTGTTCAAGGCCCGTGTGTTAAAGGCTTAGACTAAAGCCAGCAGTGCTGTACAGGGGATAGTAGAACCATTAAGACAGTGTTCTCAACCTTCATAATGCTGTGACCCTTTCATGCAACTTCTCGTGCTGTGGTGACCACCAACCATAAAATCATTTTTGTGATTTCAAGAAAATTTTGAAATAAAACCTGTTATACTTTACAGAACGCTGTCCTATGTCTATAGTCAGACACGGATTTTTAAAATTGGGCTAGTGTTTCTTCCAACACATCACCAGTTAGAAAGATTCTTAATAGCCGGGCGTAGTGGCGCACACCTTTAATCCCAGCACTCGGGAGGCAGAGGGAGGTGGATTTCTGAGTTCCAGGACAGCCTGGTCTACAAAGTGAGTTCCAGGACAGCAAGGCTACACAAAGAAAACCTGTCTCGGAAAAAAAAACAAAAACAACAACAACAAAAAAGATTCTTAATTGTATTGTATGTACACAATTGTTTTCTAAAAATGGTAAAATAAGAATGAATGAAAAAAAAAAGAATTAGATGAGAAGTCGGTAGAACTGGTAATCTGAGTTACTGGCTGTATGTCTTTGATCATATCATTTAACTTTGAGTTCCTTTTTTTTCCTCCCTTAAAATGAAAGTGCCAAATTTTACAGCTCTAAAAAGTCACTTGACTACAGAGATCAGTAATAGATGGTCAAAACAATTTAAATGGAATCTTTAAGTGGAACCCCAGCCTGGAAATGTCCTCTTTTTGTAGTTGTTGTTCAGAAAAAGCGATCTCCTCAAGGCTCTGTAACACTTCTGGATTTGCAAGGCAACAGCTTCTGGCAGCTGTCGAGCCCCCTGGAGCGTTTAGCTCTCACAGCCGGAAGTGACGCGTTTTGGTTCCGCGTTTGCCCTCAGCGCTCAGCCGCCTTCACTTAGGCACTCCCCTCACCTGCAAGGAAGCGCGCCCTGTTGCCCCGCCCCAACCGGAAGTCAGGTGTCCCAGGGGCTGACTGGAAACCCTGTCCTGGGCGTACTTTTCCCAGCTCCTCCCCCTGGTGACGTCGCCGCCCGCCCCTTGACCCTCGCGGCCCCGCCCCCTCGCCTGCCTCCCCGCCTCGCTGCAGTCTGTCGGAAGGCGATGGAGCGGTCCGAGCCTTTGGCTGTGCTTTCCTGTGAAGAGGCGTCCTGCTCCTCCTGGGGAGCGTGCGGGTGAGAGGCCTGGCCCGGGGCAGGCTGGGCGGGAAGAAGCGGAGGAACGCCGACGCGGGCTCCGTTCTTGCGTTCAGGCGGCTCGGAGCGCGCGGAGGCCACGGGGCCGCGCGGAGCCACAGGGAGCTAGCGAGGTGGCGAACAGGCGAGCGAGCGAGCCGGCGGGCGGTGGGTGTGGCGGCGTGGGCGCTGCCCTCGCAGCTCGAGCTCCGCTGAGGAGACTCGCTCTTCCCGGGTCGGGTCCAGCATCCTTCCCTCAGGTCACCACTTCTGAGCGGACAGTCAGTCAGGAGAGGGTTGTGGCCCCTGTTGCTTGGCACACTTCCTTCAGCGCCACGGAGCGCTATCCTCCTCCTCCAGCCGTGCTCCTTAGGAAAACTGTTCTTGAGAGCGCAAGTCAGGATGAATCCGTTGCAGTCTGGACACCCCGAGAATCCTCTCCGTTTACTACGGGGGTGTTGGAGCGCGGGGCGGAGCCCAAGGTTCCTAGGATTATTTCCCGCTGAGGATCTTGGAGTTTTTCTTTCTCAGCCTGCAAAATTCCGGGGTTGGGGTCCTGGTATACTCTCACCAGTGTTTGCGTTAGTTCTCTTACAGTTAAGAAAGCCCCGCTTGTATCCTACCCAGTATATGAATATTACATACCAAATATAGAACTGATGGATTTCTTATATTACTAGCTTTACATTGCACATTGAGACATATACTTCAAGGACTGGATGGAAGTATTGTCTGCCCTGGCCAATGCTGCCAAAATCGACTTAAGAAATATTATTGAATACAAATAACTGCCCCTTAGTTGGTCTTACAGATGATTTGTTATTGTTGTTGTTGTTATTATTATTATTATTATCATTATATTGATTCTGAGGCTGGCTCCAAGTTTGCCAAAGATGGCTTCCTCCCTCCTCGTCTGAATTTCTGAGATTACAAGTATGTGCAATCAGGCGTGACTGTTTTTGATCATATTCTTGAAACAATCAGTGAGACAGAGCTTTTTGGAAAGTAAGTGTTGGCCATAGCCATTAAGCAGCTGAGCATAACCCCTTCTCATTTTTAGTCAGAACTTTAATTCACCAAAGTCATTGTGTGTAACATAGAATAGCAAGTGCAATAAAGTGTGTAAAATAGAAACAAAATGATAGGACACTACAGGTTTATATATAGTTTTAGTATATGTTGTGTGAATATGCTGATTTTATTATATGATAGTGCTTAAAGTACAGTTAGTGTCTGGTTGCTCTAAAAATCTCTACAGCAAGCACTGCACATAGCAACAGTTAGTGAAATTAACTTCAACACATTTTAAAACTCTAAGGAAGATGATACCTAAGAAAAAAAATACATTTTGTATGGAAGGACCTTGTCTGAGGGTTTCTATTCTTGTACAAAACCATGACCAAGAAGCAAGTTGGGGAGGAAACGGTTTATTCAGCTTACACTTCTCACATTGCTGTTGATCACCAAAGGAAGTCAGGACTGGAATTTAAGCAGGTCAGGAAGCAGGAGCTGATGCAGAGGCCTTACAGGGATGTTACTTACTGGCTTGCTACCCCTGGCTTGCTCAGCTTGCTCTCTTAGAGAACCCAAGACTACCCAGGGATGGTACCACCCACTAGGGGCCCTGCCCCTTTGATCACCAACTGAGAAAATGACCCATAGCTGGATCTCATGGAGGCACTTCCCCAACTGAAGCTCTTTTCTCTGTGATAACTCTAGCCTGTGTCAAGTTGACACACAAAACCAGCCAGTACGGACCTTTAGTAACTTGGGAATCTGGTTTCATGCACAATTGAATTTCACGTTATAGAGTATGAATAATTAAGTGCCATATTTGCTGTTTAATAGTTTGGGTTTTTTCGCCCCTAGTGCAAGTAAAAATTTACCTACCATGACAACAGAATCTTTGGAAATCGATGATGGATTATACAGGTAAGAACTTCAGAGACTAAAACCCACCTTTTATAATGGTTAGTATAGAATCTCATAGTCTTTTTGATGGCTATACCTGTGAAGAATTTCATATGGATATTCTACAAGTTCTTTTAAATTAAAATTGAGATTTTTGTGGGATTTTTCTCACGTTATATATAGTATGAAAGTTTTAGCATGTAATTTTACTCTCTAATAAGAAAGTAAATGTCTTGAGTTTAGAAAATGGGTTTTACTACTATTCTTTTTTTTTTTTTAAGATTTATTTATTTATTATATGTAAGTACACTGTAGCTGTCTTCAGACACACCAGAAGAGGGAGTCAGATCTTGTTACGGATGGTTGTAAGCCACCATGTGGTTGCTGGGATTTGAACTAAGGACCTTTGGAAGAGCAGTCGGGTGCTCTTACTTGCTGAGCCATCTCACCAGCCCCTTTACTACTATTCTTGATAGTGTAGGGGTTTCTTCAGTTATTCAGTCAAATTTAGAGGAAAATTATTTTAGTGAATTCTCAAGAAAATACAATGTAGATAATAGAGAAATTCATGACAGAGTTATAATTTGGATGAACTCTAATTAGAGTTTTTTTTTTTAAGTGAGATATACCTTGATAGGAAGAGTCTTCTATGCATTTATTTAAAGGTCCCTTAGTGGTGGTACTTTTGAGGAAATGTAGAAATTTTAGGAGGTAGGGCCTAGAGAGAGGAAGAAAAGATGACCTACCATGAGGCATTTCCTCAAGTGAAGCTCCTTTTCTGTGATAACTCCAGCTGGGTCAAGTTGACACAAAACTAGCCAGTACACTGTTCAAAGTCCATTCACTGATACTCCTAACTTAATAAGTTTGAGAGTCTGAGAATTTAGTGACTCTTCGAGACTTCTGGAAGACTAAGATATATAACGATGCTGAATCTGCTGCTCCTTGCATCGTAAGACCATATAACAAAGAAAAAGAATGAACTCAGATTAAGTTCTCAGCTTCAGGTGTATATAACCAAATCTCCGTGGATTAGAGAAATGGTTCAGTGACTGAAGGCGCTTGTCACCAAGCCTGACAACCTGAGTTAGTCCCACATGATGGGAGGAAAGCACCGACTCTGTAGACATTGCCCTTGGACTTTTCCATACAAACTTGTATACTACAGCAGTATTCAAACATACACTCACTAAAATATTTTTAGCAACAAACTTCAGGGAAATTAGTATGCTAGAGTAGAGTTTCCATATATTGGAAACCTATATTGGGAAGATCTGGAAGGTTTATTTACCAATACTTTAAGAAACATGTTTATGAGGGGAGCATGAACATCCATGAAAAGTTCTGTCAGGTCTCTACATGCCAAATGGTACAGTGGGAAATGCTGTCATTTGACTGGGAACTGAGTTGCAATGAGACCCGGGGGTGGAAGGGTCAGGATCCTGCAGGCAGCATCTGACAGGGCTATACATGGAGCTGTGAAGATGAAGCTTAAGCTCCAGTCAGTTATCTGGGTTGATGGAGAAGCCAGTACATGAAAAAAATGTATGTTCAAGAAAGGTGCAGTCAGTACTTAGAGCCAACAAGAGAGAGATTATGTAGTTCCAGCTG
Organism: Mus caroli; assembly: GCF_978045245.1. Lineage (NCBI taxonomy): Eukaryota > Metazoa > Chordata > Mammalia > Rodentia > Muridae > Mus > Mus caroli. The sequence goes on along the minus strand of NW_028227259.1, from coordinate 88,784,466 downwards.
GTAAGGGCAGGGCTGGGTAACAATCATGATACCATGTGCAGCAGATGCTGGACAAAGATCCAGTGTTTTAGGGTGGCTTTGATTCTGTCCTTCCCTTCTCTATCTCAAATAGGTGAAAATGCTCACTATGCTAATTTATCTTAGAAGTATGTAACATTGCTTTTTATTTTTCAGCTCACAGCTAAGAGTTTGCCTCTCATCACAGAATATGCTATGGACTTAGACTTTTGATACTAGTGTGATATTAGAACTGTTAAGAATGGAGGATGAGTCCTAATGTTATGGTTTGAATATGAAATATCGATACACACTGGATTTGATGCTGGTTTCCCAGCTGGTGGTGCTACTTGGGGAGGTTTCCTCCTCCTACCATAGTTCCAGGGATAGAACTCAAATCATCAGGCTTGTGCTGAGCACTTTACCTTCTGAAACATCTCTCCAGCCCTACTTTTTAGTTTTTACTTCACTGAGTGTAATTATCATTAGTTTTAAACTTTTACTTAACTACATAAACTATATAATTATATAACCACTAGTAATATACTATAATTATCATAGTTTCATAAAACTATACATTAGTATGCTTATTCTATTGGAAAATTTGTGCTCTTATTGTCTTATATTTAGTTGTATTCATGTTATAAATTCACACTGTATCATTACTGTGATTTAAACAGTTAACTTTAAATTCTCCAGTTATTTAAAACAGGAGAATGGATCTAATTCCTATTATTTCACAATGGTCCAAAGTAGAGTCTCAGGTAACCAGGGCTGGCCATAAATTTATAGCTTAGGATGAACTTAACTTCTGGATCCTTCCAACCCCTCCCTCCCAGGAGCTGGAATTATACCAGGCCCAGTTTATGCAGTGCTGGGGATTGAACTCAGGGCATTGTGCTTGCCAGGCAGTCATATTCTACCAACTGAGCCGCATCCTGGTTGTTCCTATTTGATCACTCTTTGAACTCTTTTTTTTTTTTTTTCTTTTTTTTTTTTATAATGAGTACACTGTAGCTGTCTTGAGACACACCATAAGAGGGCATCAGATCCCATTACAGATGGTTGTGAAGCCACCATGTGGTTGCTGGTAATTGAACTCAGGACCTCTGGAAGAGCAGTCAGTGCTTTTAACCACTGAGCCGTCTTTCTTTGAACTCTTTAGAATTCAGCTTAAATTAACCTCATTTTGAAAGTGTTTGTTCCTAACTATATACAAGTCATCTCTGCATTGCATAGTTTCTGGTACTTTTGTGTATTACTTACGGAATTGTTTGATTATTTGTCTCATAGTGAGTGGCATAGTCATTTTGCTGAATATTTTACTTTTTTTTTTTTTTTTTACTATGTGACCTTTTATAGTACCCCTATGAAGTTCTTCCTATTTTTTCTCTGCACAGTGAATACATTAAAAACCTAAAATATTATTTTTTTTAAAGTTAGATATTTCATGTTATATATGTATATATACAGTGTTTTTATCTGCATGTGTGTGTGCACCACATGCATGGCTGAAGCCTGCAGAAGTCAGAAGAAGGCATAGATCCTTCTGGATTTGGAGTTACAGATGGAACCAAATCCAGGTTGTCTGTTAGAGTAGCAAATGCTCTTAACCATTTAGGCATTTTGCCAACCTCCTGGAATATTGGTATTAGTAAATAATATTGACATGTAATAAAGATTATTGACATACATCCAGAAGAAAATGTTTAGACTATTCAGAGGGAATGGAAATGATTTTGTATTAGGAGTTACAGAATTGGATGTGTTCAGAGAGAAGATGCTTATTATAATATATTCTTCAGAGAGATTAGATGAGTTCTGTATGGCTTCAAGAAAGTACACTTAGGACTGCTGTGTTAAAATATGACAACATGGTGTTCTTTTAGCAAAGGTAGAAATTTTAGTAGCTAGGACTTTCTCAAAGTAAACAACTAGGTGACTTCTTTTTCCTGGTCCTTTTCACTACTTTATGGCATACACACTTAGTAGTGTCATTGGTATAAAAGATCAGAAAAAATGAAAATAACTGAGCATTTACATTAATCCAAATGAGTAAATCTCATAAACGTGGATGGGTAAGGTTGTTCAGTGGTTAAGAACACATACTGATCTTGCAGAAAGCTGAAACTTAGTTCCTTCCTAGCACCCACAGCAGGCAGCTCATGAACCTCTTGTAACTCCAGTTCTGGGGTGTCTGATACCCTCTTCTGGCCCCTGTGGTCACCCTTACAGCCCCCACATGTACGTATAAATAAATCCTGTTAATGTGGAAGAGGGAAATCTCAAGAGGTCCTAACCTTAGACAAATAACTAAAGGCAACTAACGACTGCTGAGAGTGGGAGAAAATAGTGTACCCAAGAAAGTGTCCTCCAGTTGGCTTCCTAATAACAAGTAGTCAGTTCTGAGCGTGTATATACATGAGTGTATACACATTATATAGACTGAACAGATTTTGTTTATATATTTAGGAATATATATTCATATACATGTGTGTGTGCATGTCTCTGTTCTCTCAAAAATTCATAGGCTCTGGCATCTTACACACACAAAGTATAGGGAGTCAGGGAGAAGAGATTGGAAGGAGAAAATGATATTTAATTAAAGTAAAAACTTTAAAGTGAAAAACCATAATCTCAGAGGAGAATCTCCAATGTAATTTTATTCAAAAAAGCAAGACACATATTCAAAATGAGCTAATTCACATAAAGGTGAAACAGGCCAGACACACTCTTAACAGACATAATGGGAGAAAATGTGTAGTTTTTTCTTCTAAAGCTAAAGTCTTATGTACTGATTGAAAATGAACTTTTTGGTTTTAGGCTGAGGATACAGCCCAGTTCATAGATAGTTCTCCTTCTCTGAGGTCATTCCCTAGTACTCCCAAGTGAATAAACTTACCTACTCTCTCAAAGTTCTGCTTTATTCTATTTTTTTTTTAAAGAACAAGGAAGGAAATGATAAAGATTCAAATTTCCATCTAACTAGTCAATACTTCTAGGATTTTAAATACTAAAATATGTAAATTATTTTAATATACATTAAATATGTCAGTGCTTTAATTTCAGAAGTAAATATAACCAAAGGTTACTAAAACTATTTCTTGCTTACACCAAACTCTTACTTCTGACTCTCATAAGAATTTACTGGAATTGTATTATCCACATTATTGCTACTGACTTGTCATTGAGCTGACCTTCTTTAATTTCCAGTGCATATTTTTTTTTAAAACCTTGACCTGATCCTGCTTGATCTTCAGATGTGTAACGTAACAAGTTCCAACTAATTGTGCTTTACCAGGTCTTCAATGCAAAATAGAACTCAAGAATTACATGACCGATTCTCTTAAAAAAAAAAAAATGAAATTTCCTCTCCAAAATCCTGTTTGTTATCAGAATTTTAGATTAAAGATAGCAGAATTCCAGGCCTTTGGTGACCCCCTGGAATGATGAAATGCGAGTAACAGGAGGGAATGGAACACTGAGAGTCTACCTAACATAATTGTATAAAGAGGACAGTTCCTGCTCAACTCTGCTCTGTTAGAATGTGGATTGTGGTGACAAACGACATCACATTTAAAGTTAATTAGCTAGCAATTCAGTTGGTTAACTGTAAATGCTGTATAACTTATCTAAAACAATTCTGGACAGAATCGAGTGTTGTAGCTGTTAGTTAATGAAACTTTAAGGCATATTTTATTTGATGAAATAATGATTTTGTTTTTCATTGTGCTTTACATATAGTCGCCAGAGATATGTTCTTGGTGACACAGCAATGCAGAAGATGGCCAAGTCCTGTGTCTTCTTAAGTGGTATGGGTGGTCTTGGAGTGGAAATTGGTAAGCAGTATTTTTTTTTCTACAATTTCTATGATTCTTTTGCATAAGATAAAAAATATTACTCTTATTTTCTTTAAAGGAAATTAGCTTCCAAATATTGGTCAAATTTTTTAACAAGATATTTTGTAGCAGAGGTATGGTCTTCCACCAAAAACAAAGCCAATACTTCTTATTTGGTAACCTTAGTAACTATTAAATAGCATTCCTTTGTTCTGTGTTTTGTTTTGTTTAGTCAGGGTCTTACCATATAACCCTAGGTGTCTGAAACTCAATATGTATACCATGCTGGCCTTGAATTCACAAAAATATCCATCTGTCTTTGTCTCCTTGGGATTAAAGGCATGTGCCACTAGACCTGGCTAAATGATGATTCTTACTTTATTATGGTTTCATAGTGTATTCACTAAAACACTGAAAAATGAATAGATATCTTTTAACGCTTTGACTATGCAAAATTGTATCAGTTCGTATTGTCTAACTTTCTTTTTTTTTTTGGATTTGTTTATGTTATGTATATGAGTACACTGTAACTGTACAGATGGTTGTGAGCCTTCATATGGCTGTTGGGAATTGAATTTAGGACCTCTGCTTCGCTCTGGTAGGCCCCACTCAGCCCCAAAGATTTATTTATTATTATAAATAAGTACACTGTAGCTGTCTTCAGACACACCAGAAGAGGGCGTCAGAGCTCATTATGAGTGGTTGTGAGCCACCATATGGTTGCTGGGATTTGAATTCAGGACCTTCAGAAGAGCAGTCAGTGCTCTTACCCCCTGAGCCATCTCGCCAGCCCTTGTCTAACTTTCTTAAACAAGTAAAAAAAGTTACAGTTACTCAGAAGTGTGATGAAACTCCATGAATCTGTGTTTGGTATGAATTTACAAAGCTAAGTTATTCTTTTTTCTTTTTCCTTTACAGCAAAGAATCTTGTTCTTGCAGGGATTAAGGTGAGTGTGTCTACCCTCGGTATGAAAAGTTGTTTATTGTGAACTGTTTTGGTTTTTTGCTGATTTGCAGTGATCACGTACTTTGTCTTATTTTCTATTTTACATAACTGAATCAATGCTGTTGTTCTTTTTCTTAATTTATTGAAAATTTAAACATAAAAAAGAGTCACCTAACACATTTTTTTTTTACCTATCACACAGCTTAGGTTACCAACTCCACATACATGTATGTTTTATATATTTGCTTCCCCGTCCCTGCTGTCTGCAACTGCTAAATTCTTTTCATAAGAACTCAAGCTGTTTTATCATTCTTAAATATTTTTAGTATATATCTTTAATATAACCACAACTTAGTACGGTTTTAACACCTTAAATGTATTTGTTTTTTTATTACTATAAAATCATTTACTTCAAAATTTAACAGCATCATTGTTATATCTAGTTTGCATGGGCAAAGATTTTAGCCTGCTCTTTGGTTACTATCTTTCACAAGACTGTAAACAGTATTTATAGGATCTATAGTCATTTTGAGTGTAGTTTGTCAAATAATTTGTTTGCAAAGCTCACATTTGGTTGTAGCCAGCTTTGTTTCTCTGTGGTACTTCAGACCTTGTTCCTTACTGGCTATGGACCAGAGGTTACTCTCAGTTTCTAGCCTGTCTCCATAGAGCTGCTGATAGTTGGACAGCTGGCTTCATCAAGCACTAAGCGAGAGAAAGACAACACTAAGTCATAATCAAGAGGAAAGGGTTATCCAAAAGCCTAACTTTCAGAAGTATGGGGTGTTGGTGCCACCCTGGAAGCTTGCTAGCATAAGCACAAAATGCCCAGTTGAGAGTTCAGCTTTGTTTTGTTGACAAATCTATTTTAAAGTTTATTTTGTTCTAATCAGGTGCCAAGGAGAATCTGTATATTGTATCGTTTTCTTTTAATCTGTAGGTTTTCCTTCCCTAATTTTTTTCACCCTAACAAAATTTATTTAATGAAAAAAGTAGCTATTTTGTGACATTTATAGTGGCACATGTCTGATTCCAGCTTTTCGAAGGCATGAGGGAGAAAGACCTACAGGTGGAAGACCTAGCCTAGTGTACCTAGTAAGTTCCAGGCCAGCCAGGGCTACATAGCAAGGCCTATCTCCAACAAAATAGAAAGAATGGGAAAAAAATGTTGCATATACTGTGTCTTATATTTTCCTATATACTGGTAGTCCTAGCCAGAGTCAAAATGAGATTTGATTCCTTTAGCAAGACTATTTCACAGGAAGTATACAATGTCCTACCAGGAGACAATAATAACCTATTTTTCTCTTCTTCATCATTACTTTAGCCATTAACCATCAGAATCTTGATTCATTACTTCATTAATTGTAGTTGTCATTTCCCCCTTGTTCATTAATTGTAATAGTATTTTAGAAATATTTTTCTCTTTATTGATTACCTGATTTCACTATAAAGTGTGTAGACTGCATGTACAAAAGCAGGATAAATACTGAATTTTTACCACCCTCCAAAAGTCATCCTGACCATCCCTCAGCTGTGACTATTGAACTTTGATTACATATGTACCATGATAAACTTGTGCATTTAAATATACTGTGTTGTGTTTTTCTTCATTGTATAGTCTATTTTTAATATAAAAATTGGTTCATCTTTCCAGTGGAATCTTTACGTTTTTGAGGTTTTTTGGCATAACACCTGGAGTCTTTGTCATTTTAAGTCTTGTTGAGGGATAAAGATGAAATGTTAGTCATCAGGAAGCACTGAATTGTATTCGGATTTATTAAGTTTCTAATTCCCTTATAGGAATGGATTACTTTTTTACTTTCTGTTTTTGTACATTTATTGTAAAATTCATGTTTTTAATGACAGTCCATTTGCCCTATATTATATTTTACTTATATGACGTGGTTTCAGAATACAATTGAAATATTACTAATTATTGAAAATTATATCTTTTATCCTTTTCTAAAATCCCTTACTTTTGACTGATAGCTTTATAAAAAAAAATCATATTCAACAACTCCTCCAGTCAGTCATGCCAACTACACAAAAGCAGTTTAGATTATTTCAGATTGGATTCTAAGTATCATTTAGTGTCACTTTTTAAATTCAATATTACTTCTTTTTATGTTTATTTCATTCAAACTTAAGCATTAAATAAAAAATATTTTCAGGTTAGTCTGGTTTCTATACTCTTTTTTTTTTTTTTTCCCCTCCTAAGGCCATCCACTTTTAAATTTTATTTACTCATTTGTATTTAAATATAAGCAAATATATGTATACATAAATATTCCATTCAACTTTATGTATGTGTCTCTTCCTGTGCTTCTTAAAGTGCCTTGCTTTTTATTGTTTAACATCCTGTCCCTACGATTACTGAATAGTGATAATTATTTGTTTTATTTTTTAATAGTCATTTGAAGGTAAAATTGTGCACATGTATCACATTGGACAAATTTTCCCATGATGATGTACATTTTGTTTCTAGTGTTTTTAATAGAATTATACTTAATAACCTTGGCTGTAAGTGCTTTTAAATCTTTCTAAGAATGTGTTTTGGACAGATTCCTAAAAATAGGATTGCTCAGTTCAAGGGGATATATATGTCTTATTGCCAGAGGTTTTACTGAATTGTTTTCCATGGAGGCTCCTCCATGTACCATCATAATGCAACTTGTCAAATCATTGGACTTTGCCAGTCTATCTAGTGGATGGAGAAGATATTGCATACTCAGCATTCATATTCAAGAGCAATAAAATATATATTATCCCAGCATATTCATTATAAATTCATCTTTTTCTATATGGTATGTGATGTGATAAAAGTTACATTTTTTTTTCTAGTTTTTCCATTACCTTTATCATATGGAGTTTGGAATTTTTAAATATTTTTATGTTTTTCTGAATGTTTTCTTTATGTTGATTTTTATAACATGCTAATGTCATAAATTCGGAGCTTCTCACTGTGTAGTTTCTCCTCTGAGTTCTTCAGGTGTTTACAATCCTGTCTTCTGAATAATGATGTACTTGTATATCCTTTTCAATTCTTATGCCACTAAGTTCTCTTTATTACTCATGTATGCATAGTATTTCCAGCACACTGTACATAGCATTAGAGGTGGTATGCACCTTGGCTCTGTTCTGGACTTAACAGGTATTGTTCTTGTTTTTTTAAGGCCCTGACAATTCATGATACAAAAAAATGCCAAGCATGGGATCTAGGGACCAATTTCTTCTTGTGTGAAGATGATGTTGTTAATGAGAGAAACAGGTAAAGATATTTTGATACATTGTCATGGGATTTTTTTTAACTGTTATATTTAAAAATGTTTTATGTATAGAGAATACAGTTTAGATATAACTGTTTACTTTGTCAAGGGAAATTCACACCGCCTTACATAAATATGTAATGGCATTTATTTATCTCCTTTGTCAAATGTGATACATTTATCCTGTTACCTAGAAATGAATTTTACATTATTAAAGGAACTTAAAACATTATTTAGCAGGCCGGGCGTGGTGGCACATGCCTTTGATCCCAGTACTAGGGAGGCAGAGGCAGATGAATTTCTGAGTTGGAGGCCAGCCTGGTCTACAGAGTGAGTTCCAGGACAGCCAGGGCTACACAGAGAAACCCTGTCTCAAAAATAACAACAACCAAAAAAACATTATTTAGCAAAGTAATGGGTTTCATTATGACATTTTGATACATATATACCATTATAGTTTGCTTTTATCCCCTTGCCCCACACACTGACTTGCTTAGCCTCTTCTTTTTTCTTCCTTCATTTAGATATCCTCTAAACTTCATGACACACACACACACACACACACACACATATATATATATATATATATATATATATATATATATATACACACACACACACACATACCGTTACTTTTTTTCTATTGCCTTCCTTGCTTTGCCTATATACTCTTCATCCTCTCTGACAGTCTCTTTCTAGTCTCATGGGTAAATGATATCTGTAGTATTGCTGTCATTAGGAGACTTTGAAAGCTTGGAGATTAGAAGCAAGCGGGTATATGTGAAGATTGTTAAGCTTGCTATAAAGAATGTCATAAGATATATAAAGTGCTATAAAGTGTGTCATAAGATGATATTAATTTAGAAAACACAAATTTAAGTCTGTGTTTACCTACAGTATATTTAGTTTTCATTAAAATTTCATATGTTAGGTCCTTCTTATGTTAAGTGTCTAACATTGAGACTGAAAATAATAAATGAAAAATTATATTTTTCTAGGGCTGAAGCTGTACTTCATCGTATTGCAGAACTAAATCCATATGTTCAGGTCTCATCATCCTCTGCCCCTCTTGATGAAACCACAGACCTCTCTTTCTTAGAAAAATATCAGGTTAGTATTTTGTATTAAATGTTATTGATACATTCCAAAGAAATTATATGATAAAACTGATATAACCAAATACATTGAGGAGCAGAACAAAAGACATCAGGTTAAAGTAATACCTATTAAGTGCTCCATTTGAGAAAAAATTCTAAGAACTCGTTGATGTAAGAAAGGTATTTAGCAGTAATATGCTGTTGAAACTCAATGGTTTTTAACAATATGCATTTACTTGTTCTGGTTATATCTTTTAAAAGTTAATATTTAGTTGATAAACTGTGGCTTAATAAGCATTAGAGAGTTGAAAAATAAATATGAGTAAATTACAGTGTAGAACACAGAAATCAGGAAAAGTTTGAGTAAAAAATTAAAAGAAAATTTAGCTATATGAAAAAGTTTACTTTATGACATTGCTATTTCTAGAAATAGTAAAACTCGGTGTCACCCAGGAGAGATGCCTCTGTGCCTCTGTGGGTAAATTATTTGCTATCCAAGCAAAAGAACTGAGTTCAGATCCCCAACACCCATGCTGAGCCCCATTGCTTCCTAGACATCCACCCTAGCTAATTGATGAGTCTGAGACTGTCTCAAGAAGTATAGTAGAAAGTGATAGAGGAAAACACCAGATGCTGCCTCTGGTTTATACAAACATACTTAAGAAAGTTTACACATGCATGTACTGCACATAAGAAAACAAGGGCAGAAAATTTTGGCTGAAAAAATTTCCAGTACCTGATGAACACAAGTCTTTAGATTAAAAGTGCTAGAGCTAGTACTAGGCCTTATATAATTTATACTCTTAATATATTACCTTGTTATGTTTCACAAATACTGACAGAAAACACTAAGGAATAGGCCATAAAATTGATCTATCAGAAACACAAATTTTAACATACATAGGAACCCAAGGAAAACGTCAATTCCAAAAGTAAAAAAGTACTTTCTAGTGTGCAATGCCAAAGAAAACTTAGTAATGAAGTATCTGATAAAGGAAAGCAGTAGCTATAAAGAACCTCTAGGAATATTTGAAGAAATTAAAGAAAACAATACATAAGAAATTTTTAAAAATCAACAAAAAAATCTTGGAAAAACAGTAGAAGAAAGAGCTAAACAAATGAGACAAATATAGTTGACAGTTTCTAACGGTAGACTAAGATCAAGGGAGAGAGACTATCTGATCTTAGAAGCAGGCCTTTTGAAATAAAAGAGGAAGAAATGAAAAGAGCTTTGAAGATCATTGACAACCCAGTAAACAAACATTTCCCTTTTGAGATGCCTAGAAAAAGAAAAAAAAAAAAAAAAAACTATTCAAAGAAGTTCTACCTGCAGGCCTCTGTAATCTTGGGACTCATAGTTAAGGGGATTATGACCATGCAGAATTCTGTCCCTGACATATTGTAGTAAGATTGCCAGAAACAGAAGGCAGGTGGCAATAAAACTCAGTTTTACAGTAATTGTGTGCCATGTACAAGTTCCACTGATGAGCTCCTGATCTCATGCCTCTCTTATTTACAAGTATATGTAGTCTTTCCATTAGACTTACTGTAGTTTGCTCAATATCATTCCATTTCAGAAGATAGTAATTCAGCGAGCTTTATATATATACTTGGTTATATATAACCTATCCTTCCAAGATGAAAAAGACATTTTCATGATATAGCAGAAAAAATGAAGGAATTTATTACTACCAGACCAGCCTGCCAAAAGATGGTCAAGGGAGTCCACATCCAGAAGAAAAAGAACCATACCTACTATTGTGTATACATGAGAGTACCCCACTTGGAAAGAAGACACAGAAAGGGAAAGTGCAGAGCCAAGCCACATAGAGGAGCAGTTCACATTCTAAGATGCCCTCATTTAACAGCCAGCAAACTGTTCAACAGAAACTTTAACAAGAGGGGATGGAATGACGTTGTTTTTCATTCCCATGAAGAAAGGCAAAATCAAACAAATGATATTCAAAACAAATAGAAAAAATGGACATTCTTATATTATCTGTATTAATTTTAAGTGTAAGTGGACTATATTCCCCAGTTAGATGATGCAAATGGACTGAATCTAAAACAAGATTCAACGGTGTAGTGTCTATCAGAACTCCATTAGTAGTGAGCACACAGAGACTGAAAGTGTAAAAAAAAAAAATGGGAAAAAGGTATTCCAAGCCTGAGAATATAATTTACGTAAGTTTGCTTTCTCTGAAAACATGAGGGCCTGAATTCAAGTCCTAGCACTCAGATAAAAAACAGGTCATGGCTTTGCCAGCACTGGGGTGGGACTATGACAAGTGGATTCTGAGAGCTAGCCTAGTTATTCCAGCCATCCTAGAGGAAATGGGAGTTTCTTGCTCAAGAAGAGGCCATGATTCAGGGCAATATGGCAATCCTCTTAGAATAGGAAAGAAGAGCTGAAGAGATGGCTCAGCGGTCAAGAGCACTGACTACTCTTCTGAAGGTCCTGAGTTCAAATCCCAGGAACCACATGGTGGCTCACAACCATCTGTAATGAGATCTGACATCCTCTTCTGGTGTATCTGAAGACAGCTACAGTGTACTTAACATATAATAAGTAAATAAATTAAAAAAAAATAGGAAAGAAACCCCCAGAGTCCTTCTCTGGATGTCAAGTGTGTATGTGTGTACAAAAAGAGATTCCATGCAACTGTAAACCAAAAGTGAGCAAGAGTGGGTATTCTTACACAGAATAGATGTAAAAACAAAACTGTAAAACAGCAAGTCATTTAATCAGGAATCAATTCAATATCTGACAACAAGCATTAGATCTAAAGGAGAAGTAGGATCCAGGACAGTGTTAGAACTTCCAATATCATCACTGTACAGATCTTCAGACACAACAAACAGCAAGCTGGTTGTGGGAACACACACTCCCAGTATTTGAGAGGCCAAGAAAGAAAAAAGGAAAGAAGGATTGTCATAGCTTAAAAACATGCTGAGTTAGTCCTGAGTTCAAGGCCAACTATAATGATACCCTTTCTCAATTCTCTCCCACACAAAAATGCAACATTGAAGTACTATAGCTAATATACTGAGCAGCATGTATAGAACATACGTCCTCAGCACATGAAACACTCCTTAAAATATACCATGTATTAGGACATTAAAAATAAATCTTGAGATATTCACAAAAATTATAGAAGTGAGGACTAGGAATGTAGTGTAGTCAATAGATTGCTTATGCACAAAGCTTTTGAGTTTAAATGCCAGCATTAAATAAATGTGAGACATGCCTGAAGTCTTGCCACTCTAAACATGGAGGCAGGAGGACCAGAAATCCAGTGTCATCTTTAGCAACACACCAAGTTCATGGCTACTCTGTGCTGCATGAGACCCTGTCTCAAAGAAAAAAATACTGTGTCCTGTCTGACCACTATGTAATAAAATGAAGAATAACAAAATAAACTTCAAAAATCTTACCCACTCAAACTAGAAAGCTATTATTAAAAAAAAAAAAATCATTCTGGCAAGAATCTACCACAAAAGGGAAATTTTTTAATTAAAAAAAACGTAGTTATCACACTTCTAGGTATGTAACCAATCTGAATGAAATCAGCTTACCATAGAGGTACATGCCCATGCTCACTGCAGCACTGTTCTCCTTAAACATATGTAATCAAACATAAATGCCCTTGCTTCAGTATGTTCATAAAGAAAACTTGGTTTATGAGTATGTGTGTGTCTGTTCATTTGTCTTTACTCATAAAAACATATGCCGGTGTGGGGAAAAGTGTAAAAGAATGTCTAGCTTTACCAGTATGTAGTATGTTCATATATTGACGTATGACACAGCCTACTAATATATACAATTTACATGATGAAGTTTTAGGGCATGGGCATTATCTTAGCTTCCTTTTTTACTACCACCAGTTCTGCTCTTCTCTCAACCAGTGCAATACAGAGGTCTTAGATGCCTCCTTGAGTATTGGGTAGTGGGTGGCTTTAAAGGGAAACATTGAGCTAGAGAACCTGCTGTTTGGCAGTAAGTCTTTATCTATCATGAAGGAGATATTACCTCTTGCCTCAAGTTTTAAAAAGAAAGAGTGATCAGGACATTCTTGGCATACCTCATAAGAGTGCAAACACTGAGGAAAGCATAGAACTGAGAATCTATTGGTTTTGATGTTTGATAGGCAAATGGCTTTCAAGAAATTATTTGACCTCTATCCATATAATCTATTTCAAAATCTTGTTTTCACACCTACTTTTATCACAGTGTTAATAAAAAATAAGTACTGAAAATTATCTGCAATCTTAAATAATATTGTGATTTTACTAATATTATTGTAAATAAAGGTTTATTTTGTAAATCTATTGAATGCAGAAATTAGAGAGTTATGACCAATATGCTTGAAAATTGTAATTGACACTCTTGAAGCTTGTCTGAGTAATGTTTTGTTAGCTAGATTAGTGATTGTAGGACAGTGACAGGTAAGTCTCCAGCCCTCTGTTGGGAGACTACAAAACAACATAGGGTGTAAGGTTTGCTTCTAATTGTGAGTTCTTTAAAGTAAAGGAATTTATTCTATATAAGCATATGCTCTCTCTATATTTTTATTTTGGTTTTGCCATTTTGTACTTCTATATATAATTAATTCTAGGCCAGAATTCAATATAGGATAGTAACTTTTGTGAAGATAACTATGATTCTTTGGTAGAATTTGAATTTATATGTTTCTTATTGAGAAGGTATATTATAAAAGTTATTGTGTACTTTCTGATCTTTATTTTATTCTCAACAGTGTGTAGTATTGACTGAAATAAAACTGACATTACAAAAGAAGATCAACAATTTTTGCCATTCTCATTGCCCTCCAATTAAGGTAATACATGTAATTTAATAATTATAATATTAATATGCAGCTAACTAAAGGAAGAACATTTTTCGTATTCCAGTTTATAGCTTTTCACTAAGTTACTAAAGAGCTTTGTGTGTATAGTCACACTAAGATGATTTTTTTAAATAAACTTTTATCTTTAAAGACTTGTAGATAAGCAGGCATAGAGGTGCACTAAGGAGTCGGGAGCAAGGCTGGTAGACACCTGTGCACTTCAAGGCCAGCCCAGGCTACCCATCAAGTTCCACGTTAGGTAGTGAGACTCTAACCAAAAAAGCACAACAAAGAAACAATTTATAACTACACACCCACACACAAAACACACCCCCAAATTAAGAAGACTCAGGCATATAAATCTCAGTCTACACAGAATATGTCATTCTGACTCTTCTACACAAAACAGTCATTCTAAAGTTATAAAGTTCCATGTTTGATTTTACCTTCTGACAATGTCATGTGTTCTCCACCACCTAGAATAATATCCAAGGCAGTTCAAACTGGAGCAAGGAGCTTTGTTGTTGTCTTTCATAACTTTGTCTACTGCCTGCATTTAGTCTTTTCTCATGATCTAATACTGATTCTTTCTTGTTCTCTTTTGTACATATTATACTGTCCCACTGATACTTTTATTTGCATATATTCATATATTATTGGCTAGATTCTTTATATCAGGAATATATAGGAAGAACGTTTGAATTTTCCTTCAGAGAATGTACAACCTTAATGATACACTTTAAGTGGATTCATTGTGATGCAAATTATGTGACTGTTTTTCTTTAGAGCTGAATAGACTTGTGATGCCTATAGAAAGAGCTTTAAGCACAAAAACATAATTTCTTTACAGAATCTTGGGATAGAGACTGCCATTATTATAAAATTAATTTTTAATAGAGCATTTGTTACTGTATTAAAGAACCTCATGTGTACGTTTCTTGGCTTGGTTTGCACTTTGACGTCTGTGGCCTTCTTTCTGTAGACTTCTCCCAGCTTAACGTCCTCTTCTAATTTCCACTAACTAGTGCTTTTGGTGAGTGTACACTCATTTCTGTTTCTGTAAAATAATAACTACTCATTCCTAGGCAATTCAACTAGGATAATTGTATCTTATGTATTGAACTTAAAATTTATGACCAAGCCAGAATTTTTGTTATTGAAATAACAAGAGTATGTAATGGTGATACATTGAAGGTATTTTTAATTTCATTGTGTCAGAAACCCACTCACCAAATACCACATTTCTTGATCCCCAAACTAATTTATAAATGATTCATTCTGTACATGAATAATGTTACATTTCAGGGAATATACTTAATTCTAAATGAAGTCATGAATTGTTGTAAGATAACTGAAGTGGTTTTTTTTTTCTATTCACATACATTTATTTTTGTCTTTTCAGTTCATTAGTACAGATGTACATGGAATTTGGTCCAGGTTGTTTTGTGATTTTGGTGATGAATTTGAAGTTTCAGATACAACAGGAGAAGAACCAAAAGAAATTTTCATTTCAAACATAACGCAAGTATGATTACTTTAATACAATTTAGGGGTATATGTACTAATTTTTAATATTCATAGATGATTATTTATAAAAACTTGTAAAAAATAATAGAATATAAAAACTTGGTGGTCAATAACCTACTCTTATTTTTAGGCTAATCCAGGTATCGTCACTTGCCTTGAAAGTCATCCTCACAAGCTTGAGACAGGACAGTTCCTAACATTTCGAGAAATTCATGGAATGACAGGCTTAAATGGATCTGTACAACAGATAACTGGTAAGTTTACGTGTTTTATTAATTTACTTTTAGTTATTTAACCTATTTATAAACATATACTTCATTCGGTGTTTTGAACACATCGCCTCATATTGACTTGATTCACATCTCTGAGCTTCAAATCAGTATATTCAAGGGAGGACATACTGAACCATGGTAATACTACAAGGAAGAAAGTGAAGTGTAGAAATACACTATGAGAAAATACAAGTTGAAATTTCAAATCTTTACACGAGTAAGAATACAGTTATGAAAAATTGTAAGTGGACAAAGATTCCTGCTTGAGCAACCTACTTTAGGGGTGTAAGAAGTTGTGTAGGTTTGGGGGAATATATGATGATAATTCAAGTGTGAAGGAGATGGCAGTGAAATTGTGAATGGAGATGATTGTCAAATCTATGTTGTGTTCACTGGATTGAATATTTAAGCAGGCAAGTTTGGAGTCTGTTTTTCCCCTCTTTGCTTTGCTTTTAGAGGACTTACAGATTATTACTCAAGGGGATAGAGGATGCTAAAGTCAGAGCTTTGAGAGAACACCCATTTTTAAAGTAGAAAGTTGATAGTGAATGGATATGTCTGGCCCATTTGAAATAATTTATATCATTATTGATCTATATAATTTGTATTTTACCTGTAGTTGTGTTTAAAATATAAAGTGCTATACAATTTGCAGCATAACTTTGTGGCGATGACTCACTTGTATCTTTTGGGCACTTAAAAAGTACATTCAGGTGTGATTGCCCCAGTTAACATAATCACCCCAGGAAGGGTCCTTTTTTTCCACATCCTCACCAGCATTTGTCATTTTTGTTTGGGTTGTTTGATTTTGATAAATATGTTTTAATTTGCGTTTTCCTGATGACTAAAGATATTGAGCACGTTTAAAAATATGTATTGCCAGTTTTTTATTCTTTAGAACTCTGTAAATTCATTGACCTATTGATTGAGTAGCAGCTTTATGTATTTCTTTTGTGTCGTTGAAATTAGTCTCAATATTAGCAGTTTTGAAATACAGCTGGCAGATTACTTACTTCTACTCTGTGGCTGGTCACTCACCCTGTTGATGGTGTTTTTTGGTATGCAAATGCATTTTAATTTGATGTTTGAGTACATTTGTCTTAAATAGAGGTTCAGATCATAATGTTAAAGAATTTGTATTTGTTTGGGGAAAGTTGGCCAACTTGATAATTTGGAATTAAATTTGTTTACGTTGGCTACCATTTAGTGTGAGAATGTGGTGATCAGATGAGATGCTTAGAGCTACCTATATAGTAAGAAACTGCCTGACAGCAACAAATCAAGTCTTTTACTTTAAAACCTACTTTATTTGTAGGAAAAAATTACTTTTGGGTAAAAGTTGCTTAAATCAAACACTTAATACTTGATGCTTCCTCCCTTAAGATAGTTTTGTTCTATGAAAAAATTAAATAACTAAAATAAAACACATTAATTCTTAAAGAGTATATGTATATTTATGTCTTATGAAATTAATATAGATATGTCTGCACGTGCATTTAAATAGCGTTGTGATTGAGTCCCACTTTAGATTTCCTCCTCTTTCCAAATATCAAATTAGCTTGGTGTCTGCTTATTTTTTTCTATTTAATGTATGACTATTAAGTATTCACTTATATATTTATAAGTATTGTAATTTACTTGGTGATTAATAGAACTTACTGTTTAATTAAGTTTTAATTATTAAATGGTTGAATAACAAAGTCGATTGACAGTGAAAAGTTTTTTACATATCCTTGCTATTCCTCCTTAGTAGTCAGCCACCCATCATGGTTTTATTATATACCAGTAGAGAAGTTCTTTATGCTGTCTTACACAGAAAGTACCTATACATTCGTTATAGCCTTTTGCAATTTCATCAAATAAAATGACTTGTCTTTGTGTACTTGAATGTATTTTTCAGAGATGTATTTTATTCCTTTTATCTTTTCATGTACCAATAAAATTAGTGTTAACATGGTACAGAGATTATGTAGCTTATATTAATATTCTATTGTAAGTACCTCTCATTGCTTACTTTACACACTGGTTTTCCTCAATTATTTTTTAAGTCCCAAAGCTCACATTGGAAGAAATACTTGGTATAGTTTACTAACAGATTCCCAACCCCCTACAAAGAACAAAGCTGTTTTAGAATCTTACTTTTATAAATGGAGAGTTATATCTTTGTGATTGTACCTATTTATAATGTTTACTTTTTTCTTGCAGTCATATCACCATTTTCCTTCAGCATTGGTGATACTACAGAACTGGACCCATATTTACATGGAGGCATAGCCGTGCAGGTGAAGACTCCTAAAACATTCTGCTTTGTAAGTATCTTTTCTGCTTAAAAAGTTTTGTTTGTTTGTTTGTTTTTTTATAAAAGGAAGGGGGGGGAGAGAGAAAGAGAGAGAGAATAACCCAAAAGAATAAAATGCTCAATATCAAGTTACCATAAAGACTAAACTTTTTAAAAAAATTTATAACCAATTTGAATAAAATTAAATCAACCAGGGGCAAACTGATACTATAAAAATAACATACAGACCTAGAGCTATAGCTTACACACATTCTTAGTTGGTGCAGTCCTCTGTACTGCAAAGGTTAGGCAAATACAAGTTTATATGGTTTAATAGCTAGACTATCTCATGTGTATGATTGTGATTATACCTCAAAGGAGCTATATCCTCCTAAATAATGAAAGAATTTATCATATGTTTTACTGCCCAAGAAAAAGATAAAAGTGTTTTCATTTTATGCAGCAAGAGCTGTTACACTTTATGGCTCAATTATTTGTTAGTTCCTGTTACTACAATTTTAATCTGCATTTTAACTACTATGTTTGAAATGTAGTATGATTCACATTGACTATTGGTCATGAAAGAAAAACTTGCTGATAGATAGAGTGTAGAGAATGATATTTTCTTGGAACTAATGAGTCTTATTTAAATTGACAGGCTGCTTCTCAGTGTGAGATGTATAACATGTCTTTAGTTGTTGGGCTTTTCAGGATGATGTTGCTACAGGCTATAGGGGGTTTTCAAGATCTCAAGGTTTTAACTTCATTGTTTTTGTGTTTTTCATTAAAAAAAAAAACTAGTCTTCAAGGCTTTGTTCACATTAGTTAAGCCAATTAAAATAGGACAGCTTATGAGATCTGCTTCTGTATACTTTCTCTTTCCCCACCCTAAGTTTTAATTAAATAATTTTGTGCATCAAATAATTTCTTGTGTGGTGATGTTTGGGGAACTGTTACTCTTCAAATTTTTCTTTGGTTTGCCTTTCTATTCTTACTTTACACTCATGCAGATTTTAGCTTGAAATGTCTACCCAAGACTTAGCAGGCATAACTAGTCTCAGTTACTTAATGATATCAGAATACATGGTAGCTTTTACATTAGGACAAAGTTTGGGATTATAAAGATAGTTTTCACTAATTTTCCTTGAAGTAACTATGTAGTACAAGTGGTTTTTAGTGTAGTAATGAGATATTACAGAGCATTTTAACTACATTATGTGATTAACTATAATATTACAACAGCCCACCCTCACCAATTTTCAGCCTTAGAGAAAGATCTGTTGCTTCCAGTGCCCTAAATGTTTTGCAAAATAATCACTCAATGTACTGTGAAATAATGTTTGTTTTTTTTTTTTTCTCTTAGGAACCCCTGGAGAGCCAGATAAAACATCCAAGGTGCCTTATTGCAGATTTTAGCAAACCTGAGGTAAATATTTACTTTGAAGGCTTGAAAGGGGCAATGGAGTGGTGGATGGGATTTGGTAAATGATTCAAAACTTAAAATGGATTAATCATTGTTTCTAAAGGTTCTACTCTTCACCTCAATATTTAAAGTTCAAATTGAAGGATTTAAAATGAGAATTCATGTCACAAAATGTTAGAGTAGAATGAGTTGTACTTTGGTGATTTGCTAGCTTTGATAATTAAGTAATTTTAGTAATATATAGATGGGGCATTACTGTAAGATTTTTCTCAACTATGCAGTTCTATTGGACATTTGTTTATTTTATGTGCAGGGGAGGTAGCAGGTGAGCAGCAAGGAGATAACCAGCAAGGAGATGACCTCTGATTGGAGGTCAGAGGTTGGACTCCATCAGAGGTCATCAGGCTTGGTGGTAGACCATTTCACTGGCCACAGAGTTTTATGTAGTATAGGGAGATACACCCTGAAGCTGTTATGTTCCGCTTTATAATACTAGATATGATACCTTATCTTAACAGTAAATATATTATGATAAGAAATGAACAGCTTCCAAATTTATAAACACTAATTTAAAAAAACAGTTGTTTTTTGTTTTTTTTTAATAAATTTTTTTGGAGCTGTTCTGGTTTTGGATTTGGTTTTAGATTTTTGAGTCAGGGCGTCTATGTAGCCCAGGCTGACCTTGAAATCTGAGATCCACCTGCTTCTGAGTGCCGCCTCCTGGGTGCTGAGGCTAAAAGTGTCACCATGTCCAGTGGCATTATTACTGGCATTCAGCTGATATTTATTATGAATAACCTAGTAAACACTGGTTATTTGGAAAATGCTTCTTAAAATTCCTTTATTGTCTTGATGTCAAATCATTTAACTTTCCTAATGGTAATCATTATATTACACTCTATTATGAGGGTGAAATTAAATAATAGTTGGAAAACATTTACCCTAATCTATAGCACTTAACAAATGTTGGACAATATTTTTTTTCCAAATAGGCACCTTTAGAGATTCATGTCGCTATGCTTGCCTTGGACCAGTTTCAGGAGAACTTCAACCGTAAGCCAAATATCAGGTAATGCTTTTGGTTCTAAAAGTAATGCTTTTTCTTCTCTCTCTCTCTCTCTCTCTCTCTCCCCCTCTCTCTCTCTCTCTCTTTATGAAAACCATGTTTCAAAAATTATAGGTTGAAAATAGAACTAACCTTTAATTACATTACTAACATAACTAGTAGCATTATTACATTACTGGTAAATATGGTAAACTGCACAAATATGACATTTAAGGTGATTTATTATTGGTGGAAGTAGAAAGATCCATTTGTAAGAATGGAATCATACCACACGGGAATTTTTCATATTTAGAGACTTTAAAATCTATAGGTTTTAAAGTCAGAACCTCTTCTAATTGGTGAACTAGCAATCTGTGATAATGTTTTCTAGCCTAAGTTAGCAATTGCAAGCTTCTTACCTTGTTTAAATCTAAATCTCATATGTTGTCTTAGATGACCATGATTTTGACGTAATGTCTTATGACTATAAGACAGCTAAGACTTTGAAGCTTAAAAAAACCTAAAAGTTAGATTAAACTTTGAAGTTAGATTAAAACACATTGTACTATATTTTGAATATAACCTTGGTGATAATTCAAAAAAATTGAAGTTGTATTTTTGTTTCAAACTATAGATGTCAGCAGGATTCAGATGAACTGTTGAAGCTAACAGTATCTATAAATGAAACCTTGGAAGAGAAGGTAAATATCAATAAAATTATGGTTGGCTATATATTTGTTTATAACATAAATACATATTAATATTTTCCTACATTTAGATCTTCCCTATGCTACCTACTAATTCTGTGACATTAATAAAGAAACGCTTTTGTTCTACTTTAGTTTTATGTATCTATAAAATTAGATGAACTTAGCTTACAAGTTGTAAACATTAAATAATTTTATTTCATAAAGTAGAACTCATCAATAAAACTCTGATCCTGACTTTGTTTTGTTAGGCTTCTTATCCCTTTTGTTTCATTCTGTTTGCTCATTGTATGTCCCATTTAGATGGTTTTAGTATCCTTTGGGTCCAATTTGATAGATCATAGATGTCTAGATAGTTATTCTTTTTTTCCCTAGATTTTCTTAGTTATTGGTTTATTTTTTTTAATAAGTATTTCCCATTCTTCTGCATTTCGGTGTTTTCTATCACACACCTTTTTCATCTCTAGTTTTAGTTATTTGGATTTCCTTCTTCCTTTTCGTTATTTTGACAGTATGTTAATCTTTTATCCTTTCACAGAATTTTAGTTTAATTATTTTGGTTTCTACATCATTAATTTCTGATCTGCATTACTTCTTGTACCACTTTATGTTCTTTGAGTTCAGTTACTGGGTTGTCTTGCTGGTCCATATTTCTTATGTTTATATAATATTCTTTGTTCACCTGTTAGGACATAACATCTTTTTTTTTTCCTGACTTTGTATGATAACCTTTGTGGGAATCCTCTTATTGAACTCTTAATCCTCATTGCTGCTCAAGGAGTGACCATAGTAGTGACAGTAACAATTTAAGAACAAACCAGATACAGAAAATTTAAAAAAAAAATGTCAGTTGTAAATAAGAATTACACCTTTAGTACTAGTAGACAAGAAATACTCTAGGAATTAGGGTAAATGAGTAAAGATGTAGAAGTATTGAAAATTAAACAATAAGAGGTGATAGAGAAAGGATACAAAGAAAGCATGATATGAAGAAAATGGGAGATACTATTACAGAAGATAACAGTGAAGAAAACCACAAAGCAACAGAAAGGCTGCTTGGTGTTTCTTTCTTGCTGAGGAGTTGCAGGTTAGAATTGCTTTATTTTCCTCCCTCAAGTTTGTCATTTTGCAATTTACGTGATGTTGGGGATAAGAAAGAGGGAAGCCGGGCGGTGGTGGTGCCCACCTTTAGTCCTTGTACCAGAGAGACAGAAATCTCTGATCTTGAGGCTAGCCTGGTTTACAGAGTGCCTTCCAGGACAGCCAAGGCTGTCTCCACAAAAAACAAACAAACAAACAAAAAACCACCAACAACAAAAAACCAAAAGAACAACAGCAACAAAAAACAAACCAACAAAAAGAGGGTATTGAGTTGTTTTTCTCTCTGACACCAGATACTCTAAATAGCAATCTAGACCACAGATAGAAAAGCAGAATTGAACAGAGACTAGTAAAAAAAACACTGCTTAAGGTAACATGCAAATTGGTATTTTATTATGAGATTAAGGTATTTTTATTTAGGAAGGAAATTTGGCAGTTTGGTTGGGTTTGTTCGTGTATTGGAAGTTAGGTTCTAATGCTATTGATAACTTAGTTCCTGAAGTCACAGGTCCTGTATGTGAGTACTGCTAGTATCATTGTTGTCTGTGGTTTGTGTTTTAGCCTGAAGTGAATGCTGACATTGTGCACTGGCTTTCGTGGACTGCCCAAGGCTTTTTACCCCCACTCGCTGCTGCAGTTGGGGGTGTTGCTAGCCAAGAAGTCTTAAAAGCTGTGACGGGGAAGTTTTCACCTTTGTGTCAATGGGTTAGTTCAGTATTTCCTATTTCTTTACATTTTAAGTGTTCCATAAGATGAATGTGTTGTTAATTATAGTGTGGTATAAATATATCTTTATATTTAGTATTATATACACTATTATGTATTACATATATACATATATATATATATTATATATTAAATATAAAAGAAAAGGCAAATAATTATGTAATCAAAATTCAGAAATTTAATTCTTTAATTGAAGCTAACAGAAGCATATATTTTGTCTGTTGGGATATAACCCAATTGCTTTCTCATATGTATTTTCTTACATGTATTTTAATAAGCAATGAGTTTCTGTTTTACAATTTTTCTCTATTATTTTGGCTTACTTACCATTTTGGGCTTCTCTGGGCTCTTGAACTAGTTCTGTAGAAAGTTTGCCATCACAAATTTTCAGGTTTAATGCCTGATACTGCCTGAAGATAGAGAATATAGGAATGGTCTAAATTTGAGAGCTGTGTAAGATAAAAGCATCATAAGAATTAAAACATTTAAGCCGGGCGGTGGTGGCTCATGCCTTTAATCCCAGCACTTGATAGGCAGAGGCAGGTGAATTTCTGAGTTCAAGGCCAGCCTGGTCTACAGAGTGAGTTCCAGGACAGCCAGGGCTACACAGAGAAACCCTGTCTTGAAAAACAAAACAAAACAAAAAATAATTAAAACATTTGATTCTGTTACAAGAAGGAAAATAAGTGGCAGAAGTCTGTGCATACTGCTTAAGTCCTTTCTGTTTGAGTTGATTTTGAATATAATACAGCACCTAGACAATGCCATTTTTCTGCTAAGTTATTTAAAATAGATTATAAATTGATGGTGGAAGTTGGCATAGTTTTAACTATTAATATCATATGAAGTATACATTCTGTTATTAATATGGTAATGTTACAATGATACTATCATCTCATTTTGTTCAAATCTAAAACAAGTTACTTAATTGAAAATATGCATGTACTGGCTAGTTTTGTGTCAACTTGACACAGCTGGAGTTATCACAGAGAAAGGAGCTTCAGTTGGGGAAGTGCCTCCATGAGATCCAGCTGTAAGGCACTTCTCAATTAGTGATCTAGGGTGGGAAGGCCCCTTGTGGGTGGTGCCTTCTCTGGGCTGGTAGTCTTGGGTTCTATAAGAGAGTAGGCTGAACAAGCCAGGGGAGGCAAGCCAGTAAAGAACATCCCTCCATGGCCTCTGTATCAGCTCCTGCTTTTGAGTTCCAGTCCTGACTTTCTTTGGTGATGAACAGTAAAGTGTAAGCTGAATAAACCCTTTCCTCTCCAATTTGCTTCTTGGTCATGATGTTTTGTGCAGGAATAGAAACCCTGACTAAAACAATGCATAAGACTGGGTTCTTTAATTATTACCGAGTTAAATTCTTTGCAGAACTAAAAATGTTGAAGCTGTCTTCCTGGATCTTGTCTTTTATAATTATATATGAGGTAAAAGATGACATAAAATATCTCCAGTAGGAAGTACACGCTACATACATTTTTCTCAAGCTAATCATACTGTTTATTCAAATGTAACTAAAATTGAATGGGAACACCAAAGGTTTTTTGTAGTTATGAACAGATTTTGAGGTAAAATTTTCTCTAAAAATTAAAAAATAAAATAAAATTATCCTTAGGATTGATAAGTGATATGAATTAAATTACATACCTTTAACAGTCCTTTTAGGTTTCACAGTTTTAAGAATATATGTTATAACCATGATTTTTCTAATACTTTACATTGAGTTGCCATTTTTATTATCTTCCCATGATTATTAAATAACTATAAGAGAAAAGCTACAGGGTTTTTTTAGTGACTTAAGTCTTAAACGTTATGTTTTTAATCTTGTCTTCAGTTGTACCTTGAAGCAGCAGAAACTGTGGAATCCCTAGGCAATCCTGGGCACGAAGAGTTTCTCCCACGGTAAAGCTGAAACTTGGATTATTTTTTCTTAGTATCTCTTTAAGAAGCAGAGATTAAACAATTTTGTGTAAGCATGCCTCTCTTAGGTGTCTTTCCTCCTGACATTTTACTTCTTGGCTTGTTACTTTAGTGATTAAATATTGCAATAGTACTATGTCTCTTTACCACTTTCTATGTAGTGATACAGAATTTCGGGTTATATGCATGAGAGTGATTAGCATTCAAATGCCATAATATTAATGAATAAGATTGCTATACATGATTTTTTAAAAAATAAGTCACTTTCCATTTGAGGCCATAAATCTTTTTCAAAATCAGTTAAAACTTTAGAGATTTCATTATCTCAGAAAACCACGTAACCCAGAGTTCTGCCTTCAGTATAAATGAATTAATAACTCCAAATCCCTTCTGTAGAATCCTCTAAAAACTTTTTTAAATATTATGATCTTTATAATTTTTTTCTTAAATACAATAGTCCCTCTTTATCTGCAGTTTAACTTTCTGAGATTTTAGTTGCATGTAAATTATCGAAAAGTACAAAATGGAAAAGTACAGAAATAAACTATTGATAAATTTAAATTACATATACTTGGGTACAGAGTGATAACATCACACACTGTCCTTCCTGGGATGGGAATCATCCTTCTGTCTGTCTATTAATCCTTTAGAAGCTCAGAAGTATACTCTGTTTTAAAGTACAGTATTAAATTGTTAATAACAATAATCAAGAAATTTTTATATCTTTCTGTTTTCTTGGTAAATGTTTCTTCAGAGGAGATAGATATGATGCCATACGTGCCTGCATTGGAAATACATTGTGTCAGAAGCTACAAAATTTGAATATCTTCTTAGTAAGTGTGAATGAAGATGGGAATAAGTAATATGTTCAAAATGTTGTTGAATGTCAAGTTAATTTTTAAAGTCAACTTGATGTAAATGAGTAACTGATAAATCATACAGTCTCCAGAGCTTAATATGTTTACTTCCTGGTCCTTCTACATAAAAGTTAGTCAATTTAGGATCTGAAGAGTTTATTCATTTCAAAATAAAACATGAATGTAACAGCTTTTAACATTAAATGATTTTCTAGAAGTACTTTAAAAACACGTTTTTTGAAACTACATTTAATAAATGAGTAAATGTATTCTTTTTTTTAAAATATCTTAGTTTATTTCGAGAGAAAATTTTCACAAGAGCATAAATGTTGTTGGCTAGTCTTAAAAATACTGCTTTTAGTAATCATAATTTTGTTTGTTTGTTTTTGTTTTTCGAGACAGGGTTTCCTCTGTGTAGCCCTGGCTGTCCTGAAACTCACTCTGTAGACCAGGCTGGCCTCAAACTCAGAAATCCACCTGCCTCTGCCTCCCGAGTGCTGGGATTAAAGGAGTGCACCACCACTGCCCGGCAGTAATCATTTTTGTAAAGTAATATCTTAAAGATTAGCAATTACTGCTGAAATTTTTTTTATATATATAGAATATAATCAAGTTTCAAATATCTGTTTTATTTAAAATTCTTTGTAGACTTGTCTTAAACATACCTCGTCTTTCAGATAGACTGACAAATGTCTAAAAGTAAAGACTTTCATGTTACCTAGTTCTGGGCTGGGGTTGTTCTGATGTTGTTCTTATGTTTTTTTTGTTGTTGGTTTTTGTTTTTTGTTTTTTTTGGTTTTTTTTTTTTTGTTTTTTTTTGCTTTTTCTTCTGATAATGTTTTCTTTCCTCTATAAGAAATAAGTTCTGCATTTAGCTTTTGTTAGGAATCTTCAATTATTTTTGTTTAAAGAAGTTATAAATACCATAGTTTTCTTATTTGTTTTATACTGTTTTTTCTTTAATTGAGACACTTTTAAAGGCATTATGAAACTTGTAAAAAGTAAAGTCCACCACAAGTGAATCACAAATCATTTTTTAAAATTGTATTTAGTGTTATAGCATTTGAAGAAAATTAGAATGAAATTCTTTATTCATTAAAAATTATAGTCTTGTTGTCTGACATTTGTACTCTTTCTTCAATAGGTAGGATGTGGCGCCATAGGCTGTGAAATGTTAAAAAATTTTGCATTACTGGGTGTTGGTACAGGCAGAGAGAAAGGAATGGTAAGATACAAGTCACTTGAGACTTAAACATTTATATTTCTCCTGTTGCCCATTTTTGAACTGTGTTTAACTATACTAGCCTGTTTTACTTGGTGTAGACCATTAAACTGAGAATTAGAAGATTTTAATTGTCTCTGGTCAGTTTTTAGTCCCAGATTCTCTGCTTCTTGGTTCTTTGGTTCCTTTTTTTTTGGATTTTCAAGACGGGGTTTCTCTGCATAGCCCTGGCTGTCCTGGAACTCACTTTGTAGACCAGGCTGGCCTCGAACTCAGAAATCCGCCTGCCTCTGCCTCCTGAGTGCTGGGATCAAAGGTGTGCCCCACCACGCCTGGCTGCTTCTTGGTTCTTAACTGTAATTTCCTGAAATAAGTCCTGTCTCTCTTTTTGTAGTTACCATCAATATTAAATTTAAAAGGAATTTTTATTATCATAGCTTATAAACTATGAGAGAGAGAGAGAAACATAAAATTCCACAAAAATTTTGACACATACACAAGGAAAATTACTAAAAGAAAATGAATGTGAACACCAGTCAACACCTCAAACTGGAACCTGCACTGAGCAGTACTGTGCCATTTTTTTTAATTCTAGCTTAATAGCACGGGGGGTTTCAATTCTGCAGATTATTTTACCTGTTTGTTTTCTTCTTTCACTTTCCAGAAATAGGATCTATACATTCTTAAAGGGCAAGTGTTTCAGGCCTCTAAATCAACTATCTATGATAGCTAGTTGGCTATATAAAAACTACTCAAACTGCCTAGTAGTTTATAAATTCAGCCTTAGTTGGAACTCCTGTCAAGTTGAAACATGACAACATTCTTCTCAAATTACTTCAGATTAAGAATAAATATTGGGCTAACAAGGTGGCTTATCAGGTAAAGGCACTTGACATTAAACCTGATTTAGTTTGATCCCCAGAACCCACCCATGGAAGGAGACAAAGGACTTTTACAAAGTTGTTGTTTGAGTTCCACATTCATGCTATGGGCATATATTCCTCCACACACATACACAATAGTTAGGAAATAATAAATAATTTTTAAAAGAATGAAAATTTAAAATTTAGAAGAGATAGTTCCTCTGTAATTCATTTTGTAGGTATAAAAGATGATAGAGATAGTTTTAGTCTCCAAATAAAGAATTTTTAAAGGAAGTTTCTAATAAGCTTAAATCTTTTGTGTTATTTGCTATGATCATGCACTAAATATTAGTTGAAATTAATAAATTTAACAATGATAGCATCTTACTGGTAACATTTGGAATTTTTTTAAAATGACTATTACTAGCAAAAATGCTTTGAGAGTGCTGTTTCTGTCATAGTGAGAAATGCAAAACAGATTCATTTGTTTTATTCTCCTGTTATAAGGTAACAGTTACAGATCCTGACTTGATAGAAAAATCCAACTTGAACAGACAGTTCCTGTTTCGTCCTCATCACATACAGGTTTGTCGCTGTTTTCTTATCATAAACAGATATTGGTTGCGGGGTAATCCTGTTCTTTGTTAGATTCTTAAGAGAAAGAATAAAGATTCTTTGGAAAGAACAAAATGAAGAAAATAGTGATCTTTCATGTACACTAAAATTGGTTTTTGGATGTTACTGTTTGAATCATGACATGAGTAGTACTTTTCATTTTGTAATCACAGAAATTTGTTTCCATAAACAAATTCTCTAATTCGAGGTTTTAACAAAGCACAAATTTAAACACTAATTTTCTTGTTTTTTTGTTTGTTGTTTGTTTGTTTATTTTGCTATAAAACAGGTAAGGTTTAGTATTTAAAAATTGCTGTACACTATTTAGTCGTCTTAAACCAAAATATTTAAATATGGAAAAGAAACAGGCAGTACACTCAAAGGCAGAGGCAGGTGGATCTCTTAAGTTCCAGGCCAGCTTGTTCTACACAGTGAGTATATTAGTCATAGTTACATGGTAAAACTGTAGTGAAAAACAAGCCGGGCAGTGGTGGTGCATGCCTTTAATCCCAGCACTTGAGAGGCAGAGGCAGGCGGATTTCTGAGTTCAAGGCCAGCCTGGTATACAGAGTGAGTTCTAGGACAGCCAGGACTACACAGAGAAACCCTGTCTCAAAAAACCAAAAAAGAAAGATAGAAAAGAAAGAATATGTTCATCAAAACCACGTGCTTTTAGTTTAAAATTTTCCCTTGTATTGTCAACTCATTGCCGATTTTAGGAAATGAAATGTAAGCATGTTATGAACAAAAAGTGGCTACACTAACTGTCATAGTTAACCTGATAGCCTCTCACATAACTACAAAGGATGTGGCAGCAGTCTCTGTGAATTCAAATGTCTTATTAAAATGATTCACTGTGTAGTATCTCGAGATGAACACTAAGACCTATTTATTAATTTCCTGACTTTTAAGTTTCTGACTTTGTTCTTATAGTAAAAAGTAAAACATGTTAGCCTAATAGTGAGATGAGACAAATTCAAAGGATGCTGTGAAGACCTTCATAGCACCTGAATGACACAAGATTCAATGATGACACATGGTAGATAAGCCTTTAATTTAAAAATAAGAATAAATATTTTTAAGACTTTTGTAAAAATACTTTAAAATCTCTAACGCATTTTGCTACATAATGAAGGATGATTAGATTGTGTTAATATGTGAATTATTTGAGCTAACTTCATTACTTTGCTGTCACCTCATATATTCCAAATGATTAGAATTTGTAAATTCAGTCATAGTTCATCTTTTCTGTTTAACATTTATTTCTTCTGTTTTTATTTGTTACTTGTTTAGAAACCTAAAAGCTATACTGCTGCTGAAGCAACTCTGAAAATAAATCCTCAATTAAAAATAGATGCACACCTGAACAAAGTTTGTCCAGCCACTGAGAGTATATACAGTGATGAATTTTACACTAAGCAAGATATCATTATTACAGCACTAGATAATGTGGAAGCCAGGAGATATGTAGACAGGTATGTTCTTGAAATTCAAGTGCATAAAGAACTACTTTTATTTTTGTTTTTCACTCTCACTTTTTGAAAAATTACCAAATTACCTAATTATTTTTATGTCATTCTAATAGAACTACTCAAATTTAAGCATACTGATGATTTCCCATTGTATTTAGAAAAATTTACTATTGGTAAAGCATCCTTTAACAAAAAAAAAAATTGTTTTTTGGGTTTCTTTGGTTTTGGGGTTTTGTTTTGTTTTGTTTTTTAATGAAATACCTACCACCTATCCACTGTTCCTACTTTAAATGTGGCCAGTGTTCCCTGTTTCTCCTTATTATAGCTATATAAGCCTTCTTTAGGATCTTCAAAGGCTTCTTTACATTAGGAACTGAATCGGTTTGGGGCTTCTGGAAGTTGTATTTTTCTTCCTCCAAACTTCTTGTTCCCAAATGTGTATACTGCCCATACTTTCCTTTAAGGTATTTCTTCATCTTTGAGGTTCAGCCTAAATATCTTTCTTAAAACAGACATTCACTCCTAAATCTGCTTTTCTTAATACTTTTTCATTGTGGCACTTATTTTTATTAACATACATGTTTATTTAATGTTTGGTTTTTCACTAAATTTTCATCCAAAGATCATTTATTATCAGTGTCAATCATCTGATTTCATTCAATGTGATTTATGAAATCAGTCATTGAATGAATCATTGTATGACTGCAATGTCTGGATGCCAGAGCATATATCAGTTGAGAAATGAAAGAGAAGCAAATTTTGAGCAGAAGAAAAAAAATTATTGCATTTCTTTTTGTGTTGGAGGGGTGATGCACACACACAAAAAAATCTTAAAAATACTACAGTGGATGAAACATGACTAATTATAGTATTTAGTTAATACTGCTTGGGATAAAGGCCATTTGAGAAGAACCTACAGGCAATAAATAATCAAATAATAAGTAGAAAGTAAGTGAAGAAAGAATAATGTAGTTAATTTAAGGAGGAAATAGAAATTTAAAAAAAAAAAAAAACCATGAGATTTTAATCCAGGTAGTAAGTAGGAAGAAACAGAAACTAGTAGGTTGGAAACAAATTTTATATATATATGATAGGGCTAAAGAGAAAAACTGTTACGTGGGTCATGTTCTGTTCTGTTCGCTACACTACAAACAAAAATGATCAGCGTGTTGAATATTTAGTAGATAGCAGTAACCTGTCCTTTATTGACTGTTACTGATCACTTTTGTGTTTTGCTTTCTTTTGTTTTTTTCTTTACATATTTTGTCTTCAAATAGTCGCTGTTTAGCAAATCTACGGCCTCTCTTAGATTCTGGAACAATGGGCACCAAAGGACACACTGAAATTATTGTACCTCAATTAACTGAATCTTATAATAGTCACGTAAGTCAGTATATTGAATAAATGTCTGTCTTTTTATATCATAATTTTTGTTTTTGTGAAAGAATCAATAAATTAGACTTAGCTCTATCAATCTTGGTTTTAGCTCTGACAGGTTGATCCATATGTGCATCTGCATGTTTAAACATGTTGAACCTAGTTTTTTAAGTGTGTATTCAGATGGTAGGAATACCACATATGTATAGTGGCCATATTTCAAGTCCAGAATCTTTCTCTGGTATTCTATGATTTCTTTCTGACAGGGTCTCTCACTGAGCACTAGAAATACAGATTGACTGAACTGACTGGCCTGTCTCTAGTGCTGGGATTCCATGCCATGCCACCACACCCAGCTTTACATGGGTACTTGAGAACTCACTGACGTCCTTTGGTTCACATAACCAACACTATACATCTCCTCTGCCCCTGAATATAAAACAGGAAAGAGTTTACATTTCTGACTATCATAGAGTTGAAAATAGCTTTTAAAAGCAATTAAACTTTTTGACTGAAAATAGAACTGTCACCAGAGACTTGGAATCATATCCATTTTCTGATGTTGGGTTTTATTCTATTAGATATAAGCTGGCATATAGTAAAATAACAAAAGTGTAATAAATGTGTACTTATTTTTTAAATCTTTTTATTAAGTTATTTATTTACTTTACATCCTGATGACAGCTTTCCCTTCCCCTTCTGTGGTCCCTCCCTCTTACCTGCCCACCCCATGCTCTCCTCCTCCCCTTCTCCTCAAAAAAAAGGAGACCCCATCCCCATAGATATCAACCAACCTTGGCATATCAAGTTGCAGTAAGACTAGGTACATCTTAAATGTTTATCCTCATTAAGAATTTATGCCCCTAGCATGCATTATTAGAAATATTTGTCAAGCCTGTTAAAAATATAAACCTGATAATCTACCCACAAACTACCTGAAAAAAAATATTCTTCAATGGTTCAAAGGAAGCAGTGTGTGTACATATATATATATATTAGATAGATAGTAAAATGTAACATTTTTATCCCATAAATGATTTTATAATATTGATAACATTGAATCTATGGGTCTAAGAAATAATTGTAGGTTTTATAATTTAAAATTGAACAGTTAAAGTAAAATAATTAAAGTACATGATTTTTATAAGTGTCAGTGTCCCTTGATTTAAAGGGTACATTTGGTTTAGTAAAGTTTTTAAATTCTTAGCATTCACTGTTTTCTTATTTTCTTTCATGAAATTCACTTACTGATAGATGTAATAGCAGTAATATAGTAGATTAAGCTGAGGTTCATTAGAGTATTAAATAGGGAGTCATGATATGCATGATGCCATGGGAAGATTTTCACAGTAGAGGAGCCTCTCATTCTGCTACATTTGCTGAACTTTCTCTTATTTTTTTATTTCAGACTCTTGTATAAAAATTTAATATTCCTACAATGCTCCTCATTGAATTATAAAAAGTTATTTGTTCATAAATCATCAAATTAGAGATCTCATTCAGTAAAAAGGCATAAATTGAGTCATTTTGACTGAGTAAACCAGTAAGCTTAGGCTGTAAGCGAGCCCTCTAATAGACAAGGAGGTCTTCAGTGGTACTTCTACTAGTAAGACATGAATCATTCCCCATCTAATGTATATATTTTCTAGTAAACTACTAAGAGTCCTTTTCCCAAATGATTTACTTCATGGAGAACCTTTGGGAACACTAAGAACTTAGATATTAAGGATTCCTCATCACTTCTCTAAGTTAGAAGTAATGTAATAAAATTTTACATGTCACATGAATTTTTCTAGAAAAAAACTTAATAATGTATTATGATTTACCATTAGGACTTTCTGCCACACCGCACAAGTATACAATGATAAAGAATGATGAGATTTGTGTTTTCACATGACTTTCAACAGGTTAAATGGCCAAGAAATTAACTTTTGCTTTATTATGTAAATGACTGATATGAAAATGTATAACAGGCCTTATGTTTAGACTAATCAGACTCAAAATTTAGCGAGATATTTGGTTTTACTTTTTATTTTTCAATAGCGAGACCCCCCAGAAGAGGAAATACCATTTTGCACTCTAAAGTCCTTTCCAGCAGCTGTCGAACATACTATCCAGTGGGCAAGAGACAAGGTAAAAGTTCTTCTTAGTGAATTTGTCTCCTCTGAATTAGAAAAGGCAGTACTATAATTACTAAACATATCTGAAACTTTTTTTCCCCTTTACAGTTTGAAAGTTCCTTCTCCCACAAGCCATCACTGTTTAACAAGTTTTGGCAAGCATATCCCTCTGCAGAAGATGTCTTACAGGTAAAAGAAAGCATTTTACTACAGATACTTATGTTAGTATAATCTTATTTTCTAGTTACCTAAAAATAATATCTCCTGTAGAAATAGGGAATGATTAAAAACTTGGTCACAGTGAAACATTCTACTGGGAATCTTGAAATTAGGTCATAAATAGCCTGTTTTGTTTTGTGTTGTTTTGTTTTGTTTTTTAAAGATTTATTTATTTATTATATGTAAGTACACTGTAGCTGTCTTCAGTCACTCCAGAAGAGGGAGTCAGATCTTGTTACGGATGGTTGTGAGCCACCATGTGGTTGCTGGGATTTGAACTCCTGACCTTCGGAAGAGCAGTCGGGTGCTCTTACCCACTGAGCCATCTCACCAGCCCTTTTGTTTTGTTTTGTTTTGGCTTAACTAAACTGTATGTAATTGTCACTGACCTTCAAACATTAGGTTTTATGGTTCAACCAAATGAGGGTGTAATAATAATGATAATAGCAAAAAATAGAGGGTTTGGTAAATTCTTTGGGGGAAAAGTTAAGGTCAGTTCAAGAGAAAATAATCACTACAATAAGGCCAACTCCAAAGATAGTAGTTTACATTTAATCATACACAACTAAAAAAGTCAAATTTTTAATTAACTATTACTCCCAGATCTCTGCATACTAAGGACCTCTTTGGTACTTAGTATGTTACTCATAGGAAAACATGAAAATATTTCTTGAATTAAGAAACTTCAAATCTAACCGGGTGTGGTGGCGCACACCTTTAGTCCCAGCACTTGGGAGGCAGAGGCAGGTGGATTTCTGAGTTAGAGACCAGCATGGTCTACAAAGTGAGTTCCAGGACAGCCAGGACTACACAGAGAAACCCTGTCTA
This sequence comes from Mus caroli, assembly GCF_978045245.1. Lineage (NCBI taxonomy): Eukaryota > Metazoa > Chordata > Mammalia > Rodentia > Muridae > Mus > Mus caroli. The sequence continues at coordinate 88,749,899 of NW_028227259.1, read as the reverse complement.
GAAAAAAAAAAAAAAAGAAAAGAAAGAAACTTCAAATCTGGGAGCTGAAATACCTCCGCAGTTAGGAGCACTGGCTGCTCTTCCAGAGGACCCAGATTCAATTGCCAGCACCCACATTGCAGCTCACAGCTGTCTGTGACTCCAGTACCAGGGGATCTGACACCCTCACACAGAGATACATACAATATAGGCAAACCACCAATGTGCATAAAATAAGAAATTTTTTAAAAAACAAAAAGTAGTCTAAAATTTCAGTTACTATTCCCCTCATAATTTAAAGAAAGAAAGAGTGAGAGAGAAGTACTTAAGCAGGAAAAAAAGAATTAAAATACTAAGTCCGTTAGTCACTTTGGATCGTCCTTTTGGAATGTGTTTGTGCTTGTGATCAAGTGTTTTATTTTTCTTTGTTTTCCTCTTATTCTAGAAGATACAAAATGGACAAAGTTTAGAAGGCTGTTTTCAAGTTATTAAGCTACTTAGCAGAAGACCTAGAATTTGGTCCCAGTGTGTAGAGTTGGCAAGACTAAAGTTTGAAAAATACTTTAACCATAAGGTAAGAATACATTCTGAGACATTAAATGAATGCCTGTCCATGGCTCATTTATTTATTACTAATTTCCCAGACTTAGAATATGTGTTCTTTTCTTTCACCAAGCATTTTAGAGATAAATAGTAAGTTAAATGAGAGTAGCTCCTAGGCATATGACCAATTTCTCTGTGTTACTAATTAAAACATTTACCTTGACTTGTCAGCTATGCACTGACTTGGCTCTATGTGCAAAAGCTGGGTTTTGGGTAGCATTTGTCTCTAGGTAATATGTAGTGCATTAATTCTGCAGTCTAAAGAAGTTTGTTCAATTGGGCTGGAGAGATGGCTCAGCAGTTAAGAGCACTAACAGCTCTTTCGAAGGTCCTGAGTTCAAATCCCAGCAACCACATGGTGGCTCGCAACCATCCGTAATGAGATCAAACACTTTCTTCTGGTGTGTCTAAAAACAGCTACAGTGTACTTATTTATAATAATAAATCTTTAAAAAAAAAGGCGTTTAAGTTTGTTCAGAATAGAAACAAAAGACTGATAATTCAGATGGAATTTTTGTTCAGACTTTGCCTTTCCTAATCATAACTCATAAATACATTTTATGGTCTTTCTTCAACTAAAAATCTAAAGTAATTAAGACATATAGAACACAGTAGGCATCAAATAAGCTAATCCATATAAAGCATTTAGCATAGGCCAAGGCACATATTCATTCACACTGTTATTCTTACACTCACATAGCTAACAGACTGTATCCTATACTTTTTTAATCCATCCCTTGGGGTAGGGCAAAAAGACCAAGGAATGAACACCCTGACCCTAATATCAGGGCGGAGGAAAAACACCCTGCCCCTTACTTGACCCCAAGACCAGGGCCAATCCCTGAGCTTGCTTCCACCAAACCCCATCTCCCCAAGAAACAATATGAATCTTGCCTTCTGCTCAGTACCCTGCTTGCTTCTCTCCCAATTTACACTTAAGCCCTTACTTTAGAAGGTTATCCTTAAGAGAAAAGGTCTTTGAGGATATATTTTCGTTTTCACTTCCTGTATGGTTTGCTTTTTAGAGAAATGTTCTAAGCTCACTTCCCCAAAAATAGGACTTCTTTCCTTAATATTTCACCTGTTTTTATCATAATTATCAGTGTGTTACAGTTCTGAGGAGAAAGGTGTCCTGGCAGTTGGGTGCCAAGAAATACCATAAAGTCACACTGTACAACAAACCACAGGTAAAAGATTTATTGAGAAAGACACGAAAGTGACTGACTCTGCTCAGAGAAGCAGCAGAGAACTGAGTAGGAGGCAGGCTTATATAGGACCTTGTCAGGATGGCCTGGGATTGGAGAGATTCTGTAGCCTGTTCATGAGCTTTTTGTCTGCCGAGCAGGGCCTAGCCTCTAAACTCTCAAGGACTTGCAGTCAGCACACTCTTTGTATCTCTTAACTAAGTTTCTTCTGAACTATCTTCTGAAATTGTGTTGGTTTTTTTTTTAATGTTGGTGTTTTTATTTTTATTGCTACACTTTTAATGATTTGTTTTGTAGAGGAGTGGAGTATGTTCATGGCCACAGTGCTCCTGTGGACATCAAAAGACAAACAACAGCAATTATTGCCTTTCACCATGTGGGTCCTAGGGATCAAACTCAGGTTTCTATGCTTGGCAGCAAGTAGCTTTACCCGCTGAGCACCAGCCCTGTTTTGGGTGATTTTTTTTATTAGTAGTATAGAAAAAAATTAAGGAATCATGGAAATATAAGAAAATAGTATAATGTCCATATTCATCATTTTTTACCTTTCACTTCAGTTGAAGCATTATCAGTTTACAGATGTTTTGTATTCCCACCCTCTTCCAAGCACATCTTAAGCATATAATTTTGAAATGCTAAATGCCATATATATTTGTATTTTTTTAAATTTATTGTAATGATTAGCTCTTAGATACAAAATGGTGTGTAAATATTGTAAGAAAGGTGTGAAGTAATTCTAAAAAGACTATAATGATGTGGGCAGGACAGGAGGTAGCAAGACCCCATTATGCATCTTTTAAACTTTTTGTTTGATTTATGATGAAAATATGCAGATATGTACTGAGCAGGTTTTTCTTTTCTTTTTAAATATTTTTTTTATTACGTATTTTCCTCAATTACATTTCCAATGCTATTCCAAAAAGTCCCCCATACCCTCCTCCCACTCCCCTACCCACCCATTCCCACTTTTTGGCCCTGGCATTCCCCTGTACTAGGGCATATAAAGTTTGCATGTCCAATGGGCCTCTCTTCCCAGTGATGGCCGACTAGGCCATCTTTTGATACATATGCAGCTAGAGTCAAGAGCTCCGGGGTACTGGTTAGTTCATAATGTTGTTCTGAGCAGGTTTTTTTTTAATTTCAGGTTATTTTTTTCTTCTGACAACAAAAAAGGGATTTTTTTTTTCATTCTTTTTTTTTTTCCTCTTTTAGGCTCTGCAGCTTCTTCACTGTTTTCCTCTTGAGACAAGACTAAAAGATGGCAGTGAGTATAACCATTGAGAAGAGATTGTAATATGAAATACTATATAAGACCTATATTTATTAAAAATGATATTTTATCATTTTACTAGGTTTGTTTTGGCAATCACCAAAAAGGCCGCCTTCTCCAATAAAATTTGATTTAAATGAACCTTTGTAAGTATATGTGTATATTTTAACTTTAAATGTCTTAGTTATATACTGTAGAATCTTCAGTGTTAAATAATTTAAGTCTCTTAATCCAAAAGTTAAGAAGTCAGTCTAGTCAGCAGAGCCAGCCACATTCCTCCTACACACGTGCATCTATTTATTTACGTACCGAATACATTTATTGTTTGTAATATCTACTCCATAAAAACTTAAGTCATCTACTATAAGAAAATAAAAAATGAAAATATGTGTTCTTACAATAAATAAAGCTAAGATGCTTTCTATGGAAATGCAGTTAATATGACCTGCCTATATTAATACAAGTAAGATTTTAGTTTGTGTCTTACTGAGTGCCTGGATCTATATGCTGGTTTTAGAGTCACATTTAGTGTGCATACTCTCATCGAACACTTAGCCTCCCTTCACTAATCTGCCTTTCTACAATAGCACTTCGCTTAATTTTCTCAGCTTCCTTAAGAATTCAACTAAATTGCCTTTCTAGTATGACATGCCCATTTTTAGTTTTAGTAAATTTTTTTGCTGTTTCAGATTTAATGTATACTCATTCATACCTGATACATATATTCTTATGAATTAAAATTACTTTTCTCCAAGTATTCTAGTAGTTCTGAACACCAGAGTATTCCTGATGACTGCTTGAATATAGTGTTTTAACATGTGTTTTTGTATCAAAAGGACATGTGCTATTTCCTTTTGTTGTTTTAGTCTAGACAAGAATTTCATTAACTTTAAAAGGGGTAAAAATTAATTCTTCAAAACAGACTTTAAATGTAGTTCTTAAGTGTTAATTAATATAAAGACTGTATTTCCTACTGACTTAAATATCTTCTTTAAAACTGCCATTCAAACTGTTTTATTTTTTATTTCATTTCAAAAGGCACCTCAGTTTTCTTCAGAGTGCTGCAAAACTATATGCTACAGTATATTGTATTCCGTTTTCAGAAAAGGTAAGATACTGTTCAGGGTCTAGCAAGTGATTCAAATCCAAATTGACTTAGTTGGTGGCTTCAAAATTTGCGTTTAGATCTTAAGAATCATTCAGTCTCTTTTCGTGCATTTGTTTGAGACATGAGCTCACGCATGTTTGAGCTATGAGCTAGAACTTGCCTTGAGCTCCAGATCTTCTTGCTGTTACCTCCTAAGTACTCAGATTAAGGCATGCACAGCTAAAATCATTCTTTTGGATTAAAAAAGAAAAATCTTTTATTTTGTTGTGTTATTCTCCATTCTAATGGCAGAAGCTGTCTACTCATTGTAGTGCAGATAAATAGAAAACTAATTTTTCTTTCTGAATTTAAATGATGAAATATTTGTGAAAGCAATCATACTTAAGTAATAAAAATGTTTATAACTTTTTTTTACCTTTTTCTGTTATTCTAGTTATTAGAAGTCAAAATGAGCCAGTTCATAGAAATTTTAAAATTTCTCATAGAGATAGATGCTCTTTACATAATTTTTCTCCTCTAATGTTAACTTTCATACATTTCCAGAAGTCTGAAAGTGTTATCCTGCTTTGATTTTCATGTCCTTAGAATCATGCTCATTCTGTGAGACATCATCTTTTGAGTCACACCCAAGTGTGTAACTCAAACCGTTTAGAGAGAGCTCATGTTCATAGCTTAGCTTTCTCCTTAAATGTATATTAGAGTTAAGTAAATTCTGCCTTCAAGTGAACTGATTAGAGAAATATAAAAAGATTTAAGGTCTTAGTTTCTGTTGTTTTCTTTTTTAAGATAGGTTTTTACTAAGTAGATATATAAACCCAGTAAGTGTACTTTCAAACTCATGATTCGTCCATTGCAGTCTCTTAACTGCTGGGATTATAGACATATGCCCTAAATCTGAATCTGTATTTAGTGTACATATGCATGTTATAGATTAATCTTTCTTGGAAATAAAACATATAAAGGTCTAGGAAAAACTAATAGTGTTCAGTCTTGTGCTGCAAGTCTAAACCGATCTCAAAAGCAGTATGTCTCAGTTTTTCATAGGAGCTTCCTAATAGTTAATGTGGATGCATTTAGTTCAGCTTGGGCTATTATAGTTTCTTGCTTCTTAATGTATGAACTTAATGTGTTTAATGAAGAAATGTATTGTTAAATTAACTTATTTTATGAAACAGGACTTATCAGTGAATAGCCTCATGGACATTCTTTCAGAAGTTAAAATTGAGGAATTCAAGCCTTCCAACAAGGTAAGATAGAAGTCTATTCACATAACTAGTGGTTATCAAACTGCTGTTTATAACAAATCCCATTCTCAGCCTGAAGAATTCCAGGATGAACAGTTTTTGCCCTTAGGGATATTTTATTCCAAAGAGTGGAGATGGGCTATAGGAAGAAATGCACCCAAAGTCTGCTCTAGCTGGCCTGTCATTTGGGCCATTGCTAAACAGGCAAAAGCATCTTCCAGCCTTACACAGAAACCTGTCCTTACAGTAAGTGGTGGGAAAGAATAGCAGGGAATCCTGTTAGGTATTTCAAGAACACAGGCAGACATGGATAATAAGACAGATGACATGGAACTGGATTCTGCACACACACACACACACACATATATATATATATATATATATATATATGAACAGTTTTTGCCCTTAGGGATATTTTATTCCAAAGAGTATATATATATATATATATATATATATATATATATATATATATATATATATATATATATATATATATACTACATATATATATATATGTAGTACTGACAGAATTTCTCAAGATTTGAAATTAAAAGGAGCTATGGGAAAGACTGCTAGTTTCTTAGATGAAATAAGTTTAACAGTGTGGGATGAAGGTAGGAAACTGAACATAGATGTATACAGTAGTTGAGAGCAGAGTAGAAAAGTCAGTAAATGATACAGAATTGCAAGACATCACTGAAGATTCATATAATGCTAGTATGTGTGATGTGTTCTACTATAGCTTGCCATGACATTCAAACACATTTAGCTTTGATACCATTGTGGCACTTGTTTATGCTACCAAATAGATGGAAAATTGGTCTAATAATTATGCCCAGAAAATATCTTAGAAAGCATCAGAACCTGAGAAGTAGGCAGTGAAAATAGGAAAGTTTGAAGAAAAAAAAATTTTATGTGCATAAAGTATTTTTCTTTTTTATAGACATACTATATGCTATTCTTTTATATACTCTAAAAATTAACCATGAAATAACCTTCCTCAAGGAAGTGATATGTGTAGGCATCCTACATCTTTATTTCATAGAAAGGGATCTTTGTAGCCAGTGGATTTTTACATAAGTGGATGAGTTTTCTGAAAAAAAATATTCATGACATGTAACCTATAAATAATAATTTAGTAAATTAAGAACAAAGTGGTGTCACTTTCATAAGAAAAGTTTCCAACCCATATTTCTCTTTGGCAAAGCCAAACTAAAGCCCAGGAAACATACTCTAGTATGTTTTCTGGCTTGCATTGTTCCTGCTGGTATGGCAGTTCAGGTCTAGTAGGTTTCCCTGAACAGTATAAAGTTTTAATATAGACTGTTGTACAACTCCTTAAGATAGCTTAGACACAGGTTTAAGGCCAACATGCTCTTGTAGTTCTAGATGTGACAGCCGGAATATTAGACATGATGGCAGGCATAAGTTTCTATTTTATTGATTCTTTATACATCATAAATGTTTGTGATGTTTAATATCTCAGAACATAATTTGGTAAATTTTTAAAATAAATAGTACTTTAACAATCATGGAGACATTCTTTGGTTTGAAAACATCTACTGATCCTGTGGACTGTCTGTTGGATAATTTAAAGATAAATCAGTTGTGGTATATGCTTCACTAATGATGCTGTAGTTGATATATGAAGGAAGATGTATCCTTTAGAAAAGAACTACTCAGTAATTAGCAAGTACTTATAGGCCATATTATACATTTTGCAAATACTTCCATTTTTTTCTGCATGAACCAGCTACTTAGAACTATGCAATTTAAGTCTAATGTAGACTTGTCAAAGTCAAAACTACTGATTATCAACTTCATTTAAGTGAGAAATTTTAAAATACCTATCACACAGGCTGTTTGTTCAGTTTAAAATAAGAAAATTTTCAAACTCCAGTAAGAAAAATAAATTGTTTTAGAAATGCTAGCGGTCTCTCAGTGACCGAGGTGGAGGCTCAGGTTATATCATAAACATGCTAGTATATGGAAATAGATAATAAACAAAACATTAAAATCATATTACTAAGCAAGAAATAATTTAGGTGATCAGAGGCATTGAGGAAATATTTTCTGTTATGATTTCATTAAATAAGTAAATAAGATAAGTCGTAGTCAAACTTGGAAGTAAAGTTGATAATAGTAATCATGTGATAATAGTAATAAACAAGTACACATATGTTTAAAGGTTGTTCAAACAGACGAAACTGCAAGGAAGCCCGACCATGTTCCTGTCTCCAGTGAAGATGAAAGAAATGCTGTTTTCCAACTAGAAGAGGCTCTTTCCTCTAACAAAGCTACCAAAAGTAAGAGGGGCTCTTTAAAATATCATGGAAAAGATAGACCAACTTTCCCAAAGAGCCATATTGATAAGTTCATGGGAATATTTTTTAATCATAATAGCTAATTGAATCATCATAAAGATTTCTGGTTTGGGAGGGGAGGGTTTGTTTGTTTGTTTGTTTGTTTTTTGTTTTGTTTTGGGGGTTGTTTGGTTTTTTGTTTTGTTTTGTTTTGAGACCGGGTTTCTCTGTATAGCCCTGGCTATCCTGGAACTCACTTGGTAGACCAGGCTGGCCTCGAACTCAGAAATCCACCTGCCTATGCCTCCCAAGTGCTGGAATTAACAGCATGCGCCACCACTGCCAGGTTCAAGGTTTCTGTTTTAACTATGACTAAATTAATCATTTTCTCCTTATGTTGTTACCTTCAAGTTGTAAAATTCTCCAAATTATATTAAGTGTTATATTGTAATTCTTACTGTTTTTATGCTTTAGATGTTGACCAGGTCTAGCTAGGCATACTGGATTGGATCATCGGGGTCAAGGAAAGCACACACACACACACAGAATATGAGAATAAATATATGTAGGTAACCATGTGGGTGTACACATGCCATGACACACACACACACAAGTCAGAGGGTAAACTTGGGTACTTGGACATTAGTGCTGCTTTCTGACTTGCTTGAGAAAGAAGCTCTTTGTTGGTTTGCTGTTGTATGTACCAGGCTAGGTGGCCTTCAGGCTTCCAAGGGTCTTCCTTCTCTGCCTCCCATCTCTCCATAGAAGCACTGGGATTGCAGATCCACTCACTGTGTCTGTCCAGTTTTGTGTGGTAGATTCCGGGACCTGAAAGTTGGGTTCTAATGCTATGGAACAAGTTCTTTTGCCTACAGAGCTACCTAATTGTCTCAATTGCTGACTAGGAATACAAACTGATTTTAAAAATACCGTTATTAAAGCTGAACTTTTAATTCTTTAAAAGCAGAGTTAATTGTTCATCTGCTTATGTATGTTTACCATCTTTTATTAGAGAAATCAATATTGCTCAAAATTCTGTGAATTCATGTGTAAACCAGTAAAATTTTAGGAAAAAAAAAAGTACTGTTTATAGTATTTAATGTGATACCGGAATTCACTAATCTAGAAGTATTTAAAAAGATACATAAATGACTTTGTTAGTTGTCAGAGAGAACATGTTTCAAAGTAATATTTATGCAGTTAATTCTTAGGAGTACCAAAGATTTGCTTGGAAGCAAATAATGTAGCAAATTGCTTTCTTATTTCTCTATTTACTATTTTTCATACATTAACTTCTAGTTTAGTGGCATTAAAATCATGGTTTTCATGTTCTTTTCTTTTTTTTTTTTTCTTTTTTTCTTTTGTTTTTTGAGACAGGGTTTTTCTGTATAGCCCTCACTGTCCTGGAACTCACTTTGTAGACCAGACCGGCCTCAAACTCAGAAATTCACCTGCCTCTGCCTCCCAAGTGCTGGGATTAAAGGCGTGCACCACCATGCCCGGCTTGCTTTTTTTTTTAAATTTTTTTTTTCATGTTCTTTTCTAACTTCATTTGCCCTGTTCTTTATATATTTTTCAATTGATAAATAACAACGATTTTTATGATGAATATCTTTATATTAATTGAGAAATGCTTTCGGTGGGTCCTTCAGCTTGGTAACTTGTATATTTCCTTATTAAAAATCTTTTTCATTGAAAATTGTATGCATATACACTTTGTACATTGCTTTTTACCTCATAAAGCTATTACCACTAACTAGAGAACATTGTCTGGTTGCTCTGGTCAGGTGACCTTCAGATGACAGTGCTTTCATTTGAAAAAGATGATGACAGTAATGGACACATAGATTTCATCACAGCTGCTTCCAACCTTCGAGCCAAAATGTATAGCATTGAACCAGCTGACCGTTTTAAAACTAAACGCATAGCTGGTAAAATTATACCTGCTATAGCAACATCTACCGCTGCAGTTTCTGGCTTGGTAAGCTTATTCTTTTAAAAATGCTTGTTTCTCCCACATTATACCAACCTTAGCTTGCCACTCATATTTTAGAGATGAAGGGATAAAAAGTTGGAAATTCTAATTTAAAATTTCAAGATATTTCTGAAAATACAGTAAGGTATATATCTTGGTCCTACATTTATAAACATAATAAGCTCAACATAGGATATAGTTGTTCTTACTGACAGTGGTCCCAATAACATTTCTTTCCCTCCTGGGTTTGGGGCAGTGGAAAGAATGGCCCACCCCAATAGCCAGCTGAGATACAGGACCTGGAGCCCAGGGGACACTTCAAGATCCCCTGGATTTTGAGTTCAGCATGCAGAAATCCTGAGGTCCCAGAGTGAGTTACGGAATCAGAAGAGTGCTTGATTTTGAACACTCAGAGGCAGCTGGACAGGGTCAGGGAAGAAGATGGGGTATCCCCATCCTCCGAAAGCACAGAACTGAGGGCAACAGAGAAGCATCCAGATAGCCTGTCACTTTTCCCTCCAGTACTCCCTCCACAGGAATCTTGTTAGCCTCCACGCAAAGTAGGTATTCTCAATATAGTAAGTAATTGGGAATCACCATTATGAGCACTTATCATGCTGTACTGTATTGGTGCTCTAAAGTTAGAGTCAGTTATCAATCCCTGTATTGATTTGTTTTAGGTTGCTTTAGTTTTGTGTTGTGTTGTGTTATAGTTTGAAAATAGGATGAAATGGTGAAATAATTTTGTTTACTATATATGGAATAGGCTGGACATATTGAATCTATTCCATTTAAATTTAATTAAATTCCAATTAAAATGCCGTACTAATGGAGAATTATAGAATGTGTAAAAAAAATCATTTGTTGCTTTTTTAGATATCTGTACAGGTTAATTAATTTCAGTAATGCCATATGTGGGCTGGCTCACAATTTTCCATGAAAGGATTACTTTGTTACATGTTTTAGAATATATATATTTTTTAAATGCTTTCAAAAACCACTTGCAAAGCTAAAACATAAAAAATGAATTTGGATAATAATTATTTTCTCTAACATTTTCAAATTCAGATGATTAAAATATTTGGACATAAAATTTCAAAATGATGTTAATACAAATAAATTAATATACTACTAAATTTTATCTAAGAGAATAAAATAATTAATTACAATTTTTGTGGTATTTACCCAAGCTACTTACTTGTGTTAAAACTTCATGTTGTACCAACCAAGTGTGTATATTTTTGTAACTTTTTTTATGTTTTAACTAATGTATATGAAAGGAAAAGAAAAGAAAAGAAAAGGAAAGAAAGAGAGAGAGAGAGAGAGAGAGAGAGAGAAAGAAAGGAAAGAAAGAAAGAAAGAAAGAAAGAAAGAAAGAAAGAAAGAAAGAAAGAAAGAAAGAAAAACATGTTTGAAGTTCTTTTTAAAATACATTGATGGGGTTGGGGATTTAGCTCAGTGATAGAGTGCTTGCTATGTAAGCACAAGGCCCTGGGTTCAGTCCTCAGCCCTGGTTGAAAAAAAAAAGACAAAATAAAATACATTGAATGTTCCTTAGAATTTAAAAATATAATAGTAAATTACTAAAATGAATATTATGAAAAAATAAAAAAGTAAACTTTACTAAAAATATACAGGTCAGTTAAATAAGAAGTGTATGTTGCTGCAATCATACATTTACATACTATTTACAGAGAAATGCTTGAACCTTGGAAATCAGCAAGACCAATTACGTTCCCAAGTAGTTTTAGACTCTTCAGATAATCAGATCACCTTCTCTTATCTAGGTTGCTTTGGAGATGATCAAGGTGGCTGGTGGCTATCCCTTTGACGCTTACAAAAACTGTTTCCTTAATTTAGCCATTCCAATAATAGTGTTTACAGAGACATCTGAAGTAAGAAAAACTGAAATCAGGTATGTATGAAAGATGTTTTGCTGATACAACAAGAAAGAAATGAAGTATCCTACTTTAAAAAGGAACCATACTGGGTTTCATCTCTATCTCTTCTTGTCTTTGTTAACCCTTCCTACTATTTCAGGACCCAGTCAGACCTCATGTTGATAGATTATCTCCAAGTAGACGAGCCAAAGAATTCTCAGAGCAGTTGATTTGCCACTCCACTTAGCATTATACTTGGTTCCTAACTTGGATAATTTTAAAGCCATTCTTGTCTGGTTATAGTCCTGTCTTTCTGTGAAACTTACAATCTAATTCCATACATTTATTACAACAGAAAACAATTCCTTGAGGTTTTGCTTTTGACATTTCAGGTTGAACACAGCCAGAAATGCCAGTAGAAGAATCTTATCAGGAAGAGCTAATCCATATTATGCTCATACATTACTTACAAGAACACAAAATACTGTTATCCATTCAAAGTAAAGTGAGGCGCTATGTTTCTGACTTCTACATAACATTCGCACACATGCCAAATCACATATAAGCCAAGATAATCATTGTAGCATGTTTATGACATGCAGTGATTTGAGCAATTAGATTGTTCAATTATCAATGGCTAGAACATCTGCACCTTGAAACCCCTACTACTACTTAAAAAGAAAGGGATACATGTATGTACATACATAAACATAGACACACACACAGAGAAAGAAACACCATATAACATAGCTATATACCTATATAGTGTGTAAGACATGAAAACAAAAAGATTGTATGAATGGAAGGAGGGGATCAGAAGGAAACAAAGGAGAGTCATAGACATTAGTAAAAAAGCAATGGTATATGTGCATGACACTGTCCTAAACTCATTACTTTGTGTGAACTAAAGAAGTATTGAAAAGAAAATGAGGGTACTTTGTAATACATACTTGAAATGAGTCACTGCAAAAAATATACTAAACACAGATAAAAGTGGTTACCTATATGTATTGACTATTAGAAATTGTAAACCCTACCACCATAGCATTAATTTCTAAATAATAAATAATAGACTGCAGGAAATGTATTACTACTAATGGAAATTTTAATATTTGTGTTCTTGATATACTCTACAACAGAAATGGAATATCATTTACAATTTGGGACAGATGGACTGTACATGGAAAAGAAGATTTCACCCTCTCAGATTTCATAAATGCTGTCAAAGTAGGATATTTTCATTTCCTTCATTTAATTAGTACCTTGAAGTCTAGGGTTTCTGTGTAACGTGCCTCCTAATATATGGGATCTCTAGTATGTCCTTGAAGCTATAATAGTACTAAATTCTTTATCAGGTTTACTCCTGTATGTACTTACGGAGTATATTTTACAAATAAGATGTTACAAGAATAACAAGAGTATTATAGTAGAACCCATACTGTAATGACAGAATTTCTTTCAAGACTGCTTACCTTACTTTACAGTAGATTTTTTGGGTTTTTTTTTTTTTTTTTTTGGTTTTTCAAGACAGGGTTTCTTTGTGTAGCCCTGGCTATTCTGGAACTCACTCTGTAGACCAGGCTGGCCTCTGCCTCCCAATCAGAGCCTCTGATATTTTGTTTTCTTCCCTCTGACATTGAGAACTCTCTACTTTCCAAGGAAGCACTTTCGGTTTCCCTTTGGCGTGTCTGAATTGTCAATCTCGTTGCACATTGTGCCTTCTATTGAGTCAGTGATTCTCGACCTTCCTAATGCTGCAACCCTTTAATATAGTTCCTCATGTTGTGGTGACCCGTAACCATAAAATTATTTTTGTTGCTACTGCATAGCTGTACTTTGCTATTGTTATGAATCATAATGTAAATATCTGTTTTCAATGGTCTTATGTGACCACTGTGAAAGGGTCACATGATACCCAAGGGGCCACGACTCACAGGTTGAAAAGTGCTGTATTTTGAAACAGCTTACTTAAAAACACTAGCACTAGAGAAGTCATTCAAGTAATAAAGAAAGCTACTAAAGCATCTGATAGGTCGAACATGCAAGTGTACTGGACCAACAATTGCTTCACTCGCTGGGTATGTTAGAGGACAGCGCCAGACTTTACCACCCTGCCTAGAATGGCATCCAGTTCAGTGTTAACATGTTTATTCTAAGGGCTGAGCCTGCAGCTTAGTGGAAGAGCACGTGGCTGATACACATCTAGCCCTAGGTGCAGCCTCCAATACTGGGGATGCACATAAGTTGTTTAGTTCTGAGATTTTCCATTTAATATTTTTAGGCTCTGGTTAACTGAGAAGAGTGAAACCACAGGTAACCACTATAGTTTTTAACCTGTAAAGCTGTTGGAAGGTATAGCTAATATTTATATAAGCCTACCCTCTTTTTGGTAGATATAAAACATTTTTACCCGTGTCCTTTGGATGAGGCTTTGATTGTTTCCTTTGATGTTTACTTTTAGGAAAACTATGGAATTGAGCCGACAATGGTGGTGCAGGGAGTCAAAATGCTTTATGTCCCTGTAATGCCAGGTCATGCAAAAAGGCTAAAGTTAACGTAAGTATCTAACATACGTGCAGAAGAGTGATGAGAATCAAAATGTCAGTTCTAGTCACACTGGAAAGCAAAGAAGTTATTGGAATTTATATAAAAAGATTAGTCATCACCTAATCTCAACACATGCAGTTTCCCCATTCACTATTCTTCTTGAATTCATGGTGGCTCACGACCATCTGTAATGAGATCTGATGCCCTCTTCTGGTGTGTCTGAAGACAGCTACAGTGTACTCATACATAAAATAAGTAATATCTTTTTAAAAAAGAAAAAGATCTTTGCTCCATATGGAATTGATTTTTTTTTTTTTTAAGAAAAAAGGATCTAATTTCATTCTTCATCCACTTTCTGAAGCTCTTTGTTATAAAGACGTTATCTTTTCTCCAGTATGTGTTTTTGGCATCCTATCCCACTGTAGACTTGTTTCATTCATATATATATGAAACATATTTCATATATATACACATTCCCTCTATTTCTAGCCTCTTTGGGGTTTTATCATGAAAGGATGTTTGGTTTTGTCAATGGCCTTTTATACATCTATTGAAATGACCATGTGATTTATGTTATAAATTCTATTTATGTAGTATATTACATTTATTGGATTGTTTATATTCAACTATCCCTGGATCTCTAGAATTAAGCAAACTTGATCATGATGAATGATCTTTTTGATGTGTTCTCGAATATAGTTTGCTAGTACTTTAATGAGAACTTTTTCATCTATGTTCATAAAGGAGATTGAATGGTAACTTGCGTGTGCGTGCATGCGTGTGCGTGTGCGTGTGTGTGTGTGTGTGTGTGTGTGTGTGTGTGTGTGTGTGTGTGTGTGTTTATCTGGTTTGGTGACAGGGAAGGAGTAGCTTTGCAAAGTGGCATTGGAACTATTCCTTTTTCTATTTTATTGACTAATCTGAGAAAGATTGGTATTAGTCCTTCAAAGCCTGGTAGAGTTCTGCAGTGGACCAATCTGGTTCTGAACTTTTTTTTTTTTTAGTTGCCACTTCAATCTTGATGCTCATTATAGATCGGTTTAAATTATTTATGTCATTTTGGTTTAACTTAGATAGGCCACATGCATCTAGAAATTCATCTATATCTTTTGGATTTCCCAACATAGTGAAATATAAGTTTTTAAGGTGTGTCCTTATAATTGTATCTGTTGCAATATCTCCGTTCCATCTCCAATTTTATTAATTTGTATCTTTTCTCACTTTTTTTGAGTCAGTTTGACTAAGAGTATGGCAACTGTGTTTATCTTTTCAGAAAACCAACCTGTTTTCATGTGCATGTGTGTCTGTGTACACAGGGACATGTGTAGTGTGTGCTGTAGACTGTATGTAGGGTTACACGTATGATTGTGTATAAAGATATAAATGATGTCAGTTATTGTCCTCAGCTACTTTCCACCTTCTTTAGGGAGCAAAGTCTCTTATGTAACCTAGAGCTGGCTTGCTACCTTGGCCAAGCTGTGTGACCAGCAGTCCCTGTAAACCCCATCCCCACCTCCTCAATACTGAAACTACAAATGCTGCCCCTTTTATCTTTTTTTATGTGATGTCTAGGGACCAAACTCACATCTTCGTGCTTGCATAGCAAACACTTACCTTCCCTAAGCTCTCCTTTACCTCTTTCTTCATAGCACTTTCCATTATGTAATAGCTACAGCATATTTTGCCTGTATTGTTGTTTCTGTCATTATATTCTCCCCTCACACTACAAACTAGCTTTCACGGGATATAAATCTTTATTAGATTTCTTCATTGTTGTATCTCAATCAGTTAGACCAATACCTGGCACAAGATAGCCATGAGTAAAAACATTCATACTACCTATGCAGTGATTTTCTTTAATATAACTCTCAACTTTTGGTTATCAGTTGAAGTTAATCACATACACTATAATTATCTTAATCATCTTCACCTTAAAAATGGTTATATTAGTAAGCATTAATTTGTCTTATAGTTGCTTTTATTAAGACTCCTAAATATCATTTAGAGAACTTAAGAGCTGTATTTAGAGTTCTTATGATGTCTGCCACGTACATGTAAGTGAAATGTATGGTTATAAGTTGGTTAGTAATTTTAAATTTGCTGCAAAGTAACATGAGAGTTGGCCAGTGTGTGATCCCTAATTTGACAGGTATTTATTGATTACCTAAGTGACTGGACACTTTAGAATAGTGAATGAGATCAATGGATTAAGACTTATGTTCGCAGGCTTAGGTGGTTATTTGTTAAGTTTTGTTTCCTTGAGTAACTTTGAAACATAAATTCTATTCCATGATTGTTCCCATAGCTATTTATTGTTAAAGTATTAGTATTAGTACGCCCTAAAAATGTAATAGCACAGGAGGAATATTTCATAACTTTTAGTTCTTAGTATTTGTTATTATACAAACATCCCTGATATCAAATAGTCTACTCAGAGAAACTGGCACGTTGATTATTAATTCAGTCTGTAACTAAAATCATTATTATAATGACATCATATCATGGACTTTGTTAAATCAAACCTCTGTTTTGGGTTAGATTTCCTTAGAGCATTTCAAGGAGGTAAAAGCAAACAGCTTATGCATATTGAAAAGTAAAAAGGATACACATGATCTCTTTGGAAAGTCAGGTGATACGGATGTGAATGGTTTTTACCATTTCACTCTTTTTAGAGTGAAGTTATGTATAGAACAAAGTATCTTTGTAAAATGGAAGGAGCATCATGGGGGGTTAAATAGATAACATAATTCATAGCCTGGCAGCCAAACCTTGCATAGCTGTATCTACTGGAAGTGGTGAGAGTCATGCAGCCAGCACAGCTACTTGACACAGTTCCAGCAAAGCTAAGTGGAATGCTGTCATCGCTGTCTTTCTGTCTCTAAGTTTTAGGTTTTGGTCTCTGCATGTTGCATTCTTGGGGGACTTTCTGTTATGATTCATTTTATGTCTTTTCCTGAGAAAATTATATCTGAGTCCTTTTAGGAAAATCATAAACTCACTATCCCTCCTGCTTTTAGGGAAATAATTATATGTGGCCCTATTTGGAAGTCTTCCTTATGCCATGGAGATCATGATAAGCTCAGAGAAGCACAAAGTTAGGAATTTCTTTATGAGGCCTAAGCAAACTGAAACAGTGTAACCAGAACAGGGAAAACTTAGAGATAGCTGACAAACTCCAACTGGCATTTGACTTGGTAACAGATGTAAGACCTCTTTTTACAGTACACCTAGAGCTCCCCAAAAGTATAGTTTAAAGATAAGGAATCATACAGGGTACGCCCTGGAGAAGTAGAACTTGGTAAGTAAGATAGATGGACTAAAAAACCTTTCCTACTGTATACCTTAGATGATAAAAGGATATAAATAAAAGGAGTTAGGTGTTAGTATTTGCTGTTCATAGAAAAGACCAGTTCAGTTATTTTCTGTTTATCTGTTTAAAACTGTAAATACTGTCAGCTTAAAAGCAGGCTATCCTGTAACAGTGTGTTTGCTTTCATGGAGACAGTCTTTAGAGTCTTTGAATTGGAGTTATAGGGCTAACAATAAAAACAGCATATTCTAATTGTACTTTCTAATTATAACTGAACTTGTAACCCTGGACACAAATTGAAAAAAAAAAAATCACATGTCTGGAGACAAAGTAATATCATCTGTACTTCTCAGATAATCATTAGTCTGTCTTTGTTCTACTAAACCTCCATAACTAAAAAAGCAACCTGATCACTAGTCAGTCAGAGCTGCAAGATTCCACTGATCACCACCACATCTGACTCACTCTTCCCTCAAGGACTCCTTATCTCCTCTCAGAGAGGAGACTACAGCAGCTCCCCTACCCCCACCCCCCATCCCTGGCACAAATCAATAAAATAAAGAATAGGCTGCGGGCAGTTTGTATTTTAAGATTTTAATGAAACTTACTTTTTTTTTCTTTAAAAAGAATGCTAGAAGATCCATTATGTCTCTAAACTGGCAGTGAAGGAAGAATCACTGCATTACTCTTTGGGATTTTTGTTTCTTTTTTGTCATGACCAGAGGATGTCCTATTAGATACATGTTTTCAATTTGGAGCTTTTAGTAAGGAAAATTTAATGTATAAGAATAGGCAGATTATTAATATTTTAAAGTATATATGCAAGTTCAATCTCTGACTAGTACTAAGTAACAAAAAGTTCTTTCATTTAATCAAATCACCAAAGTATTTATCTTTGCTTATTCTTAGAATGCACAAACTTGTGAAACCTTCCACTGAGAAGAAATATGTGGATCTTACTGTGTCATTTGCCCCAGACGCTGATGGAGATGAAGATTTGCCTGGCCCTCCAGTGAGATACTACTTCAGTCATGACACTAATGAGTAACATTGTTACGGAGATACTCCAGGACTACTTTATTTTGGAAAGTGTACTTAATTCAGAAGCTCAGCTCATAATACTGTGGATTTCTTTTTGCCTTAATGTAAGGGAACCATCAGTAGGGAACTTAGAGTGGAGAATTACAAAACATTTTGAAGCATAGTACACATTTGTCTGTTGCTTCCTGCAGTTATGATCACAGCACCTTTGAACTGGAATACCATTTTCTAATGCTTATTAAGCCCTGTGGATGAAAGAAAGAACAAGAAATCATTTATCTATGACCAGAAGAAATAAAGATGAAGAAATTGAAAATAGTGAATTTGTACTATTCAGAAAGTTAAATCCTGCTTCAAAGTTTTCTTTTTTATTTGGTATTTGAGACCCATTATTTCAATATAAATAGTGTGGCACTGTGCTGCTTACATGATTAGGCTTTGAAAATTCCATAGCTGATAGGAAGAGGGGTGGCAGATAGGTGATGAGTAGAGATTTGAAACTGTAGTTACAGTTAGTGTCCTGCTACCTGTGCTAACAGTGTGATATATTACTCCCTTCCCTAAGTCAGGATTGTCCCTGATCTGATCAGTGTTGTAAACAGTGAGGTAAGATGACATGTTAACTTGGACTAAATGTTAACAGTATTACATGCACTCTGATAGAGAATCCATAAATGTGAGCAGATAAATATGGTTAATCATTTGATTGTTAATATACCTTTATTTTATTTATCTGGAAGTCTAAACTAGTCATAGTATTTAAGACCAAAAATGTTTTATAAAGGAAATATTCTTAGAAATAGATGAAAGTTACAAACTTATTTGGTTGTCTTTTTTCCCCTTTCCAGCAATGTAATGGAGAAAATATATATATATATATAGTATTTTTTTTTTTAAGGAGGCATGTTATTTCACTCTTCATTCCCAAATTGGGGATTGACTGAAATAGAAAAAAATTATATTTTTTTAGATTTTTCTTTACTGAAAGAAATACTCCATTTCCTGATGTAAACAGTTGCTACTTATGATATAATTGGGTCCATTAAAATATATAAACAATACTTGACTGTAAAATCAGTGAAAACAGCAAGTAAGTCTTTTTTACAAGGGTTATCATGCATTCTAAACAAGTGCTTACAGCCTCTGGAAGTTACTTGCCTGGAGCTCCTATTCATAAGACCATTACTAAATACTTTGATGAATTAAAATTTAGATTGCATCAGTATTAATTCCAATGGTATCTCTTTACACTCTATACTTTCTTTCCATTTACAAACAATTTATGATCTCTGTGGTAACCAGCTTTTTGTTTCCTCCTTTTACGAAATGTCCAGTTGGGAAATGGGGTGAGTTTGTATAATAAAATGATCTGTTCATTCAGAGGTGGAGAAAAGTGGACAGAATTTGTTTTAAAGAACTGGCTACCTTTAAAATAAACTATAGTTTTTATCATATCCTACCTTTCCCATTGTTCATAAATTGAATCCATGAATATCAAAGGCTCTGTGGCTTAGAACTTAATGACAAAAAGAAATCTTATTTTCCAGTTTTCACTTCGTTTTCTTTTCTTTGGTAGTAACGTATTTTGTAGGTAATCATTCAGGAATCCTCAAACATGAAGCAATAGCTTGGCTCTGTTTACTTAAGTCTACACGTATCTTTGAAAGTAAATGAGAGCCATGCTTTGTAGAGTGGTTTAGTAAATAAAATCAACCAGGTTTGGTTTGTTTCTAATTAAATCCACAACCATTCTGTCATTGGGTTTTGGTTTTGGTTTTCTGTAGGTAGTGATTATTACTGTCCTACTAAATTATACTGAGCTGGAAAGCCATAATGAAGTTAATGACAATTTTTTTTGTTCGTTAAGATTTGTACTTTAAGATTCTTGGTACTAAAATATAGCTATTGAATACTGAGTGCAAAAAAAAAAAAAGAAGGAAAGTTATGTTACTCCATTTGGTTTGTTTTCTGTTTGTCTGTTTGTTTGTTTTAATACTAAAAGTCAGAGAAATTTTAGGTGTCATTCTAAACCATGCCCTGTGGTTCGTCGCAGAGAATTTAGTTATACCTCTTTTTCTGTGGTTAATGCTGCTACTGTCTCCTCGCTTTTATGCTTTGCAAGCAGACTAGTATGGGGCATGTAAACCAAAGAGGGAGTGTGTTTTTAGCAAGTGTAAAGCCCTAACTGTAATATACAGGTGCAAAAGTAAATAAGAAAAAGGGGCAGAAATAGTCACTCCAAGAGAAACTTAGTTTGAGGTTTCTAAAGTCAGTTCTCTATAGGATTTGGAGCAATTGTGTTATGTGTCTTATTCCTTACATATTGTTCCAGAAGTAGAAATTGGAATCACTATATTTTACTTTTATAGTTTGTCTTTCATGGCACATTGTTGGGGAGAGCATCAACATACAAAAAAACTATAGCTGGAGTTGTAACTCTGTAGTACACAAGTACACAAGATACATACACAAGGCTCTGGGTTTGAGTTCCAACTCATTAAAAAACTCAAAGATAGATTTTAGGAGTCAGATGAAATATCAACAGGCAATTTATGTTTGCTTTTCTCTTACTGTATCTTGAAATGGTATGTGTGTGTATGATTTGTTTTGCCTGCATTTAAATGCGCCACATGTATGCAGTGTGTGTATGTGCTTGTGTATGTGTGTGTGTGAGTTGTTTTGCCTGCATGTACATGCTCCACATGTATGCAGTGCTCATGAAGCCAGAAGAGAGTGTTGGATCCCCTGAGACGGAATTACAGACAGTTGTGACCTGCAATTTTATTCCTTGGGAGCAAACACAGGCTCTCGAAGGTTAGCCAGTTATCTTAACCACTGAGCCATCACTCCAGTCCCCCCACCCCAAAGCTTCCTTGTAGTTGAGAAATGCATGTTGAAAGTATATAAAATATGAATATACACTTTAAGGAATAATTTTAAGGTAATTTCTTATCTAACCAATATTGAAATCAATAGAACATTGGTATCAGAAACCTTCCTAATCCCTTTCCAGTCACAAACACTTTAAATACCCTTGATAATTACTATTGTCTTTTTTATTAATGGTTGCAGTTGCCTCGTTTTTCTGAAGTTACCTCCACTATGTATGTGAATCTAAACAGAGCAGTTTAGTTCTGTGGCTTCTATGTAAAGAATCGTTCTGCATTGTTTTGTGTCTGTCATTCATCATAATTCATCCATGTTTGTTGTAGCCATACTTTATTTACCATTGCTGTAATACTTTACTGTTGTATTAATGTACCAGTTTATTGACTGTTGTATTGACTGTGAATAATGAGATGTATTTAGTTTCAGATAATTACAGTTCTATAATAAATGTGTTTTATACACACATTTCTCTTGAGTTGCAAATAGTATGTCAGGGATAAAAATTGCATGTTTATAGATACTCTTTTTTTGAAATATTCTAGTTTTGAAATGAAAGTATAACTACATCATTTCCCCTTCCCTACTTTGCTTTCCTCTTCCCAACGCTTGCCATGCCACCATCACCCTATGCTAAGCATTAGATATGTTCCTTTTCTCCACATTGTGATCAGTTGATATGGTTTTTGCTCTTACATTTTGATAGTGTAGTAGACATGCAATTGTATTTCATTGACTGTTTCCTCTCATCTCTTATTACAGGGTGTGGGGCACCTTTTCACAAATTTATTGGCCATTTCAACCTTCCTTTTTGGAAAGTATCTTGTCATCTATGTGGCACATCTATGTTTTGTTTTGGCAGTGCTTTTCTTCATTTGCTACATGGGAGATCTTTATATATCATGTTCTTTGTTGTCTGTATAGTTGTAAATACCTTCTGTTCAGAAGCTAAAGGTTAGATACTTAGCAGGACCAGTCTTTTGTTTCATAATAAAAACCTCATTCCCAGCCTGGGGAATCTTCTCTTTTGTCTTCTAAGCACATTAGTTTTGCCTTTCAGGCTTAAATCATAATTCGTAAGGAGTCAATTCTGGACATGATGGCTAATACTGTTAGTGGTTTTTTTCTAGTACTGCCAAGGTAGCATTAGAAAATGTGTATGGATCTTTCTGAACCTTTTGTTTCTTTCCCTTTCTGTCTTAATGACAACTTACTGTCACATCACTGAAGCTGATATTTTTAATGATTGGCAAAATTCATTTTTCAAACTTAATTTTTTCTGTTAAAATGTCATAATTATTCTTAACCCTCTATTTTCTGTTCTCAGAGTTCTTTATAAACTTGGAAATTGATCACTCTGGCAGTTAAATTAAATTTTTTTTAATCTCATTTGTGTGGTTTGTGTGTCCATGCAGTGTGCCTGTGTTTATGTGCACTGTGTGTATGCAAAGGCCAAAGGAGGGCATCGGATCCCCTAGATACGGAGTTAGAGGCACTGGTGAGTTGCCCAAGATGGATGCTGTGAATGAGACCCTCTCTTCCACAAGAACTGCAAGTACTGTTGACCACTGAACCATCTCTCCAGCCCAAAGAGTGAGCATGATCTAATGAATCAAAAGCCTTTACTTGAAAATGTACAGAAATTACTTGATAGTGGGATAATACTTTTATTTTTCAAGACTTCTGCTTGCCCCCCCCCCCCAACACACACACACACACACAGAGACACATCTTTTGTTTCTGCCAAAAGCCTAGGTTCTAGTGACCTAAAATCACTTTGCTGGAATTTCATTCAGGCACTCCAATTTCCTGACCCTTCTAATGGAGTTCAAGGTAGAACGTCATACTGTTTATTCTTAGTTCTTGTCTACCCTTATCCTTAAAGTTCATCCCTTCAAAGTTCCAAAAGTGGTTTGAAGATACCAGAGTCCCCACTTCTTGATTGACCCTGAAAATTAGATTTTTTTCTTAACCAATATCCAGCTAAACTAAAATTCAAAAAGATTATTAAAAAAAACCACATGCTGATGATTTTAAAACTCATGCTTAAAAACAGTCCTAATGAGCCAGGATCATTGGAATATAGTACTGTAGCACCTGTCAATGGCATCAAATCTTTAATATTAAATTTTCTATATCCTTATGTTTTAATAAGCTATAATGTGAATTATTATAAGATTTATATGGAAAGTCACCTATTATATTATTCTTGCTGTTTTCTCCCAGAGTGTATTTCTGTTTTATATATCCTGAAGCAAAATTAATAAGTGCACTTGTTTAAGTATGTCCCCCTAGGCTCATGTTTTTGAATACTTACCAGAGTGCATACTATTCAGAAGGATTAGAAGGATTAGGACATGTGGCCATGTTGGAGGAAGTGTGTTACTGGGCTTTGGCCAGGTGTTTTGTGTGTATGTGTGTGCATGCGCACACACGTGTATGTGCCTTCAGGTCAACATGTAGCTCTCTACTACTACAGTGCCATGCCTGCCCCCATATTCCCCATCATGATGATAATAATTCACTAAAGTGAAGCTATAACCCCTAATTAAACACTTTCTTTGATAAAAGTTGGCATGGTCATGGTGTGTCTTCAGAGCAATTTAACAGTTACTAGGACTGTAAATCTAGTTTGTTATATTTTCCGGTTGAATTGTGTTTTATCAATGTGAAATATCTCTTTGTGCCTTTAAGTCTTCTCTTTAGCAATCTCAGGTTTCTTTTTGGTTGATACTCTCAAGGAATAATTTTTCACTCCACTTAACTTTGAATCTTTACATATTCTAATTTTAGACGTTTCCCTAGTGTATACCACACTTGTTTGGATTTGGTGGTCAGGAGGTGTTGGTATAATCTTCCCCAGACAGTTGTTCTTCTAGCATCTATGATGGTTTGGCAGGCTCTAGCTTTTCTCTGTCATCTGGGGAGTATCTCTCCCAGCTTCTACACTGTTCTCACCTTCCTTTCTATAGTTATGTTTTATATGGACATTTTCATTTCTCCCAAAATATGTTTACTTAGTTTTATGTTAAATTTTTAATTAAAATACATCATGGTTTCCATTTTCTTAAATTATATGCATTGTTTTCTCTTAACTAGTGTTTTTTACTTTATTAAATTGTGCATGTTCACACAAAATAAAACTAATCTTAATCATTACCTTGCGCAAATTACATATTCCCCAAACAGCAATATTTTAAAAACCAAATACTTATATAGAAAATTGCCACTCCCTAACCCTAACCCTATTTAAGACTTCCATGGTTGGGTCAAAGCACCTTTGCCGCCTTGCTCTCATTCCATTGTATTGTATCTCTTAAAAGGTTCACTCCTGAGAAACCGGCCTGAGTAGGACCACAGGCCTCATCCAGCTGGATCAGCGCCGGGGTAGCGGGAGCGCAGGGTTGCCTGACACCCGCCAGCTACCCACGACCCCCGCCGCAGGATTTTGGGACGGCTGGTGAGTGGAACACAGCTTCTGCTCCAATCCAATTGCACGCGGGACCAGAGACTGCATTAGTTAGGGAAGCAGAAAAACGGCCTGAGTAGGACCACAGGCCTCTTCCGGCTGGACCAGCACCGGGGTACCGTCAGCTACCCACGACCCCCGCCGCAGGATTTAGAGACTGCTGGTGAGTGGAACACAGCTTCTGCTCCAATCTTTAAACAGTGACAACGATAACAACTAACCCCAGAGATTACCAGATGGCGAAAGGTAAACGTAATAATCTTACTAACAGAAACCAAGACCACTCACCATCATCAGAACCCAGCACTCCCACTTCGCCCAGTCCAGGGCACCCCAACACACCGGAAAAGCTAGACACGGATTTAAAAGCATATCTCCTGATGATGATAGAGGACTTCAAGAAGGGCTTTAATAACACACTTAAAGAAATGCAGGAGAACACTGCTAAACAGGCAGAAGACAATAAAGAGGAAGCACAAAAATCCCTTAAAGAATTGCAGGAGAACACTGCTAAAGAGTTACAAATCCTTAAAGAAAAACACGATAACATAATCAAACAGGTAGAAGTCCTTACAGAAAAACAGGAAAACACATCCAAACAGATGATGGAAATGAACAAAACCATACTAGACCTAAAAAGGGAAGTAGACACAATAAAGAAAACCCAAAATGAGGCAACACTGGAGATAGAAACCCTAGGAAAGAAATCTGGAACCATAGATACGAGCATCAGCAACAGAATACAAGAGATGGAAGAGAGAATCTCAGGTGCAGAAGATTCCATAGAGAACATCGGCACAACAATCAAGGAAAATGTAAAATGCAAAAAGATCCTAACTCAAAACATCCAAGAAATACAGGACACAATGAGAAGACCAAACCTACGGATAATAGGAGTGGATGAGAATGAAGATTTTCAACTCAAAGGACCAGCAAACATCTTCAACAAAATTATAGAAGAAAACTTCCCAAATCTAAAGAAAGAGATGCCCATGAACATACAAGAAGCCTACAGAACTCCAAATAGACTGGACCAGAAAAGAAATACCTCCCGACACATAATAATCAGAGCAACAAATGCTCTAAATAAAGATAGAATACTAAAAGCAGTAAGAGAAAAAGGCCAAGTAACATATAAAGGCAAGCCTATCAGAATTACACCAGATTTTTCACCAGAGACTATGAAAGCCAGAAGATCCTGGACGGATGTTATACAGACACTAAAAGAACACAAATTCCAGCCCAGGCTACTATACCCAGCCAAACTCTCAATTAACATAGAAGGAGAAACCAAAGTATTCCACGACAAAAGCAAATTCACACATTATCTCTCCACGAATCCAGCCCTTCAAAGGATAATAACAGAAAAAAACCAATACAAGGACAGGAACCACGCCCTAGAAACAACAAGAAGGTAATCCCTCAACAAACCTAAAAGAAGACAGCCACAAGAACAAAATGCCAACTTTAACAACAAAAATAACAGGAAACAACAATTACTTTTCCTTAATATCTCTTAATATCAATGGACTCAACTCCCCGATAAAAAGACATAGACTAACAAACTGGCTACACAAACAAGACCCAACATTTTGCTGCTTACAGGAAACTCATCTCAGAGAAAAGGATAGACACTACCTCAGAATGAAAGGCTGGAAAACAATTTTCCAAGCAAATGGCATGAAGAAACAAGCTGGAGTAGCCATTCTAATATCTGATAAGATTGACTTCCAACCCAAAGTCATTAAAAAAGACAGGGAGGGACACTTCATACTCATCAAAGGTAAAATCCTCCAAGAGGAACTATCAATCCTGAATATCTATGCTCCAAATACAAAGGCAGCCACATTCATTAAAGAAACTTTAGTAAAGCTCAAAGCACACATTGCAACTCATACAATAATAGTGGGAGACTTCAACACACCACTTTCACCAATGGACAGATCATGGAAACAGAAACTAAACAGGGACACAGTGAAACTAAGAGAAATTATGAATCAAATGGATCTGGCAGATATCTACAGAACATTCTATCCTAAAACAAAAGGATATACCTTCTTCTCAGCACCTCATGGTACCTTCTCCAAAATTGACCACATAATTGGTCACAAAGCAGGCCTCAACAGATACAAAAATATTGAAATTGTCCCATGCATCCTATCAGATCACCATGGACTAAGGCTGATCTTCAATAACAAAATAAATAATAGAAAGCCAACCTTCACGTGGAAACTGAACAACACTCTTCTCAATGATACCTTGGTCAAGGAAGGAATAAAGAAAGAAATTAAGGACTTTTTAGAGTTCAATGAAAATGAAGCCACAACATACCCAAACTTATGGGACGCAATGAAAGCATTTCTAAGAGGAAAACTCATAGCTCTGAGTGCCTCCAAAAGGAAACTAGAGAGAGCACACATTAGCAGCTTGACAACACACCTAAAAGCACTAGAACAAAAGGAAGCAAATTCACCCAAGAGGAGTAGACGGCAGGAAATAATCAAACTCAGGGGTGAAATCAACCAAGTGGAAACAAGAAAAACTATTCAAAGAATCAACCAATCAAGGAGCTGGTTCTTTGAGAAAATCAACAAGATAGATAAACCCTTAGCCAGACTCACTAGAGGGCACAGGGAAAGCATCCTAATTAACAAAATCAGAAATGAAAAAGGAGACATAACAACAGATCCTGAAGACATCCAAAACACCATCAGATCCTTCTACCAAAGGCTATACTCAACAAAACTGGAGAACCTGGATGAAATGGAGAAGTTCCTAGACAGATACCAGGTACCAAAGTTGAATCAAGATCAGGTTAATGATCTAAACAGCCCTATATCCCCCAAAGAAATAGAAGCAGTCATTAATAGTCTCCCAACTAAAAAAAGCCCAGGACCAGATGGGTTTAGTGCAGAGTTCTATCAGACCTTCAAAGAAGATCTAATCCCAGTTCTTCACAAACTATTCCACAAAATAGAAACAGAAGGTACTCTACCCAACTCATTCTATGAAGCCACAATTACTCTGATACCTAAACCACAAAAAGACCCAACAAAGATAGAAAACTTCAGACCAATATCCCTTATGAATATTGATGCAAAAATCCTCAATAAAGTTCTTGCTAACAGAATCCAAGAACACATCAAAACAATCATCCATCCTGACCAAGTAGGTTTCATCCCAGGGATGCAGGGATGGTTCAATATACGGAAATCCATCAACGTAATCCAGTATATAAACAAACTCAAAGACAAAAACCACATGGTCATCTCCTTAGATGCGGAAAAAGCATTTGACAAGATCCAACACCCATTCATGATAAAAGTCTTGGAAAGATCAGGAATTCAAGGCCCATACCTAAACATGATAAAAGCAATCTACAGCAAACCAGTAGCCAACATCAAAGTAAATGGTGAGAAGCTTGAAGCAATCCCTCTAAAATCAGGGACTAGACAAGGCTGTCCACTTTCTCCATACCTATTCAACATTGTACTTGAAGTCCTAGCCAGAGCAATTCGACAACAAAAGGAGATCAAAGGGATACAAATTGGAAAAGATGAAGTCAAAATATCACTTTTTGCAGATGATATGATAGTATATATAAGTGACCCTAAAAATTCCACCAGAGAACTCCTAAGCCTGATAAACAGCTTCGGTGAAGTAGCTGGATATAAAATTAACTCAAACAAATCAATGGCCTTTCTCTACACAAAGAATAAACAGGCTGAGAAAGAAATTAGGGAAACAACACCCTTCTCAATAGTCACAAATAATATAAAATATCTTGGCGTGACTCTAACTAAGGAAGTGAAAGATCTGTATGATAAAAACTTCAAGTCTCTGAAGAAAGAAATTATAGAAGATCTCAGAAGATGGAAAGATCTCCCATGCTCATGGATTGGCAGGATCAACATTGTAAAAATGGCTATCTTGCCAAAAGCAATCTACAGATTCAATGCAATCCCCATCAAAATTCCAAATCAATTCTTCAATGAATTAGAAAGTGCAATCTGCAAATTCATCTGGAATAACAAAAAACCTAGGATAGCAAAAACTCTTCTCAAGGATAAAAGAACCTCTGGTGGAATCACCATGCCGGACCTAAAGCTCTACTACAGAGCAATTGTGATAAAAACTGCATGGTACTGGTATAGTGACAGACAAATAGACCAATGGAATAGAATTGAAGACCCAGAAATGAACCCACACACCTATGGTCACTTGATCTTCGACAAGGGAGCTAAAAACATCCAGTGGAAGAAAGACAGCAATTTCAACAAATGGTGCTGGCACAACTGGTTGTTAACATGTAGAAGAATGCGAATCGATCCATTCCTATCTCCTTGTACTAAGGTCAAGTCTAAGTGGATCAAGGAACTTCACATAAAACCAGAGACACTGAAACTTATAGAGGAGAAAGTGGGGAAAAGCCTTGAAGATATGGGCACAGGGGAAAAATTCCTGAATAGAACAGTAATGGCTTGTGCTGTAAGATCGAGAATTGACAAGTGGGACCTCATGAAACTGCAAAGCTTCTGCAAGGCTAAAGACACCATCAATAAGACAAAAAAACCACCAACAGATTGGGAAAGGATCTTCACCTATCCTAAATCAGATAAGGGACTAATATCCAATATATATAAAGAACTCAAGAAGGTGGACTCCAGAAAGTCAAATAACCCCATTAAAAAATGGGGCTCAGAACTGAACAAAGAATTCTCACCTGAGGAATACCGAATGGCAGAGAAGCACCTGAAAAAATGTTCAACATCCTTAATCATCAGGGAAATGCAAATCAAAACAACCCTGAGATTCCACCTCACACCAGTCAGAATGGCTAAGATCAAAAATTCAGGTGACAGCAGATGCTGGCGAGGATGTGGAGAAAGAGGAACACTCCTCCATTGTTGGTGGGATTGCAAGCTTGTACAACCACTCTGGAAATCAGTCTGGCGGTTCCTCAGAAAATTGGACATAGTACTACCGGAGGATCCAGCAATACCTCTCCTGGGCATATATCCAGAAGATGTCCCAACCGGTAAAAAGGACACATGCTCCACTATGTTCATAGCAGCCCTATTTATAATAGCCAGAAGCTGGAAAGAACCCAGATGTCCCTCAACAGAGGAATGGATACAGAAATTATGGTACATTTACACAATGGAGTACTACTCAGCTATTAAAAAGAATGAATTTATGAAATTCCTAGCCAAATGGATGGACCTGGAGGGCATCATCTTGAGTGAAGTAACACAATCACAAAAGAACTCACACAATATGTATTCATTGATAAGTGGATATTAGCCCAAAACTTAGGATACCCAAGATATAAGATACAATTTGATAAACGCATGAAACTCAAGAAGAATGAAGACCAAAGTGTGGACACTGTGCACCTTCTTAGAATTGGGAACAAAACACCCAGGGAAGGAGTTACAGAGACAAAGTTCGTAGCTGTGATGAAAGGATGGACCATTTAGAGATTGCTGTATCCAGGGATCCGTCCCATAATCAGCTTCTAAACGCTGACACCATTGCATACACTAGCAAGATTTTGCTGAAAGGACCCAAATATAGCTGTCTCTTGTAAGACGATGCAGGGGCCTAGCAAACACAGGAGTGGATGTTCACAGTCAGCTATTGGATGTATCACAGGGCTCCCAATGGAGAAGCTAGAGAAATTACCCAAGGAGCTAAAGGGATCTGCAACCCTATTGTTGGAACAACATGATGTACTAACCAGAACCCTGGAGCTCTTGTCTCTAGCTGCATATGTATTGAAAG
Source organism: Mus caroli (assembly GCF_978045245.1). Lineage (NCBI taxonomy): Eukaryota > Metazoa > Chordata > Mammalia > Rodentia > Muridae > Mus > Mus caroli. The sequence goes on along the minus strand of NW_028227259.1, from coordinate 88,719,295 downwards.
AAGGCCTAGTCGGCCATCAATGGAAAGAGAGGCCCATTGGACTTGCAAACTTTATATGCCCCAATATAGGGGAATGCCAGGGCCAAAAGAATGGGAATGGGTGGGTAGGGAAGTGGGGGGCGCTATGGGGGACTTTTGGGATAGTATTGGAAATGTAATTGAGGAAAATATGTAATAAAAATATTAAAAAAAAAAAAAAAAGGTTCACTCCTAGAATCAGTTTGTGAAGAAACCCAGAGACTCCAGTGTGAGAAAATCTAGGCTGTTAGCAAACTCCGGTATCAGATGTGAGTAAACAAGCTTATCAAGTGATTTCCAGTCTAGACTTCACAGAATACAGTCTAGCCATTTTTTCCTGGGTTGACCTGCCAAGACCATGAACATACTGTATGTAGTTTTAGAGTTCTGAATTATACAGGTAGCAACTTTGTTATCTCCAACTTACATTTTATCACACATTTCATTTACATATTTTATTCTGTTATATACTATAGTGTCTGAATTCTATTAAGACAACAGTCAATACTGTATTTTTAAACAACTGGATAGCTTTCTTTAGTCTTTTTTAATATCCTTTAATACATTGAAAATATTTATTCTGGGCTGGAGAGATGGCTCAGTGGTAAATACCACTTGCTGTTCTTTCTGAGAACCAGGCTCATTCCCAGAATCCCAGCTCACACGTGTCTATAACTCCAGTTCCAAGGTATCTGGCTCCCTCACATAGACATACATGCAGGTAAAACACCAATGCACATTAAAAATAAAATCTTCTGAAAGTATTCCTCTAAGATCTCAATGGGTTCCATATTTGCTATTGAAACATCTGGAGAGCTTATTTCCCAGCTAAGTGTATTTATAACTTTCTAGTATGACCTTCTTAGTTATGTCCTGGGCTTAGATTTCTCTGTCCATTGCGGCCAGCCATGTTGTTTGACCAGCTTTGCAAAAGACTTTAAGAGTTTTAGAAAAATGCTCAGCAGTGGTGGCACACGCCTTTGATCCCAGCAGAGGCAGGCGAATTTCTGAGTTCGAGGCCAGCCTGGTCTGCAGAGTGAGTTCCAGTACAGTCAGGGCTATACGGAGAAACCCAAGGGAAAAAAGAAAGTTTGAGATGTTATGTTAAAGCTGACCAGTCTCTTGTTTCAGAACCTTATTTGGTGCATGAGGTAACAGTGCTATGAGTTTGTTATCAACTTTTCTGTAATAATACTTACGTTATATCCCAGATCTAAGAATTCTCATTAACGCTAACTTTCCATTTAAAAAAACAGCCTTACCTGATTTTGCATAAACTCCTGCACAGAAATTTAACATAATCTCACACTAACAAGGCAAAGTTGTAGGTCAACCCTCAGAAATTCCAGTGCAACAAATTAAAGGGAAGCTTAGAAGGTAGCCCACTAATTAGTTGACTGGAGCTCCATACAAATATAGGGCTTAGAGGAAAAAAACAGAACAACCAGACTTCCAGCTTCAAAACTGAGAATATATATTCTTTTCATTGTCACATAAGTGGCCATCTTCTCCCTTGGCCACCTATAGCATTTCTTCTGAGTCCTAATCCCTTATTAGCATCTTAATAAGATGTTTAAGCTAAGAGAATCTTAATCATTTCTAGCCTATTTTTTTTTGTTGTTGTTTTGTTTGTGTTTTTTTAGGTGAGAAAAACAAGCTAAATAAATAACCCAAGTAATTAGAACCAAGAGTAGAATATATACCATATCATATTGTTGGTTTTTTGGTTTTTGTTTTTTTAAGATTTATTTATTTGATGTATGTGAATACACTGTTGCTCTCCAGACACACCAGAAGAGGGCATCAGATCCCATTATAGATGGTTGTGAGCCACCATGTGGTTGCTGAGAATTGAACTCAGAACCTCTGGAAGAACTCTTAGTGCTCTTAACTGCTGATCCATCTCCTGCCCCTCATTTTGTTCTTAATTCCATAATTCTTTAACTGTATGACCACTGAAATCAACTTAGGAATTTGTTTTCAGAGAAAAAAAAATAGTATGACTTAAATTGTGATTTCTGAGATCTAGTCTGGATGGAGGTTCCATGTTTTTAAAGAAATGAATCACCATAGTTAGCATGTATAGTATTAAATTTGAAACAGTGGTATGTGTTTTATTGTCCTTTAAAGGTGTATGGGTTAGTTTTGAACTGGTAAGAAGATAGCATCGAGAAAGAACCTAAAATGATTGAATTTGGTTCCATGAGCATAATACTTGGCATACAGCATTTACACCAGAGGGGCATTTCCTAGTTCGTTTCATGTCTGTGACCTCCAACCTAGATAATTTAAATAACTTATATTTGATTAATTAGTCCTATCAGAATACACTAAGAACCTAGTTAGGGTTTAAGAGATTGGTAAGACTTAGGGGAACTAGATAATCTGCAATGCAAATTGTGTATGTGAAATTGAAGCCAAGAGGGAACAAAAACCTTAATTTAGAAAATAATTTTTTTTCTATTTAATGCAAAGAAATGCATATTATCAAGCTACTCTACAGAGAGCTGGTGGTAAGTAAGCTATTTTCCTACTGATAATCAAATTATATGCTACATCATTTTATTCTTGTGCCCAAAATAGGTCAGGGAAATAGATTGTTTTCTTTAAAAGTGAAAGTCTTCCTTTTGAAAATAATAAATACTGAGATACATGAAGACAGGCATCATGTTATTTCATGCATTGTGTGGATTTTTCTTAAACTTCTCACTCCTGTCTTCTGTGTTGGGATCTTGACCTAGAAATTATGAATAGAAAGTCTTGATTAATTAATGAAGCGATACTACAGGATCAAGTTTTTTGCTACTTCAATAGGAGTTGGTTTTCTTGTTCCCAAACACTGGCACTATGTTGGTATTATATAACAAGATGAGGAATATCCAGCCTTCTTTAATATCTTTGTATCCTCTACCAAAAATATCATGCATTTTCTTATGCTTTAACTTAATGTTCTATACACCTTCCATGCCATATTTTGAAATGACACTTATGCTGGTAATTTCTGACATTGGGGAAAATAAATTCAGATGGTATCGCTTTACTCTTCTATTTCTGTTGCCTTCTGATGTCGGAAAGGAAGCTGGACACTAATACAGGTTAACAAAGGTCAAAGAAAATCCCAGTTTCTTGTTATTGGTACTCTGTGTAACACATTATTGACCCATTCCACATCTCCAGATCCCTGATAAAGTACTGTACAACTTCAATTTCAAGCTTAAGGCAAATTAAACTAAGTGGTCTAGCATTTCCACTGTCTCAACAAATAAGTCTGTGTCCCAGAAACAATCACCAGATTCCACAAAGTTTTCTCAAAACAAAGTGTTTAAACCACTCTGGAAATCAGTCCGGCGGTTCCTCAGAAAATTGGACATAGTACTACCTGAGGACCCAGCTATACCATTCCTGGGCATATACCCAGAAAATGCTCCAACATGTAATAAGGACGGACGCATGTTCCACTATGTTCATAGCAGCCATATTCATCATAGCCAGAAGCTGAAAACAACCCAGATATCCCTCAACAGAGGAATGGATACAGAAAATGTGGTACATTTACACAATGGAATACTACTCAGCTATTAAAAAACAATGACCTCATGAAATTTGCAGGCAAATGGATGGAATTAGCAAATATCCTGAGCGAGGTAACCCGATCACGGAGACAAAGTGTGGAGTGGAGACTGGAGGGAAGGCCATCCAGAAACTGCCCCACCTAGGGATCCATCCCATATACAGTCACCAAAGGCAGACACTATTGTGGATGTCAAGAAGTGCTTCCTAATGGAAGCCTGATATGGCTGTCTCCTAAAAGGCTCTGCCAGAGCTTGACAAATACAGATGTGGATGATCACAGCCAACCATTGGACTAAGCACAGGGTCCCCAATGGAGGAGTTAGAGAAAGGACTTCAGGAGCTGAAGGGGTTTGAAACCCCATAGGAAGAAAAACAGTATCAACCAACCAGACACTCCAGAGCTCCCAGGGACTGAACCACTAACCAAGGAGTACACGTGGAGGGACCCAGGGCTCCAGCCCCATATGTGGCAGAGGATAGCCTTGTTGGTCATCAGTGGGAGGCCCTTGGGCCTGTGGGGCTTCGATGCCCCAGTGTAGGGGAATGACAGGGCTGGAAGGCAGGAGTGGGTAGATGGGTGGTGGAACCCCCTCATAGAGGCAAGGGAAGGAGGGAACGGATAGGGGGTTTCTGGAGGGGAGACCTGGAGAGGGGATAACATTTGAAATGTAAATAAAATACCCAATAAAAGGGAAAAAAAAATGAAGCATTTAAGGGTTGGGAGGGGTGGGGTGGGTACCGGCTTTTCTCAAGAAGTCCTGTTTTTCTTCTCGTTCTGCTCCCCACCTCCCCCCCAGACAGGGTTTCTCAGTGTAACCCTGACTGTCCTGGAACTCGCTCTGTAGACCAGGCTGGCCTCGAACTCAGAAATCCACCTGCCTCTGCCTCCCAAGTGCTGGGATTAAAGGCAAGGGCTACCACTGCCCAGCCTCTTCCTGCTTTTGAAATTTACTCTCCAGAAGCTTTTCTGATTTGAAAAGGCTCCCCAGGCTGCTGTAATTGACCAGTTTTCCCTATCAATAACAGTAATAAAAAAGGAATCAGATGCAAGGGGTTTGAGTAATATTCTCATGATCACAATGCAAACCAATTCAGTCAAAGAGTACTAATAATCTGGTTGTCTGTTTTTAAAATCATTTACAGTTTAAGTCAGCAAGCCATTTTCGGTTGGTTTTGGTTTTGGTTTCTTCTATTGTCTGTTTTCTTCACTCTTGGTCATAACACTCCAAAGAAACCCTTTCTGGTTGTAGAAATCAAGACAATGAGCTTAGAGAACTAAGAAAAGAGTTGGAATTGCTTTTGCATATTTTTTCTTTGTTCGAAGAGACAAGGTGTCTAGGTCACCAGACTGCATGATAACACAAGTCCCTTGTTTTATGTAGATGACCAGGAACAGTGGTCCTCAGGACAAAGAAGTCCTAAAGAACTGGGAAAGAGAGCCAACTAATGTTGAACCAATTGTGACACAGATGACATCTATTACCCTGAACAAAAATCTACTCATATAGGCCAAAGATTTCTATGTAAAACCCCCAAATACTGAGACTGCTAGAAGGAAATATACACAGAGCCCTACAAGTTACAGGTGTAAGAAAGAACTTTCTGAATAGTAATTCCATTCACTGAAGAAATAATGCCAACAAATGACAAATGGAACTTCATAACACTAAAAAGTATCTATGGCAAAAGAAGCAGTCGTGAAGAAGAAGCCCAGAGTGGGAGAGATTCTTTACCAGCTAGATACTATCAGTAGAGATTACTCAAAAAGCTAAAACTAAATCTACCATATGACTGACTCAGCTATCCTTTCCAGACATACTTGCTCAGCCATGTCATTGCTGCCCTGGTCACAATGGCTAGGAAATAAAGGCAAACTAAATGTCCTTTAGCTGATGAGTGACTTCTGACAACGAGTTGCATCGAAGGCTCTGAGAACTAAGCTGTGGTGTGGACCATTGCCCAACAGGTAGGACAACATCTTGAGGTGTACAAACCCAAAGCAGTAAGACAAAGGAAACTGGCTCAGAGCTTCTTCCCACAGCAGTTGAAACAACTGCTTCACCCTAGCAGCAATCATGTCTGCTTAAAACAAGGAAGTGCTGCAGAGGCTTTAGAAGGTTGTAAAGACTCAGAAGGCCCAAACTGAAACCCAGAATTATTCGGGAAAAAAAAAAAAAGGAAATATTTTGATTCACAAAAAAAGTAGAGAAATGTGACCAGTCCTCTGATTCTCCTGAGAAAACTACCACAGAGGTCAATAGGAAAGCAACAAAATGTTGGAATTATCATGCGGACCTTAGAACAGCTATGTTTGTTTTTTTAACTTGAGGGGAGAGTGCTTGGGGAATACATGCAGGATCTTTGTCTGACCTATGCTCCCTAGCCCAAGGATAAAGCTCCGGAGTCTAAGACAGAATCAAAACCATACTGAAACCTAGAAGGTAAACTATGAGAAGTGAATTCACTTAGTAAAAACACACTATTTCTCATAAGCAAGCACATTTTTGCATATTAGGCAAACCCAACACTTAATACACTCTGAGTGGGTTCACTGAATGATCTGATCAACAGTAGAAACTATGTGTGTATGTATAAACAGTAAAAACACCATATTAACCAACTAAGGAAAAACTATGATCATATACAAAATATGCAAAAAAAAATTCACAAAACAGCATCTATCCATGATATCTGAGTAAAATGCCATTCCAAAAAAAAAAAAAAAAAGGTAGTAATTGTAAAGGGAACTTCTTTCATTCTGAATTAAGACAAGACAAAACAAAAAAAAAACAACACAATATTATACATAGTAATGAAAGATGGAAGTTTTTTCCCCTAAAGCTGAGAGCAAGGACAGGAGGTTTTGGCCACTCCACTCAGTGAGAGTATATGCACACTAGGGAAGCTAAAGCTTTCTAAAGCTAAAGATGTCTACCACACCATGAATCCTACAGAAAAATCTCTCAAGCCAGGTGTGGTGGTATGTGTCTGTAGTGCAAGCATTAGGGTGGTGGAAGAAAGGTCTCAGCCTAAACCTCCTATCAAGCTGGAGCACATTCGAGTGACAAAGTGAGACTAGAAAAATTGTCCAGCTGAATCCAACCCAATTTTCTGACCGGCAGAACAATGCGTAATAGTTGATTTAACCATCATGGAGGTAGTTTATTTTACAGGGCTGAATAGCTAACAAACTAGTGTTCAGAGGGGAGGAAAGTTACATTGGATTTTCTACCCACCCCAACTTTTATTGTAAGAAATCCTAAGGGACTGGGAAAATGTTATTTTAAGAACTCATTCTCTCATAGAGCTCTAGTAAGTGTGTTTTCCTGCATACATATCAAGCAGCCCATTATGTTGACTTTATGTGTAGTTATGTGTTGTGCTTGGGATCATAGGCTATGAAAGGTTTTCAGAGGCTAGAAAACCTGCAGAGAAGGTGAAATGAGAGGAAAGTGGGCTCTGGGAACCAGCAACTCAGAGCAGATAAAAACACTACGAGGAAGTGCTGTGGTTATTTTAATGGTATAAAACTCCAAACCTAAAACTAGATTCATATGGCTGAAGAGGACTGGAGGAAGAATTCTTTTTTAGAACAAAACCCCAGTAAACTGCTGCACATAATAGAGGTTGCCAAGCACACTGTGTGACCACAACTTAGAGACACTTCCTATGCTGAATGTACAGAGGAGAACCCTACACAGACTAAGATCACACTTGATCCCTTTCCTAATCTCCTTCAGACTGAGCTCTTGTATGTTTTTTGTATTCTTTTTATTAGATATTTTCTCTATTAACATTTCAAATATCCTCTTTCCTCATTTCTCCTCTGAAAACTCCCTATCTTATCCCCGCTCCCCTGCTCACTAACCCACCCAACTCCTGCTTCCCTGTCCTGGCACTCCCCTACACTGGAGCATTGAGCCTTCACAAGGCCAAATACCTCTCCTCTCATTGGTGTCCCACAAGGCCATCCTCTGCTACATATGCAGCTGGAGCCATGGGTCCCTCCATGTGTACCCTTTGGTTGGTGGTCTAGTCCCTGGGATCTTGGGAGGTATTGGTTGGAGCCTACCGGTTCTGAAGCTGACCCAACATCAATCTTTTTCAGTAGCTCCTCATCATTCAATCCCTAAGACCTTGTTATCTGACTTCATTACCCCTTTGTAGTAGAATAGCACTAGGATTGAGGCCATTACTACCAAGTGGCCAATCCCCACAGCCTTTGCTTATCCTAATGCATTCTACCCAGTCTCAAGCAACTGATGCTGTTGTAGTCCCATCCCTTAACACTTCTTCCTTGCTTTTCATGAGTCCATATTGTTTTGCTGTCCTGTTGTTTCTGAACTTGTTTGATGATGTCAAATGGACTGGTGGGATGGTATTAATCATAACAATTCATGACTCAGACCATCTGCAAAGACATGCCTTTCCCCCAGACTCTGACAAAATGATTGTCAGAGAGATTGAAATTTTTAAAATTTAGTCTCTACCTTGGCATGTTTGGGTTTGTTTTGTTTTGTTTGATGTAGTAATAAAATCCAGGACATACCAAAGTTGTCATCAGCTGAATGTATAAATGGTCTCAAATTCCCTCGAGTCTCCTTCACAAAATAATCAATGACACTGAAAAGGTTTGGGAGTGTTACCTGTGTAAAAGAAAGTGAGAGATAGCTCAGTGCCTGGCTAAGGCACTACAAACAAGAGATCCTCCCCTGCAGTGTAGTGGGGATTGCTACCTTTTCCTGACCTCCAGAAAGTCAGGTCAGGACAACATCATAGTTCAATGACTTGCTGAATGACTATAGTTTTCTTACCCGTGTCTGTTTTCTCCCTTTTTTAGGGACTATGGGGCCTCACATTCTCTGGTGAGTTGTTCTCTTTGCATTTGCTATAGTCTGTTGAACAATACATATTTAGGTACGATGCCTTCTCTCAGTTAAAACATAAAAATCACTTAATGTAGGCCAAATTCTCCCTTTGTGAAACTGGAACTTAAATAGACAAACAATAAAAAACAAAACACCTGACAACTCTAACCAAATGTTTTCTAGTCCATAAGATTTGCTACCTTATAATAAGAACCTTCGATAGGTTGATAATAGAATTTAAGCATTTCTGGGAAGAGTCTGTCAAGGAATTCTAGCTTCTGCTGTCCAAGTCATTGCATCCTGACAAGCTCTCTGTCCTACCAATCAATCTTCTTGTTCTCTCTCTCTCTCTCTCTCTCTCTCTCTCTCTCTCTCTCTCTCTCTCTCTCTCTCTCTCTCCTGCACCTCTGCTTCAGGATTCTCTCATGCTGTGCCTTACCCCAGGTAAAGTCTGACAAGAATTTTTGCCTCTGACAAAGCAAAAAAAAAAAAATAATTTAAGCATTTTAATAACTCATAAATCAATACTTTTATCCAAGTGAAATCTGGTTAGACCTGAATATCCCAAATAATCTGAAGTAAAATAACTCAGTAAAATGGAAGCTGGTTGAAAGCAGGGTTAGGAAGAATTTAAAAAGTAAAACAACAGTCCTTCTGTGGACCCTAGAGGCTGATGACAAGAGTCCAGTTCTGCACTTAGAAGGGTACAGTAATCACACTGGTCCTCCCTGGAACCACTTCTGCCCATTTGGTCTGATGGATGCTCCTTCAGCAATCGAATCCTCTGCCTCCTTTACTAGAACTTTGCTTTCAAAGCTCAATTGGAGCCAGGTCTTGTTGGCTTCTTCCAGAGGCAAGGAGATCTTGTGTTTAGGATGGGCTGGGATGTAGCTGGATCCATAAATGTGAATCCGAGAAGTTCTGGAGGCCTTCTCATCTAAAGTGGGCTGTATGGATCAGTGTCTTCTAAGATTTACAGGCAAAACAGGAGGAATTCTACCATACAGTCCATTTTACTATAAGATGTGCCCAGAGAAGCTGAGGAAGCAGGAGCTAATTTTCAAGAACTATCAGGCTGTGTCACCACACAGTCAATGGCTGAGGGCACTCTAAATGCCAGTTTACTTACATACATAATATGTGTAACAATTATAGAATTGGAAATAGAAATAGAAAAATTCATAATGTGTGTACCTCACATTGTGTTGAACAATAAGGCTGCCTATCATTAGCTCCAGGGGATTATAACTAAGCTTGAGAGGCACTGAAGACAGAGAAGAAACCTGGCCTTCTGCACACTGCCGGTAAGAGGGCATTGCTGGATTTCTGCATGGCAGGTAGTAGAGGGCAAGGCTCTCTTGATGGTTTCCCACCCGATATAGGCTCATTTGAATATTTATTACAAAGACATTTAATAAAAACACTTTTCTTTCCCTGAAACGATTATATGAGTAATTGTTTGCAGAGAGAGTAAAGGGAGAACGGCTATTAGAAGCAAACCATTGGCTACTCAGTCTCCCTGCCTGTTCTTGGTGTCTCTTCTCACCCATCCTCTCTGAGATAGGCTTATCTACCTCCACATGCTTATCTCCCTTTTTAGCATCTCTACATCTGCTCCTTTGGATAACTTCTATTTTCGCACTTTTCACTGGATTCTCTACAGGTTGATTCAGGAGGCAACAGGAGAAAGATTATCAACAACAAAGGAATGGCTACGTACAGGTTTTTCCAGCTCAATGGTGTAGTTGTTTCCAGTGCGCATCACTTTGAAGTGCTTGATTCTTGGCATTCTGAAAGGAAATACATGGTTGGCCCACTTTTGATTATACAGTTGCATCAATGCAAATTAATTAATATAAAATGTGCCTTGGCTGGTTAACCTGTCCAGCTACAACTATAGTTTAGGGTATAGAATCCTGTTTTCTTCCTTGGGATTAGTACATCTCTTTGGAGCACATGGCAATCCATGAGGAAGCATAGGGAATCTGAGTCACTATATTAGTAAATGAGAAAAGAGTCGACAAAAATAAAAAACTAAAACTCAGTGACCTATACAGTAGAGCTATACAATCTTATGGAAGAGGAGGGATGGAACTCAGTGGTTCAGCACTTGTATAAGCTATACCACTCCCAACGTTTGGAAACCAAACCAAACAAACAAACAAAAAAATAAAATATCAACCAAATCCCAGAGGAATACAAAATAAATCTTATGTGGGCACATATAGGTCAAATAATTAGCCCTTCTGTGAAGGAGAAATAAAAGGAATTATTGAAAGCAAGAAGCTTTGTATTCTGCCTCATCACTAATCCCAGCAGACAGCCTTCTACACCTGTGACTGTGCTAGCTCATGTGCTACCCTCGATTGCTACTAACTTTGCTATCTTAAAGACAGGAAACACGTTAAGTGCTATGTAACAGGGACGTGGGAATGTAAAGACCGCAGGAGTATCTTCGGGTCTTCTGCTTTAGTTTTATAACACACCACATTGTTAACATCCCAAATAGTAAGATTTTATTACGAACTGCTTCAAAACAAGAAATCACATTGTTCTCAGCACTGTTATTTCAACACTATAAACACTGAATTTATAAAGCCAACTGAACAATATTAGGAGCTCATCTCAAAATGCTATCTGCTGTAAGCTAAGAATCTCCGATGCCAACAGAAGTCAGAGTCCATGGTAGTTAGTGTGGGATAGTAGCATGATTGTCTTGAGCTCATTTGGTTCATATGGCAATTGTGTTTAACCTAAACTTTTTCTAATGGTGAGGAGTTGACAGCATGTCTTATGGTGTCATTTATCTGAGTGGCAAACTGATTCAATATCTGCCTTATGTTCAGGACCTAAGAGAAAGACTTGTAGGGAGAGAATCTTTAGACAGAAGATGTCTTACATGTGCCTGTTCAAGATGCTTGGTTCTCATTTTATCTTAACCCTAATCAAGACAACATCTTTGCAGTCAGTCAGTTACTGTTAAAAAAATCTCAAGTTTCGGGCTGGTGAGATGGCTCAGTGGGTAAGAGCACCCGACTGCTCTTCCGAAGGTCCAGAGTTCAAATCCCAGCAACCACATGGTGGCTCACAACCATCTGTAATGAGATCTGACTCCCTCTTCTGGAGTGTCTGAAGACAGCTACAGTGTACTTACATATAATAAATAAATCTTTAAAAAAAAAAAAAAAAACAACTCAAGTTTCAATCAGAATTCCTGTGTCCTGACAGTAAATGACAGTAAATGGGAGACTGATAGGACAGTTGGCTTAAGTTCTGTTTCTATCATATGTGCTCTCTAAACCAACTGTGTGTGTATGTATGTGTGAATGTGTGTGTTGTGTAATTCTGTGTGTTTTGTGAGTACATGTGTGTCAATGTGTGTCTGTGTGTGTGAGTGTAGGTGAATGATTGATTATGTGTGTGTGTTTTCAGTCTATATAATGGAGGTAATAAAGGCTTACGTCTTAGGTAATACTTGCAAAAGCCATTAGTAAAGTCCTTGATTTATTTAGGCGCTCACTAAATTATAACTATTTTATCTACATTTATCTACATATGTGTTCATCCACATATGTAGATAATATTATTGTTTTCTGCAAGTCTTATTTGTAAAGCATGGAAAATACTATACATCTCAGTTATTCTTTTGTGCCTGGAGGAAATGTCTGCAGCACTCAGCACAAGGCATGTAAGGTTTTCATATAATGGGATGATGGCTGGAACAGTCGTCACATCATCTCATCAGTTCATGGGAAGCTGTGAGATGGACGCAGACGGATGTCCACAGAAGCTCTAGAATGTCTGAGTAATGGGGTTACGTTTCCAAGTCCGAGCTGATGTAGAGAAACAGTGGCTCGGAAGTCTCAAAGGCTTTGTCTCTCTGTTTAGACCATACTTTTCTTCCAATTTTTGTTTTGTTTTGTCTTAGGAAGGAAGAAACAAAATGGATAAATTTTTCTGTTTAAAGTGTTCTGGCTATGATATCAAAAATAGAATCATATGAAATGTAGTAGCATGAACCTGTTATCCTAGCACTTAAAAGAGGCCCAGCCAGGAGAAGTACAAGTCTACCTAGGCTATGACAGAAAAAGAGAAGCTAGTTTTAAAGAAAAAACAAAATAAAACAAAAAATGAAACTGTGTCCTTCAATGTGGTACTAGATATTTGTTCTTAAGTCCTAACCTCAATTTTTGCAAAAGGATGGATCTGTGGTAAGGCTTTTTCGCCTGCCTCCTTAGTGACTAATTAGGTGCCTATAATGCTAGCATGATGCCTAGTCAGAACAGCTTCAAGGGGAAAATGTACGAGGTTTGTAAAAATACCTGTATGTCTTAAGAGTTCACGAACCACTTCCCTGGGTAAAGACAGATGATGCTCTGCTCTGAGAGAGGAATCACCTGCTAGTTTGGCACTGGCAACCTTTGATTACTCCTGAGAACAGCCTTCCTACAGCTGATTTGTAAACACAGGAGGAAAAGAAAAAAACAAAAACTACTTTCAAGTTTTGTTGTGTAAACCAGTTTGTCCTTTCCAGCTTTTGTTTACCGGACTCACTGAGCAACGTGCATGGCTGAGCACTTCTCCTGGACACTCCCGGAAAGAAAATGAACTTGTTTTGTGGGAAACACAGGTGCTTCTTAATAGTCCAGATGCCTGCCCAAAACTTTACATTAAACTCAACTCTACCAGTAAGGCACAATTCTAATATTCCCTCATAGTGCTATCTCTAAAAATCAAGTGACATGCTAAGCAGAAGACACTAAACCCTGAGACCCAGGGCTGAATTTCATGCTTTGTATCTCCTATTAAAGAGCTGATGCTTTTCCAGGGTTCAGGACTGCACAAAGGTGAGATGAAAAGGACGACAGCAAAGAACATTCCCAAGTGAACGGGAATTAACCCGGGAGGTCTCAACTCTACGAACAGTCATCAGCAACGGAGGAAATCTGGGAGTGGGAGAGGTGGTCTTCCCCAGGGAAGAACACAGCATTTGGTTGTGCATATATGCATGCAATAAATGTTAGTGAAAAAAGAGGCCTTGAATTCGAGGGACAGTGGGGATGAGTGTTTGGAAGGAGGAAAGGAGGGGGGGAATGTTGTAATTATATTACTTAGAGAAAGAGAGAGAGAGAGAGAAGAGAAAAACCTGTTTACTTCAACATATTCACTGGCAGTTATAACCTATACTTCTTTTGGGTTTATTTCAAGGTCACTAGTTAAGTTATTAATCAATTAAATTGCAGCTTAAAAATATTGTATTATATTCTGATAGAGTTGAAAATTTGTTGCTAATGTTCAGCTTGTCTAGTGTATCCTACAAACTAAAAAATACTAGCATACAATAAATAGATAAAATAAGGAATCTGCAAGAAGCTCTGGGGGCCATGGATCATAAGGGCAGTTGAGCCATAATGCTGTGATTTTAATTTTTTCTCTAAAATACTATTTACTTTTTACTCCATTTATCCCCTCTCATTATCCTCATAACTTATCCATTTAGAATATTTATGAAATAAACTGGTAGATTTACTGGTTCATGCATTATAGCAAATAAATAGAATGTGATCCTACAAAGAATAGTAAATTCAAAAACTCAATGTTGTATTTTTGTTTTATATGTAATATAGCCATTTATTGACTATTTAAATGTAGGATGAAATCATATACCAGTTGTGACAGAATCCAGAATCTGTACTACAGTGCAGAGTTTTTATAGACTCTTCAAAGTTCAGAAACTCTAATTACAGAGAAAGTTATTTTGCGTGTATATTTGCATGTGGGCACACATATACCCATGTTCACTAGCTTGTAGACTTCAGAGATCAGTATTCTCAACCTTTCTTTTCCTTTCTAACTGGCTGCAACTTGCCAAGTAGGCTAGGCTGGCTGGCCAACAAGTTCCAAGAATCTGCCTGTCCCCACCTTCCCACTGCATGCTTACAAACATGTGTCTTTATCTTCCTCCCTTCCTTCCTTCCTTCCTTCCTTCCTTCCTTCCTTCCTTCCTTCCTTCCTTCCTTCCTTCCTTCCTTCCTTCCTTCCTCCCTCCCTCCCTCCCTCCCTCCTCCCTCCCTCCTTCCTTTCTTTCCTTTCTTTCTCCTCTCTCTCTCTCTCTCTCTCTCTCTCTCTCTCTCTCTCTCTCTCTCTCATGAGTTCTGCAGATTTAACTTAGGTTCTCACATTTACAAAGTAAGCACCCCCTGACTGAGCTAGCTCTTCTGCCTTGCATTTAAGTATTATTGACTTTATCAAAGAAAAGCCATTTTACCAATAAATAATAATTAATTATTAATATTAATATTAACTTTAATAAAGGAAGATGCTCTTCGGTGGGCCTTTTTGTAGGTAAAGTATGCAGACACAGTGACCTCTTTCTCTTTCCTGAACAAGAGAGGTGTTTGCTTCTGGGGATGTACACTTGCTGCCTGGGATGTGCCTCACCCACCCCACCCCCGCAGCACTGGTGTGGTTTGATTCCCTCTTTTTGAGTCTCTGCTTAAACGTCCACTAACTGAGTGCCTTCACACTTCAGACTGCACATGAAAACAATAGCCATCGCAGGTCTGCTCTCTTTGACACCACTAAGGAGAGAGCTTTGCTTATGTTACAGTGTTTCTCATTCTTGTGCTAATATTTGCAGCCCTAAGAGAATGCACAGCAAGTAATGACCTGCATGCCTGCTCTTAACAATACGATAGCCAGACTAAATTGAACATACTCTATCTCCTGCCGGATAGTGATGGAGTAGTTTTTGCTGTCACTCCCAGGCCTCAGGATCATATTTCCCCAAGAAGGGTTCTTTTCCAGCATCGCAGTTGCTTCTTTCCGGGAAACTGCATAAAAACATCTACAAGTATGAGATGGAAAGAAAAAAAAAAGGTTTAAAAAATATCTGACGAAGATAATTTCTTGAAAATAATGCTACCAAAATAACTTGAGAGCTACAATATTTGTCTTTTAAACATAGAGAACATGAAAAGCAATTTACTTTATCATGATAACCATTGAAAACTTATGAACAACTAATAGCATAGCCCCAGTTTCAATCCATAACAGGTCTTTGGTTGATTTGTTGGTCGTTTCCATGCAGGACTCCAAAATATCCTAAGGCTCTCTTTGGGGCTCTGTTTTTCTTGTATATCTCTTTATTTGTTTTGAGATGGATCTGAAACTCACCATATAGACTATGCTGGCCTTAAACTGGCCTTAATCTACCTGCCTCGTCTTGCCAGAGCTGGGCTTGAAGCTAGAAGCCACGCCAGCCAAGTAGGGCTCTGTTTTAAACACCTGACAGTAAGACTGTGTATGAACTGACTCTATTTGGCATAATTTGTTGTTTGTAGGGTTTTGTTTCTTCTTTTGATATTTTGAGATTAAGTTTCTTTGTATAGCCATATAGCCCCAATTGTATGGCTGTGTCGATAGTACTTACTCTTCAGACCAAACCGGCTTTGAAATCAGAGACCTACCTGCTCCTGCCTATGCCTCCCGAGTGCTGGGATTAAAGGCATGCTTCGTTTATAACTTGTGTTAAAATGGCACCCATAGTATTTTTAGACATAAAATTAAAGAAGTAAAACTTCCTGTTTTAGTACTACACAGCTATTAAAAACAATGGATTTATGAAATTCTTGGACAAATGGATGTATCTGGAGGATATCATCCTTAGTGAGGTAACCCAATCACAAAAGAAGTCACTAGATATGCACTCACTGATAAGTGGATATTAGCCCAGAAACATAGAACACCCAAGATACAATTTGCAAAGCACAAGAAAATCAAGAAGAGGGAAGACCAATGGGTGGATATGTCATTCTTCCTTAGAATAGGGAACAAAATATCCATGAAAGGAGTTACAGAGACAAAGTTTGGAGCGAAGACGAAAGGCTGGACTATCCAGAGAATATCCCACCCGGGGAGCCATCCCATAATCAGCCACCAAACCCAGACACTATTGCATATGCCAGAAAGATTTTGCTGAAGGGACCCTGTTATAGCTGTCTTGTGTGAGGCTATGCCAGTGCCTGGCAAATACAGAAGTGGATGCTCACAGTCATCTGTAGGATGGAACACAGGGCCCTCAATGGAGAAGCTAGAGAAAGCACCCAAGGAGCTGAAGGGGTCTGCAACCCTACAGGTGGAACAATAATATGAACTAACCAGTACCCCCAGAGCTTGTGTCTCTAGCTGCATATGTAGCAGAAGATGGCCTAGTCAGCCATCATTGGGAAGAGAGGCCCCTTGGTATTGCAAACTTTATATGCCCCAGTACAGGGGAATGCCAGGGCCAAGAAGCGGGAGTGGGTTGGTGGGGAGCAGGGTGGAGGGAGGGTATAGGGAACTTTCAGGATAGCATTTGAAATGTATATAAAAAAATATCTAATAAAAAATAAATAAATAAAAACTTCCCTTTTTTTTTTTTTTTTTCTGTATTTTCGAGACAGGGTTTCTCTGTACAGCCCTGGCTGTCCTGGAACTCACTTTATAGACCAGGCTGGCCTTGAACTCAGAAATCCGCCTGCCGCCAGGCGTGGTGGCACACACCTTTAATCCCAGCACTCAGGAGGCAGAGGCAGGCAGATTTCTGAGTTCGAGGCCAGCCTGGTCTACAAAGTGAGTTCCAGAACAGCCAGGGCTACACAGAGAAACCTTTCTCGAAAAACCAAAAAAATAAAAAAATAAAAAAATCCACCTGCCTCTGCCTCTCAAGTGCTGGGATTAAAGGCATGCACCACCACCGCCCAGCTAACTTCCAGTTTTATAATACATGTTCTATTCAGTGAAATGTAATCATCATAGAAAATTTTGACAGAGTATATATCCAAAGTGTTATCAGCAACTATCTTTGAGTGTAGCGACAAGAATTAATTTTAATCTTCTCTTTGTTTATCTGCAATAGACATATTATTTTCTTCTTGTATTGGGACAAAAGAAAAAGAAACAGTCCATGTGACTTTTATTTTATGAATTGATCCCCTGTCTAGTTTGAGCTGGCAGCATTGATTAGCAGGTTCCAGTGGACTGAACATAATGTCATGAAAAAAACAGGACATGTTTTAATGGCAAGAGCATCAAGATCCCCAAAGGAGAAGGCCCATAATATGTTCTTCAAGAAAGAAGACATATGAAGGATGCTTCAGAATCCAGTTGCTGTCCTAGTACTTTTTTAAAAATGCTTTACACAAGACTTTCCTCAGAAGGCAAGTTCAATGCTCACTGATCAACCAACTGAATACAATATTCCAAGAATTTAAAAATATTTGGTATACATGATGATAAATCATCCAGTTATAGGGTCTCACGTATCTATGCCATTTCCTTCCTTCTTCATAGCAACTTTAATTTAGATTTGAGCTCCGGAAGGAGATCTATTTAGTCTACATGTGTGGGTGGAAGGGGATTTCCTCTGTGGTAAGAGTTAGTTCAAATGCACACAATGTTGGTCATGACATAAGAGAGGAAGTGTGGCAGGGCTCACATTGATCCCCAAGATATTTAGCATCCCTGCTGGCAACAAGTTCAAGTAGGTAGTGCTACCTGGTAACTAGCGATTAGTCTTAACTGAATGAATAAACGAGTCAATTATGCACTTACTCAGGCAGTGGGTTCAGTACATCCGCATAGTCTTGTACTGGCTCCTTCTCTTTCTCCGGAGGCATAAGTGGCAGCTGATCTGTCTCAATCCTTCTTTTCTTTTCTCTCTCTAAGACTTCATGCAGTCTAATCATTTGCCCAGGTAGAAGTGACACATGCTGAGGAACTGTCAACTGAAACCAGTTAAAACAGTAGGCAAACTAAAGCTGCTACCAAATAGCATACTGGCTTTAGTGGAGAGGACCTTGTTGGCCACAGGGAGTTGTAGTGACTGAGTGTCTATCCATTCTCAGAGACAAATGCACAGAACAATAAGAAGATTCCAGTCTAACTTGGTCATTACAGTACTGCCCCTATATCAACTAGAACCTGCACAGAGGTTTGCTTGGTTGTTTGGTGAACTGGTTGGTTGGTGAGCAGGTTGGTGAGCTGGTTGTTTGGTGGGCTGGTTGGTTGGTGGACTGGTTGGTTGGTTAGCTGGCTGGTTGGTTGGTTTATTTAGGTTATTTTGTTTTGTATGTTTTCTTTCCCCACCGTCCTTCTATGTGGTCCTGGCTGTCCTAGAACTCACTCTGTACATCAGATTAGTAATCAAACTCAGAGATCAACCAGGTGCTGGGATTAAAGGTGTGTTACCAACATGCCTAGCAGAGATCATAGTTGATCTGGTCTCAGGTAAAAGTAAACATACTTTTTACTGTGAGCTAAGTAGCAACCAATCTCTCAATTTTTGTTTCTTCCTTCCTTCCTTCCTTCCTTCCTTCCTTCCTTCCTTCCTTCCTTCCTTCCTTCCTTCCTTCTTCCTTCCTTCCTCTCTCTCTCTCTCTCTCTCTCTCTCTCTCTCTCTCTCTCTCTCTCTCTTTCTTTTTATTTTTTTGGTTTTTCAAGACAGGGTCTCTCTGTGTAGCCCTGGCTGTTTTGCTCTGTGGATCAGGTATTTGCCACCAACACACAGCTAATCTCTCATTTCTCATTCTGAACTCACATACCTTTGCAATGCCCAAGAAGTTTAGGATCACCAGGAGATACCTTATTCTCCTACAAGTTAACTTGGAAAAGCCCCACATTATTCTGACAACGTGGGTTTGAGGTGAGCAGGTTTACACTGCTGGAGGTTCAGTCCGTTTCTAGCCATCCATTCATATTTAAACATGTTGATACTGCTCTTCATGTTAGTTTTGTTGTTCTCTAGAAACGTGTTTGGAATTCCATTATCCATGTAAAGTCTTGTGAATTGCATTCACATCTCAAAATTTAGTTGGGAACAACCTGTGCTTTCTGGGGAAGTATGGTACAACATTTTTCTAACTGTGACATTAGCTAGCTAGTCAGTATTTTCGGGCAGCCATGTCTGATTTATAATTTGGCCACCAGAGGAGAATGAACACTCATAAGGTGACATTCAAGAGAATCCATGTGAGTAGAAAACTTCATTTTCAATTTTCAATTTAGCTAATCTCTCTCTCTCCCTCTCTCTCTCCCTCTCTCTCTCTCTCTCTCTCTCTCTCTCCTGTGTGTGTGTGTGTGTGTGTGTGTGTGTTGTCTAGTCCCATGCTTAGTTACTATTTCATTAATTCCTACTGTTGTGTATTCATTGTTAAGACTCAAAACCAGGCTTGTGGGACTCAGGAATGAGGAATGTCAAATAAGCAACGAGGCAGCTCGTGCTCCTTGGGCTCTTCTGCTAAAGACCTAAGAATGTTACGGTAGTTGCTTCCCTTGATACTGCCCTTTCTAGCAGTGTGGTTTTGATTGAGTCACCCGAACATGTCCTAGTAAATTGCTCTCAGACCCAAGTCTAGTTCCTCATTATGCTCCCCTGGAGCAATAGTCAGAATAGTGGAACATTTTAACAAATGATGTATTCACACGCAGCAAGTTGAAGCTGTGCCCTAAACAGGTATCAAGCAGAAAATCATAGACGAAGTAGATCTCCCTCAACCCTTGCTCACCAATATTACTTCAGAAGAGTTATCACAAGGTGAAGTGGGCTATGTTTAATAACATTAGCATTTTGTTTTGTTTTGTTTTGTTTTGTTTTTCGAGACAGGGTTTCTCTGTGTAGCCCTGGCTGTCCTGGAACTCACTCTGTAGACCAGGCTGGCCTCGAACTCAGAAATCCGCCTGCCTCTGCCTCCCAAGTGCTGGGATTAAAGGCATGCACCACCACTGCCCAGCCTAACATTAGTATTCTTAACCCACCAGATATAATGAGATAAAAAATTATGACTTTCAGAAATAAAAGCATGGATTTCTATCTGCCTTATCTAGTTTCTACATCCCAGCCACTTTAATGTACACAGTGGCAGTAGGTGTTAACAACTATTTTACAACTAGATGATGAATCAGCAGACATTAATGATCTTCTGCTGGACATGGTGACTCACAGTGGAAATCTTATCACCTGGGAGGTCAAGACAGGAGAATAATAAGTTTGTGACCACCATGAGCTATTGACACCTTGTCTCAGCAAAAGAAGCAGATGGCCCCCTTACCTCTGTTACTGTAAGAATGAAGCCCCTCCATTCTTCTCCACTTTCTGTGTTTTCTGTCTAGAGATGAAAACAAACATAAAGCAGAAAAAACATAATTAACGAATGATCTGTACTAACTTTGAATAACAAGAATTTCACAGGATTATTTGCTGACAAAGTGGGTTCACAATCAAAGGCTAGCAAGATCTCCAGCCAGAGAGGTGGTTCTGTAGGTAAATCATTTGCCACATGAGTGTGAAGGCCAGCATTTGAACTTCTGGAACCAAATAAAATGCCAGGTACACGTGGCAGCTTAACTGTCATCCATGCACCTAGGAGGTGAAGACAGAGGATCTCTAGAGCAAGCTGGCCGACTACATGGGTCAAATTGGGAAGCCGTGAGGTCCATGCGAAAGGTGTTGCCTCTATGTATAAGATGGAAGGTGAATGAGAAAAAAAAAACTACACATAAGCACACTCATGCAAGTGCACTTACACATACGTGTACACCCATCCACATCCAAATATCCATGCATATGCGCACGTGTATCACACACTTGCACATACATGCAAAGAGAGAAAAACCTAGCAAGATTGGTAAAAACGCATATTCTTCTTTTTGTTCAGGAACTTTGTTAAATACGATCATTTGAAAATTTTGAACTGCACACAATCAGCTGCAAGGAGAAATATTTCATTTTCCTTTTTGCTTAGAATTAATGTATTTATTATGAAATATTTCAGTCCCATTTTCTTTTATAGGCAAGCAAAAATATAAATATCTGGGAGTGGGGTTGCTTGGTGAATAAAGCACTTGTTGCACAAGTGTCAAGACCTGAATTCAAGCCTCAAAAAGTCACAGAGTTGGGCACATTGAGACATATAATTCTAGTGTGCCTCTGGCAAAATGGGAGGTAGTGAGAGGAGAAAGTTTGGAAGCCATTTCCAGCTACCTAGCACTCTTAGAGTCAAACAACTGACTGTAACCTAGAGTGCACCTAGCTATGCATTCCACAGGTATTACCTGCTTAATCATGTTGAAGAAAGGTAGGTGGCCATTGTTTGCTAGGTTTCTGCACTGAGGTCCTGAATGATCCTCACTAGAAATAAAAATGGAGCCATCTGTGCTAGTGTTCCACATCACTAAACCAAAAGAAGATGTTATCTTGCCTTCTTAAGAAATCAGAAAAAAAAAAAAACCATAACAGCCACATTTCCCATACAGATCAACTTCAGTTTGTTCCCTCTGTGTCCAAAAAAGTAGCCTGAAGTAACCTAATGACAATTATTTTTCTATCACTTGTCTTCTTGTTTTTGTCTACCAAGAACATCTGGTTCTTTAGTAGTCTATAAAACTAATTAAGATCTTTATATGATGTAACTTTATCCTCTGACAATCTTCAAGGTAACTTAGTAAGAGGTGTTTTTATTACCCTTTTTTGTATCCATTCAATTAAAATATATGTATTGTTAAGTGTAGATCTTGGGAACAAAACAAAAATCCTCGTTCTTGAAAGATAGCAAGGAAGAATGAAGAGTCGGTGTAATAATAATTTTGATTTAGTTGGAAAGAAACAAATAGGAAAAATAAAATATAGAACAGAGAAGACAAACTGATAACGTAATGAAAGGGAGGGTCTTAGTCACTGTTCTACAGCTATGAAGAGACACCATGACCAAGGCAACTCTTACAAAGGAAAGCATTTGACTGGGGGGCTCGCTTACAGGTTTAGAAGGTTAGTCCATGGTCATCATGGCAGGCAAACAGGCCTGGTGCTGGAGCAGGAGTTGAGAGCTTCACACCCTGATCCACAAGCAACAGGCACAGATAGCAAGAAAGGCACAGGTACTGGCCCTGGTGTGGGCTTTCCAAACTTCCAAGCCCACCCTCAGTGATGCACAGGGCCACATCTCCTCGTCCTTCTAATCTTTCTCAAATATTTCTCCAACTGGGGACCAAGCTTTCAGACATAAGGAGCCCAAGGGGTCATTCTCATACAGACCACAACAGCAGGCTAGGTGGACCAGGCTACAGTTTTGATGAAGTGGACCATGGAGGGTACCTTATATTTGAGCAAAGATTTATTTCTAATTCAAGAAACAAATGAGCCAAGAGGTTGGCTGACTTGCCTGTGATACACGGCTTCTGCATAAAGTTGCAAAGTTTGACCACTACAGCTCTCCAAGTCAGCCAGCAACTTCCTAGGAATGTCTCCAATATTATCTTTACCAATTCCAAGCTGTTCTCTGTGTTATGACTGTTGTTGTTGGGGGATTTTTCTTAGCTCACTATGCTAATTCAAGGACAACCTTAAAAAACACCAGGTAGGATCCTTGACTTTGTCAGAGGATAGAAGTCTAAGGTTTCCTTGTGCTTATAGACTAAACAAGTGCGTGTGTTCTTCTAAACTGTAACTCAGAACACTAAAGCCCATGGCAAAAAAATGATAGCAAAGTGTTAAGACTCGGCCCCTCTTGTAATTCTTCTTCATTCCAGCTATGGGATGTGTACTGGCTAGTTTTGTGTCAACTTGACACAGCTGGAGTTATCACAGAGAAAGGAGCTTCAGTTGAGGAAATGCCTCCATGAGATCCAACTGTAAGGCATTTTCTCAATTAGTGATCAAGGGGGAAAGGCCCCTTGTGGGTGGGACCATCTCTGGGCTGGTAGCCTTGGTTCTATAAGAGAGCAGGCTGAGCAAGCCAGGGGAAGCAAGCCAGTAAAGAACATCGCTCCATGGCCTCTGCATCAGCTCCTGCTTCCTGACCTGCCTGAGTTCCAGTCCTGACTTCCTTCAGTGATGAACAGCAATGTGGCTCAATACACCCTTTCTTCCCCAACTGCTTCTTGGTCATGATGTTTGTGCAGGAATAGAAACCCCGACTAAGACAGGATGTTAAAAGGTAAAAACAATATACAAACTTTGGTTGCTATTTCTCCTTGCTCACCTTCACATGCACTTCTTCTTTGGGCAAAACAAGAGTGAATTTTGCACAATTCTTTTCAGGTGAATGTTGGCCAGTAAGGCACACGAGGTCTATTATATCTAACTTGCCAACATACTGCAAAGATAAAGGAAAATATTGTTAAATTACTTCCTGGGTAAGATACATTTGTTCTAACATGAAAGAAAAACCATAGTTGTTCAGCGTATTTGCATAATAACCTGGTTTATCCCATACCAGAATGTATGTAAAAATACATTTTGGGGTGGTGTACTGATTTTGACCCATACAAATTTGCAAAAGTCATATTTAATATTTGAGAACTTTGCAGTTGGTTATCATAGCTATTATTAAAATTTAATTATATTAACATACCAGTAAATGAAATATTTTATTAACATAAAATGTATAATAAGGTCGAAATTCAAATTTCATTATTTTCTAATTATATTGCAGTAGTTCACTGTCTATAATGTCCACATCATTTCCATCTTTGTTTTCTGTGGCATTAATACTGTGCAGCAGTGCTGCTGTGCATCTCTTCACACACCGTGCTTAGTACAGTCCCAGTGATAGGTTGAATCAATCATGGCAGGGGTGTTCATACTCTGGCAACTGCTAGGCCACTTACAAATGAGTGCAATGTATTAGCGTGTTGCTTGTCCCAGAGGCAGCCCTTCTTCTAATAAATGCTCTGGCTATGTCTATATTAATCTCAATGAGTTTTGCTGTAATAAACAGAGCGTGATACACCAATTACAGAAAAGGACTCGAAGCTTCTGTTTTTAACTGTAGGTTGAGAAGAGCGTGAAATGTCATCTGTCCAACCCAGCTGATTGGATCTGCTCTCCGTGCTGACCTCAAGCCTTGAACATATATAATAACACTGAAGTCACATTGTGGAAGCAGCCCTACTAAGTGTTCTGTGCTTTGAGCCAAAGTTTTCCTCTAGCTACTTCTCATCCACTGGTCCTGACTTCTTTTCTCTGGAATAACACTAAACAAATTCAATGACCTTTCCACATGACACCCTCTAAGTCCTTTAGACATGTAAAAACAGCTTTATATTGTTCCCTTCTGTAGACCACACAAATAGACCAGCTCTCAGCTCTCAGCTGCTCTATTCTGGTGTTTCTTCTGAGACTATCACCCAGAAAACTTCCCCAAGTGTTTTTCATCCTCTTTAACAACATTGGTAGGTGGACAACTGTAGAGCCTTTTGCTGTGACCTCTTTGTGGCACTGTGCCTAAAAATACAGGCTCTAAGGCCATACCTGGATTATACCCCCTTTTACTAGTGATACCATCTTGTACAATTTCTTTCATGTATATGTATAAAAAATGTTTTCAGAGGAAAATGTGTATTCAGTTCTTCACTAACACAATTTATGCAAGTCTGTTCCACACATTTTGCACCTTTGGGGAAATTATAAGGGTTAACACATCTAGAATACAATGACGAAGACTTGTCCTTGGAAAACCAACCTTGGTGATGATGGTGTCAACCCTGCCAGGTATGTATGATCCTCTACAATTTCTTAATCCTTAAATTTGACAGTTTTCATTTATAAATAGGGGTTAAGTAGTTGTTAATATCACCAAATGAGAATAAGACCACTACCACAATTTCTTAGCCAAATTTGATGCAAACTTTATTAAATACTGGCCAGGTCCATACCCAGATTCCAGTGTATGATGTAGAATTACATCAGCCAGGAACTTATAAAGGCAAAACTTGCAAGACTACACACTTCCTGCATTTGTCCAATCATCCTATCGTCCTTTTTACATCCCAGTGTACATCCTAACATACATCCTGTGCAGTCGAGGGTAAGCAAACTGGTTAACAGAAGTGAAAACATACGGCTTATGACTTTTCGTGAAAACAGCCCTCAACATTGCAGGAAGTTATTTGCCCTTGGGTAAGTGAGGCTTACAGGTTAGAGGTATTTTGTCTTAAAGATCTCTTAAGTGCAGTAATTTAAACTTAAAATACAACTTAGGATGTCTAATGGCTCAGAGTCTCCTGAGGGAGGAAGATTGTATGAGCTGAGCTGGGGCTTTTTAATGTCATGATTAAGGGACCTCCTTTCACAGACCTGCCATTTCTGACTGCAACTTAATCTAGGACTTAGCTATCCCACAGTACCTGGTGGTATGCATGCTTTCAATCTTAGCACCCAGGAGACTAAGGCAGGAAGATGGTTTAGTGCCCTATGTAGCTGTTCCTTCAATCAAATGTCATGTTTAACCCTTAAGTATGAGCTCTCCCACTCTTTCCTCTCATGCCTCATGTGGTAATGTGGCATTATTTTTAGCCTGAGAGCTAAGTGTGTGACTTCTCTATATTCTGCCCACTGCTTTACATATTTCTAATGACATTCTTCAAATTGCCCAATTTGAGATGTCATCTGTTTTCTAATGTGCCCCTTTATATGAAATGACTCATAGAGAGGTTAGGTAATTATCTCAATATCACAGTTACCAATAGCAGGGCTAGCACTGAAAAACTAGGCAATCTTTCTGGGCATACCAGGTTCCTAATCACCAAGTTGTACTCCCCTGAAATGCTTTACTAGTTACTGTGAATCACACAAGGTTTTGACCAGGATCTTTGCTTTCTTGACATCACTGCACAGTTGTAGTACACTATTTAAAACAAGCTTACTCTTTAAAGGATT
The DNA here is from genome assembly GCF_978045245.1 of Mus caroli. NCBI lineage: Eukaryota > Metazoa > Chordata > Mammalia > Rodentia > Muridae > Mus > Mus caroli. The sequence goes on along the minus strand of NW_028227259.1, from coordinate 88,693,141 downwards.
AATTATCACTTCCTCCTTTTCCTCCTCCTCCCCACCTCCTCCTCCTCCTTTTTCTCTTAGAAGTCTACTTCTAGAGGGTATGTTTTTGTCTGGGAAAATTAAATTGTAGCATCGTATGCTCCAATGCTATGGGAATCATCTCGTTCCTTTCAGATTACAATTGCATTCCATAACATAGTAGTATTCCACAGTTACAAGAAATAGAAGCTATCACTTTGCATTAAGCAGGTTATAGCGGGAAGGTATCTAAGATTTCTACTTCTGAAGTAATTCTTTATTATCTAGGCCAGGAAGAAATAACAAAAAGTTAAAAACATGAGCAAAAACCCTCTGAGTTGTCCAGGGACTTGATAGGCCCCTCAGATTTACATGTGTGAATACTTTCATTTGGGGATGATAGGAAAAGGGGATAATGAGTTATATGCCAAGGGCCTACTGAAAGGCTGAACTAGGTGGCAACTGATCTACTTACGATTGTGCTTTTTTTGTCAGTGTAAAAAAACAGTGTGGTCCCTCTCAGCTCTGTCCAATAGTGTTTGTACTCCTGGGGAAAAGAAAGAAACACCAGTTCACAAAGGCATAGTCAACGTTTTATGCTTTCTGTTTTATCTTTTGCGATTGTATGATAAAAATTTATTCTTTATCTTTCACATTTTGCCTAAACATTATCTTTTATTTGTATATGTGTGTGCTCCTGTGTAACCAGGGAGGCCAGAAGAGTTGAATCACTGGGAACTGGAATTACAAGAGGTTGTGAGTTGCCTGATGTGGGTGCTGGAAAGTGCTCTTAATCACTGAGCCATTTACACACACACACACACACACACACACACACACACACACACACCTCTTTTCTTCCTCCCTCCCCCTCCCTCCCTCCCTCCCTCCCTCCCTCCCTCCCTTCCTTCCTTCCTTCCTTCCTTCCTTCCTTCCTTCCTTCCTTCCTTCCTTCCTTCCTTCCTTCATCTCTTTCTTTCTTTTCTTGTTCTTTTTTAAATTTTGGAGACAATATCTTAATAAATAGCCCTGGTTGCCCTGAAAATGGCTGTGTAGATCATATTGGTCTTGAACTCACAGAGATCTTCCTGCCTCTGCTCCCCAAGTGCTGGGATTAATGGTGCATTCCAGTGCATCTTGTTATTCATTGAATTTTCCCATAGTTTTTTAAATTGCCATACATGTAATCATTATATGACATTCTTAAATGACGTTCACCCATGTTTTAATGGCTTTACTTTGCAGTTAATTAGAAAAATTGATAAATTTATTTTATATGTATGAGTATTTTTCCTGCATGCATTTTATCAGCAACACACGTGTGTTTGTTTTCCCTGGAAATCGGAAGAGGTCATTGAATCCCCTAGAGCTGGCACTAAAGACAGTTGTAAGATACTTTAGAGGTGCTGAGAACTGAACCAGGGCCTCTGGCAAAGCAACCCAGGCTCTTAACCACTGAGCCATTTTTTTAGCCCTGCAGTCAATTCTTAGGTAAATCCTTCTCAAACTTATCTTAGTTTGATGTTTGACTTGCTCTTAACTAGGTCATTTCTGGAACTCTTCCTGTTAATTTTAAACTATTTATTCAACGTTAGTGGAAGCTTGCACGAGTGACAGGGCCATATCAGAGGTCGTATATATCTGCTCTCTATGGGAGATGAAAGGACTGAGCAAATATGTAAAGTTAACATACTTAGCAGAGGACATCTTGCTTAGATTGTGTTCCTTAAATAGTATTTATTACTAACTTAGACTAAGGGGATAAATAAATTGATGATAAAAATAATTTAATAGTTGAAGTTTAAAGAACATATTTCATTCATTAAGTAAATGTTTAATTATTAATAGGATCACATTTCCATGAGTTCTTTACAAATAATGTTCTAAATTTAAACATTTTAAAAATAACCTAGTTAGACAGACTCCCATTTCACTTGACTCAAGCTTCATTTATTATTATTATTATTATTATTATCATTATTATTATTATAAGACAGGGTCTCACTAGGTAGCTCTGGCTCTTCTAGAACTCACTATATAAACCAGGCTTCCGTGTGTCCTGTCCTGTCTGCTGGGAATAAAAGTGTGTATCTTTACATCCTGCCCAGGCTTCATTCACACGCTTTATGAACATCAACAGAAATGGACTGGGAGATGTACAGTAATTATGAATGCTTATTGACTGGGTGGTGGTGACAGCCAAGGTGGTGGAGCACGCCTTTAATCCCAGTGCTCAGGAGGCAGGCGGATGTCTGAGTTCAAGGCCAGTTTGCTCTTCAGAGCAAGTTCCAGGACAGCCAGGGCTACATAAAGAAACCTTGCCTTGAAAATAAAAATCAACAACAACAGCAATCAAAAGCAAAAGGAAGGAAGGAAGGAAGGAAGGAAGGAAGGAAGGAAGGAAGGAAGGAAGGAAGGAAAGACAGAAGGGTGTAAGGAAGGATGCAAACAAGAAACAAGCCAGCTTACTGTTCTTCCAGAAGTCATGATCCAGTTCCCAACATCCATAATGGACATACCTCCCCAACCACCCCCCCACAAATATACATAATTAAAAGTAAATCTCAAAAACAAGACACTTAAACATTTTCTAAAAGAGAGTGAAGCCCAATGTGTAAGCATGCTTGTGTCATTTTTAGTGTGTATGTTTGTGTGTGTGTGCGCGCACACACGCGTGCACACGTGCCTAATGAGTTTATATTCACTATGTGTGTGCAGGAGCCCACAGTGGCAAGAAGTGGGTCTGATCCCCTGGATCGGGAGTTAAAGGTGGTTGTGAGCAACCATGTAGGTGTTGATGCTAGGAACTGATCCCAGGTCTTCTGTGAGAGCAGTAAATGCTCCTAACCACTGAACCATCTCTCCATCCTTAGTAAGCATATTATTAATATAAATTTCTGCTTGTGCCATATTTACCTAAGCATGTTACCTAGTCAAAATTAAAAAGAGATGTAAAAGAGCTGGAGAGATGGTTCAGCTGGTAAGATCACTGACTAATCTACCGAAGGTCCTGAGTTCAAATCCCAGCAACCACATGGTGGTTCACAACCATCTGTAATGAGATCTGACGCCCTCTTCTGGTGTGTCTGAAGTCAGATACAGTGTACTTATGTATAATAATAAATAAATCTTTAAAAAAAGCATGTAAAATAGATTCACCTTATGGTGAAAAAAATAGAAGTTATACTTCAGTGGTATGTGCATATGGTCAAGTTTAAATCAAATGTTAATATTACTGAAGTTATCTACCCCAAGTACAGAGTTGGGACTTGGGAAGAGGTATCCTTGCCCATGGTAGGTGGTCTTTCCACTTGTCAACTCATTACTGAGAGCTGACTGTGACATGTGATAGGCCTATAGGGGCAATTGTAGGCTCCCACTCCAAGTCAATGCGTAGCTCAGAGCTGACTACGACTTGTAATAGAGCTGTGAATGCAACTATTGGGTCAGTCAAAAGATCCTTCCTGAAGGACAGTTTACAAAACTGAGCAAAGAGGTTCCTGAAATCTAAAGGCTTCATGAGTACTGGTGACTGACTCTGTCAGAAATATCCTTCCTTCTGTTCATAGAGGACACCAAGTTTCTTTTTAACTATGATAGGCCCCTCCTCCACCCCCTTTTTGACCTTTTTGCCACATTCTTAACACTCTTTCATAAAGCCTTCACTAACTGATATTCCAGAATGGCTGATCTCAGAATCAAGTAGGGCTGTATCAAATAGGTGAGGCTTAGCTCAGCCCTTCCTGTCTTCCCTTAGCCTTGTCAGCTGGGAGAGCTCTATTTCCTGCCAGGTAGCGAAGAGCCTCTAAGAAGCATAGGCTTGGGCCTTTCAAGCAGAGTCGGTGACCAGTAGTAGCTTAGTCTAGGATGAAGCATTAGCAGCTGAGGCCCACTATTAAACTCAAACGCTGATAGACCTTATTAGTTATAGAAATAACGAATGGGTCCGTAATTAGGCAATTCCTGAGACTGTTGGTTTAAAACTTGGGAGAAGGAAAATTACAATGGAAGATTATGATCATTTAGAGCTGGGGGAAGAGAGAGGGACAGCAGCTCGTGGAGCATCTTCATGTAGTGATGACTGGAACTAGCAGATGTAAGGGTCCTGGTCTGTGAGGTGTCAAACAGGAGGGATAAGAACTGGAAAAGACAAGACATGAAGACACAAACAGTAGCTGGGACCAGGGGATCTTGGATAAGTTGAGCACTTTTGCCAAGCAAGTTTATTAAGAAGTACAGCATCATATATACTCTTTACAGGGGAACAACGGCCAGGGTCAGCAGAGAGCTAAGTCAGACAAAGAAAACATGCGATACCTCAGATATACAAGCCTTAGGACTGATAACCAAAACCAAGGGGGAGGAGTCACAGAAGCTGCAACATTGACTCTTCTGAGGCACTGGCTCCAGCCCTAGACTGAACTTGCCACGCCTACTCCTGGAGGAGGACACAGAACCGAAGTTCCCTTTATTCCTTAATCAAGGCCCTGAAGAAAGTCTTGCGTCAGTCTGGCTCCCTCCATAGTGATTGTTGGTTTTGGAAATAGATAGTAGTGATTACTTATTGGTTTTGGGATATTGTTTAAACCACCAAATAACAATTAATGTTGTGCATACTGTGTGACATTTTAGTGGTCGGAGACAGAGAATACAAATAGAGAATCAAGACTTGCTATTGCTTCATAGAGTTGCTGGTGATTCGGTATGATCATGATATAAGAACATAGGAGCTGGAACATAGCATACGTTACATGGTCACCACTTGAACAAGAACAAAAGAGTTTATTGCTTTGATATTCACAGGATTGACAGGTATTTTGCGTTTTTCAGTATCCATACCACAGAGAACAGAAGTAGAGAATCCAGACGATAGCTATTGCTTTCTATAGTTACAGATGGTTATGAGCCACCACGTGGGGGCTGGAGATTGACCCTGGATCCTTTGGAAGCACAGCCAGTGCCATCTCCCCATCCCCTGGAATGCATTTTTTTTTTTAAAAAAAAAGATTTATTTATTTATTATATGCAAGTACACTGTAGCTGTCTTCAGACACAACAGAAGAGGGCGTCAGATCTCATTTCGGGTGGTTGTGAGCCACCATGTGGTTGCTGGGATTTGAACTCTGGACCTTTGGAAGAGCAGTTGGGTGCTCTTACCCACTGAGCCATCTCACCAGCCCCCCCCCCTTTTTTTTAAATGAAGTGATTTATATTCTCATCTGAGTGAGATGGCAAAGATGAAGTCCTGTTCTGCTTGCTGCCCTCACATCCCTCTTAATCTAAGAATTATATGAAAACTCTAAGGGGGCTTTGAGGCTCTTGCTGGCAGTATTTTTGGCACTCAGAATAATAATGATTGATCTCTCTCAGGCATTGCTGCTGGAGCAGATTATGATTCTATCACCGTTCTAGAGAAGAACTTAGAGATGTAGGTTATCAGCAGGGACCACCACCCTTAGAAAACATTTGGAAAAATAAAATTGTTAGTGAAGCTAGGTTGAGATTTTTTTACTACTGGCTCTGATGTAAAAAAGAAAAAATGTCTTAGAAAACAACTTGAAGTTCAGAAACTCTCTCTCTCTCTCTCTCTCTCTCTCTCTCTCTCTCTCTCTCTCTCTCTCTCTCTCTCCCCTCTCTCTCAATTCAATAAAGTTTTATTTTCCCAAATGCACAGCTGACTTAACTGTCCATGCATCTTCACCAGCAGCTGGGGCATCTCCACCCTTTGTGTTTCTGGCGTAAATGACTTGGGCTCTGTGCTTTGAAACCAGCTTGATAAATCCTTCACTAAGTAGCTCCTGAAGGGCTGCCCTGGCCAAGGAACTGCGAATCTTCAGTCTCTCAGAGACCATGGCTAGATTAATAAGCTTATAGCTGGGAGCTTCCTGACAGAGTTTGTTGTGTGTAGCTTTGTCAAACTGGACGAGATTGTTCAACTTGTCCCGAACTTTGCCTTGGGACCACTTCTTTTTGGCCTTGTCACCAGATTTGTTTACTGGGTCTTTGTCTTTTTTTGACTGACTTCCCGGCATCTTTCTTCTTAAAAAAGCACACTTTTATAGTTAAGCTAGGGACCTTTTGTGATCAGGGAACAAGAACAATGGCAGCACTGGATGAGGGGACTCTCACTGATGATCAATTTCTTATACTCATTTTTTCCTTCAGCTTCCTGATATGATTTATTAAGAATTGCTGGTGACAAGATATGCGTTCTGAGAATTTAAGGGAGATATGACTGATTTTTTATATAAAAGTTCAGACTTGTGATTCTTCTAAGATTCTTGCAGGTTACTTTTAAAGACAAATAAGAAAACAATTACTCCTTTCTTTGTAACAGCAAATTGCGCCCTTCAAGGAAGAGAAACTGGCTGAGAAAACAACCTTGCTTATTTACACTTTGTTAATCTATACAAGTTTCTTAGCTATGAATGTACGTGGGTTTTAGGGGAATAATTCTTTTCTTTACCTGTTATTTCTTGGAAAGGTATTGGAGAACACGTTGGGTTTTTTTTTTCATAATTATTCATTAGAAAAAATTCAAAATGTAATCACATTGTAATTTTGTACTGTTTGAAAGATTTTTGCTGGGATATATAAACTGTAGAAGAAAAAATAAGGTGTGGGGGCTGGGCCATTGTTCCTTCCATCCATCAACTATGCATATTTATGTGTATGTGTAAGATTTGTGTGAATGGGGGCTGGAACATTGTTCCTTCCACACATCAACTATGTGTATGTATGTATATATGTAAAGCTTGTCTGGGTATGTGTATTGGAGCTTGCTCCATCCACCAATTGGGTGTATATATGTACGCATGTCTATGTGTGAAATGATTGGAGCCCACTTGCCTGAGGTTTGCTCTGACCATTCTATGTGTGAATGTGTATATATCTGTCTATAGGCCTGTGTGTATATCTGCATGTATGTATATATTTGTGTGAATAAAGTTATTGGACTCTGCCTTTTGCTTCATTCTCTCTCTCTCTCTCTCTCTCTCTCTCTCTCTCTCTCTCTCTCTCTGAGTGTGTGTGTGTGTGTGTGTGTGTGTGTGTGTGTATTTCCTCTTTTCCTTCTCTTTCTCACTGGCTCCAAGATGTTAAAAAAGATCACAGTTTTTCCTCTTGCCCCAGGGAGTTTCAGCCCCAGGAAATTAAGCTTTATTCCCTCAGAGAAAACTCTGCTGAGTAACTTCTCTAATCACTGCTGCCTTAGGCAGCAGGCCCTGTACATAACTGGATCCACCCCCCACCCCCGTAAGCAGCAATAAGCACTGACTATGACTACCAATGGCTGCCTGCCTCAGTTTACCCACCATATGGATGCCAAAGCTGATCATTGGCATTCTGACTCTAAAAGATGCATATATTCAATAAATTACATAGAATATTAGTACAGAGGTGCATATGTTCACATTCTCACCATAGAGAGCTATGTTCAAAATGTTTTCCTGGAAGAGATATGCTATTTTAAAATGTGCAGTTTGTGTTTCAGGAAATGCAAGGGGACACAAAAGTCTTCGTAAGTGTGAGGACAGAGAAGTGATACTTTGTTACATTATGGTGATCACAAAGGCAAAGAGGACATATTACACTTTTTAACAGTGTAACAGTGTAAGCCATGCACATCACAGACGGAAAGAACAAGGCGCTATTGCCCAAACCTTCTTGTATTTAAAGTTTCAGGAAAGTTTGCCTTTTTTTAACCCCAATTTATAAAATGTATGTATTTTGTATTTGATTGTGTTTAAATTATTGAATACATCTTCTTGGTGAACCTAAATTCCTAATGCTGCAGTTCAAATGAAACTTCCCAAATCTTTCCCTTCAAAGATACTTTTCATAGATTATTGGCCCGAAATTCAGAGTCCTTCTAGAAGTGCATTAAAATCATCATATATTGTGTATTTCCCTGGCAGTGGAGCATTGTAACTTCTTTTTAAATGATCTGGAAAGGGCTGCAGAGATGGCTCAGTGGTGCTCTTCCAGAGGTCCTGAGTTCAATTGGTGACTCACAACCATCTGTAATGGAATCTGATGCCTTCTTCTGTTGTGTGTGAAGACAGCTGCAGTGTACTCATATACATAAGATAAATAAATAAATCTTTAAGAACAATGATCTGGAAAAGCAAACAAGCAAACAAACAAACAATCCCCAAACAAAAAGCCTTGTAACAAGAGCCTCTCGACCTGTAATCTCTGAGCATGTTGTCCTTGAACCACATTTTCTCCAGCTCAGTCTTCTGAATTCTTTTCAGCGGGAGCTCAGCATCCTGCCTAGCGTCCTATCGTCCTTTATCCCATCGCACAACAGATCCTTGGTGATAGCTCTCCCAGCTCACCTTGCTCTAAATGCACCCTGGAATTGGCTGCCAATTGTACAGAAACCCCACTTATTTCCTTTACCGTTTTTCTCATTGCTTCTATATTTAAACCTTTGAGCCCTGTGGTGTTCCTTTGAGCAATTTTACTTGTAGACCTCAACCTGACTTTAGGACATTAGCAAACATCTATGTAAACCAGAAGAAAATGACTCTGAAGTGTGAATGAAGCCTGTAGTTATGGTTTTCATCTTTCCAGCCACCCTTTACATTGTCATTGTCACCCTCTGGTTCCTCTTTGATTGACACATGAGAGAAAGAAACTTGGTAATAAATTCAAATGGAAAAACAAACTGGTTTTCTCATATACACGAGTTTCACAATTATTTACATTACCTTGCTATATATCCCTAATTCTCATAATTCATCCTATTTTAAAACACGCTTTCTAAGCAAAACCAGAAGAGGAGTTAGATAAAAAGAAAACAGTCATGACTCCCACCGAGCTAAGCCTCTTTTAACGTTTGTTGAATGCAACGTGTAAAATCAATGTTGCTTGAAACACAACTTGATTCAGCACTGCATCTACTTATCCCAGACATAATGAAGAGTACAAAATAAATAATAACATATTACATCACAGCAAGTAGTATCCTTTGGCTACTTTTTTTTTAACAGTTGAATAAACTGAGTTCAGGGGATGGAGGAATTTTCCTAAGGTCACCCTAAGAGGGTGACAATTGACAGTTGTATGTAGAAGAAATATCAAGTGAAGACATGGTTTACTGGTATTCTAAAATTGTGGATTTTTTTCTTTAAACAATTGAAGGATCTTGGTAATAGACCCAGTTACTATAAACACTTTGGGAAGAGAATCAGAGAAAGACCAAATTTAAATTACCACCTAGAAATTTACTTCTAGGTGTTGCACACTTCTGGTGAAGTAAAACCTTGTAGACCTGTGAAGAATCAATAACAGCAACAACAACAATAATATTTGAATATAGTTTGCCAATTTACTGTTTTAAATTTGCAAATTTAACAGCCACGGCAAGAGTCACAACCTGACTTTCAAATGGCAAATGACCTTACAAGTAGAGTATTTTCATATTTAGAACTTTTCCATGACTGTTATTGACTCCTCTGAACCTTGCCTTATCATTTTCATTGAACACCCACTGCTACTTCTGAAAACATTTAGAACCTGGCTAACTTCAGTCAATATGAAAATGCCATACCTACACCAGTGGCTTCTTTACTTCTTTAGTAACATAATTTCATGTTTACTTCCTTAATCAATTTTATGTTGTCCACAATTACAACTTTAAAGGCAAATACATTTTTATAACTGTAGTTTAAGATTTTACATAAAAAGTATGTGAAATACTTTGTGAGTTTTCTTAGAGCAAATGTACTTTTGAAAAAAAAACCTTAATGTGTTCACTAGTTACAATAACACCTTAAATATTCTTTTAAAATAAGCATTGTGAACAGTATTTTCAGAATGTGTAATGAAACAATATTAAGTCAATATCAAATTTTCACAATCTTATGGAAGTTTAGCATTTCTTACAACGTGGTCATTATAAGCCCCATTGTAACTAGAGTAGTAGTAGGTTGTTATCTATCATTAAATCACCTCAACATCATGCGATTCCTCACCACTGAAGCATAGCAGTAAGCTATGCTTATAAAACATATAAAACACTCATCTTTAAAGCCAAAATCTTCTGGGATGCTTAAAAGACTCTTTTGGAAATTTCACTGAATTTTTAGATTATGGCTAAATATTAGAAACCTTACAATACATGTGTGTGTGTGTGTGTGTGTGTGTGTGTGTGAGTGTGTGTGTGTGTGTGTGTGTGTGTGAGTGTGTGTGTGTGTGTATAAAGCCGTGCATTAATTCAAAGTGAGAATCATTCTTCTAACTCAAGGAAGACAGTATAACCCAAACAGAAACAAGGAGGCTTCATCGCATCGTGTTGCCATGACATAAGTTTTATGATAAGTGCCAATGTTCAGGGTTACAATTATTGTCTACACACTTACCTGGTAATCAGACCGTTTGACCAGTAAAAATCCTTCAAAGTACAGGGGCAGAGCAGTGATCTTCAGTCTTTCCTGGAAGATCCTGCGAGGGGCAGGTTTCGGGGGCTTTTTAGCCATCATACCCTTTGCTTTGGAGTCTGGCTTGCTTTCAGTTCTATCCAGCCTCAAACAAAACGAAATCTCCGTAGTGTTGAGAGGAAAGGCAACTGTTCAAAGAGGAAGTCTCAACTCGCTTTTTAACCACCAACCCTTCCACCAACAGGACACACACGCGCACACACACACACACACACACACACACACACACACACACACACTTTCCCCCCTTCAGTTTTTGTGAAGTAAAAAAGATCAGGCACAGACCAACTTTTAAAAGGCGCCTGCTGTGTAAACTTCATGTGCTTAGGTTTATGGTAACAAAATAAACAGCAGATTACCATCTCCTAATGATGAAAGGAGCAGGTGCAGGCATGGTGAGAGACTTTTGGAGCGACACCAACGACACACTTAGCTTTTCCAGCTTTCATTTTCGTTGATTGCTCTCTGCCTTTATTTCGAAGATATGTGACTTAAATAAACTGTATCCATTAAAAAATTCTTCATTGAATATTTTTGTATTGATCCTATTGGTTATATATCCAATAGTGTTTTTTTTTTAATTAAAAATATGGTCTCATTTTTGTAGCCGTGGCTAGCCTGAAATTCTACTGTGTAGACCAGGCTGGTCTCAGACTCACAGAGGTCTACTTGCTTCTGCCTCCAAAGTGTTGGGCTTAAAGATTTATGTCATCATACCTAGCTGTCGCCAGAGAGCTTTAGAAGAGAAAGATGACTTACAGAAAAATACAGAAAAGAATATTTTTGATGTTTTGACATTTACTTTGTGTGTTTGTGTGTTTGTGTGTGCTAATATGCAGGTAGGGTCAAGTGTGCACATGGTACAGTGCATGTGTGGAGCTTAGAGGACAATTTGTGGCAATTGGTTCTCTTCTAATATGTGGGGGCTCAAGCAATGAGCTTGGTAGTATGTCCCTTAGTGTCCATTTTAAAAGTAAGCAATAAATAAATAAGTAAATGCATAAATTAATTAATTAATTAAATTAAACCCAGTTCATCAAACCATGTAGACTCTCTTGATCTGTTGATTTGTAAATAACATTAATCCTCAATGTACCAAGAATCAAATATTTCTTCTTCAGTCATCTCCCCAAACCTTATAAATTTCAAAATTTCATTCTTGGTTGGTCTGATCGATCCTCACAGATTCTGAGGGTCTTCCTTTCACTTTTTATTGAACACTATTTATTGCACTGGCAAGAAACCAAGCCCCTTCCCCAGCAAGTACCTTCTGCTCCAGTCCTTACACTTGCTCCTCGACGTCTCAAAGCCCTTGGCCCTCCTTCTGACAGCTCCTCCTGTGTGCTCTCACACCCTTCTTTTCGTTATCTACTTGGTGAATTCTTACTTATCCTTCAAGAGCCTGGTGAAATCTGTTATTGGGAAGAATTACTTTATTAACGTATTATACTGATTAAGCCAGAAAGTATGGATAGAAATGTCCTCATCCGGTACTTCCAAATTTGTGGCCCTTACTACTTACTGATTTATCATCACATGCATCACAGTGTTTCAATATATTTAAAAGAAAATTGAGTTGAATATAATCGTGTTGCCAGGCATGGTGATACTTGCCTTTAGTCTCAGCACTTGGGATGCAGAGGCAGGTAAATTTCTCAGTTCAGACCAGTCTGGCCTAGAAATGTATTCCTGGACAGCCAGAGATTTTGTCTTGAAAAACATATAAATAAATAAATAAATAAATAAATAAATAACATGTATAAATATAGAAAACAATATATAATATATAAATGTTTCACATATAAAATATATTGCATATAAATATGAAACATAAAAATAAATATATATGTGCATGTGTGTGTGGTGTGTATGCATGCGTATGTGTTTACAACACATAACTGGGAAAAAAACAGCTTTAATTTTATCCACAAGTTGGAATACTTGAATGAATTGCAAGTCACACAGTCTCAGTTCCAGTCTTATTGACTCTGGTAGGATAAAAGTATTTTCAGTAGAGAAAATGAAAATTGTTGTAATAGGATCCCAGGGATTCCTAGGTACTCATTGTCGGGTTTCTTCCCTTGCCCTTTACCCTATAATTATTGACACAGTGAGCCTTTTTTTTAAAAAATCAAAACATGCTTTCCTGAAGTATTTGGGTCAGAAAAAAAAGAGGAAGAATCACTGTTTAAGAATTTAATTTGCTAGCCTTAGCGTTTTAAGTATTGAATGAAGAATTACTCTTAGCTGCTGAGAGCTCCTCTTAGTTATATGTTCCTACTATTTTATAATGTATCTTGTTATATATATATATATATATATATATATATATATATATATATATATATGGGAGGTTATGGATTTCCCTTTCCCCCTTTTTAAGACAGGGTCTCATTATGCAACTTGATTGACTTGGAACGTACTTTGTAAGCCAGGGGGTGGCCTTGAACTCTCTCTTGTGTTGAGATCAAAGATGTCCACCACCACACCCAGCTGAGGTGGTGATTCTTGATTGACAGCGGGTTGCGGAGCACCTAGATTAGTAAAGAACACTACCGGATATGTCTATGAGGACAACCAAAGGGAAGCTTAACCAAGAGGGGACGACTCCCTCACACATACCAAGGACCCAGGATGGAATAAAAGGGGGTGTGGCTGCTCCCTGGCTTCTGTGGTATGTGTGTCTGCTGCCATTTCCCCTCTGTTATCATGAGCTGACACTTCTGAAACGGTGAGCAAAATAAAACCCTTCCCCGTTACGTTGTTTCCTCAGGTGTTGAAAAGTCTAACCCAGAGGGCAAATAGATCCAGAACCCCAGTTCCCAAATCGGGTCAATCACAAGCTAAAGTTAGCTTTAACAGAAACTAAGAATTCAGAATAATAGATACTTTGGGACTAGAATAATAGTTATATTATTGTATGAGTCAAATTTTTAGAAAATAAATTTTTACCACTACAAACTCAACATATACAAGATTCAAGTCTTTATGTTTCCTTTGAGATCATTTAGTTGGTCCTGCTGGAGGAAACTGTTGATTGATGCTTCACTGTTTCACAGCCATCTCCCCTGTTCCCAGTGTGAGGCTCTTTACTGTAGAAGCTGAAATGAGAAAAACAAAACAAAACAAAAACCAGAAAAAAAAAACCCTAAAAATCCAAAACCCCAAACACAACACAACAAAACAAAACAAAAAAACCCTTCTGCATTTCTCTAATATCTTTCCAAATATGATTGGCAAGAATCAATATGGTTGGCAAGAATCAATATGATTGGTAAGGCAGAAGAGAAGCAGAAACATTTCTTACTGCTGCCTTTGGTTTTTTTTTCCTCCCAAATAAAGGGCAGGGATGAGTCATGCGTGTCTGACTTTTCCATGGTAACAGAGTGGGAGGGTACAGTGTCTGGTCACTAGCTTCATGGATGCTGACAACTTAGCCAGGGGACATCAGTTGCACTGGTGTGCATCGTGTTAGGTATGAGGTGGTCAGCCTTGGTGTGGCCTAGTATTCACGGAGCCTTCCGTGAGGTGGCAGTTTTGTAACTCTGGTGACTTCCTGATTGCATTTCCTTTATGTTTTTAGAGGCCAACATTATTATCAGGTTCCTAATTTTTCGATTTGCCTCATAACTGCTTTAGTGTGGCTTTAATTGCACTGTTTTTTTGTTTTTTTTTTTTTTTTTGTTTTGTTTTGACCCTGGTCCCCTAAACCTGCCCCAGAGCCACTGTTTTACCATTCCTTCCAAGATTGTCTAAGTTGTTAAATGCTGGATGGCGCATGGGCTTTAATGGGAATGACTGATTACATTCTTTTTAATTGATCATTTCATTGATAATACATTCCTTCATTGGCTATAGAATTATTGAAATTTTATTGTAATACCAGAAGTGTCCCATAATGAGATTACATTTGCTCTTCTCGATGTATTTTTCAATATAATAAAATCTCCCCTAATCCAGCTACAATTTCTGCCCCATAAGGTTGCTGGCAGTTTTTCTTTGTGTTTTCTCTCTTTAACACACTTTTATTTTTATGTACTACCTATGAGATGAAGTTTGGCATTTTATCATTTACGGTTTTCTAGGGTCATTTTTTTTAAAAAAATATTTTTATTGGATATTTTCTTTATTTACATTTCAAATGTTATAACCCCTTTCCTTGTTTCCCCTCCGAAAACCCTCTAGGGTCATTTTGAATGAACAAGTGCAGATGATCCAAATTTAGGACATAGTGTGCCATTTCGCCTGTAACACTATCAGGGAAATCTGGAAGTCTTTTATGCGCAAGGCAAGGGTAACCACACACGCAGTGATTGTTGCCTTCACAGAATCGGATATTATGCTCTGTGAGTGGTCGTTGCTATAAGCTAGGCAGGTAAAGTGCTCCAGCAGGTTGGTTTTCATGATGTGCAGGGGTGGGGTTGGGGGGTGGAGTGGGAGTTTCAGGTCCCAGCACACTTTCCCCTTTATGCCCTGGGCTGTGAACTTGATGAGGGTTTTAGAAATCAGATGTGTTCGGCCTGGTGGGCTCTGCTCTCCTCTCCTCATTCCCTGTGGGATGTTAGCATTTTGACGACAAAAGGCCCCACTGGCTGTCCTGTTCGATCATCCTCAGTATTTCTTCTGATGATACCTTTCTGGAATTTCCACTTGGACTTTCTAGAGCTTCATCCTCTGTGGGGAGCGGGGCAGAATATTTTCAACTATTCCAGGTTGGGCTGCATCAGCACAATTCGGAGGAAGGTGGAAAGGCGTCAACTTGCAAGTCATCCTGGATGCCATCACCTACCTGAGAGTTCACACCCTCTGTATTAGGACTGGTCTCTCTGTGTCTTGAGCAGCTGAGAGACTCAAACCCTCACTGCCAACTTTGTTTATTCTCCTGGACAGCAACAGCTTGCTGATGCTTGTTGGTTCCAAAGGCATCAAAGCAAAAAAACCATGTTTACTCTGAACGTTTTGATGTGATTCTCTAGAGTCGATTCACTCTCAACTGCTTCTTCAGCAAACAGTGTCTGCATGTTGAGCAACTCAAGCATCTTGCCCTTTCATTTTGGTCACAGGTCTTGTTCAAAATTCCCACAAAGTGCCGTGTTGCAACTGAGGACAACTGTCTCAAAATGATTTTCAACGCAGGAGAAAGCCTCTGTTTCAGCCGCCAGGGTCGCTGGCTCCTCTTTGAGATTTATCGAGTCGTAGCTGTTGTACAGTTTGCCTGGACTCTGTAGCTTCCCATTGGAGACTATGATTAATAAGTAAGTTTGCAGCACCTCTGAGGCCCTCTGGCGGATATGACTGGCGAGTCGGGCAAGCGTCGCGGCAATCATGAGCACATTCAGCTCATATGGAGCCCCATCATTCTAAAATAATCTACACTAAAAAGAGATTTATTCACTTTATAGGTATGATTGTTTTGTCTGCTGGTCTGCGAGGACATCACGTGCGTGCTTATTGCCAGCTGAGGCCGGAATAGGGTGTCAGATCCCCTGGAACTGGAGCTACAAATGGTTGAGTTGCTTTGTGGGTGCTGGGAATAGAACTTTGCTCCTTTAAAAGTGCAGCAAGCACTCTTGACCACTGAGCCATCGCTCCATCGCTGCAGACTCTCTTTTTTTGTATGTATGTATGTATGTATGTATGTATGTATGTATGGCATTCTGTCTCCTAAGGAAATAGAGCAGCTACAGGCTGCGACCTAGAGTCACGTGGACAGGACAAAATACACATCGGTCTATTTTTCTTGTTTTTCAATCGGGGTCATTACCTTAATTTTCGCATAAGACAGAAGCAGTCACTTTCTCTTAAAAAGATGATGTTCCTTCTACTGATATGCATATATAATTTATGCCTTTGCTTCATAAATAATTTTTAAATACTTGAAAAAAGAATATCATTACTATTTTCAGAGATACTGTATAGATGCAGCTGACGAATCTGCGTAGTGTACTCTGCTCAAAACGCCAGCAATTTCTACCTGTAATCCTTTTTTAGTATTACCTATTAATCCGTAATAGAACTGCTGGGATGTATTATACATTTATCTCAAGGAGCACAGGTGGTGCTCAACACCTGCTTTCTAAATACGAGCAGCCATAGACGAAACAAACTGTCTGAAGAAAGTAGGAGAACAGGAGAGTCCACAAAAAAGCAGGGACGAGTCGACCGGCGAGGGGAGTGGCGAAGGGCAAGAGGCGTGGCAACTGGTGAAAGGCGTGGAGACTGGCGAGAGGCGTGGCGACGCGTGAGAGGCGTGGCGAAGGGCGAGAGGCGTGGCGACGGGTGAGAGGCGTGGAGACTGGCGAGAGGCGAGGCGACGCGTGAGAGGCGTGGCGAAGGGCGAGAGGCGTGGCGACGGGTGAGAGGCGAGGCGACGGGTGAGAGGCGGGGCGATGAGTGGGAGGTTGAGACGCGGGCGGAAGGGCAAGGCGCGCTGGGCAGGAGGGCGGGGCGAACTGAGAAAGGCGGGTTGATAGGTGAGTAACAGGCGAATGGGCGGGAACAAGAGCCGGAGTCTTTAAAAAACGCCAATTAACGGCCGGCTAAGCTAGGCTTGTGCGCAGGCGTGGCTCGTTTGACTTTTATTCATTTATTTTTCTTGGTCGCTGTTGTTTATTTACGGCCGAGTGTTAAGTGCGGGTCGCGCAGCTCTGGGGACGCCTCCGTCCGCAATCTTACTCTCCTGGAACCCTGGCCAGCTTGGGTTTCCCTCTCAGGCCTCCGTTTGACCTAGTGGGCCGGAACCATGGCCTCGTTCCATCTGGTAAGTGCGGGTCTGGGTCGGGCCTGCCGCGATGCGTCGCTCGCCCTGTGCTCGACCGGGTGCATCTCCGGCTTGTCGGGGTGGGGTGGGGTGGGGTGAGGCAGGGTCTGCGTGCGGCTTGTGGGGTGCGGAGGGATCGGGTAGCGGGTGCCTAGTCCCGCCTGTCTGGGTGGGGTGGGGCTTGTCTGGGGTGGCTTAAAAGCTGCACAGGTAACAAATCAGGTGTGCTGGTGTACCGGTAGCGGAAGTAACTGGACTGTTACTGGTTCACGGCATAAGCTCATCCATCCGTGCCTGCTTTTTTTTTTTTTTTCTCCCCTCTGAAGAGATTTCTTCATTTCTACATTTCAGCCTTTTCCCGTTTTTCCGTCTTTCAAATACACATGACTATTGTGTCTTGATGGTCTGGAAAACCTCGAGTATTAATTTCGAAATACTATTTTATGTGAAGAGTCTAATATTTATGGGACACCCGTTAATGATAAAGCTTTATACAAGGCAACCATATTTTAAAAGGTGCCAGCTTTGAATGTTTGATGTGGGCCACGACTTGCCACTTTATGTCACTTGACACACTTGATATTCATTCCAAGTTTTGTATGATTACTATGCCCTATTTCCTCTCTAACCCAGCAAGCAGTTCAATTTATCTTTGAAAGAAAACCTTCGTTGATGGTTTCTATCATGTAGTTGTGTGTGTGTTTATGCGTGCTTAACGTGTATGAAAAGACAGTTTAGTCAAGCATCGAACTTTTTATACAGAAGAATAACAAGAAACCAGGCGAGACACATCTGTCAAAACATAAGGAATATATACATCAAAAGAAGGCAGGGACCAGACTGCTGCCACTAAGAAGGGAGACCGGTGTGTTCTTAGTAAATGCCCGATTATGTTGTTTCTTTGGGGCCTAGTGGAAGAAACCTGTCTCAGGGGATTCCCTAACTCTTTCATGGTAAACCCACCTATTCGCTAGGCTATTGTGAATTAGAAGTAAATTTGAATGTTACTGAATAGATAACCTTCTTACTGAATTCCTACTGAATTCTAAGTTTGTCGGCTTCAAGGATTTTCTGGGATGTCAGAACACTGGCGAAGGCTTAGCTATGTCAGAACTCATAATCTTTAAAGGCACTTATAATAAAATAATACTAAAAGAGAACACGTGGATCCATACACCAGACTAATGTGGGGATAGGGTATGAGTATACGGGTTATGAGAATACCAAGGTACCAGGAGGTTGGATTTCCTTGAAACTCTTTGCCTTGTGAGTGTTTCCAGGCCTCTCGGCTTGCCAAGCAGACTTTCACTGGAGTGTGTGTAGCACCTCCTGGTTCATTCTATCCTTTACTCTTAGACAAGAGTCCCTGAGCTCTGTCTGATATTTGACTGAGATCTCTGAGTCTGTTTCCCTCTGTTGCTGGATGAAGCCTCTCAGGAGACAGTTATGGTAGGCTCTGTTGGCAAGCATAGCAGAGTACTAATAATAGTGTCAGAGATTGGCTCTCTTGAATGTGGTGGATCTCAAGTTGGGCCAGTCATTGGTAAGCTGTTTCCTCAATTTCTGCTCCATCACTCTATCTTTATCTCTGTACATCTTGTGTAGGCAGGGCTAATTTCAGGTTTTGTGAATGGGTTGGTATCCTTATCATTCCACTAGGGGTCCTGTCTGGCTATAGGATGTGGCCACTTCAGTTTCCATATACCCCACTACTAGGAGTTTCAGCTAGGGTCACCCCCATAGACTCCAGGGAGTGTTGTGTGCCCCCCTCCCCAGTTCTCTAGCTAGCCCCAGAGATGCCCCCCACCAATTTCTGTTCTCTTTTCCAGCCAACCCTCTGCAACCTCCCCTCTCCCCATACCCAATCCCCATTCCTGTTCTCCTCATCCCCTCTCCCACCCAATTCCCTGCCTCCATCCACCTCTATATTATTTTCCCTTTTGAGTGAGTCATGCATCTTCCCTTGGGCGCTCTTTATTACTTAGTTTCTTTGGTCTGTGGATTGTAGCATGTTTGTTTTGTACTTTATGGCTAATATTCATTTATGAGTACATACGATGCTTGTCTTTCTAGGTCAAGGTTACCTCACTTAAGATATTTTCTAGTTCCATCCATTTTCCTGTAAATTTCATTATGTCTTTGTTTTTAGTAGCTGAGTAGTATTCCATTGTGTAGATGTACAGCATTTTCATTATCCATTCTTCAGTTGAGGGACATTGAGGTTGTTGCCAGTTTCTGGCTATTATGAGTAAAGCTGCTATGAACGTAGTTGAGCAAGTGTCCTTGTGGTATGATGGGGGTATCATTTGGTATATGCCCAGGAGTGGCATATATAGCTGGGTCTTGGAGTAGAACTATTCTCAGTTTTCTGGGAAACTAACACATTGATTTCCAGAGTGGTTGCAATGGTTTTGCACGCCCAGCAATGGAGTTCCTCTTTTTCCACTTCCTTGCCAGCATGTGCTATTTCTTTCCTTTTTTCTTTTTCTTTCTTTCTTTTTTTCTTTCTTTCTTTCTTTTTTTTTTTTTTTTTTTTCCGAGACAGGGTTTCTCTGTGTAGCCCTAGCTGTCCTGGAACTCACTTTGTAGACCAGGCTGTCCTCGAACTCAGAAATCCACCTGCCTAATCCACTTGCCTCTGCCTCCTGAGTGCTGGGATTAAAGGCGTGCGCCACCACGCCTGGCTGCATGTGCTATTTCTTGAGTTTTTTATTTTAGTCATCGATGGGTGTAAGATGGAATCTCAGAGTCGTTTTGATTTGCATTTCCATGATGATTAATGACATTGAACATTTCTTTAAGCACTTCTCGGCCATTAAGAGATTGAGAATTCTCTGTTTAGCTCTGTACCTTATTTTTAAATTGGGTGATTTGGTTTGTTGGTGTCTAATTTCTCAAGTTCTTTTTACATTTTGGATATTAGTCCTCTGTCAGCTGTAGTGTAGGTGAAGATCTTTTCCCATTCTGTAGGCTGCCATTTTGTCCTATTGATGGCATCTTTAGCCTTGCCGAAGCTTTTCAGTTTCCAGGGCTTAAAGCTTGGGATATGGGTGGCAAGCTCCTTCTTAGTCATCTTGCCTGCTTCTAGAGTGCTTTATAGTATTATACTGGACAGTTGATAGACACTTGTCAAATGAGTGCATGAAAATATGTTCTCTTATTAATTATGTATTGTACTGGAATTATTTGAAGATGAGTTGTATTTGATTATATTTTAAGAAAATTGATAGTTAACTTTTCTTTCAGGATCATCTAAAGAACTACCACAGAAGATTTTGCCGGCCTTCCAGGTAACATTTTTATACTTGAACTTTTAAGGTGACTTATTTTCATCTTTAGAAAATGGATTGGAAGATAAAAAGGTTGTTACCTTGGACTGATTAGTTTCTATGCCCACTAATTGTTTGGTCTTTTAATTATTTTATATAAGAAAGAAATATTAACACAAGTTGTATAATAACTTAGTAGAAGTAAGAAAAAATACTTACATAGAATCATGAACAAGAAGCATTGAACACTGAATTTTTTTTCCAATTTTTTATTAGGAATTTTCTTCATTTACATTTCAAATGCTATCCCGAAAGTTCCCCATCCCCCCACCCCCCTCTTGGCCCTGGTGTTGCCCTGTACTAGGGCATATAAAGCTTGCAAGACCAAGGGGCCTCTCTTCCCAGTGATGGCCGACTAGGCCATCTTCTGCTACATATGCAGCTAGAGACATGAGCTCTGGGGGTACTGGTTAGTTCATATTGTTGTTCCACCTATAGGGTTGCAGACCCCTTCAGCTCCTTGGGTACTTTCTCTAGCTCCTCCATTGGGGGCCCTGTGTTCCATCCAATAGCTGACTGTGAGCATCCACTTCTGTGTTTGCCAGGCCCTGGCATAGCCTCACGAGAGACAGCTATGTCAGGGTCCTTTCAGCAAAATCTTGCTGGCGTATGCAATGGTGTCTACGTTTGGAGGCTAATTATGGGATGGATCCCTGCATATGGCAATCACTAGATGGTCCATCCTTTTGTCTCAGCTCCAAACTTTGTCTCTGTAACTCCTTCCATGGGTGTTTTGTTCCCAGTTCTAAGAAGGGGCGAAGTGTCCATACTTTGGTCTTCGTTCTTCTTGAGTTTCATGTGTTTTGCAAATTGTATCTTAGGTATTCTAAGTTTCTGGGTTAATATCCACTCATCAGTGAGTACATATCATGTGAGTTCTTTTGTGATTGGGTTTCCTCGCTCAGGATGATATCCTCCAGATCCATCCATTTGCCTAGGAATTTCATAAATTCATTGTTTTTAATAGCTGAGTAGTACTCCATTTTGTAAATGTACCACATTTTCTGTATCCATTCCTCTGTTGAAGGGCATCTGGGTTCTTTCCAGCTTCTGGCTATTATAAATAAGGCTGCTATGAACATAGTGGAGCATGTGTCCTTATTACCAGTTGGAACATCTGGATATATGCCTAGGAGAGGTATTGCGGGATCCTCCAGTAGCACTATGTCCAATTTTCTGAGGAACCACCAGACTGATTTCCAGAGTGGTTGTACAAGCTTGCAATCCCACCAACAATGGAGGAGTGTTCCTCTTTCTTCACATCCTTGCCAGCATCTGCTGTCGCATGAATTTTTGATCTTAGCCATTCTGACTGGTGTGAAGTGGAATCTCAGGGTTGTTTTGATTTGCATATCCCTGATGATTAAGGATGTTGAACATTTTTTCAGGTGCTTCTCAGCCATTTGATATTCCTCAGGTGAGAATTCTTTGTTTAGCTCTGAGCCCCATTTTTTAATGGGGTTATTTGATTTTCTGGAGTCCACCTTCTTGAGTTCTTTATATATATTAGATATTAGTCCCCTATCTGATTTAGGATAGGTAAAGATCCTTTCCCAATCTGTTGGTGGCCTTTTTGTCTTATTGACGGTGTCTTTTGCCTTACTGAAGCTTTGCAATTTTATGAGGTCCCACTTGTCAATTCTTGATCTTACAGCAGAAGCCATTGCTGTTCTGTTTAGGAATTTTTCCCCTGTGCCCATATCTTCGAGACTTTCCCCCACTTTCTCCTCTATTAATTTCAGTGAACACCGAATTATTTATAGCAGTGAATGGTAATATTAACGAAGTTACTTATTTCAATAAGTTTGGACTGTAAAATACTTGCATTCCTATTTGAAAGATTTTTTTTCTATATTACTAGTAAAGTTACTTAATGGGTAAAACTATTTCTTATAATAGGATAATAAAGTGACAGTTTATGTTATAAAAGTTTTATATAATTTAGCTATCCATGAAGTGCAGCTAGCCATGTAAGAAATTATATAAAATTTGTGCTTTTGATAAAGGTTTAGAGTAATTTTAAACAAAAGTTTTCAACCCCTTTCAGAGGTGTGTATCTAAATTATACTGACCGAAGGAAATCTAGATGTCCTCCAGGGAAATGGTTCAACTCTGTGATATATTCGTAGTATAGAATATTATCCAGCAATAATTGCAATGAACAAATTCATTCATGCAATAACATGGATTACTTCCTAGAGAATTACCCTGAGTAAAAAGAGTCAGGGCAAACTAGTTCATACTACACAATTCTATTTCTATGAATGCTTATTTTTTAAATGACAGAAATTTAGAAATGAAAGACATAATTGCTGGACATGGGTTAGGAGCGACAGGATATGATGAGGAATGAAGGCAGTTAGAGAGAAGTAGATGTATTTCTGAATGGTTACCAAACCGTTCAGTATCCTGCCTCTGGTTGTGATATTGAACCTCCAGAGGCAATACATTGGGCAGAATAACACACAAAAGAAACTGAAATGATCCACGGAAGATAGTTACTGACAAGCACACTGATTAAACCAGTTAAAAGTTTTAAGTCTTTTTCATGGCCACACAACAAGTGGACTCTTACCTCTGAAAAGTCTCTTGGTGACCAAGCTTGGGAGTGCAGTGTTTTAAAGACAAAACCACAATTACAGCAGTGCTAGGGGGAAAGGATTTGTGAGGGATTTAGGATGCCTTAGAAGCATGTGATTTTTTTTGCAAAGCTCAGCAGTATTTTCCAGACACTTCATGACAGTTATTTTTGATTTGTATTTCATTATTGTTATTATTTATTTTTCCAGACAGGGCTCTTCTGGGCGGCTCTGGAGCTCACTCTGTAGACCAGGCTGGCTTCTGCCTCCTGAGTGTGGGGATGAAAGGTGTGCGCCACCACTGCCCAGCTTTAGTTTTAGTTTTAAGCTTCCAGAAAAATCAGTTTCTACATTTAATGTGTCTAGACCACAGTCAGGGTCATGGCCAGTCCCAAGAGTGACGCTAACGTGGATGTGGCTATTGGGGATTTGGAAGACTGAGAAGTGTTTAGGCAGACAAACAGGGTTGGAAGAAGGTAGTATCACATAGTCATTTTTAAACATAAACACATGAGTGAGTACATATAGAACCAGGATAACATGAGTAAATATGTAATATGGTAAAATTAAATCAATACAACATTTAATTTAAGCTATTTCTATTCATTCATAAACTGCTGATTAATTAAATTAGTACTATTGAATACAGAGTACACTTGAAAAGTTGCAGAGAAGATATTTTCTTGGAGCTGTTGAGACTGGTGCCTGTAAGGGCTTCATTAAAGAGGCATGCATGCCTGTAACTATAGCTCAGTGGTAGACAAGTTGCCTATGATGCCAGAGTTCCTGGGTTCAGATCCCAAAACAAGAGCAAAACATTCAGAACCAATTTAGTCTCTTTGAAAACAGGAATTGTTATGAAATGTAGCAATTGTCTGAACCAATTTTTGACACAGATATTCAGCTTTGAGTAGATAATTACATGACTTCTCTTAATATTGTATACAGATAGGATGGGTTTGATGGGCTCTTAGACTATCAAGTGTCTTGTGTTCAAATAGTAGAGATATTTCTTCTTATTTAAGGTTAACATTTTCAAGCAAACAATAATATGAATAACAGACATCTTACAGAAATGATATATTTCCTTTTTCTTTTTTTTATTAGAGCAGCCAACATTCATACAAAGGAAGGCCAGAACATGCTGGAAATCTTACAAGATTGTTTTGAAGATCAGAGTAAGGCTTCATTTCTTGATGGTATGTCAGAGATGGTATAGATGAAAACAGAAATTTATCACTAATGTTAAATGTATCAGACATGTGTTAGCATTTATATATATAGAACAACTTCTTTATAACTTTGAGTACACACAAATAGTCCTTTTTGTACTTTTTGGTATATCGAGAAGAATACTGATACAGCCACAGGAATAGGTCATGTGTAATTCACACTAGATTCCTGTAATCTGGGACTCCATAGATCCATACTTTTCACAAAAGAAAATATTTCCCTGATGTGAAAACCCAAAATCAGTTGAGTAGACCTTGGACGCAAACTCCACAGCCAGCTCCACAACACCCAGAGGTAGCTCTACTCCCAGGCGCTCCAAAGTGTCCAGGATCAGAGGATCAGAGGTGAGGAAGACACGACATTTGTCCCCAACACTGGGAGTAATTGAGACCAGCGGGATCCAGGCATGCAGGAACTCCACAAGACCAGTGGCATGGGTTCTTTCCAGTCTGTCTGGGCCAGCACCCTGAGCAGATCTTGGGCGCAAACTCTGCAGCCAGCCCCACAACACCCAGAGGCAGCTCCACTCCCAGACCCTCTAACACAGCCAGGATCTGAGGATCCCAGGATCCCAGAAGCTTGGTCACACCAGGATCTCAAGGTCCCAAAAGGAGCTTGACTCCCAGGAGCTCAGATACACCCAGGATCTCAGGGTCGCAGGATCCCAGAATCACAGGATCATAGAGACAGCTTGACTCAGGAGTTCTGACACAACTAGGATCACAGGAAGGATAGGCTCCAGTCAGACATAGCCAGGGCATGTAGCACTAGAGATAACCAGATGGCAGGAGGCAAACATAAGAACATAAGCAACAGAAACCAAGGCTACTTGGCATCATCAGAACCCAATTCTCCCACCATAGCAAGTCCTGGATACCCCAACACACTGGAAAAGCAAGATTCAGATCTAAAATCACTTCTCATGATGATGATAGAGGACATTAAGAAGGACATAAATAACTCCCTTAAAGAAATACAGGAGAGCACAGATAAACAACTAGAAACCCTTAAAGAGGAAACACAAAAATCCCTTAAAGAGTTACAGGAAAACACAATCAAACAGGCGAAGGAAAGAAACAAAACCATCCAGGATCTAAAAATGGAAGAAGAAACAATAAAGAAATCAAAAAGGAGACAACCCTGAAGTTAGAAAACCTAGGAAAGAGATCAGGAGTCATAGATGCAAGCATCACCAACAGAATACAAGAGATAGAAGAGAGAATCTCAGGTGTAGAAGATACCATTGACAAAACAGTCAAAGAAAACACAAAAAGCAAAAAGCTCCTAACCCAAAATATCCAGGAAATCCAGGACACAATGAGAAGACCAAACCTAAGGATAAATAGGTATAGAAGAGAGTGAAGATTCCCAATTTAAAGGGCCAGTAAATATCTTCAACAAAATTATAGAAGAAAATTCCCTAACCTAAAGAAAGAGATGCCCATGAACATACAAAAGAAGCCTACAGAACTCTAAATAGACTGGACCAGAAAAGAAATTCTTCCCGTCACATAATAATCAAAACACCAAATGCACTAAACAAAGAAAGAATTTTAAAAGCACTAAGGGAAAGAGGTCAAGTAACATATAAAGGCAGACCTATCAGAATTACACCAAATTTCTCACCAGAGACTATGAAAGCCAGAAAATCCTGGGCAGATGTCATACAGACCCTAAGAGAACACAAATGCCAGCCCAGGCTACTATACCCAGCAAAACTCTCAACCACCATAGACGGAGAAAACAAGATATTCTATGACAAAACCAAATTGACACACTATCTTTCCACAGATCCAGCCCTACAAAGGATAATAGATGGAAAACACCAACATGAGGAGTGAAACTACACCCTCATGAGAAGAAGCAAGAAAGTAATCTTTCAGCAAAATCTTGCTGGTGTATGCTATTGTGTCAGCGTTTGGAGGCTGATTATGGGATGGATCCCCGGGTATCCTGAGGAAGGTCCATTCTTTCGTCTCAGCTCCAAACTTTGTCTCTGTAACTCCTTCCATGGGTGTTTTTTTCCCAATTCTAAGAAGGGGGGAAGTGTCCACACTTTGGTCTTCATTCTTCTTGAGTTTCATGTGTTTTGCAAATTGTATCTTGTATATTGGGTATTATAAGTTTCTGGGCTAATATTCACTTATCAGTGAGTACATATCATGTGAGTTCTTTTGTGATTGGGTTACCTCACTAAGGATGATGCCCTCCAGATCTATCCTAGCTGTCTCTTGTGAGGCTGTGCTGGGGTCTGGCAAACACAGAAGTGGGTGCTCACAGTCAGCTATTGGATGGAACACAGGGCCCCCAATGGAGGAGCTAGAGAAAGTATCCAAGGAGCTAAAGGGGTCGGCAATCCTATAGGTGGAACAACAATATCAACTAACTAGTACCCCCAGAGCTCGTGTCTCTAGCTGCATATGTAGCAGAAGATGGCCTAGTCAGCCATCACTGGGAAGAGAGGCCCCTTGGTCTTGCAAACTTTATATGCCTCAGTACGAGGGAACGCCAGGGCCAAGAAGTGGGAGCCTGGGGGTAGGGCCTGGGGGACTTTCGGGATAGCATTTGAAATGTAAATGAAGAAAATACCTAATTAAAAAATAAATTAAAAAAAAACTAAAAAAAATAATCTTTCAACAAATCCACACAAACATAATTCCACCTCTAACAAGAATAGCAGGAAGTAACAATCACTTTTGCTTAATATCTCTCAATATGAGAATTAATATTACCAACATACCCTAATCAATTGAACTTCAAAAATATGAGGAATTAGAAATTTGTCAGCTGTCATCCCGTGGTGTCTAATTTGGTAATGAGAGAAATAGGTCCAATATTGTACAATCCATATATACTTTCTGCTTGTTTGTACATGACAGGGTCTTGCTGTGGGGCACATAATGGTCTTGAAATCATGCTTCTCCTATCTCAGCCACTCTATTAGTAGGATTGTTTAGTTGATGTTTTTACACTATACTATGGTTTTCAGAACAGCTTATATATTTCAAAATTATTTATACAGCCAAAAGAAATGTAGACAATTAGTTTGGGAGGTGGTTTGTAAGAGAACAGCAAAGAGTGAGACTGAAGGCTTTGCTTAATATTTATAATTATTGTATCAATTTTGAAGAAGAGGACTTTATAAGTTACTCTTATTCTTTTCAAAATCATCACAGCCAATGAACCAGAACCTTACCCTCACCTAACATCTGTGCCACCCTCCAAGCAAAACCATTGTTCATTGAAAACAGTTGGTGAATGACTTCATGGATAGACCATCTTAATACACACATCATTTCTTAAATAAATGTAACCTGTTCCCTGCGGGCTGAGAATGACAACAATCACTCAAATCAAATAGCTTTGACTGTAGCAGGTAGCAGGAAATCTGTATCCAAAAATTGTGCCTTCAGTTCATTCCTTGGTGCAGCAGAACTGTCAACTCTTAGCTTATCTACTATGGAGGTAAAACCCTTTGGTGATGTGAGAGACATTCAAGTACAGCCTTATTACAATGAACTCCAATGTTCAAAACCTGTTCTTATTTTGTGTTTGTAGCATAGTAAGAGCCAAGATTTTAAGGTCTACTAAAAACAAACCAAACAAAAAGACTTTATTTATGTTCATTAAAAAAACTAATAGTGGATGTTTTTAGCTCCCTTGTCGAAGATCAAGTGACCATAGGAGTGTGGGTTCATATCTGGGTCTTCAATTCTATTCCATTGGTCTATTTGTCTGTCACTATACCAGTACCACGCCGTTTTTTATCACAATTGCTCTGTAGTAAAGCTTTAGGTCCGGCATGGTGATTCCACCAGAGGTTCTTTTATCCTTGAGAAGAGTTTTTGCTATCCTAGGTTTTTTGTTATTCCAGATGAATTTGCAGATTGCCCTTTCTAATTCGTTGAAGAATTGAGTTGGAATTTTGATGGGGATTGCATTGAATCTGTAGATTGCTTTTGGCAAGATAGCCATTTTTACAATGTTGATCCTGCCAATCCATGAGCATGGGAGATCTTTCCATCTTCTGAGATCTTCTAGAATTTCTTTCTTCAGAGACTTGAAGTTTTTATTATACAGATCTTTCACTTCCTTAGTTAGAGTCACGCCAAGATATTTTATATTATTTGTGACTATTGAGAAGGGTGTTGTTTCCCTAATTTCTTTCTCAGCCTGTTTATTCTTTGTGTACAGAAAGGCCATTGATTTGTTTGAGTTAATTTTATATCCAGCTAGTTCACTGAAGCTGTTTATCAGGTTTAGGAGTTCTCTGGTGGAATTGTTAGGGTCACTTATATATACTATCATATCATCTGCAAAAAGTGATATTTTGACTTCATCTTTTCCAATTTGTATCCCTTTGATCTCCTTTTGTTGTCGAATTGCTCTGGCTAGGACTTCAAGTACAATGTTGAATAGGTATGGAGAAAGCCTTGTCTAGTCCCTGATTTTAGAGGGATTGCTTCAAGCTTCTCACCATTTACTTTGATGTTGGCTACTGGTTTGCTGTAGATTGCTTTTATCATGTTTAGGTATGGGCCTTGAATTCCTGATCTTTCCAAGACTTTTATCATGAATGGGTGTTGGATCTTGTCAAATGCTTTTTCCGCATCTAACGAGATGACCATGTGGTTTTTGTCTTTGAGTTTGTTTATATACTGGATTACGTTGATGGATTTCCGAATATTGAACCATCCCTGCATCCCTGGGATGAAATCTACTTGGTGATGATGGATGATTGTTTTGATGTGTTCTTGGATTCGGTTAGCAAGAACTTTATTGAGGATTTTTGCATCAATATTCATAAGGGATATTGGTCTGAAGTTTTCTATCTTTGTTGGGTCTTTTTGTGGTTTAGGTATCAGAGTAATTGTGGCTTCATAGAATGAGTTGGGTAGAGTACCTTCTGTTTCTATTTTGTGGAATAGTTTGTGAAGAACTGGGATTAGATCTTCTTTGAAGGTCTGATAGAACTCTGCACTAAACCCATCTGGTCCTGGGCTTTTTTTGGTTGGGAGACTATTAATGACTGCTTCTATTTCTTTGGGGGATATAGGGCTGTTTAGATCATTAACCTGATCTTGATTCAACTTTGGTACCTGGTATCTGTCTAGGAACTTCTCCATTTCATCCAGGTTCTCCAGTTTTGTTGAGTATAGCCTTTGGTAGAAGGATCTGATGGAGTTTTGGATGTCTTCAGGATCTGTTGTTATGTCTCCTTTTTCATTTCTGATTTTGTTAATTAGAATGCTTTCCCTATGCCCTCTAGTGAGTCTGGCTAAGGGTTTATCTATCTTGTTGATTTTCTCAAAGAACCAGCTCCTTGATTGGTTGATTCTTTGAATAGTTCTTCTTGTTTCCACTTGATTGATTTAGCCCCTGAGTTCGATTATTTCCTGCCGTCTACTCCTCTTGGGTGAATTTGCTTCCTTTTGTTCTAGTGCTTTTAGGTGTGTTGTCAAGCTGCTAATGTGTGCTCTTTCTAGTTTCTTTTTGGAGGCACTCAGAGCTATGAGTTTTCCTCTTAGAAATGCTTTCATTGCATCCCATAAGTTTGGGTATGTTGTGGCTTCATTTTCATTGAACTCTAAAAAGTCCTTAATTTCTTTCTTTATTCCTTCCTTGACCAAGGTATCTTTGAGAAGAGTGTTGTTCAGTTTCTACGTGAATGTTGGCTTTCTATTATTTATTTTGTTATTGAAGATCAGCCTTAGTCCATGGTGATCTGATAGGATGCATGGGACAATTTCAATATTTTTGTATCTGTTGAGGCCTGTTATGTGGTCAATTTTGGAGAAGGTACCATGAGGTGCTGAGAAGAAGGTATATCCTTTTGTTTTAGGGTAAAATGTTCTGTAGATATCTGCCAGATCCATTTGATTCATAAGTTCCATTAGTTTCACTGTGTCCCTGTTTAGTTTCTGTTTCCATGATCTGTCCATTGGTGAAAGTGGTGTGTTGAAGTCTCCCACTATTATTGTATGAGGTGCAATGTGTGCTTTGAGATTTACTAAAGTTTCTTTAATGAATGAGGCTGCCTTTGTATTTGGAGCATAGATATTCAGGATTGATTGTTCCTCTTGGAGGATTTTACCTTTGATGAGTATGAAGTGCCCCTCCCTGTCTTTTTTGATGAGTTTGGGTTGGAAGTCAATCTTATCAGATATTAGAATGGCTACTCCAGCTTGTTTCTTCCTACCATTTGCTTGGAAAATTGTTTTCCAGCCTTTCATTCTGAGGTAGTGTCTATCTTTTTCTCTGAGATGAGTTTCCTGTAAGCAGCAAAATGTTGGGTCTTGTTTGTGTAGCCAGTTTGTTAGTCTATGTCTTTTTATCGGGGAGTTGAGTCCTTTGATATTAAGAGATATTAAGGAAAAGTAATTGTTGTTTCCTGTTATTTTTGTTGTTAAAGTTGGCATTCTGTTCTTGTGGCTGTCTTCTTTTAGGTTTGTTGAGGGATTACCTTCTTGTTGTTTCTAGGGCGTGGTTCCTGTCCTTGTATTGGTTTTTTCCTGTTATTATCCTTTGAAGGGCTGGATTCGTGGAGAGATAATGTGTGAATTTGGTTTTGTCGTGGAATACTTTGGTTTCTCCATCTATGTTAATTGAGAGTTTGGCTGGGTATAGTAGCCTGGGCTGGAATTTGTGTTCTTTTAGTGTCTGTATAACATCTGTCCAGGATCTTCTGGCTTTCATAGTCTCTGGTGAAAAATCTGGTGCAATTCTGATAGGCTTGCCTTTATATGTTACTTGGGCTTTTTCTCTTACTGCTTTTAGTATTCTATCTTTATTTAGTGCATTTGTTGTTCTGATTATTATGTGTCGGGAGGTATTTCTTTTCTGGTCCAGTCTATTTGGAGTTCTATAGGCTTCTTGTATGTTCATGGGCATCTCTTTCTTTAGGTTTGGGAAGTTTTCTTCTATAATTTTGTTGAAGATGTTTGCTGGTCCTTTGAGTTGAAAATCTTCATTTTCATCCACTCCTATTATCCGTAGGTTTGGTCTTCTCATTGAGTCCTGTATTTCCTGGATGTTTTGAGTTAGGATCTTTTTGCATTTTCCATTTTCCTTGATTGTTGTGCCGATGATCTCTATGGAATCTTCTGCACCTGAGATTCTCTCTTCCACCTCTTGTATTCTGTTGCTGATGCTCGCATCTATGGTTCCAGATTTCTTTCCTAGAGTTTCTATCTCCAGTGTTGTCTCATTTTGGGTTTTCTTTATTGTGTCTACTTCCCTTTTTAGGTCTAGTATGGTTTTGTTCATTTCCATCATCTGATTGGATGTGTTGTCCTGTTTTTCTTTAAGGACTTGTAACTCTTTAGCCATGTTCTCCTGTATTTCTTTAAGTGAGTTATTAAAGTCCTTCTTGATGTCCTCTACCATCATCATGAGATATGCTTTTAAATCCAGGTCTAGCTTTTCAGGTGTGTTGGGGTGCCCTGGACTGGGCGAAGTGGGAGTGCTGGGTTCTGATGATGGTGAGTGGTCTTGGTTTCTGTTAGTAAGATTCTTATGTTTACCTCTTGCCAACTGGTAATCTCTGGAGTTGTTATAGTTGTCTCTGTTCAGAGGTTGTTCTTCTGGTGATTCTGAGTACCGTCTGTCAGCAGACCTGGGAGACAGGCTCTCTCCTCTGAGTTTCAGTGGTTAGAGCACTCTCTGCTGATAATCTTTCCTCTTAAAGGGAAGGTGTACAGATATCTGGTGTTTGGACCTCCTCCTGGCCGAAGAAGAAGCCCGAAAACAGGACCTTTCCCAGATGCTGTGTTGCTTTGGCAGGTCACAGAAGCTGTCAGCTTCTGTGGTGCACACTCTCACCTGTGCAGACTAAGTTCCTAAGTTCGGTGGAGTCCTGGATCCAAGATGTGCTCCCTGCTCCTGAGTCAGAGGGCTCCTGTGCAGGGCAAACCACTGTCTTCCAGCTGGGAGGGTGCTGGATGTCTGTGGCCCCAAAAGGGTGCTGCCTCAGCAGCTCTGTGGCTCCCGCCTGTCCCAGAAGCTGTCAGCCTCTGTGGTCCTCACTCTCACCTGTGCAGACTAAGTTCAGCGGAGTCCCGGAGCCAAGATGGCGCTCCCTGCAGGGCGAACCTCTGTCCTCCGGCTGGGAGGGTGTCAGATGTCTGCGGCCCCAAAAGGGTGCTGCCTCAGAGGCTCTGTGGCTCCCGCCTGTCCCAGAGGCTGTCTGCCTCTGTGGTCCTCACTCTCACCTGTCGATATATTGTTTTAAAATATCATATAGTTAATATATTTGGAGTTACTTAAAATTTATATTGAGAAAAACTTATGTATTTTCAGTATTGCTGTAAACAAACATCTACATAAGACTGTTCAATTGATTGTTGTTTTATATCAAACAACTTATAATACTCATTTTTATTGTTACAATATTTTATAAATCTTAAAGAATATGATAAAAAATGAAAGGTATTACAGATTTTGAAGGGGGTTCTCTTTGGGAGAAGTTGGGGTACAAAAGGAAAAGAAGAATGTGATATAAGTCTATTTACTCAAAATATGTTTTTAAATGTTAACAAATTCGGATAAATTGAAATTATGTATCTTCTCTCATCATAATGCAATAAAACTTAAAGAAAAGAAAGAGAAATACAATTGCAAACTCAAGTTCTAGCATTATTGAAGTAAATGATGGAATGTTTCAATGAAAAAAAATTCCAAATGAACATCATACCACAAATGCAAAATTCTATGAAACTTCATTTTGTGCACAAAATTACCTTCAGGTTTTTGGTGTAAAGTTCATGTGAAATGTACGTAATTTTTGTGTTTAGACCCAAGAAAAGTCTTATGTTACATATGTAAATATTCCAAAATCTGGAAAAAAACCCATAAAATTAGATACTTATAGATCCAAGCATTTCTATAATGGGAAAAGTATAATGGTACTAAGTATAGAATTCTAGGGATCATTTGAACAGAGGTGATTAACATTTGTTTATTATTTGTTATTATAAAGTGGTGATGTATTATTACTTCAAAGTAAAGTAATTTGTTTATTTCTTATGAAATGATAAATCAGCACAAAGAGCTTTGTGAGAGCTGAGCATGATCAGAGAGTGCAGAAATGGCAGCTGCTGTAGTTTCCTATCTTCACCTATAGTCTCAGGCTGGAACTTTGGTTGCCAGTGAAGCACTGCTCAGAGATGAGGCCTCTGAGGAGTGAACTTCCACTCTGTCAGTTCTGTTTCTTGCTTGCCCGGTATAAAATAAAAGACCCTTTTAGGTACAAAACCTTTAACTCTTCCATTGGGGACTCTGCTCAGTCCAATGGTTTTCTGCAAGCATCTGCCTCTGTATTTGTCAGGCTCTGGCAGAACCTCTCAGGAGACTGTCAGATATCAGGCTCCTGTCAGCAAGCACTTATGGTCATCTGCAATACTGTCTAGGTTTGGTGACTGTATATGGGATGGATCCCCAGGTGGGGCAGTTTCTGGATGGCTTTTCCTTCAGTCTCTGTGCTCTACACTTTGTCTCTGTATTTCCTCCTGTGAATATTTAGTTCCCCCTTGTAAGAAGGGCTGAAATATCCACATATTGGTCTTTCTTCTTCTTGAACTTCATGTGATGTCTGAATTTTATCTTGTGTATTCTAAGGTTTTGGGCTAATATCCACTTATCAGTGAGTGCATAGCACATGTGTTATTTTGTGACTGGGTTACCTCACTCAGGATGATATTCTCTAGTTCCATTCATTGGCCTAAGAATTTCATAAATTCATTCTTTTTAATAGCTGAGTAGTACTCCATTGTGTAAATGTACCACATTTTCTGTATCCATTCGTCTGTTGAAGGACATCTGTGTCATTTCCAACTTCTTGTTATTATAAATAAGGGTACTCTAATTCAGTTTCCAATATTTTGTTAACACAAAAAGTAAGACAACAGAATAAACATCTTCATTACAGGTAGAAAAGAACTGAAAAATATTCAGCAATTTGGTTTTCTTTTCTGTTTTTGATGCTTGTAAAGAACTTTTGAATCTTGCATTGATGTCTCTGTTTCTTTGGCTAATTGTTTTGTGAAGAGTCAACTGATAGTTCTTCAACCTTCCTAATGCTGCAACCCTTTAATACAGTTTCTCATGCTTGGTGACCCCCAATTGTAAAATCATTTTATTACTACCTCACAGCTGTAATTTTGCTACTGTTATGAATCTTAATGTAAATATGTAGAATATCATATAGAATGCCTATATGACCCCAGGTTAAGAACTACTGATACAGAGCCACTTCAATTGTTCAGTTAGAATCTTTTTAAGACTCTCAGTATGTAGATCAGGCTAGGCTTGAATTCCCAGAAATCTACCTGGCTCTTCTACCCTAATGCTGAGGGTAGAAATTTTATGAAAGTTGTATTCCAGTTTGCCCTGCTTGTTGGTTTTTTTTTCTTCCCCCTACTCTATACTTTATAAGTCTTGTCTATGATTTTTATTACAGATTTTACAGAGTCATTGACTTCTTCAACACAAAAAAAGAAAGCCAATTATAGTCAATCATCAAGCAAAAAGGTAAGTCAGACAGGATGTAGGTTGGGTGCCTTAATGAGTGGTGTTCTTAGGTACATTTTAGTTGTCTTAAAGAGAATCTTATGCTTCTGTTGAGTTTCTCAAATTTGGAGGTATTATAAAATTTTGGTTTGATATTTCTAGTATTTGAAATTGGGAATTACAATTACAAAATTATAACAATCCTTTTCTTCTAAACTAATTCATAGAGTTTTAGGAAAATGGGCAGCTTTAAAGTTCCTGATCAGAATAACAAGTTTAGTGTTTTCTAAAGACTGATGGGACAGGCTGCTGTCCACAACAACGATTTTTGGTTGATTATGTGCCTTAAAAGGATAGGTTGATTTGTTATCTAGATGTTGTTATCTAGATGTAGTAAATTTTAACTAGAATATTTTTTTCCTAGTACTATGTGTGAACCCAGGGCCTTGCACATGCCAAACAGAGCTGGGGTCACTGAGCCACACTCCTACTTAGAAAGTTTTGGAAGCTAGTATTCCAAAACATACTATTTGGAAACAGTACTAATTAGAAAGATCATATAATTCTAGATGCAGAGTTTATTAACAACTGATAGAGTACAGTGGTGGCTCACGCCTTTAATCCCACTTGGGAGGCAGAGGCAGACGGATTTCTGAGTTCGAGACCAGCCAGGTCTACAGAGTGAGTTCCAGGACAGCCAGGGATACACAGAGAAACCCTGTCTCGAAACAAACAAACAAACAAACAAACAAACAAACAGACAAAGCTGGGCGTGGTGTCACATGCCTTTAATCCCAGCACTCGGGAGGCAGAGGCAGGCGGATTTCTGACTTTGAGGCCAACCTGGTCTACAAAATGAGTTCCAGGACAGCCAGGGCTATACAGAGAAACCCTGTCTCGAAAAAAAAAAAAAAAAAAAAAATAAAAACTGATAAGCGAACAGTGTTCTACTCTAAGGTGACTTAGAATTTAGGTGTACTGCCGGTGCTGACCTTGAGTTCGCCATCCTGCTTGCTGGTCTGTAGTTGTATAGCTAACATTTGCTTTTAATGAATGTAGTCAGTCATATCTTTCAGAATTTGAGAGACCTTTTATAATATGAGAAATTACATTGACCTTTGAAAGTTAAAACCAACTTTAAATTTCCTGGGAACTTGCCTTGTTCACTAAATTCTTAAAAAAAATAAGTTTGTACTATGACAGCTTTATACATGTATATATTGAATTGACTTCTTTGTTCAAATTTACTTTCATATTTCAGATGTTTGCATCTGAACATGTTCACTACTTTTTGAGATTCCTTTTCTAGGTAGAATGAAATATGTTGTAGTAGTCCAGCAACATCCTACTGTGACAGTTATGTTAAACATAATATAAACGAATTCTAGTTTAGAGCTTTGAGGATAAAGAAGACAGGTTTAATGATAGACAGTCTGCAGCTAATTCTCTTCATTCCTTAGGGGTGGGGAAAGTGTTGTACATGCTTCCTGACTTAGGGAGGTTTTCCTCTCTAGCCAGTAGATACGGGCATTAGTCTTCTAGTTAACTGAGAGAAGTGCTTCTCCTCAGGCTTGGAAGGTTCTTTTTCTGGCCGAAGTATGTGTGTGTGTGTGTGTGTGTGTATGAATATGAATGTGTGTGTGCATGTATGTGTGTGTGCATGTATGTGTGTATGTATTTCATTATTAATTAACTTGAGACAATGGCTCTCTTGAGCTTGAACTCATGAGCCTCTTGCCTCAGTCTCCAGAGTGCTGGGATTACAGTATACTATTATGTTTGGCTTAAAAAAGAATTCTGAGACAGGGTCTCATGTAGTTTAGGCTGACTTTGAACTTGCTGTGTAGCCACGGATGATCTTGAACTCCTGATCCTTCTCCCTCGATTTCCTGAGTGTTGTGAGTATAGTTGTACCCTACCATGCCTGACTTAAATGTACATTTTCATGAGTTGTTATAGCGTGATCAAGAAAAGATACAGAATATGAAAGGCTAAGATTTTATGCATAGGTTGTTATGGTGGACATTTGAGGGTTTTGGTCATTTTCAAATTTATTCACAAAAGTTGGTAATATCTCCCTAAAGTGTTTCTAATCCTTTCAGGATCCATAATAGTGTCCTCTTTTCCATTTTTTTTTTTTTTGGATTTTCGAGACAGTGTCTTTCTGTGTAGTCCTGGCTGTCCTGGAACTCACTCTGTAGACCAGGCTAGCTTCAAACTCAGAAATCCGCCTGCCTCTGCCTCCCAAGTGCTGGGATTAAAGGCGTGCGCCACCACAGCCTGGCCTCCTTTTCCATTCTTGACAATGGGTATTTCTGCTTTAGCATCTTCCTTCATCAGTGTGGCAGGACTACCAAGTCTGCTGTGTTTTTATTTTTTTTATTTTTTTTTATTTTTATTACATATTTTCCTCAATTACATTTCCAATGCTATCCCAAAAGTCCCCCATAGCGCCCCCCACTTCCCTACCCACCCATTCCCATTCTTTTGGCCCTGGCATTCCCCTATATTGGGGCATATAAAGTTTGCGAGTCCAATGGGCCTCTCTTTCCATTGATGGCCGACTAGGCCATCTTTCGATACATATGCAGCTAGAGACAAGAGCTCCGGGGTTCTGGTTAGTACATCATGTTGTTCCAACAATAGGGTTGCAGATCCCTTTAGCTCCTTGGGTACTTTCTCTAGCTTCTCCATTGGGAGCCCTGTGATACATCCAATAGCTGACTGTGAACATCCACTCCTGTGTTTGCTAGGCCCCGGCATCGTCTCACAAGAGACAGCTATATTTGGGTCCTTTCAGCAAAATCTTGCTAGTGTATGCAATGGTGTCAGCGTTTAGAAGCTGATTATGGGACGGATCCCTGGATACAGCAGTCTCTAAATGGTCCATCCTTTCATCACAGCTACGAACTTTGTCTCTGTAACTCCTTCCCTGGGTGTTTTGTTCCCAATTCTAAGAAGGTGCACAGTGTCCACACTTTGGTCTTCATTCTTCTTGAGTTTCATGCGTTTATCAAATTGTATCTTATATCTTGGGTATCCTAAGTTTTGGGCTAATATCCACTTATCAATGAATACATATTGTGTGAGTTCTTTTGTGATTGTGTTACTTCACTCAAGATGATGCCCTCCAGGTCCATCCATTTTGCTAGGAATTTCATAAATTCATTCTTTTTAATAGCTGAGTAGTACTCCATTGTGTAAATGTACCATAATTTCTGTATCCATTCCTCTGTTGAGGGACATCTGGGTTCTTTCCAGCTTCTGGCTATTATAAATAGGGCTGCTATGAACATAGTGGAGATGTGTCCTTCTTACCGGTTGGGACATCTTCTGGATATATGCCCAGGAGAGGTATTGCTGGATCCTCCGGTAGTACTATGTCCAATTTTCTGAGGAACCGCCAGACTGATTTCCAGAGTGGTTGTACAAGCTTGCAATCCCACCAACAATGGAGGAGTGTTCCTCTTTCTCCACATCCTCGCCAGCATCTGCTGTCACCTGAATTTTTGATCTTAGCCATTCTGACTGGTGTGAGGTGGAATCTCAGGGTTGTTTTGATTTGCATTTCCCTGATGATTAAGGATGTTGAACATTTTTTCAGGTGTTTCTCTGCCATTCGGTATTCCTCAGGTGAGAATTCTTTGTTCAGTTCTGAGCCCCATTTTTAATGGGGTTATTTGACTTTCTGGAGTCCACCTTCCTGAGTTCTTTATATATATTGGATATTAGTCCCTTATCTGATTTAGGATAGGTGAAGATCCTTTCCCAGTCTGTTGGTGGTTTTTTTGTCTTATTGATGGTGTCTTTAGCCTTGCAGAAGCTTTGTAGTTTCATGAGGTCCCACTTGTCAATTCTCGATCTTACAGCACAAGCCATTACTGTTCTATTCAGGAATTTTTCCCCTGTGCCCATATCTTCAAGGCTTTTCCCCACTTTCTCCTCTATAAGTTTCAGTGTCTCTGGTTTTATGTGAAGTTCCTTGATCCACTTAGACTTGACCTTAGTACAAGGAGATAGGAATGGATCGATTCGCATTCTTCTACATGTTAACAACCAGTTGTGCC
Organism: Mus caroli; assembly: GCF_978045245.1. Classification (NCBI taxonomy): domain Eukaryota; kingdom Metazoa; phylum Chordata; class Mammalia; order Rodentia; family Muridae; genus Mus; species Mus caroli. The sequence goes on along the minus strand of NW_028227259.1, from coordinate 88,654,225 downwards.
AGCACCATTTGTTGAAAATGCTGTCTTTCTTCCACTGGATGTTTTTAGCTCCCTTGTCGAAGATCAAGTGACCATAGGTGTGTGGGTTCATTTCTGGGTCTTCAATTCTATTCCATTGGTCTATTTGTCTGTCACTATACCAGTACCATGCAGTTTTTATCACAATTGCTCTGTAGTAGAGCTTTAGGTCCGGCATGGTGATTCCACCAGAGGTTCTTTTATCCTTGAGAAGAGTTTTTGCTATCCTAGGTTTTTTGTTATTCCAGATGAATTTGCAGATTGCACTTTCTAATTCGTTGAAGAATTGAGTTGGAATTTTGATGGGGATTGCATTGAATCTGTAGATTGCTTTTGGCAAGATAGCCATTTTTACAATGTTGATCCTGCCAATCCATGAGCATGGGAGATCTTTCCATCTTCTGAGATCTTCTAGAATTTCTTTCTTCAGAGACTTGAAGTTTTTATTATACAGATCTTTCACTTCCTTAGTTAGAGACACGCCAAGATATTTTATATTATTTGTGACTATTGAGAAAGGTGTTGTTTCCCTAATTTCTTTCTCAGCCTGTTTATTCTTTGTGTAGAGAAAGGCCATTGATTTGTTTGAGTTAATTTTATATCCAGCTAGTTCACTGAAGCTGTTTATCAGGTTTAGGAGTTCTCTGGTGGAATTGTTAGGGTCACTTATATATACTATCATATCATCTGCAAAAAGTGATATTTTGACTTCATCTTTTCCAGTTTGTATTTCTTTGATCTCCTTTTGTTGTCGAATTGCTCTGGCTAGGACTTCAAGTACAATGTTGAATAGGTATGGAGAAAGTGGACAGCCTTGTCTAGTCCCTGATTTTAGAGGGATTGCTTCAAGCTTCTCACCATTTACTTTGATGTTGGCTACTGGTTTGCTGTAGATTGCTTTTATCATGTTTAGGTATGGGCCTTGAATTCCTGATCTTTCCAAGACTTTTATCATGAATGGGTGTTGGATTTTGTCAAATGCTTTTTCCGCATCTAACGAGATGACCATGTGGTTTTTGTCTTTGAGTTTGTTTATATACTGGATTACGTTGATGGATTTCCGTATATTGAACCATCCCTGCATCCCTGGGATGAAATCTACTTGGTCAGGATGGATGATTGTTTTGATGTGTTCTTGGATTCGGTTAGCAAGAACTTTATTGAGGATTTTTGCATCAATATTCATAAGGGATATTGGTCTGAAGTTTTCTATCTTTGTTGGGTCTTTTTGTGGTTTAGGTATCAGAGTAATTGTGGCTTCATAGAATGAGTTGGGTAGAGTACCTTCTGTTTCTATTTTGTGGAATAGTTTGTGAAGAACTGGGATTAGATCTTTTTTGAAGGTCTGATAGAACTCTGCACTAAACCCATCTGGTCCTTGGCTTTTTTTAGTTGGGAGACTATTAATGACTGCTTCTATTTCTTTGGGGGATATAGGGCTGTTTAGATCATTAACCTGATCTTGATTCAACTTTGGTACCTGGTATCTGTCTAGGAACTTCTCCATTTCATCCAGGTTCTCCAGTTTTGTTGAGTATAGCCTTTGGTAGAAGGATCTGATGGTGTTTTGGATGTCTTCAGGATCTGTTGTTATGTCTCCTTTTTCATTTCTGATTTTGTTAATTAGGATGCTTTCCCTGTGCCCTCTAGTGAGTCTGGCTAAGGGTTTATCTATCTTGTTGATTTTCTCAAAGAACCAGCTCCTTGATTGGTTGATTCTTTGAATAGTTTTTCTTGTTTCCACTTGGTTGATTTCACCCCTGAGTTTGATTATTTCCTGCCGTCTACTCCTCTTGGGTGAATTTGCTTCCTTTTGTTCTAGTGCTTTTAGGTGTGTTGTCAAGCTGCTAATGTGTGCTCTCTCTAGTTTCCTTTTGGAGGCACTCAGAGCTATGAGTTTTCCTCTTAGAAATGCTTTCATTGCGTCCCATAAGTTTGGGTATGTTGTGGCTTCATTTTCATTGAACTCTAAAAAGTCCTTAATTTCTTTCTTTATTCCTTCCTTGACCAAGGTATCATTGAGAAGAGTGTTGTTCAGTTTCCACGTGAATGTTGGCTTTCTATTATTTATTTTGTTATTGAAGATCAGCCTTAGTCCATGGTGATCTGATAGGATGCATGGGACAATTTCAATATTTTTGTATCTGTTGAGGCCTGCTTTGTGACCAATTATGTGGTCAATTTTGGAGAAGGTACCATGAGGTGCTGAGAAGAAGGTATATCCTTTTGTTTTAGGATAGAATGTTCTGTAGATATCTGCCAGGTCCATTTGATTCATAATTTCTCTTAGTTTCACTGTGTCCCTGTTTAGTTTCTGTTTCCATGATCTGTCCATTGGTGAAAGTGGTGTGTTGAAGTCTCCCACTATTATTGTATGAGGTGCAATGTGTGCTTTGAGCTTTACTAAAGTTTCTTTAATGAATGTGGCTGCCTTTGTATTTGGAGCATAGATATTCAGGATTGATAGTTCCTCTTGGAGGATTTTACCTTTGATGAGTATGAAGTGTCCCTCCCTGTCTTTTTTAATGACTTTGGGTTTGAAGTCAATCTTATCAGATATTAGAATGGCTACTCCAGCTTGTTTCTTCATGCCATTTGCTTGGAAAATTGTTTTCCAGCCTTTCATTCTGAGGTAGTGTCTATCCTTTTCTCTGAGATGAGTTTCCTGTAAGCAGCAAAATGTTGGGTCTTGTTTGTGTAGCCAGTTTGTTAGTCTATGTCTTTTTATCGGGGAGTTGAGTCCATTGATATTAAGAGATATTAAGGAAAAGTAATTGTTGTTTCCTGTTATTTTTGTTGTTAAAGTTGGCATTTTGTTCTTGTGGCTGTCTTCTTTTAGGTTTGTTGAGGGATTACCTTCTTGTTGTTTCTAGGGCGTGGTTCCTGTCCTTGTATTGGTTTTTTTCTGTTATTATCCTTTGAAGGGCTGGATTCGTGGAGAGATAATGTGTGAATTTGGTTTTGTCGTGGAATACTTTGGTTTCTCCATCTATGTTAATTGAGAGTTTGGCTGGGTATAGTAGCCTGGGCTGGAATTTGTGTTCTTTTAGTGTCTGTATAACATCCGTCCAGGATCTTCTGGCTTTCATAGTCTCTGGTGAAAAATCTGGTGTAATTCTGATAGGCTTGCCTTTATATGTTACTTGGCCTTTTTCTCTTACTGCTTTTAGTATTCTATCTTTATTTAGAGCATTTGTTGTTCTTATTATTATGTGTCGGGAGGTGTTTCTTTTCTGGTCCAGTCTATTTGGAGTTCTGTAGGCTTCTTGTATGTTCATGGGCATCTCTTTCTTTAGATTTGGGAAGTTTTCTTCTATAATTTTGTTGAAGATGTTTGCTGGTTCTTTGAGTTGAAAATCTTCATTCTCATCCACTCCTATTATCCGTAGGTTTGGTCTTCTCATTGTGTCCTGTATTTCTTGGATGTTTTGAGTTAGGATCTTTTTGCATTTTACATTTTCCTTGATTGTTGTGCCGATGTTCTCTATGGAATCTTCTGCACCTGAGATTATCTCTTCCATCTCTTGTATTCTGTTGCTGATGCTCGTATCTATGGTTCCAGATTTCTTTCCTAGGTTTTCTATCTCCAGTGTTGCCTCATTTTGGGTTTTCTTTATTGTGTCTACTTCCCTTTTTAGGTCTAGTATGGTTTTGTTCATTTCCATCATCTCTTTGGATGTGTTTTCCAGTTTTTCTGTAAGGACTTCTACCTGTTTGATTATGTTATCCTGTTTTTCTTTAAGGATTTGTAACTCTTTAGCAGTGTTCTCCTGCAATTCTTTAAGGGATTTTTGTGCTTCCCCTTTAGTGTCTTCTGCCTGTTTAGCAGTGTTCTCCTGTAGTTCTTTAAGTGTGTTATTAAAGTCTTTCTTGAAGTCCTCTACCATCATCAGGAGATATGCTTTTAAATCCGTGTCTAGCTTTTCCGGTGTGTTGGGGTGCCCTGGACTGGGCGAAGTGGGGGTGCTGGGTTCTGATGATGGTGAGTGGTCTTGGTTTCTGTTAGTACGATTATTACGTTTACCTTTCGCCATCTGGTAATCTCTGGGGTTAGTTGTTATCGTTGTCACTGTTTAAAGATTGGAGCAGAAGCTGTGTTCCACTCACCAGCAGTCCCAAAATCCTGCTGCGGGGGTCGTGGGTAGCTGGCAGGTGTCAGGCAACCCTGCGCTCCAGCTACCCCGGCGCTGATCCGGCTGGATGAGGCCTGTGGCCCTACTCAGGCCAGTTTCTGCTTCCCTAACTAATGCAGTCTCAGGTCCCGCGCGCAATTGGATTGGAGCAGAAGCTGTGCTCCACTCACCAGAAGTCTTAATATCCTGTGGCGGGTGTTTTGGGTAGCTGGCGAGTGTCAGCCGACCCTGCGCCCCAGCTGCCCCGGTGCTTTTCTGACCGGAAGAGCTGCTGTGTTTTTAAAAAGGAAGTTTAACCTTGTTAATTCCTTTTTACATCTGTTATTAGTCTCACTTTTATTTATATATATATTATTTTTCATATATATATATTTCTTTTTTCTCCTCTGAAAGAAAATTCAAAAGTGGAGATTTTGTGTGTGTTAAGGTTTTCATCTAGGTGGAGACTTTCTAGCTGTAGCCTTCACATAAGAAATCTAATTTAGGGAATTTGTGAGGTGGCTCAGTGGCTTACGAGCATTTGCTGCTCTGCCTAGAGGCTCTGAGTTCAGTCTCAGCACCTTGTTGTTGTCTCCTAGCTGTCGACTTGGGCTCCAAAGAATGTGACATTCTCTTTTGACCTCTATACTATCTCCATACACAGGTACAGTCATACATGTGAATACAAATAAAATATTCATTTTTTGTTATTTTTAATTACATATATGTATGTATGTGAGTACAGGTACCTAAAGAGACCAGAGATATTGGTTCATCTTAGAGCTGGAGTTACAGGTGGTTGTGAGTCACATGAGTCACTGATGGAGGTGCTGAGGCTCAGCCTTGGGTCCTTTGGGAAAGTAGTACTTGCTCGTAACTGCTAAGCCATCTCTTCAGCCCAGTAAAATACATCTTAAAGAGAGAGATGGATGGAGGGAAGAAGAAGAAGAAGGAGGAGGAGGAGAAGGGAGGAGGGAAGAGGGAGGATGGAGGAAGGAGGAAGAAGGAGAGAGAGAGAGAGAGAGAGAGAGAGAGAGAGAGAGAGAGAGAGAAATGTAGTTTGAGTTTTACTGTATATACAAGTAGGACAGATAGCCAGGTTCATAAGGATAGCCAGGTTCATAAGGGGATAGAACATCAAGTCTGGACACATCATTGTACAGGCTCCTTCACTATCAAGGAACTAAGAATGGTAGGCATGAAGATAATATGCATACATACGTAGTTACCTGTTATTTAGTGTACATCAGTGAGATACAACCACACATGTTTTTTTTCTCAGGAATGCCTTTTAATACTATGTCTGTTTTTATTGTGTTCTTGTTCCATGGACATCACCTGTCCATCAAACATAATTCCAGAAGGAAACAAAGTGAGTGTTCACTATAAGTCATTAAGGCAGCCTGCCACAATAGATTCAGCCTTATGACTGGTGAAAGAAGCATTGCCAAAACAACTTTGTAGATTGCTAGCAATGACTCATCCTTTTAAGAGAGCACTTTAAGTGATTATATATTCTCTGTTAACACTTTCTTTCATAGAGTGAATTCCTAAATATTGTACTGCTTCATATTTTCTTTCACCTTTTTAACTTTACGTTAACAACATCATTATGTATTTCTATGAATTTGCTTTTTTGTACATATAATCATGTCTGCAGCTTTAACTCTTAGAGACATTATGCAATGTCCTAGCCTTTGTTTATTTCCTCTTTGTTCAGTAGTTCTTTGTTGTTCTTTCTTCGGCTATTTTGTTGTTTAGAAATGTCTCCCCAATTTTAAAAGCATGTGTCTAATTAGAATTGACAATATGCTAAAAGTAGATGAAATGAATTTCTTCTGTGCTCAGTGCCCAGTGTCACATTCAAAACCAGTTCCAGTGTCTTCAAGGACGGGAGAAGCTTCTCTGCAAGCGTCTGCAGAGCCAAGGGAAGCCGCTGGTGGATCAGGTTGGTGGTGACATGCCAATTGAAAACCTTCAGGACAAAGGCTGTATATGCATCGGGTCAGGACACAGATCAGAGTCAGGCTAGGTAGAGTTGGCTTGGTTAGGGTGGGGGTTTTCCTCCCCTTTGCCTTTTCTTTCTCTTACTTTGGAATAGGTGCTGCTACTTTTTAATGTTTTCCTTATCTTTGTTTCAAATTCGAAGAGTACTATTCTCTTTGAGCTGATAGACTCAAAGATTTACATGAAAATTTAGTCATTGCTTCCATCATTTTGTTGGGAATTCTCAGACCCTTCCATACCTTCATTGGTGCTCATAAATTTAAAAACTATTAGCATGGTTGCCCTTTGGGCCATGCCTGTTTCTAACTGGTCACTATTCTATGGGCTTAAAAATATAGATATATATTTACATTTTTTTACTTAACTGTTGCTTACATTTTACTGGAAGACTGAAGGTGATTTTATGTAAGTATGTATGTACATTCTGTGTATATATATATATATATATATATATACATACATATGTATATATATGTGTATATATATATGTGTGTGTGCATATAGGAATGTGTATGCACATATGTACTTACATACCTGTTATATGTATGCCTATATATGTATGTATGCGCATCTAGCCATGTTAGCTTACTTGCTGTTAGCCTAAACATAGCAGCATCTCATCATTTCTTTTGCTTTTCTGTATTTTATCTGTTAAGCTTTATATGTCAACACTTTGGGCATAAATTTGGAAGTTCCTGTGTTTGAGGATTTCATTCTTTCCATAGCTGCAGTTAGGATGGACCAAGTATGTGCTTCAACTCATTACTTTGGTAAATCAAGGTACTTAGTACTCTTAAAGTACTTAGACAGTTTAATCAGAGGGCTTTGAATCTAAACTTAATGAAAAGCTCTTCTCTGCAAGTTTCTAATTAAGTTATGGTTGGTTTTTAAAAGTACATTTGATTTAAATACTGTTTTTAATTGCTGAGAACTATCATATTTTGTTTTAGTTCAGGCTAATGAAGTTCACCATGGTGCGTCTGATGAATTGGACTTATGTGTTGGCTCCCCTGTGGTTTGCCTGGATGCAAACGTCAGCACGTTACAGAAAGCCGTTTCATCTGCTGGCCAAAAGAGAGTGGCTTCTGTCTCAAGGAGTCCAGTAGATAGGCAGGCTTCAAATAAAAACATTTCTTTTAAAACCAGGAAAAGGTAAATTTGTATTTAAGTAATGATAATTATGCTTATTTTTTTGTCCTTGTATTAAAAATGTTAATTTAGCCTTCTATGTAGATTTGAAGCAAGGGTTTAAGGGATAATATGAGAAAAAAACAATACTTTTTGCTTAGCTTTAGTTTTTATTTAGTAGTGAGAACATCATTAAAGTATACTTCAGAGAAGTTTAGAGGTTAACTGTTTTGTAGTATATGCAAAAGTATTTTCATTATGGGACTGGTAAAACGGTTCAGCACTTGGTGTGCAAGTCCGGTAACCAGAGTTCAGTATCTGAAAGCCAAATAAAGATGCAAAGAGGAATCTGACTCCGCAAAGTTGTCCTCTAACTTTCATGTGCATGCTGTGGTGTGTGCATCTTAATACATCATATATGCAGACACACAGTAAATAAGACAGTTTCCTTTGTGATAATAGTAAGCTTTCTATAATTTCTTTTGTTTAATTAGCTTTTTAAAGTTACCTTATGTCTTAGTTAGGGTTTTACTGCTGTGAACAGATACCATGACCAAGGCAAGTCTTATAAAAAACAATATTTAATTGGGGCTGGCTTACAGGTTCAGAGGTTCAGTCCATTATTATCAAGGTGGGAGCATGGCAGTATCCAGGCAGGCATGGCGCAGGAGGAGCTGAGAGTTCTATGTCTTCATCCAAAGGCTGCTAGTGGAAGACTGACTTCCAGGCAACTAGAGTGAGGATCTTATACCCACACCCACAGTGACACACCCATTCCAACCAGGTCACACCTATTCCAACAAGGCCACACCTTCAGATGGTGCCGCTCCCTGGTCCAAAGATATACAAACCATCACATTCCACTCCCTGGTCCCCATAGACTTGTTCAAAAGCATGAGTCTATGGGGGCCATACTTAAACATAGCATAATGCAAAATGCATTTAGTGCAACTTTCAAAGTCCTCATAGTCTATAGCAGTTGCAACAATGTTAAAAGCCCAAAGTTCAAGGTCTCTTCTGAGATTCATTCAACTTAATTAACTGTAATCCCCAAAGCAAGGCAGGAAACCAGCTGGGCAAACTCCAAACTTGCATCTCCATGGCTGATGTCAAAGTGGTCTTCAGATCTCCACTCCTTTTTCATCTTTTTTGACTGCAACAAACTGCTTCCTCCTGGGCTGGTTCCACTCCCTGTTAGCAGCTTTCCTCAGCATGTATCCCATGGCTCTGGCATCTTTAACATCTTTGAGTCTCCAAGGCAATTTCAATGTTACAGCTTCTTCTTTCAGTGTCTGGGATTCCACTTGATCTTTTGGACTCCTCCTAAGGACTGGCATCACTTCTCCATCTCTGTCCTCTGTAGCACTCTATGCTCAGGTTGATCCACTCCATTATGGCTGCTGTTCTTGGTGATCATCCCATGGTACTGACATCTCCAATACACTGGGGTGTTCCACTCCAACTAGGCTTCACCAATAGCCTCTCATAGGCTCTCTTCAGGGTGCCAAGCCTCAAATCCTTTGCATGACCCCTTCAATCCTGGGCCATCAACTACAGCTGAGGCTTCACCTTCTCCAATGGGCTTCCCTGGCCTCTCACAGTGCTAAGCCTCAGCTTCTCTCCATGATCCCTTTATTCCTTCACAAGCAGTACCACCTGAGTGACTCTTACACATTACCAAGTCCAGCCGCAGCATGAGGTACAACCTTGGGTATCTCTGGAACACAGCTTCTTTGTGCTCCCAGAAAACAATTTCCAGAAGATTTCACCTCAACGATGCTGGTCTCTTCTTAATCACTGCTAATTCCTTAGCTCCAGCTAACCAGCATCAATTTTCCCAGTAGTTCCTTCCATTCTTAACTCTAGAGCCAGAGGCACATGGCTGAAGCTGCCGAGTTCTGCTGCTTACAGGAACTAGAACATGATCCCCTTGTATTATTACATTATCACTAGCTTTATGTTTTCTAAATCCTTCACTGCCTAAGCTTGGTTATCCTGGTTCTTGCTCTGTAGATTGACCTTGAATGTAGAGATCAGCATGCTTGTCTCATGGGATTAAAGGTGTGTACCACCATGCCTGGATCTTATTTAGCTGGGTAGGATCTTGCCCCAAGGTCCCACTCCCTTAATCTTTATCTCCTAGAACACAAGATTTTGCTCCATTTCACTTCCTGGTACTCCTTTAATACTCAAACCATATATTTTATATTTTTCCTTTCTAAGCTTGCTATGCTTGTTCAAACTTTTCTTCATAAGACTTAACCAGAGAACAAAGTCTCTGCTGGGCTTTTTTGAAACTTCTTTTGTCAATGCAATTAATCCAAGTCTCTTCACCTTAGCCTCAAGCAAACTTTTCAGACAAGGGCAAAAAGTAGCCACATTCTTCACCAAAATACCACAAAACCAGTCTTTATGCCACATTCTGAAATTATTCTCCTTTGAAATCTCTTGGGCCAGGTCAACACAATTCAAATTACTCCCAGCAACAAAGTCTTCCATATTCCTACTAGGATGACCCATTAAGCCCCATTTAAAGCATTCCACTGCTTTCCAAATCCAAAGTCCCAAAATCCACATTCTTTCAAATAAAAGCATGGTCAGGCCTATCACAGCAATACCCCACTCCTGGTACCAACTTCTGTCTTAGTTAGGGTTTTACTGCTGTGAACAGACACCATGACCAAGGCAAGTCTTATAAAAAACAATATTTAATTGGGGCTGGCTTACAGGTTCAGAGGTTCAGTCCATTATTATCAAGGTGGGAGCATGGCAGTATCCAGGCAGGCATGGCGCAGGAGGAGCTGAGAGTTCTATGTCTTCATCCAAAGGCTGCTAGTGGAAGACTGACTTCCAGGCAACTAGAGTGAGGATCTTATACCCACACCCACAGTGACACACCCATTCCAACCAGGTCACACCTATTCCAACAAGGCCACACCTTCAGATGGTGCCGCTCCCTGGTCCAAAGATATACAAACCATCACACCTTACAAGATAATTTTCATTGACATTTTTATATATGTATATCATATATGTGTACATATATACATATATATGTATGTATATATACACACATACAAACATACATGTATACATGTGTGTGTACACAAACACAAACACAAATTATGTATATGGTTGCTCATATTCTCACCTCATAAGAAATGATTTATATTTCCTACATCTTATTTGTAATTGCAAGGGTGAGTATTAGGTCTTTTCTAGAACGGAGTTATAAACCCAGTCCCATTTCTTAGCGCTTTCCTTTATTCCTATTAGGATGCAAAAAAAAAAAAAAAAAAGTGGTTATCTAAGGTACTTTGTTATTTGAAGACCTTTGTAATGGGTGTAATTTACCTCAAGGGAAAATTTGGCTTCCGTTTTTAACCTTTCAGGTTAAACTTTGAAGATAAAGTTACTTCGAGCACAGCAGAAACAGAGAACAGTGTGTTACAAGTAGAGGATAACTTATCCGAGGGACAAGAAGGGACATCATCAGAAATCACTCAGAAAAGAGACGATCTCAGTTCTGAGGTCCTTTCACGTTCTAAGAAGAATTTTTCGGAGTTGTTTTTAGAGACTGTCAAGAGGAAAAGTAAATCCAGGTACAGTTCCGACGCCGTCCTCACGGGCATGTCTGCTTCATTCTGTGAACTAACTGTATCCGGGGATACCCAATGTTCTTTAATGTAGAAATCTTTTTTTTTTCCTTTCCTCTTCTCTTCTCTTCTCTTCTCTTCTCTTCTCTTCTCTTCTCTTCTCTTCTCTTCTCTTCTCTTCTCTTCTTTTCTCTTCTCTTCTTTTTTTTTGGTTTTCATGACAGGGTTTCTCTGTATAGCCCTGGCTGTCTGGGAACTCACTTTGTAGACCAGGCTGGCCTCGAACTCAGAAATCGACTGCCTCTGCCTTCCGAGTGCTGGGATTAAAGGCGTGCACTACCACGCCTGGCGAAATCTTTTTCTTTATATTTTATTCAGTTATAAAAATTTTATTAGAATTTTGTACAATGTGTTTAGAACATTTGAACCCCTCCCCATTATATGACACTCCAAACTCTTCCCAGGTCCACACCCCTCTTTTCTTCAAATGCAGATTTGTGGCCTCTTTTTAAAATAACCCCCCCCCCCAAAAAAAAAACCCACCTGTCAGGTCCCTTTTGTGCTGCCCATATATTCTTGGCTCTGTGGCCTTCCACTGGAGCATGATTGACTTAGTAGGGCTACACCCTTACAGAAAACTGAGTCTCTGCCAGCCTTGGTTAGGGGTAGGATTTTGTGCTCCACTGGGCTGGCATGAGTTTTCAGATATCTTGTGTATCCTGTCACAACCACAACCATATACGTAACTGCCCTGTTAGTCTGGAAGATGCTGTTTCTTTGCAGGTCACCTTTGCTTGCATTCTTTTTCCTTCTCCTGGTCAGTGATTCTTTGATTATTTGATCACTTGAGAGGAGGAAATGTGATACAGATATGCCTTTAGGGCTGGACACTCTACACTTTAGTTTTCTGTGTACTTGCACCAATTGTAGGTCTCTTCTGTCTACTACAAATACTTGCTTCTCTCAAGGAGGGTTGGGAGATGCATTAATATATGGACATAATGAAATCCAATAGGACTCAGTTTAATAATATGTCCATTTAGAGAATAAGATAGCAGGTTGTCCCCTGGGGCCTATGACCTGTGTAGCCACAGTGCCAGGTATGGGTTTCATCTTGTGGAATGGCAGCTAAATCCAATTAGGAAGTGCTTGGTTACTTCTGTGCTATTCAGGCCACGATTGTATCAGCAAGCCCATCTTGAGACAAGGCATTTTATGACTCAGATATATGGTGTCTTCAATAGGGTCTAATTGTCAGTTCTGAAGGATAACCAATAGCACTGACAATATTCTGTAATGTTTGGGAGTCTGTGGGTCCTAACTAGCCAACTCCAAAAGAAGCCACCAAGTCAGTTCTGGCACTTGGTGGTTAGTCCGGATGTTGTTGCTATTATAGGGTAACTCTGATTCTCATAATCGGAGTTTCTTTCTCTCGCCCCTCCCTCCATTTGTGTGTGGATGAGGTAACTCTTGTATGGATCATAAACTCACGCTGCACAAGGAGGTCTTAGTTGCCAGAGGACTTATTATGGTACCGAGCTTCCATGCCTTTGTCCACACGCTGAACAAAATATAGAAATGCCACACTTCAGTTTTCTTAATGGCTGAATAATATTCAATTGTCACAGTACACCACAGTTATTTATTTTCTTTCTTTCTTTCTTTCTTTCTTTCTTTCTTTCTTTCTTTCTTTCTTTCTTTTCTTTCTTTCTTTCTTTTCTTTCTTTCTTTCTTTTCTTTCTTTCTTTCTTTTCTTTCTTTCTTTCTTTCTTTTCTTTCTTTCTTTCTTTTCTTTCTTTCTTTCTTTTTTTTCTTTTCTTTCTTTCTTTCTTTCTTTCTTTCTTTCTTTCTTTCCTTTCTTTCTTTCTTTCTTTCTTTCTTTCTTTCTTTCTTTCTTTCCTTTCTTTCTTTCCTTTCTTTCTTTCCTTTCTTTCTTTCCTTTCTTTCTTTCCTTTCTTTCTTTCTTTCTTTCTTTCTTTCTTTCTTTCTTTCTTTCTTTCTTTCTTTCTTTCTTTCTTTCTTTCTTTCTTTCTTTCTTTCTTTCTTTCTTTCTTTCTTTCTTTCTTTCTTTCTTTCTTTCTTTCTTTCTTTCTTTCTTTCTTTCTTTCTTTCTTTCTTTCTTTCTTTCTTTCTTTCTTTCTTTCTTTCTTTCTTTCTTTCTTTCTTTCTTTCTTTCTTTCTTTCTTTCTTTCTTTCTTTCTTTCTTTCTTTCTTTCTTTCTTTCTTTCTTTCTTTCTTTCTTTCTTTCTTTCTTTCTTTCTTTCTTTCTTTCTTTCTTTCTTTCTTTCTTTCTTTCTGACAGGGTTTCTCTGTATAGCCCTGGCTGTCTTGGAACTCACTCTGTAGACCAGGCTGGCCTCGAACTCAGAAATCCGCCTGCCTCTGCCTCCTGAGTGCTGGGATTAAAGGTGTGCGCCACCACGCCTGGCACACCACATTTTCATATGCATTCATGAGCTGGTGGGTATTTAGGGTGTTTCCATTTCCTAGCTATTGGGAATTTAGGAATCTCACCTCTAGTGGAAAAATATGTCCCTTTTAATCATTCCTTCAGTTTCCAGAACCAAAAAAACCAGAACCACAGTCCTATTCCATTATTCCCAACTGTGATACAGAGCATCCTTGAATGTGGAGAGCCTGTGTCTCTATAATAGGATAGAGTCTTTTGGGAATATACTCAAGAGTGGTGTGATTGAGTCCTATGGTAGCTCTATTTTTAGCTTTTGAGGAATCACCATGCTGATTTCTATAGTGGCTCTACTAATTTGTTCTCCCATTAGTAGTACATGAGTGTCCCCATTTCCCTACATTCTTGCCAATATTTGCTGTCATCGTCTTCTTCTTCTTTCTTTCTTTTTTTTTTTTTTTAATTCTTAGGCATTTCGATTAGCAAATGATGCAATCTCAGAGTTTTGATACATGTTTCTCTGATGGCTGAATACAATTTAATGTGTTCTATTCTACATTAGACAACTTGATGTACTTAATAATGTGCACATAGGGATTTCTAAGGCCTGGCTATACCTAAAATTTGTGGCAGCTAGGGTGGAGATCTTTTGCTTGCTTTATTAGAAGAAGTCAAGTGCCTTTCACTGTCCCTAGTGAACAGTTTCTGTGTAACACATTGCAGTGTGTAAATGTGTAAGCCAAGTCCATGTTTGTTTGGCCGTTACTATTTTCTCTTAAAGTCTAGACTAGGCTTCTAGAGTTTTTCAAGTCTCCTTCTGAATTTTTACTTCCTGTCCTTAGTTCTATTACTTTATGTAAGTGTTTCTTTCTTTCTTTTTTTTTTCCCTGAGACTAGGTTTCTCTGTGTAGCCCTAGCTGTCCTGGAACTTACTTTGTAGATCAGGCTGGCCTTGAACTCAAAAATCCGCCTGCCTCTGCCTCCCAAGTGCTGGGATTAAAGTTGTGTGCCTCCATGCCCGACTTTATGTAAGTGTTTCTTACTTTGGACACCTTTCCAGTTTAGAAGCTTTTTACTTATTTTTTCTGACAGAGTGCTAATAGGCACACTAGGAAATTTTTATAATATACTGAATTATGGTGAATGAAATTTCTCTTTTGTTCAGTCTTTGGTAGCATCTCCCCCCCACACTTGGTATGCATGTTGTCCTACCCACCATCTTACTCAAATGTATTTGTGAACTTTATCCCATATCTGAGAGAAAAAAATATATTTTCAAGTGTGGTTTTTGATAACATAGTGAGTAAAGTTCTGTAGTCAACCTTTGTACTCTCTGGTGTCATTCCGTCAGTTCATCGTCATCCTCTAGCATCCTTGAGTTCATTATGACTAACTCCATCTTGCCCAAAGTAACATGATTTTAATGATTTTTCTACCTAATCAGAAATCATCTATTTCTAACTTTAATATTGTCAAGGTTGTTTCCTAAGCTTACATTTAATTTGAATGACTGGTCACAAAATAGTGTATTGAAGTAGGAGAAGAGAGGAAGACACCTATGAGGTCTTCATTCTTGGTTTGGGGTGGTGTCTTAGTTAGGATTTTCCTGCTGTGAACAGACACCATGGACCAAGGCAACTCTTTTGTTGTTGTTGTTTTGTTTTTTTTTTTGTTTTTTTCTGAGACAGCGTTTCTATGTAGCCCTGGCTGTCCTGGAACTCACTCTGTAGACCAGGCTGACCTTGCAGTCAGAGATCCGCCTGCCTATGCCTCCCAAGTGCTGGGATTAAAGGGATGGATCACCACTGTCTGACTCAAGGCAACTCTTATAAGGACAACATTGAATTGGGGTTGGCTTATATGTTCAGAGATTCAGTCCAGAATCATCAAGGCGGGAACATGACAGCATCTAGGCAGGCACGGTGCAGGAGGAGCTGAGAGTTCTACATCTTCATCTGAAGGCTGCTAGCAGAATATTGACTTCCAGGCAGCTAGGACTAGAGTCTTAAAGCCCATACCCACAGTGACACACCTACTCCAGCAAGGTCACACCTCCTAATAGTGCCACTTCCTGGGCCAAGCACATACAAAGCCTCACAGGTGGCTTCATTAAAAATGTTTAACATCACATTCTTAAAGAACTAGGGATTACAAACAACATAGAGACAAGGTGGATTATGTTCATCTGTCAGTTTGGTTATTTCTTAAAATGTTAAACAGTATGTCCATTAAACATTTATTAATTATAGCCTCCTAGGGATGTTAACTTTGTTACTAGCTTTTCATTTTTAATCATGTAAGTCAAGTATTAAAACACTATATTTTAGCATATTTATTATTTTACATTATACATTTTTAAGAATTTGAAATTAGAAAATTAGTATATCCTCATGAAAAGAGAAAAATAGGTATTTCTTCCATTCTACCATTGCTTCTATTATGAATAAAAAGAAGTAGTTTTTCTTAAAAAGCTAAAATAGGAGTGTGCAGACTACTTTTAGAGTCTGAACATTTACTCTAGTTTTCTGATTTTTGCATTTCTTCACTGCATTACATGGTGTGCTTAAGACTAGTATAGAAACAACAGTGAAAATCAGTGCATCTGATTACAATCCTTTAAATAGTTCCTACTTCATATGACCTTTTCACCTAATTGGACGAAGTGCTATTTAATCCTAGGGAACTAGTCTTTATTTTTACACTGTGCCACTCTAGATGATGTGAATCGTGTCTTAGTCAGGGTTTCTTTTGCTCCATGAAAGATCATGATCAAAAGCAACATGAGGAGGGAGAGGAGGAAATCTTGAGCTTACAACTCTCAGGTTAGGATTCTTTGTAGGCAGGAACTGGGCCAGCGGCCTTGGAGGAATGATGCTTACTGGCTTGCTTAGTCTGCTTCTTAGGCCATTTAGGACAAGTGGTGGCACTGGCCACAGTGAGCTGGGCCCTTCCACATTAATCACTTATTAAGAAATGCCATATTGACCAGTTTTTTTGGGCCATTTTCTCAATTGTGGTTCCTTGTTCTCAGACAACACTAGCTTGTGTCAAGTTCATGACCAAACCAAGAGGAAACATAACACATAAAACATAAACACCAAAAACTTATCAGGACCAATACTCCTTGTTATTTTGACACAAAAGGACATCAATTTTAAGTGACAACCTTTCTTGTTCATTTGTTCCCAAGACGATTTGTTAATATCTTTTCATATAAAACACATTTGAAACTTAAAAACTCCACAGTCTTTAAAGCCACTCTCTTTAAAACATTAAAACAAAAGCCTGTTTGAAAGTTCAAGGCCTTTCCAAAATATCCAAGGTATCTCTATAGTATCCAAGTCTTTTTTAAGTTACATACCTTCAATTTCCAAGAGAGAAGAACCAGAACCTTTCACAGTCACACCAAAACAAAAGAAAGTTCAAATATTGTACAGCTTAGACTTCTGGGAATCACAGTCTTCTTCTAGGCTCCAAAAGGGCTTGCCTCAGCACACAGTACACATTTCCTAGGTGGAGGCTGGATGCTAGCGGCCTTGGTTGTCATCTCAGGCTACTGACAGCTCCAGAATGCTGGGGTCTTCATTGTAACTGGGCTGCACCTTCACCAGTAACCTCTCCTGAACCACCCTCAAGAAATCTAACCCTGTCACATAGTGCTAAGTTTCAACATCTCTCCATGACCCTTTTATGGTTTTAAAACCAGTACCACCTGAGACACTCTTATATAAAAGTTTGGCTGACAGCACAAGGTACACCTGGGCCACCTTTGGGCCACAGCTTCTGTGTACTGGCTTTGAAGAAACTCCTGAAAAATTTGCCTTAATGATGTTAATCACAGCTTATTCTCTAGTCACCGCTTACCAGTATCGATGGTTTCAGCAAAGCAAGGGTTTCACTTTAGTGGTGCAGATGATCTCTTGTTAATCACCAATTCTTCAGCTCTAGCTGACCAGAACTACAAATTCTTTTTCTTTTAAATTTTTTTATTAGATATTTTCTTCATTTACATTTCAAATGCTATCCCAAAAGTCCCCCATACCCTTCCCCCCCTCCCTGCTCCCCTACCCACTCACACTCACTTCTTGCTCCTGGTGTTCCCCTGTACTAGGGCATATAAAGTTTGCAACACCAAGGGGCCTCTCTTCCCAATGATGGCCAACTAGGCCATCTTCTGCTACATTTGCAGCTAGTGACACAAGCTCTGCGGGTACTAGTAGTTAAGAGCACTGACTGCTCTTACAGAGGTCCTGAGTTCAATTCCTAGCAACAACATGGTGGCTCACAACCATCGGTAATGGGATCTGATGCCTTCTTCTGATGTGTCTGAAGGCAGCTGCAGTGTACTCATATACAAATTCTTAATTCAAATTTCAAATATTCCCAATAGAGTCTTTAAGGGACTCTCAACAACTTTCCTCAGAAACTGTAAAAGTTAGGTCCCCATCTTTTGCATTGCTCTCAATGTTATCTTTCAAGCTCCCACACAACAGCCTACTGAGGTACTTCAGTAGCTTTTCAAGTCTAAAGTTCAAGTGCCAACACAAACCTCCCCAAATTGTGTGGTCGGGCACGTCACAGTAACACTTGGTGACCTGGGATCAATCTCTGACTTACTTAGCGTTTCTATTGCTGTGATAAAATACCATGACCAAAAGCAACCTGGGAGGAAGGGCTTTTCTTTGTTTTTGTTTTTTTGTTTTTTCGAGACAAGGTTTCTCTGTATAGCCCTGGCTGTCCTGGAACTTACTTTGTAGACCAGGCTGGCCTCGAACTCAGAAATCCGCCTGCCTCTGCCTCCTGCTGGGATTAAAGGCGTGCGCCACCACTGCCCAGTAAGGGAGGAAGAGCTTCATTTCACCTTTTCTGCATCGATTATAGTTCTTCATGAAGGGAAGTCAGAGTAAGATCCTGGAGGCAATAACGGGAGCAGAGGCCCGAGAGGAGTGCTACTTCCTAGCTTGTTCAAAGGTGGCTTGCTCAGCCTGCTTCTTAGATCATCCAGAACCACCTGCCTAGGGGTGGCACTGCGCACCATGGTCTGGGCCCTCCCATGTCAGTCACTTACTAAGGAAATGCTCCACAGGCTTGTGTCTTATTGGGGCATTGTCTCAATTTTTTTTTTTTTTTGCTCCACAGGCTTGTGTCTTATTGGGGCATTGTCTCAATTTTTTTTTTTTTTTAAATTAGAAAACACTAGTTGGTGTCAAGTTGACAAGCAAAAACAAAGAAAAGAAAACAAAAACCGCATAAAACAAACAAAAACTAACCAGGGTAATCACTAAATGTGTGAATTGCCTAAGATGTATAAAAGTGTGTTCTTTTATGAATATTTTAGCAAATGTTGCCAGGTTATAAACTGTGATTAGAGTTAAAGCTGCCTGTTTTGTAACTGAGTACATGCAAGTATGATAGCGCTTCTTTAGTACAATAAATTTAGGGCTAAAGTTTCAGGGAAATAGGTCTACAGCCTCAGGAGAGTTATTATGTGGCACTGTGTGCTTTGTAATAAGATATATCCTTTCCTGGTTTTGTAGCACTCTATTTCTTGTGCCTGTCATACTCGAGTTAATTCTGAACCATTATCATAATATTATTTGGGAAAATAAGCATGAGAGTTGAACCTTAAGATCAAATTTGTATGTTATAGTTTCACTTATATGAATGAATAGTTATTATAATTCTTTCATTTGACATCTGTGTATTTGGTGCTGTTATGAGTGGAATTCTGTTAGATATGAAAAAAAAACCAAGAAACCATTCAAGATCAGTTGTATTATTATTCTCAAAGTATTAAGTATGGTGGTTTATTATATTTAATCTTGTTGCACTTTAGAAATGAAAATACAGATATCTGTCCAAATAATTTAATCAAACATATATAGCTATGACATGCATTTTCTATTTTAAGTAAATTACATTTTGGTTATAATTCTACAGCTATGAATTTCAAGGTTTTATTATATATATTTAATGAAGGGCATTAAAGTAGATACCCAGCTTTAAATTCCTATGATCTTATTATTATAAAATGGAGGGAATATTAAAGAAAATTGAGGGGTAGTGTGAACTGCTTTTTTTAAACAGATAGAGATATTATTTCCTGTATAAAATGTTTATTCAGTAAACAAAGATGAAGCTTCCGTCTCTCTAAAGTGTTGCAGTAATGTTTTGTTTTAGTTCTGTGGTCAGGCACACAGCAGCAGTTCTATCTTCTCCGCCTCCTCCAAGTGACATGAAATTATTAGAAGATGAATTTATTATTGATCGGTCAGATAGAAGTTTTTCAAGTCGACTTTGGGTGATGATACCAAGCAAAGACAGGCATCTGAGCCCCCACAAGCCATCGTCTGAAAACACGGCACTGCTTCAAGGTAAGAAGTCAAGAGAGAAATCTCATAGTTTATCTGCAACGACTTTTGTGAGAAACACACAGTCTGATAAGACTCACCCAATAGAGGAAGCTCAGCTCTCTGTTGAAGAAAACCTGGGAACTACTTGTACAGATGAGTTGGAAAATGATTGTCGATCTCCAGAAAATAAAATGCAATCTGAGACTGCCAAAAAACCACCTGCATGGGAAAGGACTACGAAACAGAACCAGAGGAGAGTGTCTAAGCCTAAAGAAGCTGAAGAGCTCAGTAAGGGACAGAGTAACTGTGAAAATAGCAATATGTCAAACACTGGCCAAGACAAGTTACAAATCAATTTGAAAAGAAATATGAAGGACTGTGAAGAGGTGAGGAATGAGCCTACTCCCAAGAAACATAAGCCAGCTCTTGGTAAGTGAACATGTTAGCTAGGAGTGTGAGTACTCTTGTATCATTTTATAATTGTTAATATTTCTCCTGTCTTTGGGAGGTGAGCAACAGAAAGCTTCTCTAAAGATTGACCCACCTTTGGGGTTATTCTTGGGAACCTCTCTAGGTATTTTTCAGGACAGAGTCACTTGATTTTTTTTTTTTTTTTTTTTTTTTAATTTTATTTAACATTCCTAAGGCGGAAACTTACATGGAGAAGTGAAAGACTAAACAAGTTAATGATGTTTTCCCCTGCTACTTGGTCATTCTTATGGGGTATGCAGATTGACATAGCTATATGGATGTGTATAGGATGAAAGTAGAGGAACAGAAAATAAATCTCTACCCAATATTGCCATATGAGCTTTATAGCTTCATAAATACTTTTGAATATCGACTGGTTAATGAATATATTGTTCTGATATCTTACTATACTGATTGTGATTTTTCATTGTTACAAATTGCCACAAACTTACAAAGATTAAACAACACACTTAAATTTTTAAAAATCTTTTAAAATAAATACATAGCTTTATTTACTTATTTTATGTATATGAGTACGCTGTTGCTGTCTTCAGACACACTAGAAGAGGGCATGAGATTCCATTACAGATGGTTGTGAGCCACCATGTGGTTGCTGGAAATTGAACTCAGGACTTCTGGAAGAGCAGTCAGTGTTCCTAATGGCTGAGCCATCTCTCCAGCCCTTGTAAAAAAAATCTTACAGAGTTCTTTAGGTCAAAAATTTCATGGTACTGAGACAAACTGAAGGATCTTTGTGTAGCTTTGTTCCTTCTGTTGTGTTTGTGAAAGGTCTACTCCTTGCTTTTTCCATCCTATCTACTTACCCATAATCCTAGACTTGCTCCTTCTCCATCATCAAAGCTAGCAATGGCTAGTTTCTTCTGTCACTAATTGTTTGCTTCTCTGCTATCATCTCAATTCCTGTCCAGTCACAAGTTTTAAGGATACATGGATTGAGCCAGTAAGGTTACTCCAAAGTAACATCATTTCAAGGTTTATAATTGAGTCATAGTCAGTGTCTTCTTCCAACATAAGATTTCAAAATAATTAAAATGAAAGGCAGTAACTTCCTGTCTTATTTTTGAGTAGTGGTAAGTACAAAGAGACAATGTTTTGTCTTTCAAAAGGCAGTCAGCTTAAGTAGCTAGACAGCTTCGTGCTTGCCTTCCGAGCAGAATGACCTGAGTTTGATCGCCAAGCCCCAAGTCAAACAATTATAGCTGTTGTGGTTTCATGCATTTGTAATACCAGTGCTAGGGAGGCAAGGATAGGCCGATCCCTGGGGCTTGATGGTCAGCCAGCATAGCCTTAATGCTGAGTTACAGGCAGTAGCTCTCTCAATATAATGTAAATGAATACATAAATGAGAAGAGGTGACATTTAGGGTTGTCTGCTGGTTTGCACACATGTGCACCTGTCCGCATGTCCCTGCATGCACAGGTACACATATTCCTCTTTTAGTTTATGACAAGCAGTGAGCAATGTTTACATTTAATCGACAGAAAATCACATCTTATTGAAAACATGTTCTCTTAAAAAAAAAACAGTGGTAAAAATAAAATAGCTCATTGCATAAATGTAAGATGTTTTTGTAATTGAGTTTTATTTAATTAAAATCTCTTGTGAACTTCTGAAAACTTATATTCTGAATATTTTTTGTGGTTTTTCTTTAAATTAGAAAATGAGAAAAAAAACAATAGCACCCAAACCAATAAGGGAAAATCTGGAAAGAAATTTTTTTCTGGTGGGTCCAAGAACAAATCTGTTTCCAAAAAAGTAACTTTGACTTCCAGGAGAGATTGTAGAATTTCTCGGCGTCCATCTGACTGGTGGAGGGTAAAATCAGACGAGAGTGAGTATATTTATTTAAATTATCTTTATTGAAGGGTCCCTACAGTCATTCTCTGTGATGTTATGTGTGAATTATTCCCATTACATAGAAAACTTTTATGAAGATAAAGTTAAATGGATTCACTATTGTCAACTGAAGTATAAAGTTCTCCAGTGTTCTGTATATAGACATGTGCTGTGGACAAAGTCAAAAGTCCTTGTGCTCATGGAGATGAAGGTTACAGTCAAGAAAGACAGGAGGGGTGGATAGGTAGACTTGAGTACTATTTTGGTATAATGTTAGCACCTACAAAGAAAGATGATAAACTGAGAAATTTGGAATTATGGGAAACAGATCTTAAGGATTATGTCTTTTCTTTTGCTGTGACAAAATACTCTGATAAGTGCAACTTATGAGAAAAAGGATTTCTTTTGGTCTTCTAGAAGGTAAGACATGGTCTGAGGAGGCTAGCCCCTGAGATTGTATCCAACTCAGGATCCAAAGAAGAATGCATGTACTTTCTCCACTCTGTATCATCCAGGATCTAAGATGGTAGCCAAGGAATGGTGCCACCCACTGGCTGTGGGTGGGTCTGCTCACCTTAGCTAACATTAACATAACTAAGCTAGCGTAGGCATGCCCAGACCCATCTCCTAGCATATTAGGTCCTGTCAAGCTGACAGCACTGACCATTATGATGGTCAGGCAATTAATGTGCAAAGCGAGAGAAAAGATTATTTAAGGAAGTTTATAATGGGATTAAAAAATCTAGTACATGTCCTGCAAATACAATTGAAAAAAAATTAAAAAAAAATGATGTGGAAACAAATTTAACTTATTAAATTGGTATGTATATTTTTATGTAAATGTAATGGTGTCAGTATTCGAGTGAGCCAGATCATTTGAACAAACATGCTAAGTTTAAATTGTCATCGAATCTTTCAGGTTCTGTTGATAGAAATTCTTTAAAAGAAAATAACTCATCAGTGGTATATCCCAATAAAAAAAAGCAGACTAAGAGAAATCATGTATCTAAGAGTACTGGGAAGAAACCTGGTCCATCAAAAAGACAGAAGACAGAGATGAGCTCAAGAGTACAGACGTCTTTAAATGTAAAGGGTTCTGGAGGAACTGTTAGTGGCCATGATGACATTTCTCGTTCCCAGAGGAAGCCATTGAAAAACATTGAGGCAGACCCAACTCAGAAGAGCCTTGCTATTTCTCGGTAATTTTTTTTTTTGTATTTACAATATAGCTGTCTTTTGTTTTTCTCATTCAGAATTTACTGGTTTGGCTTTGTTATGCAGTATTCAGAGTAAGAGTAAACATAAAGGACTGACAAAGTTGTTCTTAAATTCAGGCTCTGCAATCAGCTAGGAGACAGACACCTAGGCACAGAACTATTCTGAACTTGTTTCCGCATTTGGCAATGGGAAGTGATAGATATTTAGTTGTATAGTATATCACATAGATTGTTTAAATTAATGCCACTTGGTGTCCCTTTTTTTATTAGACTCAGCCCAGGTTTGTTTTGTTACTCTATTATATTTTTTTAAATGTGGCGTCTTTGTAAACTCTAGATACCTTCATGAACCTGACTCTTTTACAACTGAGCAGGATGAACTAGACTTCCTATAGCCAATTTTATATTGCTTGTATGATCATTTGTATATTGTTTCTAGAAGAAAGAACTTTTCAAAATACATTTGAAAACTATAATTTTAAACTTTTTTTCATAGACCTAAAAGAGGCTGTAAGTATCAAAACCATGTTACGACATCACCGAATGTTCATTTAAAGTCTCATACTGAGGAATATACAAGCAAGACACAAATGGAGTCTGCTTCAAATTCAGAAACGTCTAAACGCTCAGTGTGGGAAGAAAGGTGTGTATACAGTGTAGTGATAATAGAAGCCACTCACTACACTAGTTATCCATTTCAGTGTAGCAGCTTATTCCCAAACATTATTTGATTTTTGGTGTTAGCTTGCAAATGTATTACTTTATACCTTGTGTGAGCTGGAAATCTGGGCAAGGGGTACCTAGCTGGGCTAAGTTTGGAAGTGTCTTTCTCTTTTTGTAAATCTTTGAAGACTTGACTACAACGTTGTTTCCCACGGCCGTTGGCTGTCTTTTGGTAGTCAACCTTCGTTTCTTTTTTATGGCAGCTGACTTCTTACAAAGTAAATGATCTTAGAGAAGAAAGTGACCATAAGGGAAATCAATGTCTTTTGATGACTTAAGGTCATCACAACTCCAGACCACATTCAAGAAAAGGGAAATGAGGTTTTATCTTTTGAAAAGAAGATTGCTAAGGGCTTTGTGGATGTGTTGCTAAAACATCTACTAACACTGAACAAGTGAAATTAATATGCTGGTATTATCTACGAACTGTTAAAACCTTTAAAAGTGAAAGACTAGTGAATGAGAGCAACTCCTCAGCTGTTAAAGGGGGGACCAGGGTTCTTTACTGTGGGAGGGACTATGATTGTTACTTAGCCCAGGCCCTGGGCCTATTGATGGACCTAAACTGCCCTTGACTTTTCCATCCTGCTGCCTCTTGAATGCTAGGATTATAGGCATGCACTACCAAGAAGCGTACCTAGACCCTTTTCCATTCATGGGGCTGTTAGAAGGCTAGTCAAGTCCAATAGCAACATTCTTTTATAAAAATAAGAGAAACCAGCAAGTGGATCCTAATTTTAAAAAGGAATTGTGTATAAAATATGAAATTAAACCTGTAGTAGCTGTCTGTCTGTCCATCCATCTCTGTCTCTGTCTCTGTCTCTCATTTAGATAGATTTGACTCAGTTATGGGATCAAATAGTCCTTGCTTTATGCTGCACGGAAACACATTTTTGATGACCTATTGCATCACTTTTAATTTCATAAGAAAGAGACATGATAGTTTTAAGACATGATCATGAGATTTAGACACACAGAAATATATATTATTAAAGCACAAATGTTATGTTTGTTTTGTTTTTAAGTGGACCTTCCAGGTTCAAGAATTATGAAATGCCAGGGAGCAGTAATTCTGAGATGGGTGATGAACAGGACCAGAAGAGTTTGCGTAAGTTATTATTTTCTACTATCTTGGTTTCTAAGCCACTATGAATATAAAGAAGTCTGTGTTTATTTATGTTTTCAGTAGTAGCAAATGTGGGTCTACTCCTAACTTCCTACTTCCAGCTTTATGGTTGGAAATTTGTTGAAATGGTCTAGACTGGTAAAGGCACTTGCTGCTAAGACTGACCACCTGAGTTGAATTCCCTAGAATCCACATAGTAAAGGGAGACGATTGATTTCCACAAATTGTCCTCTGCTCTTCACACATATTCCTTGTCGTATATATCATCCTGCAACAGAATGGATGGCTGGATAGATGGATGGATGAATGGACAGACAGACAGGTCAATAGATTTGTTAAGCTGATAAGGAAATACTTAAAGCAGTAGTAACTCATGTTGATGACTAATGAAGATAGGTGGTTGATATATTGAGTTCATTATACTGTTTTCCTCTATTTTATATAAGTTTGAAAGTTTTCATGCCTCAATAGTTTTATACTTTTTTTTCAGTGCTTGAATATAATGTTATACTATCATTTTTATTATTAATTCACTAATTTTTTTTTACTGTTTTTACATTTATATATTTATTTTTAAATTTTAACCCTTTCTATATTCTTTACCTTTTATTTAGTAAAGAACCAGTGAATTTGCCCAAGTATAATTTTGAATAGTTTTCCCTATATAGTATTTTGTAATATGTTCTTTTAAAAATGTATTTTTAACGTATTTAAATTTTGGGGGCTTTTTATTTTTTGTTAATGAGCTTTTTGCATGTATGTCTGCATCACATGTATGACTGATGACTTTTGATGTCCAAAGAGGGCATCGAATTCCCTGGAACTGGAGTTAACAGATAGTTGTGACCCACAATGTGGGTGCTGGGTGGACTGTATTTGCTATTTATTTGTTTTATTGATAGAAAATGTTGGAAGTCAAGAGGGATTACTGATTATTTGTTATAAGGTTGGTGGTTATACGAAATAGACACTCGAAAGAACATTAAGGTTGTTGGTCTAAGCATCTGAGACAATAGCATTGTTCTTACCCCGTGGGGACTTGCGAAAGGAGGAGCAGATACAGCAGAATCTTAGGTCAGGGGTCTGCCAATCTTTTTTCTCCTCAGAGACCCAGCTCCTGGATTTCTTAATTCTTTGTATTGTTTTCTTTGCTTGTATTTCATTAACTTCTGCTCTGATTTCTATTGTTTCTGGCCATAGACTGGGTTTGGATTTGGTTTGTTCTTGTTCATCTTAACTTTTTGAGTTAAGCACTTACATTTCCCTCGCAGGGCTGTTGTGACTGTGACAGTTTTGCTGTTATGGTCTCCTTTCATTTAGTTCCAAGAAATCTTTTTTTTTTTTTTCTTTGATTTCTTCTTTGCCCCACTAATCATTCAGTTATGAGTTCTTTGTTCTCCATTAGTTTGTGTACTTACTGAAAGTTTGTTTGCTGTTGGTTTTAAGTTTTATTGTTTCACCATGGTCAGATAGGCTATAGAGAGTTATTTCAATCTTTCTGAATCTGTTAAGAATTGTGTGTGTGTCCCAGGATATCACCTTTAGAGAAAATTCCATGTGCTGAGTAGCATGTATACTCTTTTGTGTTTAGATAGAATAATCTGTAGATACCTGTTAAGCTCTGTGATCTGTTAATTCTGATGTTTCTGTTTCTATTTTGTTCAGATGACCTGTCCATTGCAAATCGTAGGATATTGAAATCACATAGTGTTTATTAATGGGGAGATGTTTATTTGTTACTTTTACTTCAGTAGTTCACGTTTTATGAAACTGTGTGCACCGGAGTTTGGTGCACATCTGTTTATGATAGAAATGTCTTCTTGGTTAATTCTTCCTTTGATTAGAACGAAGCATTCTTCTTTTAGTCTTCTGATTATTTTAGCTTGAAGTCTGTTTAGTCAAATATTAATGGTCACCAACACTTTCTTGCTTCTTGGTTGCGTTTGCTTGGAATACCTTTTGCCGCCTAACTCACTTTCAGGGGTGCCTATCTTTATGGTTGAGTTTTGTGTAAAAAATAAACAAAAAAAGATGGGTTTTATTTCTTTTTTTCTTTTTTATTTTTTTTTTTTAATTTTTTGGTGCACATCTTTAATCACTTGGGAGACAGAGGCAGAAGAATCTGTGAGTTTGAGGCAGGCCTGATCTACAGAGTAATTTCCAGGACAGGCAGGGCTACACAGAGAAACTCTGTCTAGAGAAACTAAAACGATATTAATGATAAAACAACAACAATGTAGGGGGCTGGAGTGATGCTCCTCTGTTAGGAGCTTGCTGTTTTGCAGAGGAGCTGAGTTTGGCTCTCAGGACTGTCTTTCCTGGTGAGTCATTTACCATCTGTAACTAGTTCCAGGGGACCTGATGTCCTCTTCTGGCCTCCCAGTCACCTGCATACACACCCTCTGGCACACATGAAAGTAAACTAAATAAAAATATTTTTGTAAAATATGCTGTGCTCATCAGCAAAGTCTATAAGATGATAAGCCTTCTGTATCTATAATCCATATATACAGTTATATGCATATATCAGAATTTGACGTACATTCATGAATTGGAGGTCATTTTCTTTGAAATGACACTTTTTCTAATTTATTGTGAAAGTGGCTGTTTAGGCTACGCGGATTGCCAGAACCCACTGTTTCCTTTTTTTTTTTCCTCGAATTGCCAGAGCCCACTGTTTCCTTTTTTTTTCCCCCTCGATTATCTTCTTTTTCCTCCTCCTCCTCTCCCTCCTCCTCCTCTCCTTCTCGTCTTCTTCTTCCTCCTCCTCCTCCTCCTCCTCCTCCTCTTACTTTTCTTTATTTCTTTACACTCCAGATTTTATTCCCCCCATCCCCCACTCACCCTCTGACTGTGGGTTTTATTTCTGAATCTGTTCAGCAAACCTGTGTGTTTTTATTGTAGAGTTAAGACGGTACACACTCAAGTTGTTAGGCACCATTATGTCAGGTGTTGTATTTGCTAGTGGCTCATTTTCCATTCATGAGCAAAGGAGAATGCTGTTTGGGCTTTGTTCCTCCTAATGGCTGTGCTATTTAAATAAGTTTATTATAGCAAAGTATAATGAGATGTTATGCTGTTTTTCCTTAGCTTGTATTGTTTATCAATGAAAAATTAAAGTATAAGTTAGATTTTCATGTTTAAACCTTATTTATAGTACTTACTAAAGTTGGCCATATACTACCTCAAGTCAATAGAAAATTAGCAGGCATGTTGCGTTGTTTATAATGCTATCTTTTGTATTTTGCAGATTTTACAACAAGAAGTTCTAATATGGTACCAGATAAAAAATTACATCACAAATTAGGTAAAATAATTTATTCTTATAATATTCCCATTGAAAAAACTAGTACTACTGAATCTCTCTTTAAATACAACATAATTTATTTAAGCAGGGAAAATATATCCAGATTACTGTTATGTATTTAGTTCTCAGCATTTCAAAATATATCATTATAACCCACTGAGTTATTATTCTATTCTTTATTTGTAAGTCCTATAGTCCTTAACTTTCCTCTGTTCTGTGATGCCACCCAAGTAAAGAGGCTAGTGGGGATAACTGCCAGATAGATGATGCTCCTAAGAGCTGCTCTCCCATTTTCCTCTAGTAGCAAATGAGAGAACTGCATTAAAATTCCACAGCTTATCAAAAGATACTTGTCAGTCAAAATCCATGGGATCTCCCACCTTTGTGTGATGCAGAGCCTTTGTGTTCTATTGAAGCCATCTGTCTAAGACATACCCCACCACAGTTGACATAGTGCATTTAAAAGTTGGTAAATTTTTAATCTTTATCTATTTATTCTGCCATTATATGTCATGCTTGTCAGCTTTAACTAGGAGTTCCACTTTGTCTACTATTAAAGGAGAACTAGCTTTCTGTTTGTATTAGCATGCTACATAGGGACAATAGTTTTTAAATATGATTTTATTTATTTTTCAGGCTGCTAGTGATCACTTTAGGGTCTTTCAAATTCTATGCAGTGGTTGGATTCTAACCACTAAGCCACACTCCTCACCTGTAGTCTTTGATGTGAAAGCTTATAAACACAGATCAGTGTACTATACTGTTTAGTCAAATTCAGTAGTAGAATTCCTTAGTAGAGGAATTCACTCTATACAAATTATTTCAGATAACAGCATGCTTTCTTTTTCCTTTACTTAATGAGTATTTAATTTCCAACAGTAACTGGTCTTCTTTGTTTTTGCTAGATGAGTTGAAAGACCATTTCTTTTCTCCCTTCTTTCTGTCTTTGGCCATTTCAAAAATTTGCCATGCTTTCTCCTTCAAACGCTTGGGTATCTATGACATTTATATACCTCTTCCCCTTTAGGACTAGATGTGTGTCTCAGTAGTATAGAGTGCATAACTGACACTATACCCACTATACTTTAAACACTGATCTGTGTTTAAAGATTTATTTATTTATTATATGTAAGTACACTGTAGCTGTCCTCAGATACTCCAGAAGAGGGCATCAGATTTCGTTACGGATGGTTGTGAGCCACCAAGTGCTTGCTGGGATTTGAACTCCGGACCTTCAGAAGAGCAGTTGGCACTCTTAACCACTGAGCCATCTCACCAGCCCCCAAGGTTATATCTTAACACCTTCTCTAAAACAAAGCAAATTTAGAGTCACAAGGAGGAAAAATAATCCTTACCAACTCATTTAATCTTTTCTATTTTGCCTCTTGATAAATATAAATCATGTTGATTAATTTTATTTTTTCCTTTAGCCTATTCTAAGTTTTATTAAGACAATACAGATTCTAATGTATTATACACATCTCTATATGACCACTTGGAAAATTCTAGTCATATGATCACTACACGGTAGACAGACTCTAATAAGTCAATGAGCAATGAGTCATGCTTTGTAAAATCCCCCTCTAGAATGTAGTCGAAACTTACAGATTTCTTCCAGTCTCTGGACTTGCTAAGTACATGAGTTGGATAAAGTCAAGCATTTTATGTTTCTTCTCCTATGTGGGATCTAGGTTTTTTAAAAAAGAAGGAATAAAAACAAGAGAATTAGAGAGAGGTAAACTAGGAAGAGATGGTAAGAACGTGACAGTAAGAAGGACAAGAGAGGGTATTATATGGGATTGACCCAAGTCCATTACATACAGGCATGACCGTGCCATAATGAAGGCTGATCAAAATGTTCAAGTTTATCTTAATTTAAAATTTTTTCATACAATATTTTTTAATCATGTTCTTTTTCTTGCCCCAGCTGCTCCCAGATCCTCTCCACTTTCCAACTTACTCATGTCTTCTCTTTCTCAAAAAACAAAAGAAAAGGAAAAGCAACTTTAAAAAAAGAAAAGAAAAATGGAAAAAAAAATCAAATAGTGGCAAAAACCAGAGTCCATTTTCTGTTGGCCAGCAATTCCTGTGCATGGGCACTACTCTGGAATGTGCTGCTCCATTGGAGAAAAATAGGTTTCCCTTTCCCAGCAAATATTAGTTGCAAATAGCTTCTTGATTAGGGATGGGATTTCTGTATTTATTTCTCCTTCATAGTTGGGTGTTTGTCTGACTTGAACCTGTGCAGGTCTTGTGTGCGCTGTCACAGTCTTTGTGAGTTCATATCAGTCCTGGAGGATACTGATTCACTGGAGTCTACCAACACCTCTGACTTTTACAATCTTTATGATTCCTCTCCCTCTTAGATCACTGAGCCCTCAGGGGAGGGCTTTGATAAAGACATCCCATTTATGGGTGAGTGTTCCACCCTCTCTCCCTCTCTGCTCATTGGTTAGTTGTAGGCCTCTGTTTTAATTCCTATCTACTTCAAGAAGAAGCATATCTGTTAAGGGCTGAGAAATGATCTGATCTGATCTGTGGGTAGCAGTGTACCACTAGAAGCCATTTTATTTCTGTGTTCCTTTAGCAGAAAAATTATACACTTTCCCCAAAGGCCTATACTCTGGTTCTTGACTATTAGTAGTGTCAGGTATGGATATCATCTTATGGAATGAACCTTAAATCCAGTCAAAAAGTGGTTGGTTACTCTCATAACATTTATGCCACTATTGTGCCAGTATATGCACTAATCAGGTTGCTGTTGTAGGTTTCTGGATTTGTAGCTGGGTGGTATTCCTGATAACTTTTCTCTGGTAGCAAGAAAAGAACCTTTCAGTACCATGATGCTCAGTAGTAGAGGTGAAGCTCTAGTTCATAATCAGCTTAATTTCTCTGTGTTTGATGACATAAGGAAGTTATATATTCAGTAATAGGGCCTTATTTACTGAGGCTGTAGAGAGTAACCAGTAGCATTGACCATAACTTGCAGTGTTTTGGAGGTTGGGCAGGTTATGGGACTCCTGTGGCCAGTGACTCAACAAGAGGTAACCTATTCCTAGTGCTGGAGTGTTTAGTTGGTGGCATATGATGTTTCCCTCATTATATGATTACTCCATTTAAGTTCTTTTAATTTCACGTATGTATTTTAAGAAGCTTATAAAATGGTAGGTTTCCCTATGACTTTTCAAAATGATGTTAGATGTCCATCTAAAAATTTCCTTCCCCCCCATTTAATCTTCTTAGTCTAATTTCCCCTTTATCTCTATATAACCCATATTCTGGTACCCATTCTTTGGGAGAACCCCTCCTTCCCTGGTTCCTTACTAAGTATTTAACCTCTGTAGTTTTTTGGGTTGAATCAGATATGTGGAAAACTAACAACCATATAAAAGAAAACACATAATCTTTGTTTATTTGGGTCCAGGTTACTTCATTCAGGATGATTATTTCTAGCTTTATCCGTTTACTTGCAACTTTTATTTTTCTTAACAACTGAATAATATCACATTGTAAAAATGCCACATTTCCCTTAACTGTCTATCAGTAGCTGGACATTTTGGCTGCTTATAATTTCTGGCTATTATGAAAAGAAAAGCAGTAAGCATGGATGAGCAAGTGCCTCTGTAGGGAGATATGGTTCTTTGGGACTATAACTAGGAGTGGTATGGCTGGATCAGTTTTTTGAGAAACCTCCTTCCTGACTTTTATAGTAGCTGTACAGCTTTGCAGTCCCACCAGCAATGGAGGAGTGTTCCCCTTTCTCCACATCCATGCCAGCGTGTGCTGCCATTTGTTTTATTGATCTTGGCCATTCTGACTGGAGTTAAGATGAAATTTCGAAGTAGTTTTAATTTGCATTTCTAGATGGTTAAGGATGTATTTCTCAGCCATTTGTGTATTATCATTTGAGAACATTTTAGTTGTATACCCATTTTTAAAATTGGGTTAATTTGTTTTCTTTTCTTTTGTTTTCTTTTTAAATATTTTTAGGTATTTTCCTCATTTACATTTCCAATGCTATCCCAAAAGTCCCCCATACCGCCCCCCCCCCCTTTTTGGCCCTGGTGTTCCTCTGTACTGGGGCATATAAAGTTTGCATGACCAATGGGCCTCTCTTTCCAGTGATGGCTGACTAGGCCATCTTTTGATGCATATGCAGCTCCGGGGTATTGGTTATTTCATATTGTTGTTCCACCTATAGGGTTTCAGTTCCCTTTAGCTCCTTGGGAACTTTCTCTAGCTCCTCATCCACTTCTGTGTTTGCTAGGCCCTGCCATAGTCTCACAAGAGACAGCTATATCAGGGTCCTTTCAGCAAAATCTTGCTAGTGTATGCAGTGGTGTCAGCGTTTGGAGGCTAATTATGGAATGGATCCCTGGATATGGCAGTCTCTGCCATGCACTCCAGTCGAGTCAGCTTAACAGGCAGAGGTTTGGAAGCTGCTCACGAGGAAACAGAGTTTCAAGGAAGCTCTCCTCCTGGAGTCTGGCATTCCCTCTAACCCATACATTAATTTTCCATTCCCGAGTTATCTAGTGTATGGATCCACGTGCTCTCTATCAGTATTACACTATTATAAGTGCCTTTTAAGATTGAATTCTGACATAGCTAAACCCAGTGTTCCAAGATCCCAGAAAGCAGCAAGGAAGTTTAACCTATTCAGTAACTAATTAAGCATTACAATAGACGGGACCAATGGCTCAACTGGTCTGCAGAAAGAGCCTGGGAATCTCACTGAGATAGAAATCTTTAGTACAGGCTACATTCCATACCTATAGCAAGTTGATATACTCTCCTGAAAATGGAGATTCTCCAGACAAGATAAGAATTAGCAAGGCCTAGGAATTTAGGGGTCCTTGACACTACATTATTCTTGAGGCCTGCCAAGAGTAAAAACCCCCTGGTGCTATTAACACTAAAGTGTGAAATTCTTGCCTGTCACTAGGCTGATCCTAGGCAGGACTGCTAATCTCTATTGTAAACAGTTATTTGGTTCCTGAAATTCCTTTCACAGTCATTCTCTTGTATCTGGAAAACTTCAGTGTACCTTGCCTGATGTGACTTGCAATCCCTGGTATTCTCTGTACTATAAAAAAGTCTGATGCTCGACCTGAGAATACATTCAGATTCAACACCTCTCCTGTGTGCATCTGTTTGTCAATTCATCCAATGCTTTGCCCACCTGCCCAAGAGACCCGTTCCACGCAGACACAGGGACCCAGAGGGTCTGCTGCAAGTCTGTAGATGGTCCATCCTTTGTCTCAGCTCCACACTTTGTCTCTGTAACACCTTCCATGGGTGTTTTGTTCCCAATTCTAAGAAGGGGCAAAGTGTCCACACTTTAGTCTTCATTCTTCTTGAGTTTCATGTGTTTCCCAAATTGGATCTTATATCTTGGGTATTCTAAGTTTCTGGGCTAATATCCACTTATCAGTGAGAACATATCATTTGAGTTCTTTTGTGATTGTGTTACCTCACTCAAGATGATGTCCTCCAGGTCCAACCATTTGCCTAGGAATTTCATAAGTTCATTCCTTTTAATAGCTGAGTAGTACTCCATTGTGTAAATGTACCACATTTTTTTGTATCCATTCCTCTGTTAAGGGGCATCTGGGTTCTTTCCAGCTTCTGGCTATTATAAATAAGGCTGCTATGAACATAGTGGAGCATGTGTCTTTCTTACCAGTTGGAACATCTTCTGGATATATGCCCAGGGGAGGTATTGCAGGATCCTCCGGTAGTATTATGTCCAATTTTCTGAGGAACCGCCAGACTGATTTTCAGAGTGGTTGTACAAGTTTGCAATCCCACCAACAATGGAGGAGTGTTCCTCTTTCTCCACATCCTCGCCAGCATCTGCTGTCACCTGAATTTTTGATCTTAGCCATTCTGACTGGTATGAGGTGGAATCTCAGGGTTGTTTTGATTTGCATTTCCCTGATGATTAAGGATGCTGAACGTTTTTTTAGGTGCTTCTCAGCCATTTGGTATTCTTCAGGTGAGAATTCTTTGTTTAGCTCTGAGCCCCATTTTTTAATGGGGTTATTTGATTTTCTGGAGTCCACCTTCTTGAGTTCTTTATGTAGATTGGATATTAGTCCCCTATCTGATTTAGGATAGGTAAAGATCCTTTCCCAATCTGTTTGTGGACTTTTTGTCTTATTGATGGTGGTGTCTTTTGCCTTACAGAAGCTTTGCAGTTTCATGAGGTCCCATTTGTCAATTCTCGATCTTACAGCACAAGCCATTGCAGTTCTATTCAGGAATTTTTCCCTTGTGCCCATATCTTCGAGGCTTTTCCCCACTTTCTCCTCTATAAGTTTCAGTGTCTCTGGTTTTATGTGAAGTTCCTTGATCCACTTAGATTCGACCTTAGTATAAGGAGATAGGAATGGATCGATTCGCATACTTCTACATGATAACAACCAGTTGTGCCAGCACCATTTGTTGAAAATGCTGTCTTTCGTCCACTGGATGGTTTTAGCTCCCTTGTCGAAGATCAAGTGACCATAGGTGTGTGGGTTCATTTCTGGGTCTTCAATTCTATTCCATTGGTCTACTTGTCTGTCACTATACCAGTACCATGCAGTTTTTATCACAATTGCTCTGTAGTAAAGCTTTAGGTCAAGCATGGTGATTCCACCAGAGGTTCTTTTATCCTTGAGAAGAGTTTTTGCTATCCTAGGTTTTTTGTTATTCCAGATGAATTTGCAGATTGCACTTTCTAATTCATTGAAGAATTGAGTTGGAATTTTGATGGGGATTGCATTGAATCTGTAGATTGCTTTTGGCAAGATAGCCATTTTTACAATGTTGATCCTGCCAATCCATGAGCATGGGAGATCTTTCCATCTTCTGAGATCTTCCATAATTTCTTTCTTCAGAGACTTGAAGTTTTTATTATACAGATCTTTCACTTCCTTAGTTAGAGTCACGCCAAGATATTTTATATTATTTGTGACTATTGAGAAGGGTGTTGTTTCCCTACTTTCTTTCTCAGCCTGTTTATTCTTTGTGTAGAGAAAGGCCATTGATTTGTTTGAGTTAATTTTATATCCAGCTAGTTCACTGAAGCTGTTTATCAGGTTTAGGAGTTCTCTGGTGGAATTTTTAGGGTCACTTATATATACTATTATATCATCTGCAAAAAGTGATATTTTGACTTCGTCTTTTCCAATTTGTATCCCTTTGATCTCCTTTTGTTGTCGAATTGCTCTGGCTAGGACTTCAAGTATAATGTTGAATAGGTAGGGAGAAAGTGGACAGCCTTGTCTAGTCCCTGATTTTAGAGGGATTGCTTCAAGCTTCTCACCATTTACTTTGATGTTGGCTACTGGTTTGCTGTAGATTGCTTTTATCATGTTTAGGTATGGGCCTTGAATTCCTGATCTTTCCAAGACTTTTATTATGAATGGGTGTTGGATCTTGTCAAATGCTTTTTCCGAATCTAACGAGATCATCATGTAGTTTTTGTCTTTGAGTTTGTTTATATACTGGATTACTTTGATGGATTTCCGTATATTGAACCATCCCTGCATCCCTGGGATGAAACCTACTTGGTGATGATGGATGATTGTTTTGATGTGTTCTTGGATTCGGTTAGCAAGAACTTTATTGAGGATTTTTGCATCAATATTCATAAGGGATATTGGTCTGAAGTTTTCTATCTTTGTTGGGTCTTTTTGTGGTTTAGGTATCAGAGTAATTGTGGCTTCATAGAATGAGTTGGGTAGAGTACCTCCTGTTTCTATTTTGTGGAATAGTTTGTGAAGAACTGGGATTAGATCTTCTTTGAAGGTCTGATAGAACTCTGCACTAAACCCATCTGGTCCTGGGATTTTTTTGGTTGGGAAACTATTAATGACTCTCTTCTATTTCTTTGGGGGATATAGGGCTGTTTAGATCATTAACCTGATCTTGATTCAACTTTGGTACTTGGTATCTGTCTAGGAACTTCTCCATTTCATCCAGGTTCTCCAGTTTTGTTGAGTATAGCCTTTGGTAGAAGGATCTGATGGTGTTTTGGATGTCTTCAGGATCTGTTGTTATGTCTCCTTTTTCATTTCTGATTTTGTTAATTAGAATGCTTTCCCTGTGCCCTCTAGTGAGTCTGGCTAAGGGTTTATCTATCTTGTTGATTTTCTCAAAAAACCAGCTCCTTGATTGGTTGATTCTTTGAATAGTTCTTCTTGTTTCCACTTGGTTGATTTCACCCCTGAGTTTGATTATTTCCTGCCGTCTACTCCTCTTGGGTGAATTTGCTTCCTTTTGTTCTAGTGCTTTTAGGTGTGTTGTCAAGCTGCTAATGTGTGCTCTCTCTAGTTTCTTTTTGGAGGCACTCAGAGCTATGAGTTTTCCTCTTAGAAATGCTTTCATTGCGTCCTATACGTTTGGGTATGTTGTGGCTTCATTTTCATTGAACTCTAAAAAGTCCTTAATTTCTTTCTTTATTCCTTCCTTGACCAAGGTATCATTGAGAAGAGTGTTGTTCAGTTTCCACGTGAATGTTGGCTTTCTATTATTTATTTTGTTATTGAAGATCAGCCTTAGTCCATGGTGATCTGATAGGATGCATGGGACAATTTCAATATTTTTGTATCTGTTGAGGCCTGTTTTGTGACATATTACGTGGTCAATTTTGGAGAAGGTACCATGAGGTGCTGAAAAGAAGGTATATCCTTTTGTTTTAGGGTAAAATGTTCTGTAGATATCTGCCAGATCCATTTGATTCATAACTTCTGTTAGTTTCACTGTGTCCCTGTTTAGTTTCTGTTTCCATGATCTGTCCATTGGTGAAAGTGGTGTGTTGAAGTCTCCCACTATTATTGTATGAGGTGCAATGTGTGCTTTGAGATTTACTAAAGTTACTTTAATGAATGTGGCTGCCTTTGTATTTGGAGCATAGATATTCAGGATTGATAGTTCCTCTTGGAGGATTTTACCTTTGATGAGTATGAAGTGCCCCTCCCTGTCTTTTTTGATGAGTTTGGGTTGGAAGTCAATCTTATCAGATATTAGAATGGCTACTCCAGCTTGTTTCTTCATATCGTTTGCTTGGAAAATTTTTTTCCAGCCTTTCATTCTGAGGTAGTGTCTATCTTTTTCTCTGAGATGAGTTTCCTGTAAACAGCAAAATGTTGGGTCTTGTTTGTGTAGACAGTTTGTTAGTCTATGTCTTTTTATCGGGGAGTTGAGTCCATTGATATTAAGGAAAAGTAATTGTTGTTTCCTGTTATATTTGTTGTTAAAGTTGGCATTCTGTTCTTGTGGCTGTCTTCTTTTAGGTTTGTTGAGGGATTACCTTCTTGTTGTTTCTAGGGCGTGGTTCCCGTCCTTGTATTGGTTTTTTTCTGTTATTATCCTTTGAAGGGCTGGATTCGTGGAGAGATAATGTGTGAATTTGGTTTTGTCGTGGAATACTTTGGTTTCTCCATCTATGTTAATTGAGAGTTTGGCTGGGCTGGAATTTGTGTTCTTTTATTTTCTGTATAACATCTGTCCAGGATCTTCTGGCTTTCATAGTCTCTGGTGACAAATCTGGTGTAATTCTCATAGTCTTGCCTTCATAAGTTACTTGGCCTTTTTCTCTTACTGCTTTTAGTATTCTATCTTTATTTAGTGCATTTGTTGTTCTGATTATTATGTGTTGGGAGTTATTTCTTTTCTGGTCCAGTCTATTTGGAGTTCTGTAGGCTTCTTGTATGTTCATGGGCATCTCTTTCTTTAGATTTAGGAAGTTTTCTTCTATAATTTTGTTGAAGATGTTTGCTGGTCCTTTGAGTTGAAAATCTTCATTCTCATCCACTCCTATTATCTGTAGGTTTGGTCTTCTCATTGAGTCCTGCATTTCCTGGAAGTTTTGAATTAGGATCTTTTTGCATTTTCCATTTTCCTTGATTGTTGTACCGATGTGTTCTATGGAATCTTCTGCACCTGAGATTCTCTCTTCCATCTCTTGTATTCTGTTGCTGATGCTTGCATCTATGGTTCCAGATTTCTTTCCTAGGGTTTCTATCTCCAGTGTTGCCTCATTTTGGGTTTTCTTTATTGTGTCTACTTCCCTTTTTAGGTCTAGTATGGTTTTGTTCATTTCCATCATGTGTTTGGATGTGTTTTCTTGTTTTTCTTTAAGGACTTCTACCTGTTTGATTGTGTTATCCTGTTTTTCTTTAAGGACTTGTAACTCTTTAGCAATGTTCTCCTGTAATTCTTTGAGTTATTAAAGTCCTTCTTGATGTCCTCTACCGTCATCATGAGATATGCTTTTAAATCCAGGTCTAGCTTTTCAGGTGTGTTGGGGTGCCCTGGAATGGGCGAAGTTGGAGTGCTGGGTTCTGATGATGGTGAGTGGTCTTGGTTTCTGTTAGTAAGATTCTTAAGTTTACCTCTCGCCATATGGTAATCTCTGGAGTTGTTATAGTTGTCTCTGTTTAGAGATTGTTCTTCTGGTGATTCTGATTACTGTCTATCAGCAGACCTGGGAGACAGGCTCTCTTCTCTGAGTTTCTGTGGTTAGAGCACTCTTTGATGACAAGCTCTCCTCTTAAAGGGAAGGTGTACAGATATCTGGTGTTTGAACCTCCTCCTGGCGAAGAAGAAGGCCCAAAACAGGACCTTTCCCAGATGCTGTGTTGCTTTGGCAGGTCACAGTAGCTGTCAGCTTCTGTGGTGCACACTCTCACCTGTGCAGACTAAGTTCCTAAGTTCGGTGGAGTCCTGGATCCAAGATGGCGCTCCCTGCTCCTGAGGTAGAGGGCTCCCTTGCAGGGCAGAGCACTGTCCTCCGGCTGGGAGGGTGCCAGATGTCTGCGGCCCCAAAAGGCTGCTGCCTCAGCGGCTCTGAGGCTCCCGCCTGCCCCTGAAGCTGTCTGAGTCTGTGGTACACACTCTCACCTGTGCAGACTAAGTTCCTAAGTTCGGAGGAGTCCCGAATCCAAGATGGAGTTCCCCAAGACTTTTATCATGAATGGGTGTTAGATTTTGTCAAATGCTTTCTCCGAGTCTAAGGAGATGATCATGTGGTTTTTGTCTTTTAGTTTGTTTATATAATGGATTACGTTGATGGGTTTCCGTATATTAAACCATCCCTGCATCCCTGGGATGAAACCTACTTGGTCAGGATCAATGATTGTTTTAATGTGTTCTTGGATTCCGTTAGCGAGAATTTTATTGAATATTTTTGCATCGATATTCATAATGGAAATTGGTCTGAAGTTCTCTATCTTTGTTGGATCTTTTTGTGGTTTAGGTATCAGAGTAATTGTGTCTTCATAGAACTCTGCACTAAACCCATCTGGTCCTGAGGTTTTTTTTTTTTTTTTGGTTAGGAGACTATTAATGACTGCTTCTATTTCTTTAGGGGATATGGGGCTTTTTATATCGTTAACTTGATCATGATTTAACTTTGGTACCTGGTATCTGTCTAGAAATTTGTCCATTTCATCTAGATTTTCCAGATTTGTTGAATATAGCCTTTTGTAGAAGGGTCTGATGGTGTTTTGGATTTCTTTAGGATCTGTTGTTATGTCTCCCTTTTCATTTGATTTTCTTAATTAGGATGCTGTCCTTGTGCCCTCTGGTGAGTCTTGCTAAGGGTTTATCTATCTTGTTGATTTTCTCAAAGAACCAGCTCCTCGTTTGGTTGATTCTTTGAATAATTCTTATTTATTTATTTACTTATTATAAGTACACTGTAGCTGTCTTTAGACACACCTGTAGAGGGTGTCAGATCTCATTAGGGATGGTTGTAAACCACCATGTGGTTGCTGGGATTTGAACTCAGGATCTTCGGAAGAGCAGTCAGTGCTCTTGCCCACTGAGCCATCTCTCCAGCCCCTGAATAGTTCTTCTTGTTTCCACTTGGTTGATTTCGCCCCTGTGTTTGATTATTTCCTGCTGTCTACTCTTCTTGGGTGAATTTGCTTCCTTTTTTTCTAGAGCTTTTAGATGTGTTGTCAAGCTGCTAGTGTGTGCTCTCTGTAGTTTCTTTTTGGAGGCACTCAGAGTTAGGAGTTTCCCTCTTAGAAATGCTTTCATTGTGTCCCATAAGTTTGGGTATGTTGTGGCTTCATTTTCATGAAACTCTAAAAAGTCTTTAATATCTTTCTTTATTCCTTCCTTGACCAAGGTATCATTGAGAATAGTGTTGCTCAGTTTCTATGTGATTGTTGGCTTTCTATTATTTATGTTGTTATTGAAGATCAGCCTTAGTCCATGGTGGTTTGATCGGATGCATGGGACAATTTCAACATTTTTGTAACTGTTGAGGCCTGTTTTGTGACCAATTATATGGTCAATTTTGGAGAAGATACTATGAGGTGCTGAGAAGAGGTATATCCTTTTGTTTTAGGATAAAATGTTCTGTAGGTATCTGTTAAGTCCATTTGTTTCATATCTTCTGTTAGTTTCAATGTGTCCCTCTTTAGTTTCTGTTTCCACGATCTGTCCATTGATGAAAGTGGTGTGTTGAAGTCTCCCACTATTATTGTGTGAGGTGCAATGTGTGCTTTGAGCTTTACTAAAGTTTCTTTAATGAATGTGGCTGCCCTTGCATTTGGAGCGTAGATATTCAGAATTGAGAGTTCTTCTTGGAGAATTTTACCTTTGATGAATATGACGTGTCCCTCCTTGTCTTTTTTAATAACTTTGGGTTGCAAGTCGATTTTATTCGATATAAGAATGGCTACTCTAGCTTGTTTCTTCAGACCATTTGCTTGGAATATTGTTTTCCAGCCTTTTACTCTGAGGTAGTGTCTGTCTGTTCCCCTGAGATGGGTTTCCTGTAAGCAGCAGAATGTTGGGTCCTGTTTGTGTAGCCAGTCTATTAGTCTATGTCTTTTCATTGGGGAATTGAGTCCATTGATGTTAAGAGAAATTAAAGAAAAGTAATTGTTGCTTCCTATTATTTTTGTTAACTCTGTTAAGAGTTGGCATTCTGTTTTTGTGGCTGTCTTCTTTTTTAGTTTGTTGAAGGAGTACTTTCTTGCTTTTTCTAGGGCGTGGTTTCTGTCCTTGTATTGTTTTTTTTTTTTTTTTTTCTGTTATTATCCTTTGAAGGGCTGGATTCGTGGAAAGATAATATGTGAATTTGTTTTTGTCGTGAAATACTTTGTTTTCTCCATCTATGGTAATTGAGAGTTTGGCTGGGTATAGTAGCCTGGGCTGGAATTTGTGTTCTCTTAATGTCTGTATAACATCTGTCCAGGATCTTCTGGCTTTCATAGTATCTGGTGAAAAGTCTGGTGTAATTCTGATAGGCCTGCCTTTATATGTTACTTGACCTTTTTCCCTTACTGCTTTTAATATTCTATTTTTATTTAGTGCGTTTGTTGTTCTGATTATTATGTGTCGGGAGGAATTTCTTTTCTGGTCCAGTCTATTTGGAGTTCTATAGGCTTCTTGTATGTTCATGGACATGTCTTTCTTTAGGTTTGGGAAGTTTTCTTCTATAATTTTGTTGAAGATGTTTGCTGGTCCTTTGAGTTGAAAATCTTCATTCTCATCCACTCCTATTATCTGTAGGTTTGGTCTTCTCATTGTGTCCTGCATTTCCTGGAAGTTTTGAGTTAGGATCTTTTTGCATTTTCCATTTTCCTTGATTGTTGTGCCGATGTTCTCTATGGAATCTTCTGCACCTGAGATTCTCTCTTCCATCTCTTGTATTCTGTTGCTGATGCTCGCATCTATGGTTCCAGATTTCTTTCCTAGGGTTTCTATCCCCAGTGTTGCCTCATTTTGGGTTTTCTTTATTGTGTCTACTTCCCTTTTTAGGTCTTGGATGGTTTTATTCAATTCATTCACCTGTTTGATCGTGTTTTCCTGCAATTCTTTAAGGAATTTTTGTGTTTCCTCTTTAAGGTCTTCTACCTGTTTAGCAGTGTTCTCCTGTATTTCTTTAAGTGAGTTATTAAAGTCCTTCTTCATGTCCTCTACCATTATTATGAGATATGCTTTTAAATCCGGGACTATCTTTTCGGGTGTGTTTGGGTGCCCAGGACTTGGTTGGGTGGGAGTGCTGTGTTCTGATGGTGGTGAGTGGTCTTGGTTTCTGTTAGTAAGATTCTTACGTTTGCCTTTCTCCATCTGGTAATTTCTGGAATTCGTTGTTATAGTTGTCTCTGGTTAGAGCTTGTACCTCAGGTTATTATTTTAGCCTCTATCAGCAGACCTGGGAGACTAGCTCTCTCCTAAGTTTCAGTCGTCAGAGCACTCTCTGCAGGCAAGCTCTCCTCTTGCAGGGAAGGTGCCCAGATATCTGGTGTTCTAACCTGCCTCCTGGCAGAAGTTGTGTTCCACTCACCAGAGGTCCTAAGATCCCATGGAGAGTCCTCTGAGGACCTTAGGGGTGTCTGCAGACTCTGGGCCCAAGGTGCCCCGTTGCTGGTGCTGGTGCCGACTGTAAGGGACTTGTGACCCTGCTCAGGCCGGGTTTTCTGCTTCCCTAATTAATGCTGTCTCAGGTCCCTCTCAATTGGATTGGAGCATCAGTTGTGTTTCACTCACCAGAGGTTCGAAGATCCCATGGAGAGTCATGTGGGGACCTTGGGGATGTCCACAGACTCCGTGCCCAAGGTGCGTCGGTGCTGGCGCAGACCGGAAGGGCTAATTTGTTTTCTTAATGTTCAGTTTTTTCTGAATGTATTCTACATATGAACCCTTTATCAGATGTATAATTGGTAAATTTTTTTTCACCCTATTAATTGCAGCTATGCTCAAATTATTGTGTCTTCCATATAGAAGCTTTTCGGTTTCATGAGAACTTATTTATTAATTTTTGGACTTTGGCTTAGCTGTTGTACTATTTTTGTGTTCAAACATCATGACTGAAGCAACTTATAAAAGGAAGCATTTATTTGGGGGCTTGCTTGCTTACAGTTTAAAGGAATAGTCCATTTCCATTATGGTGGGGAATATGAGAGCAAGCAGGCCAAGAATGGTGTTGGAGCAGTTGCCGAGAGCTTACATCCTGATTCAGAGTGTGTAGTCAGAGGGAGAACAAGACTGGGCCTGGGCTTTTGAACAAGGGCTTCTGCAATCTCAAAGCTCAGTCTCCAGTGACACACTTCCTCCAACCGGGCTATATCTCCTAACCCTTGCTAAACAACTGGGAACAAAACATTCAAAATATATGAGCCTTTGAGTCATTCTTATTTAAACGACCACAATCTTAATCCTTGTGCTTTGATGTCTTGTTCAGAAAGGCTTCTCTTGTGCCAATGAGTTCAAGCCTATTCCTCACTCTCTGCCACATTCAGAGTATCTGGTCTTATATTGAGGTCTTTGATACATTCGAAGTGGAGCTTTATTGCAGGGCAACATCTATTTTCATTGTACATGTAGCTGTCCACTTTGACCAGCACCATTTGTTGAAGATGCTGTCTTTTTTCCATTGTGTTAATTTTGGCTTGTCAAAATCATGTGGTGAGTGGAATTAAGACCGGGTTTTCCATTTGCTTATATTGATCAGTGTGTCTGTTTTTATACCAGTACCGTGCTGTTTATATCACTGTACTCGCTCTAGAAGTTCTTTTATTATTCAGGATCCTTTTAGCTATCCTTTGTGTG
The DNA here is from genome assembly GCF_978045245.1 of Mus caroli. Classification (NCBI taxonomy): domain Eukaryota; kingdom Metazoa; phylum Chordata; class Mammalia; order Rodentia; family Muridae; genus Mus; species Mus caroli. The sequence goes on along the minus strand of NW_028227259.1, from coordinate 88,610,339 downwards.
TTTGTATTTCCATATGAAGTTGGAGACTGTTTAATTCTGTCAAGAAATATGTTGGAATTTTGAGGGAGTTTGCATTGAATCTGTAGATTGCTTTTGGAAAGATGGATCTTTTCACAATATTAATCCTACAGTTTGAGAGATCTTTTCATCTTCTGGTGTCTTCAGTTTTTTTCTTCAGTGTCATAAAATTTGTATTAAAACTTTCACTTGCCTTGTTAATTCTCTCTCTCTCTCTTTCTCTTGATTTTTTTTTTTAAACTGTGGAAGGTACTGTTTCCCTAATTTCTTTTTTTTTAATTGTTGTTGAGGTTTTTTTGTTTGTTTGCTTGTTTTCTTTTTCAATTAATTTATTCACTTTACATCATGATCGCACACTCCTCACACAGCCCCTCCACTCATCCCCCGCTTCCCTTACCTCTGAGAAGGGGGATGCCTCCCTCTCCCGGATACCAACCCACCCTGGCACCTCTCATTACTGCAGGTCAAGGTATATCCTCTCCCCTTGAGGGCAAGGCAGCCCAGTTAGGGGAACAGGATCCAGGATCTACAGGCAGGAAACAGAGTCAGGGACAGCCCCCCCCCCCCTTCCCACCTGCTCCAGTTGTTGGAGCACCTGCATGAAGTTTGCAAGTATTTTATTGAGATTTTTGCATCTTATGTTTATAAAGGATGTTTGGTCTGTAACTCCTCCTTGTTTGGATCTTTGTATAATTTTGCTATCAGGATAATATTGGCTTTGTAGAACCAACTAGGAAAAAATCCTTTAGTTTCTATTCTGTGGAATAATTTGAACAATATTGGTGTTAGTTCTTTCAATTTGTGGTAGAATTCTGCATCCTTCTATCCTTGGGCTGTTTTTCTTTCCTTTTTGGGGGTGGTGGAGAGTCTTAGTTATTGCTTCTATTTTACTTGTTATATATCTATTTACATTGTTTAATCTCAGTTTTACTTTGGTAGGTTGTATATATCAAAAACTTAATTTCTTTTAGGTTTTTGGGTTTTATTTTTTTCTTTTCCTGGTCCCATATCTTGATAGGTATTCTTTTTTAGATTGGGAAATGTTTTTCTATGATTTTGTTAAAAATATTTCCTATTTGACCTTAGTTTCATCTGTTTCCTTTACACTTATATGTAGGTTTGGTCTTTTTGTAGTGTCCCATGTTTCTTGGGTGTTCATATCTGGGTTTCTTAAAATTTAACACATTCTTTAACTGAGCTACTTGTTCTGCTTCCTTCATTACTTGAGAGTCTCTCTCCGGTGTCTTTCATTGATGAGGCTTGCTTTTGAGGAGTTTGGTTGACATCCTGAACTTTCAAATTACGGTTTTACTTTTGTCTGTGTTTATATATATATTTTTTTGGGGGGGGGGATGATATTTTCTTTTTTTAAATTTCAAATGGTATCCCCTCCCCCTGCTTCTATGAGGGTATTCCTCCACCCATCCACCCACTCACTCTTGCCTCCCTGCCCTCAATTCCTCTACACTGGGGCATCTGTAGAGCCTTAATAGGACCAAGGACCTCTCCCATTGATGCCTGACAAGGCCATCCTTTGCTACATCCTTTGCTATATATGCAGCTGGAGCCTTGGTTGGTGGCTTAGTCCTTGGGAGCTATGGGGTTACTGGTTGGTTGATATTGTTATTCCTATGGGGCTGCAAACCCCTTCAGCTCCTTCAGTCCTTTCTCTAACTTCTTCAATTGGGACCCTGCACTCAGTCCAATGGTTGGCTATGAGCATTTGCCTCTGTATTTGTCAGGCTCTGGCAGGGCCTCTCAGGAGACAGCTATATCAAGCTCCTTTCAGCAAGCATTTCCTGGCATCTACAATAGTGTTGGGTTTTGGTGACTGTATATGGGATGAATCACCAGGTGGGACAGTCTCTGGATGGATGGCCTTTCCTTCAGTCTCTGATCTACACTTTGTCTCCATATTTGCTGCCATGAGTATTTTGTTCCCCTTTCTAAGAAGGACAGAAGCACCTACACTTTGGTCTTCCTTCTTGAATTCATGTGGTCTGTGGATTGTATCTGGGGTATTTGTAGCTTTTGGGCTAATACCTACTTATCAGTGAGTGCATATCATATGTGTTCTTTTGTGATTGGGTTACCTCACTCAGGGTGATATTTTCTGGTTCTATCCATTTGCCTAAGAATTTCATGAATTCATCGTATATAATAGCTGAGTAGTATACCTTTCTGTACTTTTGTCTGTGTTTTATTTACTGGTTCTATTTTGTTAAATTCACGTATCTTGACTTGTTCTCATGACTTTATTCATTTCTTCGTGTTTTCGTGATCTTCATCAACACGGTTATTCATAATCCTCTCTAAGGTCTTTGAGCATATTTGTTTACTGCTATTTTGCAGTCCTTTGCTGTGCTTCAGCTAAAATGTTTTTCCTGGGGTCTATTACCACAGGGTTGCAGTCTTCTCGAAAAGGCGTCTTGGTTATTCATGTTTGTTTTTGTGGCTTCTGAAGTTACGACGTTTGAAGTGTTTCTTGCATAGCTATCTGTTTTGTCTTTGTTACGTGGTGGATATTCTTGTCTTGCTTGCTATTGCCCACTCTGGGTCCTCGGCAAGTGTGATTTCTTTGGGATTCCTGATTCCCAGCTGAGTGTGGTAACTTGTGTCCCTGTAGATGTTCTGTGGGTGCCTAAGACGTCAAAGGACTGGAGACAGGCTAGAAGGAAAGGCTGAGAGGTGTGATGAGGAGAAACTATCTGCACCAGAAGATAGGGGCCCAAGGGTTAGGAATGGGCTGGGAGGCCTTGCTCAGGTGGGCAGGCTGCAGCAGGACTAATGGTTGGTCTAGAGAGTCCAGAGAACAGGAAGGAAGATAAAAACTTCATGTGCCTGGGATGGAGCCAAATGTTCTGACTGGGAGTACCTGGTAGAGGTGGTTCTGTAGGTTAACAGTAGTCATAAACTAACGAAATCTCAAATTATAACAATGATTCTGGTTAATATATGGAGTGTAGCCTTGTTCAGATAAGACAAGACCATTAATATTCTCACACATGGGTATTATCAAATTTTTATTTTTTGGTCAATGTAGAGGTCATTTTTCACTGACTTTTGTTTATTTGTACAGACATCTAGAAATGATTTTTGCCTCTTAATTGAAACATTATGTTCTAAAAGTTGACATGCATCTTTCTACTATGTTTATTGAATATTTTGACTTTGTTTATTGAATGTTTAACTTTTGACAGTACTGCCCTCCAACTCACCAAATGTTCGTCGATCTAATAGAATACGTTTGAAACCTTTGGAGTATTGGCGAGGGGAACGGGTAGATTATCAAGAAAGCTCGTCGGGTAAGACCTGTTTCAGAGTATAATGTCTCCTAAATGAAGGAATTTTATTACTCCAACTTACCATATGACAGGCTTTATTCTACACATTTATATACATTACCTCATCACCCCCCCCCCCCCCACCACACACACACACACATACACACATAAACACATCTAAGAATAGGTTTCAAATTCAGGTTTGTCTCATTATTATAGAAATGCTGATTTTGTTTCTCTTTTGTGACTGGCTGTTTGATTTTGTAGACATTGCCCTTTAGATATCTGAAGTTTCTAATTGTGCAAAGAGAATCCTTTTTAAGGTGATTTTATTTTAATTATACATGTGTGGGTAGGTGTGAGGATGTGCACGGAGGCAGTCATTGGAGTCCCCTGGAGCTGGAGTGACCAGGAGGTTGTGAGGCACCCCGCATGGGTGCTGACAGCTCAAGGCTGGCTCTTTATAAGAGCAGTACACAGTCTTTCCTAGTGAATCAGCCTTCCAGCTCAAAATGAAACATAGTAGGACATGAGAAAATTGATATCTGATGGAGATGATACCTTCTCATTCTTAGCAACTTTATAACGAGTTAACAAGGAGCTAAATGTTGAAGTTACTTCCCTATTTAGATGGATGTAGTCATGTTAAAGGATTCTTCAATGTGGCTTGCTGCTTTCCATTCATTACTAGTTTCTGCAGCTTCCTTCTGTTTGTTTATTTGTTTGTTTGTTTTTAACTCTCCACTGAAAACTATTTCAGGTGAGTAACAAGTCCTTGAGTCTTATTTTATCTGTGCTTCTGAACTTAGAGTGTAAAAAGACTCAGGTGAAATTGGTTAGGATTTTTGTCATTTTAATAGCTGTAGCATGTAGTGATATTTCCCTAGGTACTTTGAAATGAAATATAATATATTTAATGTTTTTCTTTAAGCTTTTAATGTCCCCAGAAATGTTATTTTTGTCTTTTTTTCTTAAATTTTAGGACAACTTGTGCTTGAAATAATATCCCCAGCTTCAGTACCCACGAAAATAAAGGCACAAAGAAACCTCGGCAAAGTCAACAAAAAAGTTACCAAGAAGCAGACCCATCTTAATAGCCATAAAAGTAGGAAACTGTTCCTCTCATAACTTAGATTTCATACCTTTTAAAACTTCAGACATAATATTCTCATTCGTAAAACTCACTTTTTAATGCCATACTCCCATTTTTTTTTTTGTTTTGACTTTTTTTTAATTAGATATTTTCTTTATTTATATTTCAAATGCTATCCCGAAAGTTCCCCAAACCCTCCCCCCCACCCTGCTTCCCTACCCACCCATTCCCACTTCTTGGCCCTGGTCTTTACCTGTACTGGGGCATATAAAGTTTGCGAGACCAAGGGGCCTCTCTTTCCACTGATGGCCGACTAGGCCATCTTCTGCTACATATGCAGCTAGAGACACGAGCTCTGGGGGTACTGGTTAGTTCATATTGTTGTTCCACCTATAGGGTTGTAGACCCCTTTAGCTCCTTGGGTACTTTCTCTAGCTCCTCCATTGGGGGCCCTGTGTTCCATACAATAGATGACTGTTCATACTCCCATTTGGAACGTAAGACAATTCTCTTCTTATAAAAATAACTGTAGTATAAATATTTCCTCACTTAGTCATATGAACCTTACTTTTCCATATTCAAAGTATGGCTGCTGTAGACATTTAATGAACTTTTTTTAAAAATGAACTTTTTAAGAACTATTTTATAATTGCAGCTCTGAGGGAATATGAAAATCACTTGTTAGTCTTTGAACTCAAGAGTTGACATGTCTCACAGAGGTTTTGGCTTTACATTAAATCGTATGTCTTAGCATTTGAATTTTTGTTTATTAGAGTGCTAACTTATGAACAGAAAGTAGTTGTTAAGTCCTTGTCAGTTTTCTTTACAACTTATATGTCTCCAATTATATTTTGTACTGATTGCTTTTTTTAATGGGGACTAATTTTAAGTAAGTATGTTCGTTTCAGTGGTATTTGTTTTACAGAGACTAAGATGGAGTTGCCTCTGGATATACGTCTGGGAGATCCCTTTCAGGCAACATTGGCAAAGGACCCAGAAACCGCAGAGGTTGTCCCCATGGGTAAGCTCAGGAACGATTCTGAACATAAACTATTGCAGGATTGATTTGTGTCTATGTGCTCACTCTTCTTCCTCCCTCCTCTTCCTTTTCCCCTTTGCCTCGTCCTTCCCTCTCTTCCTCCCCTTCTCTCAACATTAAAATGTATTCCAATATTCCAATAACCAGCCTCCATGAGAACAATTATGGATGAGCATTGATGTCAAATACAGCATCGTGTGTTTGTAATCTGAATTCTGGAGGTCAAGTGGTGCTACTGCCTATCAAGTGTGTTATCTCCTTTAGCAAGCCCAGTGAGTCTATAATTGAGAAGATACATGAAGAGATTTTTATGAGAAATTATGGAAATTTAACTGATCTGCCCCAGTATATGCTCCGTGCAGAACTAGGGCACACACTATCTTCTGAACCTCTGGACATCAATAATGGCATCTGGGATGTGAAACCTTTGTGAACATGAATATTAGTAGCATCAGTCACCCAATCAAATATTCGCTTTAATGTTAAGAGCCTAGAAGCCTCATGCTGTATTACATAGTCGGTAAGCACTTAGTTTCTGAGAGGCTATATATAATTCTAAGGAATATAGTAGTCTAGGGGTTTAGGGTGTTCTTGAGTGTTTGCTGATAAAGCAGTATTTACATAGAGGAAGCATTTCTCTTACTAACTGAAAGGAATGTGACTGTGGAGAGACACCATACCCTAGATAGCTGTTATAAATGAGCATTCAGTTGGGGGCTTGCTAACAGTTTTATAGGCTAGGCCATTATCATGGTGGCAAGCATGGCAGCAAGGCTGGCAGGCATGGTGCTGGAGAAGTTAAGAGCCTACATCCTGATCTGCAGGCAAAGAGAGATACAGGCATTGGCATTGGCATTGGTTTTTGAAGCTTAAGGCCCCCCCAAACACACTTCCTCCAACAAGGCCACACCTCCTAATTTTCAAATACTGTCACTCCCGGGTGACTAAGCATTCAAATATATGAGCTTTATGAGCCTCTGGGGGGATTTTTGTTCAGAGCACAGAAACTATTCCTCCAAGTCAAACAGGTTGGTTAACCTACAGGTCACTGATGGTATTGCCACTTAACTTTTTCTATGAACTATTTTACATTTATCATCTTTAGGTAAACTCTTAACAGTTATTCTCTCTTGATACATTTATTTACAAGGCAGTGAGGGTAAAATACAGAAAGGATGGTTCAGTGTGAAAACATAATTTGAGCTTTTCCAGGCTAGAAAAATTTTGTTTTCAAAATTTTGTTGCTCTGTGTGAACCCCCACTTCGCAAGACAGGGTTTCTCTGTGCGGCCCTTGGTGCCTGGGCTCACTCTGTAGAGTAGGCTGGGCTGGAACTCATCTGTCTGCCTCTGTCTCTCGAGTGCTAGTGTTAAAGGTGTTTGCTTTTAACTTTATCTGTTTTAATAGTTATGCATTTTCTTTATTGCATTGTATAATGTGACCCTTAACATTGTCAAATATCTAGTAATGTAGACCAGAAGCTGATGATAATGTATTAAGAGGCTTGGAAAGTTCCTAAGTACAAAGGAAACCTGAAATGAGACAGTGATTATTTAGCCAAACCTTATATTTTGCTTTTTTGTAGTGTTTACTTAACTAAGTAGAAATGTTTCTGGTTAATCATCAAATGAACAAGACCCCACTCGTCATTGTGATGATACATTTTTATTTTGGATCATGTTAAGCTTTGTAAAGACATGGAGCTCATTATCGTGTCCCCCTAATATTAGTTTCCATGGTAGCATTAGTGCTACAGTGAGATAAATCACAGAGTGTTTAGCTTGTGCCAGTCATTCTTCCCTTCTCATGCAGTCACAGAATCTGTTTAATACACACCTTTTAAAAGAAGGAAATCAAGGCTTAGGGGGAGAGATTCACTAGTCGAGAATCATGCAGCTTATAGTCCAGGCTGAATGTGACCTTCAGCATTCTATTTCCAGAGTCAGAGATCTTCTATCTGCCTGCCTATTAATACAGATAATATGTGTATTATTTTTTATTTTTCCCCTAGATCTTATAAGACCACGAGATACATACCGCTTTTTTGTTGAGCATCATGGTTTGAAAGTTTTTAAAACATTGGATACAATATTTTTTTCTACTGGAAAATTGGTTTTAGGACCCTATGAAGAGAAAGGAAAACAGCATGTTGGCCAAGATATATTGGTGGGTATACGTCTCCACTTACTTCTGTTTCTCTGAAGTACAACTGATGATATGTTAAAATTCTGTTTACTTGGGAGTGAAATCTCATAATTACACTGCACAACGAAATCTTCCACTTAGTAAATCTGTTGGAAGTTAGCCAATACTCATGTTGGGGCTAGTAGCGAGGAACTTGGGCTGCCGCCTCTGGGTAATTAGATCAGATTAATCAATTACTGTTACATATATGTATATAATATACATATTTGCATGGAATAAGAAAGGAAAAGGAAGACATGAGTTTGAAAGAGGGCAAGGAGGGATAATAAAAGGGAGGGTTTGAAGTGAGTGAAGGGAAAGGAGAAATGATGTAATTTAATCTAAAAAAATAGGACAACATTTTAAAAAATGTTTCTTACTGCTTTAAAAATATGCATAGTATTCTTTTCTGTTTATTCTTATTGTGTTTCAGAACTTTGTTTCCATTTGTCTACCTGTGACTTAGTACTCATTGAGAGTAACTCAATATTCCTGGAGTGTTGTGTGCATTCGAGCTTGTGTGTGTTTGGCTTATTTTACATAACATAAGGAGCTCTAGTTTTATTTGATGACACAAGTGATAAGATTTTCTTTCTTATATATTCAGTATATATTCAGTGCAGGGATCATATTGTAGCTGTGGGGTTAATTCCCACCCTCCTCCCTCCTGAGGGATCTCTGTGATATTTTCTATAGGGTAGCACAATTACAGTTGTGCCAATGGGATAGAAATGTTCACCTTTCTCTGTAATCTTACCAGTATTTTTATCTTTAGTTATTTGATAATAATCATTCTTCATGGAATAAGGTGATAGATAGCTTGTAATTTTATTTCCCTATTGATTAGTTTGGCATTCTGATAGTCAAATATTAGCTATTTGTATGTTCTCATTCGAAAAATGTCTATGTAGAGCTATTTCTCATTTTAAATTAAGATTTTCTCAAATGCTGGCAAAATGAGAAGAGGTATTCTTAGAGATTCAAGCTAATTAGATAAGGAAAATGATCTAGAAATATATGCAAGACTGTCTAAATCTGCCTTTTCTGCTTGAGGCATGTGTTTAAATGACATACAAATTTTTAAAATTTTTTTTTAGTTAAAAGTAGACCTTCAGAATCTTTGAGGAGTATTTTTCTATTTAGAGAGCTATCCTTCTATAGGGGTTGAGAATATAAATTACAGAGTCACACTCCCTGATTCTAATCCCAGTCATTACATTGACTTTTGAAAGTTACCTAACTTCTGTTCCTGCATTCGTCAGCTGTGAAAAGCCACTGAAACAGCACCTCTGTCCACATGAGGCATAAGTAAATGAACAAGACACATGTGCTCTTGGAGAGCTAAGCTCTATACTTAATAGTAAAGGATAACTATCAGTAATAAGCTAGGTTCTAACTTACTCTGACATTTGTTTCCTTAGTTTAATAATAGTACTATAGATTTAGTGTTTCCAAAAATGAACATTTATTTCTCAGTTTTGGAGTCTGAAATGTGTTTGTTGAAGGCATACTTTCCTTCAGGAGGAGAGAAATGGGGAGAAATGGAGAGTAGAGGGGAGAGAGGGATGGAGAAGAGGAAGGGGAGAGACAGAAAGGGAGAGGACATTCTGGTGTAACTAAATTTCTTTCATGATGGGCTCCACACTAATATCATCAAATTGACTGATATGAGGCTCCCAATACATAAACAGCAGGGGACTGCTGGGTCTGGGATCAGAGAAGATGCACTTAACCCTCAAAGAGACTGGAGTCTCCAGGGAGTGGAGAGGTCTGGTAGGGTGGGGGTTGGGGGTAGGGACATCCTTGTGAAGACAGGGTGGGGAGGAAGTATGGGATGGGGAACAGAGGGTGGACTGGGAAGGGGATAAAATTTGGAGTGCAAAAAAAAAAAAGATTAAATAAAATAAAAATAAAAATAAAACATTGTTTGACACTGTCAAAAAAAATTGAAAGTATGAAATTTGCTGATAAACACAGTAGTAGGCACACCCTAAGGTTTGCAGGACAGACTTCACATTTATTTTTGTTGTTTCAAAAAAGATTATTAATAGTATGCCTACATATGAATAAATTGTGAAGTTCGCCATCCTCGAATTTGAAGCTAACACAGCTGAAAGCCCTCTCTGTTTTTGGTGAGGAATGGGGAGCATCATTGAGACAGGGTTTCTCTGTGTAGCGCTGGCTGTCCTGGAACTCACTCTAGATCACACTGGCCATGAACTCAGAGGTTCACGTGCCTCTGCCTCCACAGTGCTGGGATTAAAGGTGTGTACCACCACAGGCTGGCCCTAGTTCTTTCTTAACCTTGATGTTTAAATATGTGACTTTTACTTTGTTTTGTCATTCCTCCCTACTCACAACAGGGATTTGGCTTCTTATCTTTGGTTCATCATTCTGTTTGAGAACTGTGTTGCCAGAAAACACATAATCTTTTAAGAAGCATGTATAACATTTTTTTTAAAGAAAAGTTTACTGCTAAAGTGGTTCTGACTTGTCATGACATTGAATGAACAAAATTAGAGCAAAAGTTAGAGTTTTTTATTTTATTTTTCTATTGCCCTAACAAAGTACCACATACTAGTGGTTTAAGTAGTGGCCTCTACCTTATTTTGGCTTGTTACAGGTGGCAGGCTTGGCTGTATTAGATTACAGGTCAGGAATGAAGACCCTGACAACTTCTTTTCTTTTCTAAGGATGAATCTGTTTGTTGATATTGTTGGGAGAATTTAGTTCCCGTGTGGTTATGGAACTGTTGTGCTCAGTTTTTCTCTGAATGTTGGAGCTTTTAGAAATAGCCTATGTTCCTCAGCTTGTGGCCATTTGTCCTTACCACCAGCAACAGTGCAAAAGCCTTTTGGTTAAAATTGCTCTAAAGGGATCTGCAACCCTATTGGTGGAACAACATTATGAATTAACCAGTACCACCCGGAGCTCGGGTCTCTAGCTGCATATGTATCAGAAGATGGCCTAGTCGGCCATCAGTGAAAAGAGAGGCCCATTGGTCTTGCAAACTTTATATGCCTCAGTACAGGGGAACGCCAGGGCCAAGAAGTGGGAGTGGGTGGGTAGGGGAGTGGGGGAGGGGCATGGGGGACTTTTGGGATAGCATTGGAAATGTAAATGAAGAAAATACCTAATTAAAAATAAAATTACAAAAAAAAAAAAAAAGAAAAAAATTACTACTCTCTTTGCCTCGGTTTTCTCTTCCTCGCCCCTACCCCCTCTCTTTTCCTCCCTGCTGTGTGTGTGTGTGTGTTTGTTTTGAGGCTGTGTATGAGGTAGGTTGGGTGGAGTTTCTCTTTAAGGTTTGTGTGATTAGGTTGGGTTTAGTTAAAATTAAGGATTACTCCCTCTTCCAAGTTCCTTTTGCCACATAAGGTGTATTTCCAAGTTCTGCAAATTAAAATGCAAACATCTATGAAGAGTTATTTTGCCGGCTGTATTTCATTGAAGGATTTCTGTATTATAATTGTGGTTCAATTTGAAATGAGATTTTTATTTTTAATTTTATAGGTTTTTTATGTTAACTTTGGTGACCTTTTATGTACATTACATGAAACACCTTATAAGATAACTACTGGGGATTCATTCTATGTTCCTTCAGGTAAGAACTACTAAAGCATCCTTTAGATTCATATTGTTTCAGTGTCAGTGTTAGTGTATAGTTCCGTTCATGTAAAAGCTACAGTGGTCAAAATAGACTACCATGTTACTGATGCCAAAGCAGTTCAGTATAGTTTCCTTTCATTAAGGAAGTATATTAGTTTTTGATGTGTGAAATTCAGACAACTTTATTGCTAAATAATAAAAATGTTGAGTAGAAGTTGTGCTACATTTCAAGCTATATGGGAAGTTATTTCTGCAGTGGTATTTCCTATGACATTTTATAGCCCTTTAATTTTGACCAGCATAGCATGAAAGATTACAAGTCTTTGGTAATAGGTAGTTTAATTTATTTGCTTGTTTATTCTTTCATTGAGTAAATAAGATTAACAGTGTACTGTGGTACCAAGTATAGCTTTTTTTTTTTTTAAAGATTTATTTATTCATTATATGTAAGTACACTGTAGCTGTCTTCAGACACTCCAGAAGAGGGCGCCAGATCTCGTTACGGATGGTTGTGAGCCACCATGTGGTTGCTGGGATTTGAACTCTGGACCTTCGGAAGAGCAGTCGGGTGCTCTTACCCACTGAGCCATCTCACCAGCCCCAAGTATAGCTTTTTAAATTTAACATAAATAAATGGAAAAGAGAGAGAAGGTTCCACATTTATAGAGTACACATTGGATGAATATTTTAGCTGTTTGTACCTCTGTCTTGTTGTGGTGCTGGGAATTGAACTGAGATCCTTTTCTTATTGCGGGGCAAGTGCTCAGTGAGTGCATCACCAGCCCCATACTCTATAGGTCTTCATGGATATCGACTTTATATAGAGAAAGGCACAGTGATATTTCATGCAAGTAAACCTGTCATATGTGACACTATCTGACAGTCTGTTAAAATTACTAATCAATTAAAAACAGCATTTGGCTTTAAAAATTATTTTATCCTTACCTGTGTATGGGTGTCTGGTTTATAGGAGCCCACGGCATTTTTAAAGACTATTTAAAGATTGGTTTCAGAATGTTTTTCTCTTCTTGCACACATGTCTAATTTAACTCTGCCTTTGTAATACAGTGATAGGAAATTTATGTTTTTTCAGATTCTCACTGAATCAGTAGCTGGCGATTAACTTTGTGTCTTTGGAGTCATGCAGTTAAATCAGTTACTTTAAGTTAGATAACTGTTTCTGTTTCATATTGTATACTTGTATGTGTTAAGTGGTGAATACTCAAAAAGAAATGATTCTTGTGGGGGCAAATATATCTTTTTGCTACTTGAAATAATTATATTTTCTTGTTACTTCACTTTTAGGTAATCATTACAACATTAAAAACCTCTTGAATGTGGAAAGTAGTCTTCTTTTTACTCAGATAAAAAGGTGAAATAAATGTGTATGTATATAAAATATGTTTATATGTAAATTTTAATAACTGATTATTTTAAAGTAAAATTTTTGTTTAGTTTTGCATTAGTTAATCATTTCATACTCCTTGTTAAACATTTCATAATCTTGTATGTATCTTTTGATTTTTTCCTTGAGTGTAAATACTGTGTTTAGTGATGACTGTTTTGTTGGTATTGCTTTCATAATATTAAAAATTAAAAAACACAAAGTGGCACCTTGTTTGTGGTGGTGTTCTTATATCAGTCAGGGGTAGAGCACATGGCAGTCCTCTGTTCATCCTAGCTTGATGCCTGGCTTGGTGGCCAAAGCTGTTTCATGCCTAGGGCACATAAAATCCTGACACTACTCTGATATACTATTCAAGCCTAGTGATTACTGTGAAGCAAGCATCTGGGCACTGATATACAAAAGGTGGTTATGGCATTAAGAGACTACATGGGTGCCTCTTGTTGTGCCTGTATTGGGGGCACCAATGTGTGTGCTGAGATGCAGAAGCTGCAAATGGAAGCTCCCCATATCATCGTGGACACTTCTGGCCGGGTGTTTGATAAGCTTAACTGGAGATACCTGTCCCCCAAATATATCAAGATGTTTGTACTGGATGAAGCCGATGAAATACCCAGTAGGCAATATTCCTCTATGACCTTAGCTCCTGCCTGCAGTTTCCTGCCCTGCTTGAGTTTCTGTACTCACAGCTTTTGATGATGAACTGTGAGCAAAATAAACCCTTTCCTTCTCAAGTTGCTTTGGTCGTGATGTTTCATCACAGCAATGTAACCCTAACTAGGACAGGATTGAACTCACTTTCATGCATACTAGTTAAGTAGTGTAGTAATTGCACTACATCCCAACTGACACTAAAAAGAAGTCATCTTTTCCCGTTTAACATCAGTGCTAATACTTTATAATAATGCCTACTGTCGACTTCTGTTGTCTGCAGATCTCGTCTGCTGGACCTGGGATCTGAGGCCCTGAAAGAGTGGGGTGAACTGCAGTCTGATGCTGCAGACAACCTGACTTCAGTTTCAGTGTACTTATATACACAAATGTAACAAAGAGCAATCGTCTAGGGAAGCTTGTTTGATTAAAAAAAAACCATGTAAATAAATGTCAGTAAGCACATAGTAAATATTAACAAGACAGCCCTTTCCCAGGACAGACCAACTTTAATATTGTCATAGACGGTGGCTTATATCTTGGAAAGTATGAAGCAAGGCAGAAACCATCTCCAGATTCAGGGTACATCCCTCAGCAGATCCTCTCACCAGATTGGGTCTATAGCTGCGATCTGATATTCAACAAAAATAAACACATCTTGTAAATTGATTGTGAATGTTTAACACAGGAGGCACAAAGTCACGTCTAAGAACAATCCAGGAAACGGGATGGACCTGAAGTGAAAGGCCCTCTATCACAGTTCTGCAAGGTGGTGCATACCATCTGTCTTTCTCTTGACCATGTCCTCATACCTTACTGTGTTTACAATCATAAATAAAACTAGTGGAAATATTAGAGCATAGCAAGATATTTTACAAAAGATACAATTCTTAGTTTTTAAACCTTTCCCCTTTTAGTTCAATTTAGAACCAATGACACGACAGCCAAAATGAGTTTTCGATTTTTCAGGAGAGGGTACCGGATGCCTTGGGGTTAGGTATCCTGTGTATGCTGTGCATGCTCACAAGCTGTCTGCTCTGTGATTATTAAACTTAACTGGACCTTTTTTTTTTTAAATATATATATATATATATACATACATATATATACACACACACACACATACACACACACACACACACACATATATATATGAAAACACTGTAGCTGTCTTCAGACACACCAGAAGAAGGCATCAGACCTCATTACAGTTGATTGTGAGTCACCATGTGGTTGCTGGGAATTGAACTCAGGACTTCTGAAAGAGCAGTCAGTGCTCTTAACTGCTGAGCCATCTCTCCAGTCCTTAACTGGACCTTGTAAATGATGCTAAAATAGGAACCTCATGAAGTGCTTAATGAAATATTTAAAGTTTGCCTTGTAAGTATTTTGTTAAGGACTATTTAGAAAACATTCATCCATCCAGTTAGTCATTTTAGAAAACTGAGGGTCAGGGATCATAATGGAGAGATGATTAATTTCACTGGGAGGTGGATGGTCAAGCTGCACAGGTTATGCCCATTGAGGTCATCTAGAGCCCCTCTTCCCACTGAATAGAAGAAAAAAAAAAGGTGAACGTGTTCAACTAAAACTAGAAGTTTAATAGAGAAAGACTGCATACTTGAAGGTATGCATAAATGACAGTTTATATCTCTGCAAATACTTTTTGGGACATGAAGAAAAGTGCATGATCTGGGAAGACAATTTAGACTAGATTAAGAAGAAAAGATTTTTTATGTGGCAAGTACCCATACATATACTCACACATCAGTTATTTTGAGAGAGTGTCTTATGTAACCAAACTCTTAATCGTTTTTCTTCAGCCTCTGGGAATTTTAGGCACATGGCACCATATCTAGTACAAGAACATCTTCAGTGTTTTGAAAACTGCAAAGTCCCCACATGTAAAATTCATATTGCTGCTAAGTATGTTATGTTTGCTGTGCATAAAATGAAAATTTTCTATAAATGTAAATGTTGGGGTACATTGTATGACTATATTCAATTGTTGATCGCTAAACAAGCAGAGAGCTGAGTATTAGCCAGGTCTTGGCATTGATGTCCTTGTGGCCATCACTGGCCTCATGCTTTGTAAACATCCTTCCGTCCTTGTTAATTTGCTTTAATAAAGATCTGATGAACAATAGCTAGACAGGAAGTAGAGGGAAGAGCTTCCAGCCAGAGACAGGGTCTCTGGGCAAAGAATTGAGAAACAGGAGATTTGCCAGCTGGCTGTGGAGGTGGCTGGAAGTGAACAAGAGCAAAGAGAGGTAAAGAACTAGCCCCGTGGTGGGATGGAGGGCTAGAATAATTGGGTCAATTAGATTGAGCTAGCTGGAGTCTGGCCAGCTAGATAAATATTATAAATATTATAGTCCTAAGGTATAATATTAATAAGTCTCCATGGCATTATTTAACTGCTGCTGGGTCCAGAAAGTCCTGCTATATATATGTGTGTGTGTGTGTGTACATATGTGCACATATATGCATATTTGTGTTTATATACATATGTATATATATGTATATATACACACATATATACATGTACATATACATATACATACAGGATATGTGTGTGGTGCCTATCATTGATATTTATTTACAATTATAATTTTTTAAAAGATGTATTTAATTACGTTATGTATATGAGTACACTAGCTGTCTTCAGACACACCAGAAGAGGCCATTGGATTCTGTTACAGATGGTTGTGAGCTTCCATGTTGTTGCTGGGAATTGAACTCAGGACCTCTGGAAGAGCAGCCAGTGCTCTTAACCTCTGAGCCATCTTTCCAGCCCCAATTATAAAATTTTTGGTTGTGGCAATTAAAAAGTATAATGAGAAAGGAAATGGAGAGTGAATAGATAATATTTAGATAGAGCTGGTGAACTCAGCTCAATAAAGGTTAGTATGTGCTATTGGGTTAGCTCAGCTGGTAAAAGTACTGGCCTAGCCTGGACAAAGTCTGGAATTTAATCTTTAGCACCACATAAAACCAAACTTGGTTGCACACAATTGTAATTCCAGCACTCCAGAGTTGGAGGCAGGAGAATCAGAAGTTTAAGGTCACCCTTGGCTACATAGTGAGTTCTAGGCCACATCTACCTTTCTATATTGCCCTAAATAAAAGATTCAAATCCTTAAAAGAGACTTTCCAATGTACCCTAAAGTCAGATATCTGCCCATGTTTACTCTGTCTAAGCCACAATGGCTTGTTTTCATGTCTTAGAATCTGCTCAGCTTCTAGCATCTCTCCTCAGTGGCCACCTGTACAGTCTCATCACCTCTCACACAGAGGGCAAGTTAGCTTGAGTGACCCTAGTTTTCTATCTTCTTTCTCATAGTAGTCAGAAATACTAAAGTCTACCAAGAAGTTCTGGTTCCTAAGTTAACTATTTGGAGCAACCGAGACTTTGCTCATATTCTTCTTAGAACAGGACATCCTGTAATACTTAAATCCCATGACCCCAAAGATTGCCAGGGCATAAAATCCAGAGGCAAACACTTTTAAGGTCCTGCAGCTGCAGTGCATTGTTGTGCACATACTTCAAGACTGCTTTGGGCAAGCAGCCGTGAAGGGCTGGCTATGCTTACTGCCTGTCTCCCTTGCTTTTGTTCTTGTCTGGCTGTTCTGTTTCATCACAGTCAGGTGTTAGAGATGGGCCTTTGCATTCTCCTTTCTGTCTGTGCTCTGTGGGCACGGTTTTACTTGAAGCCTTCCTTGACTAATCTTTTAAATTGGCAAACATCCTGAGCACACACAAAAATGCTTTTCCTTCATTCCCACAACACTAAGCAGATTTTAATTTCTATTTTTTTGTATTGTTATGGTCTGTTTTCTATTTTTTAAAATGCTTCCCAAATTAAATGATTTAAAATTTTTTCTTTTACTATTTTAGGATTTATTTCTATTCCGTGATACGGCAAGCCTAAGCAACTTGGGGGAGACAAGGTGTATTAGTCAGGGTCCTCTACTGTCACAGAACTTATGGATAGTCTATATAGTAAGGAATTTATTGATGACTTAGTCTGCAGTCCAATTCCCAACAGTGATTCAGTAGTAGCTGTGAATGGAAGTCCAAGGATCTAGCAGTTACTCAGTCCCACATGCAAGCAGGCAAAGGAGCGAGAGCGAGACTCCCTTCTTCCAATGTCTTTATATGGTCTCCAGCAGAAGGTGTAGCCCAGATTAAAGGTGTGTTCCACCACACCTTTATCCCCAGATGACCTTGAACTCGGAGATCTCCCTGTCTTAATCTTCTGGAATCCATAGCCACTATGCCTCAAGATCTCCATACCAAGATCCAGATTAGAAACTCTATCTCCCAGCCTCCAGATTAGGGTCACTGGTGAGCCTTCCAATTCTAGATTGTAGTTCATTCCAAATATAGTCAAGTTGACAACCAGAAATAGTCACTACACATGGGTTTATTTTACTTTACTCTTCCAGGTAACACTATACCACTGAGGGAAGTCAAAGTAGGAACTCAAGCAAGGTAGTAGCCTGGAGAGACAAGAAAGAAAGCAGGAGCCATTGAGTATTGCCTTTTGGTTGCCATCTCTTGCCTTGCTCCATTTTATTACAGCATTCAGGAGTACTGGCCCATGGGTAGCACCATCCACTATGGACTGGACCCCCCACATCAATCAGTTGTTAACAAAATGCACTGCAGACTTGCCTACAGGCCAATCTTCTAACATCATTTTCTCAATTGAGAGTCCTTCCCTAATGAAGCTTGTGTTACGTTGACATAAAACTAGCCATCCCAATGATGGTGGCAAGAGCATAAAATATGCTTTTAACGTACATTTGTTGAATTTATTGAGCTAACTTGAGTACTGGGTCTCTCCTTAGTGTGGTTTGAATTCACATCTCTATCCTAAAGTCGTGTTAGAAGCTTAATCCTTAATCATGGGAGGTGAGACCTAATTGTAGGTATTTAGGTTAAGAGAACCTTACTTCCTAAACCGATGAATGTTGTAAGAGTTTGAGGTGTGAGTGCAGTTTTCTCACCCTAGTGGTGATTTGAACATGCTTGGCCCAGGGAGTGGCGCTATTAGGAGGTGTGGCCTTGTTGGAGGAAATGTATCACTGTTGTGGGGGATGGGGCTTGAGACCCTCCTCCTAGCCATGTGGCAGCCAGCCTTCAGATCAAGATGGTTTCTATCATGATGATACTGCACTAAACCTCTAAACCTCGAAGCCAACCTCAACTAAATGTTTTCCTTTATAGGAGTTGTCTTAGTCATAATGTCTCTTGACAGCAATGGAAATTCTAAGACATCGACCCTTGCCATCTTATGACACAACAAATAGGCTCTCACCATATGTGGGCTGCTGATTTGGCTAGATGAGCCTAATTATTTTGTGTTTGTTATGGATTATTTGGCATGCTGTACTTTATTGCAGAAACAGAAGAAGAAGAAGTAAGACACTCCTATAATTTCATTTCCTGGAATTTTCTCTGCATTTCCTCAGTTTTGGCCTGTACGCCAACATTGCTCCCCTGGGTTCTTTTCTGTCCTTCAGTTATGAACTTTGGCTTTCAGACCTTGTCTAATGACTGATGCCTGAGTCTTGATATTTATTATCCAGAAGCTGTCTGCCTTTTTGAGGACACTATCACTTCCTGTTGGATCATCAACCTGTATTTCTCCCTGTCTCTGTCATTCCTCCCACCCCTAGTCTCACACCCAGGCCACTCTTGGCAGCTTTCCTGATACATCTGCCATGGAATCTGTCTGTTAAACAAGTTGTCACTCAGCTCAAAATGCTAGCATATTGAATGATCCCATTTACATTGCAAGTATTCTTGGCCCAACTGGATTAAGGCCATTGCCATATATATTTTTAGAAAGTTTTCTTTTTTCCTCCTCACCAGAAGAGGGAGAGGCAATGATAGCGGGAGGATAAATGAACATTTGGCAGAGCAATTATATGGTAAACCCAGGAAACTCCACAGTCAGCATGTTTCTCTTTTTAGAGAGCCAGCAGGGATTCCTTTGCTTTAGTTTATGGAGCTGAGCAAGTAAGTGCTGTGCTACAGATAGCTAGTTCTGGGTCACCATTACTGTGGCCAATAGGACACAACAGAAGTGACAGTGTGGGATAGTCTCTGGATAGGCCATCCTTTCGTCTTAGCTCTTTGTCTCTGTAACTCCTTTCATGGGTATTTTGTTCCCTATTCTAAGGAGGAACGAAGTATCCACCCATTGGTCTTCCCTCTTCTTGGTTTTCTTGTGTTTTGCAAATTGTATCTTCGGTGTTCTACCCCCAGAGCTTGTGCCTCTAGCTGCATATGTAGCAGTAGATGGCTTACTCAGCCATCACTGGGAAGAGAGGCCCCTTGGTATTGCAAACGTTATATGCCCCAGTACAGGGGAATGCCAGGGCCAAGAAGCAGGAGTGGGTGGGTAGGGTGGGTGGGTAGGGGAGCAGGGGTGGGGGGTAATAGGGAACTTTCGGGATAGCATTTGAAATTTGAAATGTATATACAGAAAATATCTAATACAAAACATATGCAGCCGAGGGAGTGGTGGCGCACGCCCTTGATCCCAGCATTTGGGAGGCAGAGGCCGATGGATTTCTGAGTTCGAGGCCAGCCTGGTCTACAAAGTGAGTTCCAGGACAGCGAGGGCTATACAGAGAAACCCGGTCTTGAAACACAAAACAAAAACAACAACAACAACAAAAAAGGTGCAAAGTCACATGTGACAAAAAAAAAATCTCTCAGGCTAGTTCCAAGTGTAAGCCTTAATGTGGAAAAAGCTTGTTTGCTTTTTCATGAAAAAAAATAAAAGTGAAGCTAGTGCACTCAGTAAGAGAGCACATGGAGCACAGAGCAACCGTGTCAGCTGAGGCCAAGCGAGGCCACCTAGCTTCAAACCTACAGAACTGCCACCGGTGTAGAACGGAATCCCCTGAGCTCCAGAAGACTCACCTACCTAAGGCCTGCGAGTTAGGGTAATGACCTATAGAATTCTATTCAACTTAGGTTTGTCATTGGTTCTTATGTACCTGACATAATACACAACTAACCATCAGGTTACTAATACAACAGTCGACTGAGGCAGAATAGAAGTCTATTCTAGTGAATTCATTTATGCTGCCAAGTCTGAGAAAAGCCAGGCGTCCAACATTGGTTAAGGATGGATGTGTTTGTAAGTCCACTGTTGATTCGGAGGTTCCATAGAAAAATGATAGATTTGTTTTTAACTGAGTTCCAGTTTTTGAAGGATTAATTCTGGTAATGCTTTACGGAACCATGCGAAAACCTAGAAATATCTTTGTTTTCAATGTCCTGTGCCAGTTAGGTTATACTTTAAGACTGTGATGGAAGTTAAATTGCACAAGGAATTTAAGAATTGATATTTTCATGACCTCAGGACTGATATTTCGAACCAGTGCACAGGACTGCCAGTAAGCTTTCTTTCAGCTCTTTCCTTGCTAGCAGTTTGAAGTGAGGAAAATAAAGGGAATGGCTAATTGTACAAATACAAGGGAAGTTAATAAAAGAACAATGTCAAGAATAGAACCACAATGTGTTATCTTCAAATTAAGTGACCTAATTGTGCTGATTGAATTCTCTAAGGGTGTCACTGATGTTGTGAAAACGGATCAGTACACTGGCTTATAAATAGAATTCCGAAGAGCTATGCAGATTTCAGCCCTGTATATACACAGCTGTCTCACATAACTTACAAACAAATGTATGGGAAACATTCCTTTTTTTTTTTTTTTTAGAAGGTTATAGAGACATAACATTTGGGCATCTGGCATTTGAAAACAAAATGCAATCATCTTTTAAGTATTAGTGTTGCATACACATACAAATTTACATACACTATTGTAAACTGACATAGCTATACAACATACACCTCCCAGATTTTATAGAAACCCATTTTATAGTAACACATTGCAGTGTGAGAATTAAACCACAAGATGGCAGAACAAGATCTCCAAGGACTAGCTTTTGCTTGCTTGCTTTTCTTTTGCCTAAAGTAGAAGTGCCATTAACCCTGACATTCATTCATTGCAAGGGTTAATTAGCTAGACATAAAATACCATTTCCAAAATTAGATTTTTAATAATTTGCATTTTATTTTTGTCCAAGAGGAGCCAGGATTGAGAATTTACCTTGGCAAAAATAAATCTACATTTTATTTATTTATTCATCTATCTATCTATCTATCTATCTATCTATCTATCTATCTATCTATCTATCATCTATCTATCTATCTATCTATCTATCTATCTATCTATCTATCTATCTATTGGTTTAAAGACTTGACTTTAACATTCAATGCCTATTGCAGAAGTCAGTTATACTAAGATGACTGGAAATCAAAGGAAGATACATATCTTATGTTTTTGCTCCTAAAGTTAATATAGGAAGAAAAGATTTAGGTAAATGAAGACTCTTTTGTTGAGTGAGTGGAAAATGTGATTATCCACTTCAAATTATGGCAGAGGCAGGTTAGGTTAATGTAGGAAGAAGGACAGGAAGAGGAGTGATGACAGAATACATGAACTGGAGACTTGCTGATGCATTTTTGTGGTCTTGTACACCATCTCTTAATGTCCTCTGATTTGAGGGGAAACTCTTGTTACCATCTTTGGATTCTTGTAGAACTCAAACCTCAAAATAGATGGGTAATATCTGGATAATAATAGATTACCTGGTTAGTATGACAAGCAGCAAAAATCATGTCAGTTGGGATAGTCAAGTCCCAAGTCCTTATAACCCCTGAGCACATGCTAAATGACAACAGAACTTTAATTCTGTTGTATGTGCACAGACCCTGCATTCTGGAGGTGGGGTCAGGAGGATGGGAGGGGTAACTTTGTGAGTTTCAGATCAGCTTGGGGTACATAGGACCCTGCCTCAAACAAACAAACAAACAAGCAAACAAGCAAACAAACAAACAAGCTAACAACAGAGCTTTAATTTTTTTACTCCATCAGAAAACATGTTCTAAATGTAATGTGATACAGTATAATATATAATAATGAATAATGTACCGAGGGAATGGCCAGCTGTATGGCCAACCTGCAGATGGAGCCACCACAATGTGTAAGTATATGGTGGCCAGATGGGAGAGAAAGAGAAGTGGAGCAGCTTGAGCATTATGAGGAGAGGAGTAGCCTGTTGTAAGTGGGCAGCCCTGACATAGGGTCATGGTGAGGTCCCAGCCTGAGCTGACGCTACGTCTGAGGACTATGCCTGAGTCTGTGGCTATGCAGTGGCAGCGGTTGGTGTTGATGTCTGTGGCTCATTACCACTAGAGAACACAGGGATATCCCTGGTTGGGGCAGCTGCCAGGGACCATGTAGATGTCCAGGGGTTATACAGAACTGCCCTTCCCATCACTGGATATGGCACGATGGCAAGTTAGCTCTATCTCTCACTGCTGGCAGTACTCAGGAGAATGGGCTCTGTGCCTTGCCCAGGCAGCACAGTGGAGCTGACCCTGATGGCTGGGTGTACATGGGCTGACCTCAAAGGCGTGAGTATGGAAGAGCTGACCCTGCCACTCATCTACTGTGGGGTGGCTTAAAGTCCAGAGGTGATAACCCCTCCTTACCTATGGCATTTGGGAAAGATGCCCACAGGGTCATGAGAGTTGGTGAGCTGGTCCGGTCCCTCACAGGCTGCAGCACTTGGGAGAGTGGGCCTATACTTGACTGGGCATCACAGAACTGGTTCTGGAGGCATGGGTGTGGGAGAGCCATCCAGGAGAGCATGAGAGCAGGAGCGCTGACCCTGCCTCCTGCTAATGGCAGCAGTGGGTGGCCTAGCCAGGACAGTGCTGGAGTGCTCACCTTGGTGGTGCAGACAAGAGAGATCTGGTGGGCTGACCAGCTCTGCTATCACCCAGGTCCAGATCCAGGGCTCTGAGATGGCCCACCACAAAATCTATATCATCTGGGAATGGTTGGGAAGAGTGAAAGGGTCAGTTCTGTTGATCCAAAGCTGCAGGAACTCCATGACACAGGGAAAGGACAGGATAGTTAGGAGTCTCTTGAGGATCCAATATTGATGGTGTCACAGAAGCCAGAGACCTTGAACCAAACCAATGACTCATTTTAATGAACACTTCTAAGTAATGATGTGTGCATAGAGGGGATTTTTGTGGGACACACTGTGACATAGTACAGCTTCCACGGTGAGACGTTTTCTATACTCCCCCCCCCCCCCGCCTGTCTCTGTCTCTGTCTGCTTCTGTTGCTTTTTATTTGAGGGTAGGAGGATGTTACAAGGTCAAAAAGATTTGAGGAGACAGGGAGATGAGTGGGACTGGGAAGCATGATGTGAAACTCACAAAGAATCAATTAAAGTTTTAAAAAAATAAGATTTTGTTTGTTTTTTGTTATTTTGATATCTGTTGGTAGAAACCAAATGTGGAGTATCTGCTTTTATGAAGGAAGTCCCATGATCTTACATGGCCAGTAGGTGGCACTCCAATCTTTATTATAACGACTCAATTTATGATTAATCCTTTAACTTAATGAGAGTATGGAAAGGACATACGTCATATCTAACTTATGGGACCTCTGGCAATTATGCCTCAGTTATCCTGAGAAGCCCCAGTGAAAATGGATAAAAATAACTTAAGGATTAGAGCTAAAGGGCTGGAGGGAAGATTTGGGTATTTGTTTTTTCCTTTGGGAGTACCTTGAGTATGTAAGCTCTTTACAAACTGTCAAATTATTCAGTGCAGGGAATTTCAGTCCTTCATTTTAGAGCTCATAGGGAGGTCTCCAATTATTTCAAAATATCACAACAATCCTTTGAAGTTATTTAATCCTAAGGATAAATGTAGATTTCAATGATTTTTAGGAAAGAAAGGAGGCACCTTGCTAATTTATGAAGAAGCGAGCCCAAACGTATAATCTCAGCACTCAGGAGTCAAGGCAGGAGAACCCAGAGTGCAATGTCTACACTCCATGAAACATCTGCCTTAATAAGAAGAAAGGAAGGAGGGAGGGAGACAGTGGCAGCAACTGAGTGAACCATCCCTTTCCCACCTAAAATACCTCCCTCACCTGGGCATCGCACCTGTGCACCACAATATAGCCAGCACTGGACACCTGCCACAAAGAAGGACACAACAGCGTTCATCAACAGTGCCAGGTCCCCAGTCACCTTTTCTTTTCCAAGCAACAACCCAGCAGATAGAAACAGAAGAGAGGGCAGAAGAATTAAATGATAGACAAGGAAAAAAATAGTAAGACCCTTTCATGTTTATGTGCAATTAAGAACAAAAAACTATGAAAAAGAAAACTTTTAAAATTTTCTAATTCTCTCATATATTCTATGCTGACTGCAGTTTTCCCTCCCTCCCCCTCCTTCAGCCTCACCCCACAGCCCTAGTACCTCTCATTTATCTATAAGGATGCATGACCAGATGTTGAAGTGGAGCAGAAAAGTAACAACTCAGCTGAGCTTTGAGCACATTTTCATTCATTCAGTCCTCCACTCACCAAGTACTTATGTGGTCAGCTTTCATTGAGGACTAGCTACTTGAGAAACAATTGAGGGCTGGAGAGATGGCTCAGCGGTTAAGAGCACTGACTGCTGTTGCAGAGCTTCTGGGTTCAAATCCCAGCAACCACATGGTTGCTCACAACCATCTGTCGTGGGATCCGATGCCCTCTTCTGGGTATGACTCCATGTAGGCAACCACACTCCAGGGGTGGTCTTCCCTCACAGGAGCAATTAGGCAACACAAGCTGGACCTGGTGAGTGGAGGAGAGAAAAACACCAAGTCCTGTGAGTAAGGGAGGGAGGGTGTAGAGAGTGGATGTGGGAGGAGTTAGGGGAGGGAGGTAAGTATCCTAAAATACATCATAGTATAAGATTCTCAAAGAATTAATAAAAATATCTAAAATGGGAACTATGTGTTGACAACCTTCATATCAGACATTAATTGTGTTGCAATTCTTGACTTTCTGGCTCAAGAGGCTTTGGTTAGCTACAGAGAAGGGCTTGTTTTCTTTCTCATTTCCCCTTAATTTTCTGTCTTTCTTTCCTGCCTCAACACAGTTGCTAAAGGCTTATGATCTTGAAAAATGCTTTGTCCTCCAAAACTGATTAGCTAGTAACTAACATCGACATATCAGCCTCTAACGTAGGGTCACTGATTTGCTGCATTTTTGTTTGCTCATATATGGATAACTTCAGTGAGGAGTTGTGGTGGGTCTCTTTCCACAGAGCAGCAGAAATGATGGTGCGTGAGGTTTTTAGTGAAAATGGAACACCCTGTGACAGACATTTCGCTTTCCAGAGGTGCCATGCCCATCAGCCTGTCCTCTCTGACTTTGGAGGTTGAGAGCTATCACTTGAGCATGTAAAGCTCCCATCACAGCACACTCTCGATGTGCTCCAGTCTTGTTGCATAGTTCAAAAGGGAGAATGCCTGCTGGAGAAGAGCTTTGCAACGTGTAAAGTGCTGGTTAAATGTGGATACCATTATTCTACTCAGGAAGAACACTTAGCTCATTGCTTAGCAATGGTGAGGCAAACAGTGTCACTAAATAAGACAATATAATGGTCTTAAGAGGCTCTAATTCCGTCTCTCTCTCTATTCAAGTACACAATTGCATTCTAACACTTCACAGACAGCCTGAAATGGGTCCTGTGGAGGCTGATAAGGAAAATTAGAACAAGGAGCTATTTGAGCCCTCATTTTAATAACCAAGTCAAGGAGCAGGCACTTTAATACTGGAAAGAAGGAACACTTTCTCTTAGTCCTCAGCAGGATAATAACTCCATTACCAAGCATGCCTTCCATAATAAAGGATTCAACTTAGTAAGGAGAAAGATGCCATCTCTACCACGGGTAAAAGCAGACAGTTAGGATGTATGGAGAACCATTATTTTCACAGACTTAAAAACAAAACAAAAAACCCTGAAAACCTGAAATCTTTGACTATAAATGGGCCTCTGTTTCACAAATACCTGCTGGGTATCTCTGCCTTTTGATTCAATTTGCCTTTGTTTGAATGGATACTTTCTGGCTTTCTTCATTATATGTGTGTGTGTAGATGTGCACTTGTGATTGACTTTTAGTGTGAGAGAATACAAAGGTGGTGCTTTTGTAGGAACACCAGAGAAGCCCAATTCTTGGGTTCATGTAAGAGTGTGCATGTGCATCAAAGCAGACATATTTTTTTTCTTTCTGTTAATACTGAATCTCAGTGAGCAATGGTCTGAAAAGCTTGAAATAAAAAATTAAGTGCTTCAAAATGGACTGTTGAGAGCACCATTAAGACCTACCACCCAGTGCCTGGAACAGACCAGACATCCAGAATATTTATGGCAAAATGAGCAAATAAGTGAGTGACAGCTTCATTCTACAGTGACAAGAAGAAAAAAAGTGCTCTAATGCTTAGCTCCTCAGTCCAGACTGTACTACTTTTAGAAGTTTTACACAGGAGCAGTGTTCTGTTCTTATGTCCAGTATTCCTAGTGATGATTTTTTTTCCCCATTAGCTTCAAATCTATAGCTTACTCTTAAGTCAATGATTTAGTAATAGACAATGCTTGTGGAGGAACAATCTGCCATCTTCCATGTTGAGATTCTCTTCCCCGTGGTCTGAATGTGTCTCCTACTAAGAAAGGCTATGTGATGAAACCTAACAACTGAGGCAAGAGAATTTGAAAGCAGGGGTCTCTGTGGGGAGACCAAGAGTTGAACCCTTATCAATGACCTTGCTGTAATGGTGCAAAAGGACAGAGAACTACCTTGTCTCCTTCCTGTGGTCAAACATCGAGGTGCGATCTAGATTTACCAGACACCAAATCTACCGGTAGGTTTGCCCTTCACAGCTCCAGAACCGCAGAGTGTAAGTTTCTATGCTATCTCCATGACAACATTTTGGAAAAGTGCCCACAGGACTGAGACATTCTCCAGTGTATGTAGCCTGTGGATATAGGTGCTTCTGAGGTCAGAGAGTTACCAGCTGATACCTGGATATATAACCGGGCTTTTGTTTGGACCCTGGTTAGCTCCTTTCCTGGGTCTTCGACTGGAACAAGTTATTTAACTTTTGTGGACCTCCTTATAAAATCTGGGTAAGAGCAGTTCTTTCTTTTATAAGATGGTTTGGAAAACATTGAATAGGTGTATAAAGAGAATGCCCATTTTTTTGACTCAATACTAAGTTTCTAAAGTGAAGTTAACAGGTGGTTGCTTATGTGACATGGAATGGCACCTGTAAGAGCCAGTTATTCTCCACCTCTTCCCCTCAGGGTCTCACATGGTATTCTTTGCTGACAAGGGCAGACTTGCATTAAGGAGGAAAGTTGAGCAGAAGTAGGCAGCATAGCTTTTCAACTTCACATCTGGAAATGAGCAACCTGTGACTCTTCTATAAATAGGGTATTTTCAACATAAAGCTTATTTCTTGGAGTATATCAAAGATTCTGATTTATATCAATAAACTTACCAGACTTTTACATTTCTTTCATTGCATATTAAAAAATACTCTTCATTTTTACTAAAATTGACTCCATGTAACTCTAAAAGCAGAGACATAAAAAGGAACATTTTAAACAGGCTTATGTTTTCCTAACCTCAAAACACTGGAGCATATTTTCCATAATGCTATTTGGATCTGCATATGTTAATGAAATGTAACTCAAGTATACATATTGTTTGTGACATTTTCATTAAACACATGATCATAAATGCCATAGTTAGTTCTCCCCAGTCTACGTAAATGGTAATATTTTCTTTGTTCAATTTAATTCTTAGAGTATGTTCACTTGTGGTTCCCCCAGAACAGCTTGAGTAGGTAAGTATTGGATCACAGCCAGTTTAGAGATGAAGAATAAAGGGACATAAAGGTTGAATGATTTGGTATAGTTCTGTCGGTTTGTAGGGGCAGAGCCAGCATTGAACATGCTGTCCCAGCTGAATTTTCTTTCCTTCTACTTCCAAATGATCGTGCATTTTAGTCTTTCCATGAATATCTCAGTGCCAGTGTTTTCTACATACTTGGTAACAAGGTTTCTCCCCTCGCACTCTGCCTGGCAGGGCCTAACATATCACCACTTTGTGACAAACTGTTCTGGGACACTTGTGCTTCTGCTGTCCTCATCTCAGGCTGCTCAGAGGCTACCACTACTCTTCCTTATATTTCTCTTTGTAGGTCTTTTCTCTTGATCTCTTACAATATAAGTCAGGCTACCTCTTGAGGCAAAATTTATTCAATTTCAGAAACTAATACAAGGAAAGCAAAGACAGGGTCTCCCTGACTCCATTCAGACTGGTGTGTAAGTGGGAACCCTTGGCTACTCCTCATGTTCAGTGGGAAGTTTCCAGCTTGCCTTACATACAGCTTGTCTCCATTGACTAGGTGACAGTTTTCAGCTCAGCTCGGCTCCGATTGACACACTCATCTCACGCTAAGCTTGGTTTCTAATTCTCAGTTTTTTTAAAAAAAATCTTATGTGGCCTTTTCCACAGTATGACTGAAGAAAAAACAGCCAATTCATGTAGGGGATACTCTTTTTCCAAAAACAGCACTGGGAGCATTACATGGGAAAGTCACAAGAGTAGAAAGAACAGCTGAATGTCTCTTATTACATAGATATTATGGTTCTCAAGAAAAGTAGTTTAAATCCCTAATAGAAATAATATAAACATGCATCATGTTCATGTAAGTTTATCCTAAGAATGCCAAGTTTGATTTCTAGTGTGGAATAAATCTGTCAAATCATCATATTAGTCAACACACATAGTGCTCTTTCTAAGCTGGAACTGTGCCTGGGTCCAGATGAGGGCCAAGACTGGGAAGCCCAATGGCGAGAAGCAGGAGAAGTTGAGTCCAGCATCTCTCAGGCACTGTTGGAGCTGGAGATGAACTCAGATTGCAAGGCGATGCTGTGGGTACTCAACATCACCATGATGAAGGAAACTGAAGATGGTGGTGGTCTGGAGGCTCTCAATTCTGTACCAGTTCCTTGGCTGAAATCCATACAGGAAACCCAAGTCTGGCTAGAAAAGGCCAGAGAGGAGGAGGAAGAGAAAGGAAGGAAAACCTAAAATACAAACAGTCTTTTTATGATCACCTCAAAGGACCCACAGAAGGCTTAGTGGTTAAGCTCTTTTGCTGTTCCTCCAAAGGATTCAAGTTACAATTGCAGAATGTTAATCCAAAGATTCAAGGAGAAAGTCCACTGACCCAAGTCATCACAGACAAATTAATTAAACCAAGCGTTTATTTGTGTACATGGGCTGCCTCTTTCTAAGGCGGGGAGGTCAGCACTGGACATGGGCAAGATAAGGGTTTTTATAGCTGGGGTAGAGGGGTCTCACATGGAGATCTGGCAGGTAAACAGGCAGCGTTGTAAAAGCAGCATAAGGTAGTTATGACAAGGTAATCAAAAAACCCTCTTAAAACAAAGATCGGTTTGCAAGATGGTCATCACAACCTTTTGAAATAAAGGCATGGTTGCAATTTCCTGGGATGGGCAGTGCAGATCTACTTGTAGTTAACGCTACAGGTCGGGCGTAGCCCAATCCTTGAGAAACAGAGATTTAACTATAAAGAAGAATGAACCTTGTTTGTCTTTACTATAAGATGGTTTTCAAGCCTAAGATGAAGGCAGGGCAGTTATCAAGAACTCATTCAGGTTGCTCCTGCAATCCCAGCTCTAGGGAATAAAATGCCCTTCCCTGTCTTCTGCCAGCAGCCTCAAACCTGTGGCATACAGACATGCAGACACATCCATAAACAGAGGTAAGCTGTTAAAAGAATTCACCATTTTTCCTAGTAAAATACATAGTGAACTCCACTAAATGGGATTTTCTACTTAAGGGTGGTTACAAAAGCTGTACATCTAACATCAACTACATTAGTGAATGCTTTCCCTCCAAGATCAGAGACAAGGTTCATTGCCCTCACCACTTTTTTACAAAACAGTAGGGTCCTAGCCAAGGCAATAAAGTGGGGATAGAGAGAGCAAGCATTGTAAATGGCAAACAAATAAAGCTATCTTGATATCCAATCTAAAACATAAAAAAAGACCAGTAAAATGATTGTTTACCGAAGACGAAAGATAAAATAATATATATGACCATATACTAGCAATGAACAATTGAAAACTGAAATAAGAGATATTGTTTATAATAACATAATAGAAATATAAGAAACTTATGAATGAATATATTAAAAGGTGTAAAGTACATGTATCTCAAAGCATACAGATTAAGAAAACCCAAATAAATGAAATGCTAGGCATTTTTCATGGGTTGGAATACAATATTAAAATATAAAGTTTACTGAAATGGATTTACTTAATGAACAAATGTCAGCAAATGTTAATGAAAATTGCTAATTATATTTGAAAATTCCGATAGAAGAGCCAACCTAATTTTAAAGAGAGCAACAAGATTAAAAGGTGAATATCCCAGTTTTCCACTTTTTTTTTTTTAATGTAGCTACAGTGGTCAAGGAAGTACAGTATAAGAAGGGAGATAAAGTGATGTGACAATGGAAACTCAGAAAACAAACCTGTATGCACAGCACACAATGTGTTGGTGAGCTGCTTTTGACAGATGCGTGTAGAGAACTCAGTAGAGGATTCAGAATTGTCACATACTATTCCTGGAACAACTGAATATATACGTGTATGAAAGCTGAAATTCAAACCTGACCTTAAGAAGTATACAGAAGTGCACTTAACAGAGATCACAAAACTAAACTTAAGACATAATTCTAGAGAACTTCTAGGAAAAACTTGAAGATAATTTTTGTGATCTGGGTTAGAAAAATAATTCCTTGACATAACACTAAAGGTAAGATGAGCTATGTTGGTCTTCATGAACTTAGAACCTCTTTTGAAAGGCACTATTAACAAAATGAAAAGAAAATGTATAAAGTGGGAGAAATGTTTGCAAATAATATGTCTGTTAAAGACCTTTGAACAAGAATATCTAACAGGAGCTGTGGAGACAGCTAGGTGGGTACAGGACTCTCGGGATGGAAGGAGAGAACTGAGTCACAGAGACTGTTCTCTAATCTCCACTCTTGCACAGTGGCACATGCATGCACCCTCCCTCAATAAATACATATAGTAAAAAAAAAAAAAACAAAGAAAAATATATATGACCAGTGAGTGGGTGTGTTCACATACTTCTATAATCCCAGAGGTCAGGAGACTGGGGCAAAAGGATCAAGATCAGTGTGGAGGACAAAGAAAGACACTGTCTTAAAGAAAATGAATATATAATAAACTAAACAATAAGAAATTAAAATCTCAATTAGAAAATAGGCAGAGAATAATAATCTGACCTCAATCAGGAAAAGTAGTGGTGGTGAATGCCTTTAATTCCAGTACTCAGGATGCAGAGGGAGGTTAAATTTTGAGTTTGAGGCCAGCCTGGTCTAGAGAGTGAGTTCTGGAAAAGCCAGGGCAACACAGAGAAACCCTGTCTTGAAAAAAAACAAGCAAACAAAAGCAACCAGACAAAAGAAAAGCTACTTCAAATGAACTTTAAAAAAGCCAATTGCTGACTATATTTAGGAAATAAAAAAATAGTTAGAAATTCAATAATTGAATTTCTATAGTTGTTGAAGCAACAGTTTTAGTTATCAGATAGTTTTCCAGGTCTGGTTCTGTTGTGGTTTTCTTTCTCTATGGATTTGGACTTTAGTAGGTGCTCTAGTAGTCTTAAAATAAAAATTAAAGCTCGGGGAGAAGGCTCACTGTTTAAAGCACTTGTTACTTTTGCAGAGGACCCAGGTTTGATTCCTAGCATTCACAGAGCCGATGGCTGACTATAACTCCAATTCCAGGGAACCCGATGCACTGTTCAAGCCTCTGAAGGCATCAAGAATGCCCGGGGAGCACACACATACATACACACAGGAAAACACTCATACACACGGGAAGAAAACGCTTTTAAAATTTTAGTTTTAAACACCCACCTCCAATATCACTGGGAACCCAAAAAGTCTCAACAAATTAATTCACGGCAGGAGAATGGGACCAACACATTTCCCCCAAACATATGCACTTATAATGACAATTAAAGGCACTGGGTGTACCTAGAAGCCTCTGCCTGATTATTTGAATGACATTGGAGAATATTACAGAAGTGGACTTCAGAGTTGATCTTAATAAATACATCTCTTGATGGGATGAAGCCTGATGTGTAATCTCAGGCTCAGAATTTGATGCAAGTGTTTCTAATACATTTGACTTTCTTTTTTTTCAAGGTCCTACATACAAAATTAAAAAGCACCGGTATTTTTAGTAAATATATCCTCACAGATATGGATGTCAAATAAGCAAATTAATATATTTGTCATTAATATTCAAAATTAGGTAAATTAAAACTGTTAAATAGCACCTCAGTCTTCTTAGAATGGTTAAAATGAAAAACGCCATTAAGTCTGGGTGAATATGAGAAATGACTCAGTATTGCTGAGTTCAGACTGGAACACACATTGCGTGTGGGAATAAGAAATGCTACAACCAGTTTGTCAACAGCTGCCCAGTTTTCTAAAGGATTAAACATAAATGTGTATACTTCAATTATTTTACTAATAGGGATTTAACCAAGAGGAAAGGAAAATAGGTGAAGGGGGGGGTCAAACGTGCTTGCTGTTCTTGCAGAAGACCTGTGCTGTGTACACACACACACACACACACACACACACACACACACAGACATAGTTAAAAATCAACAAAAATCTTTAAAAAGTAATATAAAAAAGCATGTAAACAAAACAACTCTTATATGAATGTTGTATCTGGTTTATTTGTAATACCCCCAAATTTGCACTAACATATATAGTCATAGATATGTGGGTAAATAAACTGTAGTGCATCCTTCCATGTTATCCATGCTCAGCAACACAGAGAGATAAACAACTGGACAGATGTTACATCCCAAATAGTTCTCAAACATAATGTGTTGTTTAATTGAAATGAAACTACTGAAAAGAAGAAGCATAATGACAGCAGATCAAAGTTTGTCTGGGTATTTGGGGCAGGGGGACAGGAATGAAGAATCACAAAGACACAGTAGACTGTAGGGGACATGATGATATGTTCATGATATTGAATGTAGTTAAAGTTTCCCAGGCATGCCCAAAACTACATTGTACACTTAGGATAAGCAGTGTTTTCCCTATTCATTATGACTAAAAACATGTTTAAAAATTCTATTTTCTACCATCAAAATATGTCCCAACTTTATCATCCATTTTCTTGTCCTTTGCTTACACTATTTCCAATAAGTATGTCTATATGAATTAAATGCTTTCCTCCCCCTCAAACTTTTGTCTTTGCTTTTATTATCTGTGGTTTGAATTTCTAAGTATTTTTTTTCCCCAGGATCTATCTTGCCTGGTGTTTTCTGAGGTTGCTGACTGTAT
The DNA here is from genome assembly GCF_978045245.1 of Mus caroli. NCBI lineage: Eukaryota > Metazoa > Chordata > Mammalia > Rodentia > Muridae > Mus > Mus caroli. Next base: position 88,576,663 of record NW_028227259.1, on the reverse strand, counting down.
GGATCGGTATCTGACATTAATTTTGGACAACTTTTAGTCATTGTTACTTTAAATATTTTTTTTCTGGTCTGTTTTCTTTTTCTTCTTCTGACATCCTAATTGAGCATATCGTGTCCTTGAAATTGTCCCACAAAAAGCCAGGTGGTGCATGCCTGTCATACCCACCCTGGAGAGACTAAATCAGGAAGACTATGAGGGAGCCCCTCCAACAGAAACTCTAGGGTTTTCTATCTTCAGAATATATTTTTTCTTTTGTCTTGGTGTTTCAGTTTGGCAAGTTTGTATTGACTACTTTCAAGCTCAACAATTCTTTGGCTGTGTTCATTGTTCTAGTGAGCTTATAAAGACATTTTTTTCTACTTGTGTGTTGTGTTTTTTTTTTTTTTTGGCATTTTTAGTATCTGAGTTCCTGTATCTTTGCTCACATGGCCCATCTGTTCTTACATATTGTTTCCTTTGTACATGAGAGCCCTGAATGTATCATCCAGTTATCAAAAACTCCCTGATCCATAATCACAAACACAATCTGTATCATCATACCTGATTCTGTTTCTCTGACCTTTGGCATGCCTTATTTTATTTTATTTTTTGCAGACAACTGAACATATTGACCAGCAGGAGCTAAGTTTAATGATCTTTAGCTTGTGTCCACTATTAGTTAAAAGTCTGGGCTTTCTTTACTGTTTGCTATTTGTGTAGGTGTCACTGACTCCAAGTTATTCAGATGGCCTTGATTTTCTCTATTGTAATGTTCTTTGATTTTTTCATCTCCCCCCTCCACTACAGTGTCTTCATCTTGCAGTCCTTTCAGTTGGAATGCCAGCCCTGTCAGTGGAGTAGTGAGGAACAGGCCAGAGAAAGATTCTGTAATCGCATCATTGAACTTCAATCTTTTAATGAGTCTGGCTATCGTCATTACAATGTCCATTTTTAATTTTAACATCTTACTTAGTGCAGTTATACCATGTTCTGCTTCGAAGGTGGGATGCCCAGAGGAACAGCATGCTCCTGCTCAGGGGAGGCAAAACAAAGTCTGTAATGGGTGGGCCTCGGTATGTGTTTTCTCAGATTGGGAAACAGTGGAGTCTGGGATGATTGCTGTGGTTCCCAGTCTCCTGTGTACTTAAACATCAACGATGTGGTCTTGGGAGTCAGGAACTAAGGACTCTGTCCATTCTTCCCCTCTGGGTGTCTATACTTCAGGCAGGAAGGGGAAGTTAGAGTTGGATTTGGTAAAACCTGGTTTGATTTGGAATGCTAGGAGTACAGAGGGGTTGGAGGAGCCTTCTGTGGGAGTTTACTCAAGGCTCATTAAGATGAAGGCCTTAATGAAGAGATAATTCTTGCTTGTTCATATTGCTTTATTTAATGGTGGATATGGACGCATACACCTTACTCAGGGTGAACCAGGGATTAAATACCTTTTGTGGGAAGGAATGTTCAGGAAGGAAAGCTTCTTGGCTGACTGCTCAGGGTCTATCTAGATAGATACCTCATTAGCATGGAGAAGTCCAGGGTTTTATACTATGTGACTGATTGTCATGGTCCTATCTGTGGGGTGTCATGATTACATGTTCTAGAGCAGGTAGAGGTAGGCAGGGAATGGCTCCACTCCTGACATTAGCAATTCTCAGAGTCCCAGGGTCAGAGTTCATTAAACCTTACTGTTCTTCTGTCTGGTGGTATGGTACTTGCCACATAACATAGCTGTGTTTTTACATCTTAAGTGAGACTGGGATGCTAGAGAGGATTGGAATCAGCTGATATATTCCATGTGGTAAGGCTATGGTGTGGTCTTTCTTCCCCCAGGGAAACAGGCCTTTGTAATGAAGAATGCTCCAGTCATGTTTAATGATAACTTCTTTCTTGCCCCTGTTGAGACCATTAAAAGATTTTTCTTGGCTTTTATTATGAGGCTGTAGTAGAATTTCTAGATATGGAAGGCACAGGCATGTGGGGTTGGCATCTCCTAAGCCTACAGCTCTTAGAGGCTCTCTCTCATACATCTCTGCACTCAGATTCTAGCAGTTCATCAGACTTGTCAACCAACCAGTTTATGGCTCTAGAACTTTCTGCTACCAGGAAGCAGGAGGCAGGCAGCAGCGGGTTGGGAGTTAGGGGGCAGAGGGCAGGAATCAGGTTTTTTTTTTTTTTTTTTTTTTTGACAAAGTTCCTCCATGTAGCCCCAACTGTCCTGGAACTTTAGCTGTAGACCAGCCTGGCCTTGAACTCACAGAGATCTACCTGCTTCTGACTCCTGGGTTCTGGGATTAAAGGTGGATACCATCACCACCAGGCTCACCAGTAAGCAGTTCTTAACTGTAAGTCTAGGTGCATCTATTCGTCAAGTGTTGTGGTAATCTACCCCACCCTCCAACCCCCCTTATACATTGTATGAAATGGCTATGTAGGTACTCTCCTGTACTTTCAATTGTTAATTATTGCGCTGGCAGGATATTTGGTACCGCCATTTCAATGACCCATTTCAGTGGCTTTCTGTATATTAATGCTTGTCCTTCCTCACCTTCCCGGAAGATGATTTTCTGAGATTATCCTGCTAAAAAGCGAGCATTCACAGTGAAGGCCACAAGACCCTTAATGCCAAAGGAAACACAGTGAGCCTGACTAGGTATTGTCTTGCTGCTGATTGGTTCAGACTGGATGGTTAAGGAGTGTGGCTTTTTGTAGAATAAAGAGCTGGAGGCGAAGGCTGGGGCAGAACAGAGGGAGGAAGAGACAAGCAGGCAGGACCGAAGAGACTAGGACAGAGTCAGGAGTTAGAGCTGTCAGAGCTATGTTGGTGGTTGGTCGGAGGGAGGGAGGTTGTGGGGGAGGTGGGATGGAGGGAAACAGACGCAATGGAGAGATGTCTGGTTACCTTAAGAGACTAGCTGAGAGACTGTACTGAGAGACTGTATCAGCAAACAGGGCTACAGCTTTGAACTGTACAGATGTCTCTGAGTATTATTATTAAACCTCAAGCAGGAACCCAAAAGTCCCACAGTAATCCAGATTTTGAGACGCTGGTTTTCCTCACAGTTTCTGTTCTCTGATGGACAGAGGACAACTCACTAGGTTTCATTTCCCTCACCTCCTTTTTCTAAGAAGCAGAGCGGGAGACTCTTGGCAACTTATGTTGTTGGCACTGAAACAGAAACATCCTTTTTTTTTTTTTTCTCCTAATTTCGGACGTTTTCTATGAACTCTGAAGTTAGTGAGTCAAACCGTGTCACTGGAAACGAGAAACAGCTGCTTTACTGAGTGAAACCCATTGCCTGATTTTCCTAACACACAGATGAGCCCACTTGAACACAGGAAGATAGGCGACTAATGCAGATGAGCACAGGAGAGAATGATGTGTTAGCCCACCAGGATGGGGCAGAATATTCAGGGAGCAAGCAGGCAAAGGAACAACAGGCACCAACGCAGGAACTTGAGGGAGTTAACCTGATGAAGATAAAAGGGAAAACAAAGGGCAATGTAGACCATAAGAATAGTAGATGCAAGTGAAATAAAGATGAATGAAAAACATCTAATTTATTATTCTGTTACTTAAAAAGATAATCTGTATGCAGTTAGCACCTATTCTGTTATGCTGCTGTACTGGCTGGTTTTGTGTGTCAACTTGACACAGACTGGAGTTATTACAGAGACAGGAGTTTCAGGTGAGGAAATGCCTCCATGAGATCCAGCTGTGGGGCATTTTCTCAATTAGTGATCAAGGGAGAAGGGCCCATTGTGGGTGGTACCATTCATGGGCTGGTAGTCTTGGTTCTATTAGAAAGCAAGCTGAGCAAGCCAGGGGTAGCAAGCCAGTACGTAACATCCCTCCATGGCCTCTGCATCAGCTTTTGCTTCCTGACCTGCTTGAGTTCCAGTCCTGACTTTCTTTGGTGATGAACAGTAAAGTGTAAGCTCAATAAACCCTTTCCTCCCCAACTTGCTTCTTGGTCATGATGTTTGTGCAGGAATAGAAACCCTGACTAAGACAGCTGCTCACTTTAGAACATATTCTGACAGCATGGAGAGAGCATTGGGTAATCTATGCACCCCACACTTTTTACAGCTACCTTACCCCAGTACAATTAAGACTTTATTTTCTAACACCTTATTGTTCTAAACGTTTCATAAAATGAAAATATGTTACATCTATTTCAATTATGATTGGTTTCTAACATCTTAATTTATGAGGCTATAAAACAAAAGGGAAATCCTTAATTTTCATGTGTTTTGAGACTTCTGTGAGAAATACTTTAAGCTAATTAATGAGACTAATAACAGAATCTTGCAACTTGCAAGATGTTCAATTAACCACAGTTGCCCTCTGGGAACACTCCCTGGATTTCAGTGATCTGTTGAAAGTTTTGAGAATCTGAAGCAAGGCCCGGAGCCTAAGACAGCAGAGGATAGTCTAATAATTAGAACAGTCCAGGAGTGGCTTACCTTCAACTGTATTTTTACTTTAGAATTTTTTTTTTTGTCTGATCTTGGGCAAACCGCATAATCTTTTGGGGTTTCTTTACCTTTTAAGTGCTGAGAATACTTGCTTGGTTTTAGACCTTTTAAAGGTCCTTGAACAAAAGCTGTTCTATAAGTGTTTTGTATTATCAGGAAATGGCAGATTTACAAGTTATTATTAACTGTGGTAGGCACGAGAATTCATGTGCTCCATCCTCCAAGATTAAAAGAACCCACCATCAGAGTTCAACTGCTGGGTTGCCATGGGCACGGGTTTCTTTCCATGCTATGTTGTAGAGCACTTAATACTCAGGAGTTATTGATGGGCAGGAAGAAAAGTTGTGTTCTCGCTATTCTTTTCAGGCTGGCATTATTTATTCATTGGCTGCAAGCCTTGCTAAATTCCACTGGGTGGCTTTTACCTGTGTCACAGCTGTAAGCATCTGACATTGGTTTATAATGTTTTGGAAATAATCTGACAAAACTGTGGAATCTCACACAGTAAATAAATTACCATTCTTAAAACAAAAAACAAAACAAAACCAAAAGTCAGGCAAATCCCACTATAAGAGCAAAGAAAACCAATAGTTTCCTAGTAGGTGGTTTACAACAAATACACAAAGCTCCCTTGGCCATAACCATGTCCCCATTCATTATGACCTCTGCAAAATTTAGTCGGATTGGTAAATATTTATGCTGGTAGAGAAAACAAGCCTCTTTATGCCATCTCATTTACATTCTACAAAAACTACTGTGCTGCTTTTATGGCATTACTTGATGATGTGGTACAAGGATAAAAAAAGATCTTATTAAGAGTACTGCTACAAAATTTTTGAGGCATGTGCTTTCACAGAGAGCGACCTATCTGTTCCTGAACTCTTGTCATTTCCTTCCTTCCTTCTGCTGTTTGTTCATTTCTGTAGAACTACAAACATGACAAATGGAAGGGAAGATAAGTGGCTGATGTGAAGTCAGCAGGGTCTGGTCTCTGCTGGAAGTGATGCTTCTCTCACAGGGAGCTGCATTTGAGCCAGCTGAGGAGTGGTTCTGTCTGTGATTAGACACTCCAAGGGAGACTCACTATACATTTCACATTTTCATAGTTATAGACACACAAAGAGTTCTGGAAGATCTACATCTGAACTAACTTATTCATGTGACCACTCTTCTGGCTGATGTTTTGTCACCTTGACACATGGTAGAGTCATCTGAGAAGAGTAAGTGCTCCAACAAATTGGCCGATGGACCATTTTCTTGATTAATTATTAATATGGGTCAGTATAGCTTACTGTGGGTGGTGCCTCCCCAGAATAGGTAGCCCTGGGCTGTATAAGAGCGTAGGCTCAGCAGGTTCTGGGTAGGTAGCAAGTCTGCAAGCAGAGTTTCTCTATAACCTCTGCTTGAGTTCCTGCCTCCAGGTCCTGTCTATCCTCTCCTGACTTCCCTCTGATGATGGTCTGTGATGTTGGAAGTGTTAGTGAAATAAACCCTTTCCTCTTCAAGTTGCTTTTGGTCCTGGTGTTATCAAAGCAGTAGATAACCCAAGATGAATGGTAAATACTATTGTCTGCTACATGTTGCTTGCAATCATAGATATCAAAGATTATTAAAATATAGCTCATGATTTCAACAGATTTCTATTGTGGTGGAAGAAATAGATACTCAAGGAACATAATGAGTATTTTTTAGGTTCAAACTATTTGGAGGTAAAATTGACATTCTTCTGGTTCATAGTTCTACTAAAAAGCTGTCCTGTTATTTAATGGAGGATTCCTGGGAGCAATTCAAACATAATCAGAACTAGTCCTTTGCTTTATTTATTTATTTATTTTTTGCCACTGCTCTGGAGTTTTTCTAGAATGGAAACAGCACCCTTTCATGTATCTAAAGAATTTTCTGGGATCAATTTCAAGAAATGGGTAAATAGTGCAGTATTAAAAATAAAAGGAAATAGAAAATTTCAAGGGGTATCTTAAGAAGTGTGTATCATAGGTTTTGAATTGTCACATAGATTGTAGCAGATGTGCAGCTTGTTCTTCATGTGGGTCCTAAACACCTGGAGAGGAGGCTATCCCAAAAGCTGTTGCCTGAATGTGAGATGTTCTACTAGCTGGGCTGCCTTATTTGACCTGAGTGGGAGAGGATGTACCTAGACTCACAGAGACTTGATGTGCCAGAGTAGGGGAAACCCAGGGGGACCTACCTGCCTAGAGGAGAAGGGGAGGGGGGATGGGGAGAGGATTGTGGGAGGGCGTGACAAGGAGGGGGTAGTGAGTAGGATGTAAAGTGAATGAGTAAAAAACAAATGACAACGACAACAACAACAACGGTAACAAAAACAAAACAAAACAAAAAACTCATGGTATGTTAATCTAAAGGATAGAAAAGGGGGAGGGCTCTGCTGGCGCAGGTTGGGGAGGCATCTTGGGTCCCAGATCCTTCAGAGCCTAGTCTGCGCAAGTGAGAGTGTGGACTACAGAAGCTACACAGCTTCTGGGACAAACCCAGTTTCGGGCTCCAGACATCCATGCACCTTCCCCGCCAGAGAGGTGTCCACCCGGGAGGGCTCTGCCAGCTCAGGTGGGGGAGCAATCTTGGGTTCCGGATCCCTCAGAGACTAGTCTGCACAGGTGAGAGTGTGGACTACAGAAGCTACACAGCTTCTGGGACAGGCCCTGTTTCAGGCCTTCATCTTCAGTCAGGAGGCAGGTCTGAACGCCAGATATCTGTGCACCTTCCCTGCAAGAGGAGAGATTGCCTGCAGAGAGTACTCTGACCACTGAGACTCAGGAGAGATCTAGACTTCTAGGTCTGCTGACAGAGGCTAACAGAATCATGGGAGGAACAAGCTCCAACCAGAGACAATGATAACAACTAACTCCAGAGATTACAACATGGCAAAAGGCAAATGTAAGAATCTTACAAACAGAAACAAAGACCATGCACCATCATCAGAACCCAGCACTCCCACCTCAGCCAGTCCTGGATACCCCAACACACCTGAAAAGCAAGACTTGGATTTAAAATCATATTTCATGATGCTGATAGAGGACATCAAGAAGGACTTTAATAACTCACTTAAAGAAATACAGGAGAACACAGCTAAAGAGGTAAAAGTCCTTAAAGAAATACAGGAAAACACAACCAAACAGGTGATGGATTTGTGTCCTGAGCTAATGTTCTCGCCGGCAAGAACACACTTGGACAACCGGAATCTTCTGCAGCAAAAAGCTTTATTGCTTCTTCAGGAGGGAAGACCCAGACCCCGGAAAATGGCATTGCTTATATAGCCCTCAGCCATGGCGTTTCAGCACCTGATGTGGCATGTCAGCTTCTGATTCGTTGCTCGCCCATCACCCCATTACTACATCCCAAGATGGGCAGTGACTAGGTGTGAGTTCACTCTCGCACCTGCGTACAAGGCTTGTTTACTAGTTAGGCACAGCAGAGGCCAGCGCCATCTTATAATGGTGATTGCTCGCGGCATGGCTTTCCACATCTCCCCCTTTTTATTTTATTAAAATGAGGCTGGACTAGGTCTGTGTAAATATGCCCATCCACTGTGGCTCCTGTCTTAGGTCGTTCCTCTAATGTCACAACCTTTCCCGTCATAGGGTAACCCTATCACCACAGAGCCCATGTCTTAGGTTGATCTGTGCATGAGGAAAGTTGCCCGTCCCTGGATACCGCAGTGCTATGTGACATTAACTACTAAATGACCTAGGGTGAACTCTACTAAAGAGGCCAGCCACCAATGTCAACTTATTGCCCGCGCTTTTGTTCCCCCTGGTAAGAACACGCTCAGGGCAACCGGAATCTTCTGTGGCACAAGCTTTATTGCTTACCCCTTCAGGAGCCAGTGGAGAAGAGAGCGCCAGAGAGAGAGAGAGAGAGAGAGAGAGAGAGAGAGAGAGAGAGAGAGAGAGAGAGAGATCCCCCGAATGGCGGAAACCCGTCCCTTTTATGGAGGACTGTCCTCCGCCTCGGACGTGTCGCTCCCTGATTGGCTGCATCCCATCGGCCGGAGTTGTCGTCACGGGGAAGGCAGAGCACATGGGGTGGGAAACTACCCCGGCGCATGCACAGATGGTTTGATTACACGGGTGCCAGTGCCATCAGCGCCATCTTGTAATGGCGAATGTGAGGGCGGCTCCTTATATCAACTAATTCTTGAGCATAGATAGCCAGATTTCGGGGGATCCCCCTTGCTCAATGGCAGCAAGTGCTTGAGCTATCACAACCTTGTCATTTGTTTGTTGGGTTCTGAGCTTGCAAACCAACCAGAGCATGAACACAAGTCCACAGCAGGTGGCAACACCAAATAAACCTACCCCCACCCATTCCTTAAAATAAGAAAATGCAGATAAAATCCAGGAGGAGAGGCTCTCTGTCAATGACAGGTCCACTCGCGTTGAGTTGATCTTTAAAACTGCCACCCTCAGGGCCTCAAGAGTCTCATCGAATCCCTCAGACCAATTTCCTGCAAGATACAAGGAAAGATGTCTAGACAGATTAGCTGCATGAGTAAAATTTTCATATTGTGCACTGGTAATACACAGAGCGCCTAACTTTCTTTCACAACCCAACTGGGCCATCTGGTATAGAACGCCTATCTGTTCCTCCGCCAGGTCAAGGCACTGATTCAAAATCATCAGCCCTCCCTTTAACTTGGTACTAGCAGAAGTTTGGACAGTGATGGCATCAGTCAGATCTGCTGAAAGCTGATTTAATTTTGTGCCTGATTGAACCATACTAGTCATAGTGTACCCTGCAGCTGTAGCAGCAGCTGCACTGACTGAAATTGCTATGATTATGGCAGCAGTAATGCCAAAATCTCTTTTTTTGTTGAAACAGGGATAAGGTGGAGGGTGTTTCCACCGGAACAGGGATCCAACGTGGGATCCGTGCCACCATGGCACGGGTGTCCTTTGTTACATCCCAACATTAAGAAATCCAACAAGAATCATTGGAACAGACTTCAAATGAATCATTTGAAAGGATAAACAAGAAAGGGGGTAAACACAGACTGGGGTAGGTGGATAATTAATCTGGTTTACCAAAGTTTTATTGAACCCAGTGATCTCTACACTGGTATTAGTATATCCATAAGAGTCCAGGGAGGCAGCATGTATTCCCCAATACTGAGAAAATCTTGAGATGCCAGTAAAAGAAGCCTTTTCAACTGCTCCTCCCTGGATAAAGATCAAAGAATTGAGTTCTGTACAACTGCCATTGACTCCACAAAGCACCCACTTGTGAAAGGGATGCATTCTAAAGTCTTGTATGAAAAGTCCCTTTTTCATAACAAATTCCTTCTCTGGGTCAGCCATCATGTTGGGAGAAAAGGAAAAGGTTTTACTCTGATCTGCCCAAGGAATGGTGGAGGATTGACAATCAGACCAAGGTAGGATCAGCCCTTCATCTTCCAAGCTACAACGAGGGGCTATTTTTGGTGGTGGGGGGGCGTTCTTTGTCTGAAAAGTTAGGTGGTAGAAATGTACCATTAACCCAAATTGCCTCCTGCCAGAAGGTCCGATTTGTAAAGGTTATATCTGCTTTGGAAGTATCTTGGGTTGTGCTCACCCAACCTCCTCGGTGCTCATTAAAGATCCCAAAAGCTCGGGCTGTGAGGTTAATACATTTTCCTGGTCCATTAATTTGAAAACATAAAGAACCCTGTTCTAATAAAGAGTGATTGTCTCCTAATGGTGCTCGGGTGGGATCATAGGGTAGATATGGTAAATCTAATGTTTTATTAGTAGTAAAGAATTTTGGAAAAACTATAGCATCATGGCGAACTGGCATTGGTTTAGGGAAAGTCGAGAGAATGGCCCATCTCTGTTCACCCATCATACTAGGAACCTGAGACAAGTTCAGCATTGTCAGGATCAGGAGCAGTCCTTAGGAGGTCAGCATCTTCCACACCATCCTTGATTACTATCTTGAGGGTGAGTCGTTCCAGCAGCCAAAATGGGTTGTCTTCACTCTGTGGAAAAACACAAACAGCTCCCCTGGATCTTATCAAAAGAGGATCCGGGCCTTTCCACAGACCAGATAAGACATCCTTCCATTTCACCATTTCTTTTTTTGTCTATCAGGGTCTGAGCTATGTCGATCGGATGCAGAGAGACCTTGCTCATCAAGATTCAAAAAAATTAAGTGTAAAGAGTGCCATGGATACAGCTACTCTTGGCACTGAGGGCAGAGTGTCATCAACTCCCTCTTTTGTTTTATAAAATAAGACTTGAGTGTACAATGGGCACGTTCCACAATGCCTTGTCCTTGAGGATTATAAGGAAGGCAAGTCAGGTGAGTGACATCCATTTGATGACAAAATTGCTGAAATTTAGTAGAGGTATATGCTGACTCATTATCAGTTTTATGAATTGTGGGCTTGCCCCAAGCACTCCACGCTTCTAAACAGTGCTGTATAACATGAGAGGCTTTCTCACCTGTAGCAAACATAACAACATTAGCAGGTGTCAATGGAAACATGTAAATATTGATTTCTTTCAAAGGAGGAAATATGAGTGACATCCATTTGCCAGACCTGTAATGGCCTGATGCCTCGGGGGTTTACCCCTACATGAGGAGTAGGCAGAAATTGACAACAGTTTTGACATTGGGTGACAATGTCATGAGCTTCCTTCCTGGTTAAAGTGAAACGGTGGTGTAATGTTTCAGCCGTCACATGGAAGCGTTTATGAAACTCCCTTGCAGCCTCTGCCTGTGAGGACAGAGCAGCAGCCACGATTCTAGTGGCTTTGTCTGCCAAGTCATTTCCATGAGACATGGGGCCAGGAAGGCCAGAATGAGCCCTAACATGAGTAATATACACAAGATGTCTTCTATGTAACAGGGCTGACTGAATTTGCTGAAAAAATGTGAGCAAGCTTGCTAGAGGGTCTAATTAAACCAGCAACTTCAAGCGTATTAACTGCATTAACCACATTTAAGGAATCAGATACAATATTGAGCGGTCCCGGAAAAGTTTCAAGGACCTCTAGAACTACCAAACACTCTACAACCTGGGGTGATGTCTCATTATATTGTTTAGATGTTACTTGGCCATTTAGTACATATACACCTATACCAGATTTGGATCCATCTGTATACACTACTACCCCATCCGGAAGTGGGTGTTTGGCTGTCATTACTGGAAACACTATGGCTTGGCTTAAGGCGAACTGTAAAATTGGATGTTTTGGATAATGATTATCAATTTGTCCTGAATAGAAGGCAACCAAGACTGCCCAATCATTAGTTGTTGCTGCCAGGGTTTGAACTTGAGCAGAAGTATAAGGTACAATTAGCATATGAGGTTCTTTCCCAAAATGAGTAATGGCTGCTTTTATCCCCTGAAGTGCAAGTTGAGCAAATGCATTAGGATACCACTCAATGATTTTTGCAGGGGAAGCATTAGGATGGACCCACAATAAGGGTCCATTTTGCCACAAGACTGCTGTTGGTAACTGTGCAGTTTTTAATATGCACAATTCAAATGACTCTGACTTGTCAATGCGTTGTAATTGAGCATCTTGTAAGGCCTTTTCTATAGTTTGTAAAGCTTGACATGCAGCTTTTACTACAGTCATCCAATCACTGGGGGTCATTGCCAGAGTCGCAAGCCTTTCGACTTGCGCTATAGTAAAATTGGCATTGACTCCATAGTTAAGGGCTGACTCCGCAAGTTCTTTCATCTGTATATACTCCACCGGGGCGTGAACAAGTCCGCCATCGGCACCTTCAAAGACTGGGAATGCTTGCTGCACGTTTCTCTGTTCCTCTTTTGAAATGAATGAGTCTGAATGATACCTTTGCACATAGGGCGGAGGTGCACTAGGACCCAGAGGTTGAGGGCCCGGAGACTGCGCAGCAATTTGACATTTGTCTCTAGCTGCTTTTGCTTTCTCTATGTTATTCTGTGACTGATTAGCTCGTTTTTCATCTGGCTGGTATCTTTCTCCCTCATAGCGTGCCACTTCTTCCTCTAAGTCTGTCTCCTCAGAGGAGCTAAGTTCCTTATCCAATTCTGAGCTACTGACAGCTAGTGCCTTGAACTCATCTAATGGCGGGTAGAGGCTCCTTTCCTTATGTGCCTCTCCAGCTTGATCTCTCTTCTTCTCTCCCTTTTCATCCCTTTTTCTAAGCTCTCCCAGGGCATTCTGTCCCTTATTTCTCTTTTCCTCGGGCTCAAGGCCCGTGGAAAGGCCTATATTCTTCAGTGCACCTTGTTTCCTCTCAGCTCTTACTCTCTCTCCCCACTCTGTCTCTGATAGACTGTCTTGAATTTTGTCCAAAACTTTCTGCCCCGCTTCAACCATTTGCTGACAATCCTCATTTGTTAAGCACGATCTTACCAGTTTCCACAACGGCATGATCCCTGCTTTATGTTTGCCATTCTGCTGTTCCCTAACTAGATCTCCTTTCAGTTTGTCCCATGAGGCGACAGTTAATGACCCTGAGCAAGCATACCATGGTGCCACATGGTCTATCTCCCTGAACAAATCCCTCTATAGTCTTAGTGGTGATTTTCAGGCCACACTGCTTCAAGACCAACAGTAAGGCCATTACTACAGAGTGGGAGATTCCCATACTGGTCGCTGTCCAGGCCTGACCGTGACTGAGAACCAGTCAGCAGTTCCAGCGGTAGAAGCAAAACGAAACTGAAAGGGAAGGAATAATCGCTGTGAAAACAATCAAAAGGGCGTCTAACTCTGGAGAAATTTCAAGACTGTACATACCTTACAGAGCCTTAATGTCCTACAGTTCTGATTCTGCCCGCGAAGGGGGATCTCCCTTGGGCCGGTGTGATGGTATAACATTCCCTGGTTCCTCGGTGCCACTTATCCCAAGCTAACGTTCTCGCCGGCAAGAACACACTCGGACAACTGGAATCTTCTGCAGCAAAAAGCTTTATTGCTTCTTCAGGAGGGAAGATCCAGACCCCGGAAAATGGCGTTGCTTATATAGCCCTCAGCCATGGCGTTTCAGCACCTAATGTGGCATGTCAGCTCCTGATTTGTTGCTCGCCCATCACCCCATTACTATACCCTGAGATGGGCAGTGACTAGGCGTGAGTTCACTCTCCCACCTGCGTACAAGGCTTGTTTACTAGTTAGGCACAGCGGAGGCCACCATCTTATAATGGTGATTGCTTGCGGCACGGCTCTCCACAGATTTGAACAAAACCATCCAAGACCTAAAAAGGGAAGTAGAAACAATAAAGAAAACCCAAAGTGAGGCAACGCTGGAGATAGAAACCCTAGGAAAGAAATCTGGAACTATAGATGTGAGCATCAGCAACAGAATATAAGAGATGGAAGAGAGAATCTCAGGTGCAGAAGATTCCATAGAGAACATGAGCACAACAATTAAAGAAAATGCAAAATGCATAAAGATCCTAACTCAAAACATTCAGGAAATCCAGGACACAATGAGTAGACAAAACCTACGGATAATAGGAGTAGATGAGAATGAAGATTTTCAACTTAAAGGGCCAGCAAATATCTTCAAGAAAATTATAGAAGAAAACTTTCCAAACCTAAAGAAAGAGATGCCCATGAACATACAAGAAGCCTACAGAACTCCAAATAGACTGGACCAGAAAAGAAATTCCTCTTGACACATAATAATCAGAACAACAATTGCACTAAATAAAGATAGAATATTAAAAGCAGTAAGGGAAAAAGGTCAAGTAATATATAAAGGCAGGCCTATTAGAATTACACCAGACTTTTCACCAGAGATTATGAAAGCCAGAAGATCCTGTACAGATGTCATGCAAACCCTAAGAGAACACAAACGCCAGCTCAGGCTACTATACCCAGCAAAACTCTCACTTACCATAGATGGAGAAACCAAAGTATTCCATGACAAAACCAAATTCACACAATATCTTTCCACGAATCCAGCCCTTCAAAGGATAATTAAAGGAAAACACCAACAGAAGGACAGAAACTACACCCTAGAAAAAGCAAGAAGGTAATCCTTCAACAAACCTAAAAGAAGACAGCCCCAAGAACAGAATCCCAACTTTAACAACAAAAATAACAGGAAGCAACAATTACTTTTTTTAAAAATTTCTCTTAATTTCAATGGACTCAATTCCTCAGTAAAAAGACATAGACTAATAGACTGGCTACAAAAACGACCCAACATTTTGTTGCTTACAGGAAACCCACCTCAGGGAAAAGGACAGACACTACCTCAGAGTGAAAGGCTGGAAAACAATTTTCCAAGCAAACGGTCTGAAGAAACAAGCTGGAGTAGCCATTCTAATATCAAATAAAATCAACTTCCAACCCAAAGTTATCAAAAAAAGACAAGGAGGGGCACATCATACTCATCAAAGGTAAAATCTACCAAGATGAACTCTCAATTCTGAATATCTATGCTCCAAATACAAGGGCAGCCACATTCATTAAAGAAACTTTAGTAAAGCTCAAAGCACACATTGCACCTCACACAATAATAGTGGGAGACTTCAACACCCCACTCTCACCAGTGGACAGATCCTGGAAACAGAAACTAAACAGAGACACATGGACACTAACAGAAGTTATGAAACAAATGGACTTAATTGATATCTACAGAACATTTTATCCTAAAAGAAAAGGATATACCTCCTTCTCAGTGCCACATGGTACCTCCTCCAAAATTGACCATATAATTGGTCACAAAACAGGCCTCAACAGATACAAAAATATTGAAATTATCCCATGCATCCTAACTGGTCACAACGGACTAAGGCTGATCTTCAATAACAACATAAATAATAGAAAGCCAACATTAACTTGGGAACTGAACAACACTCTACTCAATGATTCCTTGGTCAAGGATGAAATAAAGAAAGAAATTAAAGACTTTTTAGAGTTTAATGAAAATGAAGCCACAAGACACCCAAACTTATGGGACATAATGAAGGCAGTCCTAAGAGGAAAACTCATAGCTCTGAGTGCCTCCAAAAAGAAATGAGAGAGAGTATACACTAGCAGCCTGACAGCATACCTAGAAGCTCTAGAACTAAAGGAAGTAAATTCACCCAAGAGAAATAGATGGCAGGAAATATTCAAACTCAGGGCTGAAATCAACCAAGTGGAAACAAAAAGAACTATTCAAATAATCAACCAAACCAGGAGCTGGTTCTTTGAGAAAATCAACAACATAGATTAACCCTTAGCTAGACTAACTAGAGGACACAGGGACAGTATCCTAATTAACAAAATCAAAAATGAAAAAGGAGACATAACAACAGAACCTGAGGAGTTCTGTAGGATCTGATGATCCAAAACATCATCAGATCCTACTACAAACCTATACTCAACAAAACTAGAAAACCTGGATGAAATGGACAACTTCCTAGACAGATACTAGGTACCAAAGTTAAATTAGGATCAGATTAACGATCTAAACAGTCCCATTTCACCTAAAGAAATAGAAGCAGTCATCAATAGTCTCCCAACCAAAAAAAAGCCCAGGACCAGATGGGTTTAGTGCAGAGTTCTATCAGACCTTCAAAGAAGACCTAATTCCAACTCTTCTCAAACTATTCCGCAAAATAGTACTCTACCCAATTCATTCTAAGAAGCCACATTTACTCTGATACCTAAACCACAGAAAGATCCAACAAAGAAAGAGAACTTCAGACCAATTTCCCTTATGAATATCGATGCGAAAATACTCAATGAAATCCGCGCAAACCGAATCCAAGATAACATCAAAACAATCATCCATCATGATCAAGTAGGCTTCATCCCAGGGATGCAGGGATAGTTTAATATATGGAAATCCATCAATGTAATCCACTATATAAACAAACTCAAAGACAAAATCCGCATGATCAGCTCATTAGATTCTGGGAAAGCATTTGACAATATCCAACACCCCTTCATGATAAAAGTTTTGGAAAGATCAGGAATTCAAGGCCCATACCTAAACATAATAAAAGCAATCTACCGAAAACCAGTAGCCAACATCAAAGTAAATGGAGAGAAACTCGAAGCAATCCCACTAAAATCAGGGACTAGACAAGGCTGCCCACTTTCTCCCTACCTATTTAATATAGTACTTGAAGTTCTAGCCAGAGCAATTAGACAACAAAAGGAGATCAAGGGGATACAAATTGGAAAGGAAGATGTCAAAATATCACTATTTGCAGATGATATGATAGTATAATAGAAGTGACCCCAAAAATTCCACCTGAGAACTCCTAAACCTGATAAACAGCTTCAGTGCCGTAGCTGGATATAAAATTAACTCAAATAAATCAATGGCCTTTCTCTACATAAATGATAAATGGACTGAGAAAGAAATTAGGGAAACAACACCCTTCCTAATAGTCACAAATAATATAAAATACCTTGGCATGACTCTAACTAAGGAAGTGAAAGATCTGTATGATAAGAACTTCAAGTCTTTGAAGAAAGAAATTGAAGAGGATCTCAGAAGATGGAAAGATCTCCCAATCTCATGGATTGGTAGGATTAATATAGTAAAAATGGTTATCCTGCTGCAAGCAATCTACAGATTCAATGCAATCCCCATCAAAATCCCAATTCAATTCTTCACTGAGATAGAAAGGGCAATTTGCAAATTCATCTGGAAAAATAAAAACCTATGATAGTGAAAACTATTCTCAACAATAAAAGAACCTCTGGTGGAATCACCATGCCTGACCTAAAGCTGTACTACAGAGCAATTGTGATAAAAAAAGAAAAACTGCATGGTACTGGTACAGTGACAGACAGGTATATCAATCGAATAGAACTGAAGACCCAGAAATGAATCCACACACCTATGGTCACTTGATCTTTGACAGGGAGCTAAAACCGTCCAGTGGAAAAAGGACAGCATTTTCAACAAAACAAAAGACAGCTGGCACAACTGGTGGTTATCATGTAGAATAATGCAAATTGATCCATTCTTATCTCTTCATACAAAGCTCAAGTCTAAGTGGATCAAAGACCTCCACATAAAACCAGAGACACTGAAATTAATAGAGGAGAAAGTGGGGAAAAGCCTCGAAGATATGGGCACAGGGGAAAAATTCCTAAACAGGACAGCAATGGCTTGTGCTGTAAGATCAAGAACTGACATATGGGACCTCATAAAATTGCAAAGCTTCTGTAAGGCAAAAGATGCTGTTAATAAGACAAAAAGGCCACCAACAGATTGGGAAAGGATTTTTAACAATTCTAAATCAGATAGGGGACTAATATCCAATATATACAAAGAGCTCAAGAAGCTGGACTCCAGAAATTTAAGTAACCCCATTAAAAAATGTGGTTCAGAGCTAAACAAAGAATTCTTAACTGAGGAATACTGAATGGCTGAGAAGTACCTGAAAAAATGTTCAACATCCTTAATCATCAGGGAAACACAAATCAAAACAACCTTGAGATTCCACCTCACACCAGTCAGAATGGCTAAGATCAAAAACTCAGGCGACATCAGATGATGGCAAGGATGTGGAGAAAGAGGAGCACTCTCCTCCATTGTTTTTGGGACTGCAAGCTTGTACAACCACTTTGGAAGTCAGTTTTGGAGGTTCCTCAGAAAATTAGACATAATACTACCAGAAGATCCAGCAATACCTCTCCTGGGCATATACCCAGAAGAAGTTCCAACTGGCAATAAGAACACATGCTCCACTATGTTCATAGCAGCTTTATTTATAATAGCCAGAAGCTGGAAAGAAGCCAGATGTCTCTCAACAGAGGAATGGATACAGAAAAATGTCATACATTTACATAATGGAGTACAACTCAGCTATTAGAAACAATGGATTTATGAAATTCTTGGACAAATGGATGTATCTGGAGGATATCATCCTTAGTAACCCAGTCACAAAAGGAGTCATTAGATATGCACTCACTGATAAGTGGATATTAGCCCAGAAATATAGAACACCCAAGATACAATTTGCAAAACACAAGAAAATCAAGAAGAGGGAAGACCAATGGGTGGATACTTCATTCCTCCTTAGAAAAGGGAACAAAATGCCCATGAAAAAGTTACAGAGACAAAGTTTGGAGCTAAATGAAAGGATGGAGTATCCAGAGCTCGTGTCTCTAGCTGCATATGTAGCAGAAGATGGCTTAGTCGGCCATCACTGGGAAGAGAGGTCCCTTGGTATTGCAAACTTTATATGTCCCAGTACAGGGGAATGCCAGGGCCAAGAAGAGGGTGTGGGTGGGTAGGGGAGCAGTGTGGGGGGAGGGTATAGGGAACTTTCGGGATAGTATTTGAAATGTATATAAAGAAAATATATAATTAAAAAAATAAAAAATAAAAGATAGAAAAAATATTAAGATTAACAGTACTTTGGAAAACATATAATGACTTAAATAGGGGTAGTGGGCACAAATTTAGCTAAGGAATGCACTTAAATGACCTCCAGTTTTGTTAAAGTCTGCCCCATTCTAAATAGAGAATAGAAACTTGCAAACTCTACACTTTAGGAATTGGTCCCTCCTAAGAGGGATTTATGCTCCCATAGTTAACTACACCAATTCTACTTTTTGCCTTTTATACATATTAACTGAACATGTTAACCCAAGGTCAGTCCCTTTTCAAATTTCCAAAGTACTTGGTTTGGGTTATCACAGGGGGTTGGGGGATTTGGACAAATACAGAAAATCTGACTGGTTCAATACAGAAGAGATTGTCTTTGGGAGATTAAAAATCCCATTGGAGAAGAGGCCCTTGATCCTGGCAAGGCTCAGTGACCCAGTGTAGTGGAATGGAGGGTGGGGAGAAGGGAGTGGGTGGGTGGGTGGGAGAACATCCTCATAGAAGCATGGCAGGAAGTGGGATGTGGTTTCTGGGAGTGGGGACTGGGAAAAGGGATAACATTTGAAATGTAAATAAAGGAATATCCAATAAAAATATCCCATTGGGAAAGCCTATCAGCAGGGAATTTGTCCATAAAACTTTCATTTTAGGGGAGAAGATCGCAGAAGTCTGCCATATGATTGTAATTTGGATTAGAACAAATGAATCTCCTTGTGGTCATTTTCTATGCCTATCAGGAGGTTATCTGAACTCAATGTTTCCTCGCCATGGGTAGAATAAAGAAAACTGAGAAACTGAGCTGATGTTATTTTGATGTTTTTGGTATTAGCAATCTAGGTTGTTTTTCTATTTTTACTTATTTTTTTGCTTCAAGTCTTTCCAAGTTTATAGCTTACACCAGCTGTTATTGACCTTTTCTTGTTATTCTCAATATATTTTTTTCTTTAAAATTCAGTTATATAAAACTGCTTTAATCACAATACTTTATGTCATGTTTGTTGATTTTACTTACTTATGGTATTTATAAACTAACTCAAAATTTAGAGCATTACTAATAACTATGCTTATTTCTTGTTTTTTTTTTTCCTTTCTCATCCTTTTTTCAACTTTCAAAGCAAGTACTACACTATTTTTTTTTTCTGGTTATCATATTCTTGCCTTAAAGTACACACATTTTAGACTTATACATATAACTCTCTGTTCATATATATGTATGCCTATACATTTATATGCATTCTTTTATTATATTTGCATACCTAAACAATACATTTTATTTTGTTTACTTTCAAAACTTTAAAATGTTACCAAGGATCTGCCTCCCCGAAGCTGTTTTTGGTATGTCTTCTTCACCATACATACTCAGAAGGCTTCTGAAACTCCCATCTGTCATCTTTGTTCCCTTTGACCTCGAAGGCCTGTATCCGTGATCGGTGAGGGCAGGAAGAGTCATAGATGACGCCCAATGTGGGTCACAGGCACATGCAGGAGATTTGTGAGAACCCCCTCAAGTAAAAGAGGGCAGCAGCAACTTCCCTTACCATCCAGTCCTGAGGACTTGTCTGTCTCCTTTCTTTGCTATACATTCAGTTTGCACCTTTGCATAGGTCTGGACATGGTTTGTGGAACATATCATTCCATCATAAGGGTGATTCCCCAATATTAGCCAAAGGTTGCTTCATCCTCTTTCTGGACCTTGATCAGGTATAGGCAATGACCTGTGGCTTCCTTGCTGGCTCCGTTTCCCCATCTGTAGCCCTGCCTAGCCCTCTAGAGTCTGGAACCCCTGACTCTAGAGCATTTTTAGTTGATGACCACCCCATAGGGTCTGGATCCCCACAAAGGCAGATTACTGATTTAAATAGCTTTTAAATGCCTGACACAGCAAGGGGCTCCAGCTGAACACAGTTCTGCCAGCTTCAGGCCTAAGACAGAAACACCTTGCCCTCTGGTTCACAGGACTCCATCTCTAGCCCCACTGGCTGCACTCATGGGAGCTTGGGAAGAGAAAGGTGTACCCCTTATGCAGGAGCAACTGCTGCCTGCCCCATGGCTGTGTCAACTTGAAGCCCAGATGCATAGGCAGGGAAGGGGGGGGGGCTACTGAACAAACAGGACTGATTATGGTATAAGAACTAACTGATGGACAAGGGCCTAACACAGTGAAGTTTCACTTCTTGGTGAAGATTGCCAAAGATGTAGGCTGACAGAGGCCATATCATGTAGCTGGTTTTGGTACCAGAATTTTAGGGTAAAAGTATGGCTTCAGTGATCTCAACAGTTTAATATGCTAGTTAAGTAGACAATTACTGGTGAATAGCAAAGAAAGACTAATTGTAGACAAATTAGGAAGCCTAGATAAAGGGTTTCAGTTGTCTCAAGTTCAAAAGGGGTTCAATGGTCCCAGGTCTGTCTGTGGAGCACTGACATGAGCTTTAACTTTATATAGAGGACAATCTGGGCAGAAGCAAGCATATACATAATTAAGCAGGTTTTAGAGTTTGGCTTATCTGTCTTCACTGAGACAGAAATCTGTTTTTCATAAAACGATCGCTTTTACTCCAGGGTACAGTGTTACCATCAGAGATAATTGCCATCCTTTGAGAGGTGGTCTCTTCTCTTGCTGATGCTTGAGAGGTAGTTTCAGCTCCTTCTCATAGAGATGTTTGTTGATTAGTCCTTTTGCTCCAGAATCCAGGTAGGTAGGGGTAGGTGCCTTCTGGTTAACAGCCTGGACATTATAAAAGTTGAGAGCATGATGCCTACAGGAGACAGGAGATGAAGGCACAGATGCTGAGTTCTCTCATCCTGTGTTTAGACACATTTTGAACCAAAGGAGGAATCAATGCCTTTTAGCAAAACATTTCTAAGTGCTTGTTTTACCTTAAGGAACATGAGAGTTCCTTCATCTTGTCAAGGGAAGAGAGATGGTGTACAGCTGTCTGGATTGTTCCAGTGTTTTATCTCAGGAAATGGAACACTTCTGTGATGGTAATAGTATGTGTCCATTGTAAGTAGCCATGAGCTACCTGTCCCCTTATTAAGCACTGCATGGGGTATATCTGTGAAGGTGTTTCCAGAAAAGATTAATATTTGAATTGGTCAATTGAGTTCTCCTCCAAGTGACTGGGCGTCCTTCAGTCTACTGGGGGACTGAAAAGAATAAAAGGTGGAAGGAGGAATGAACTCTGCTTAGTTGCTGGAGCTAGAACTTTAATTTCCTCCATTGGTGCTTCTGGGACTTAGTACTCTGATCCTGATTGGATTCTGTAACAAGCATTTCTTCAGTTCTCAGGCCTATGTGCCACACACTTTTTTGGATCTACTGCATGCAACTGGTAGATTGTAGGACTTAACTTCTGTAACGGTGTGACTCAGTATCTTATATGATATGTCTTGTTAGCTTTCTGTCTCTCTTGCCCCATCCCTTTCCCCCTCTCGCTTTAACCCTTTTCTCTTACTCCTGTTTGTTGTTTCTCTAGCAAACTCTAATACTACGACTTCTGCATACATTTCCATTACCTAGGAGGCCAGTTCTAATTCCAGGGAAGCATCTGAAATGCCTAGTGATGATCACTGTCTTTGACACTTGGGAGTGAACTTCCCAGGCTGTTATACATGAACATGTAGCTCTATAAGACAGTGCTAAATTGTTTCTCAAAGTATTTGCAGAAATTTATGCTTAAAATACCATATACTAGAGATAAATTTTGTTTTGTAATGTAACTAAGATATGTCTCCTTGAAGGCCTTGTGTGTGTGTATGTGAGTGTGTGTGAGTGAGTGTGCATGTACTTTCATGTGGGATAAGTGGAGACATTCTTATGCCTACTTTCCTTAGACAGAATAGGAGATTGATTTTTGCAAGTAATTAACAATTTTCTGGCATTTTTGTTTGTCTGTGCTCTCCTTCATTTGTATGGGGTAATAACATTTGATTTTTTTTTCATTTTTTGAGCTGCATTTTCCCATTGTTTAATTCCATCACTCTTCTGGCATATGTATTTCTAGAATTGTCATTGATTCTCTTCAATAGCTACTTTAAAGACACCAAAGGATAAAGTCAATTATACAAGTAGAGGAAAGCCAAAGACAGAGAGAAGAGATGAAGACAGGAAGTAGAGACAAAGTCCTGGTAGCACTAAGTTTGATCTTGATTTAGTTGTGTCTGAAGAAAACTTTCTAGTATGTATGTGCTGATACCATTCCTAATTTACCCAAACTCACCTTGTTGGATGGCTGAGAGTCCTAATCAGGTACTTAGTAACAAGCAGAGATAGAATCTATGTCTTTAATCTCTTGGTTGGACACATACTCCAAATCTTAGTGTGACTCCTGGCTCTGCCTATTATCAGCTCCAGTTTTGTATTGAATTCTGGAACTAGAGACGAAGGAAACTCAAGGGTGGAGAGGACTTTAAGATCTTGAGAAACCATTTAGAAGGTGTCACAGCACAAATTAGTACGCTAGACAGTTTTGACATAATTCTCAAATATAAACTTCGTTCTTGAAGGTGATGGTCCATGGGACTATAAAAAGTTACACATCCATCACTTAACACAGGATGGCGAGACTTTATCTTAGTACTTACCTCAAAGTGACAGAGTTAATTAGACACATAAAACATTTTCTAACATAGGCAGTTTAGAAACTTGAAGTTCTGCTGCTGAAAGAAGAGTCTCAGAAGATACAGGAGTCTGAACATGAAATAAATCCAGATCGTCGCTAATGTCTCAATAATGCCAAGTCAGCTCTGAGGCCAATTAATCAAAACAAGTTTACAATTAAGTCCACAAAGAAGCACCAACTGCAACGCCCGCAGGAGAAAAATGTGCTGAAAACGGAATCTTGCACGTGGGGAGTGAGAGTGGTCCTCCCATTCATTGGCCAGGTTGACTGCATTGGGCACCTTTGCCTTATTACAGAAGTGCTAGTCATCAGAAGAGTGGGATTTCATTTTTCTTGGGAAGTCGTGAGCAGACATCTATTGCGTGAAATATTAAAATGAACTTCAAGTTCCCACGTTACTCCGGGCACCGGCTTGCCAATGGCTCCAGCTGGGTATTCTTCTCTCAGCAAATCCTTTGATGCAGAACTCCAAAATTTCTCCTCCCAGCTCGTTAAGTTCCTACTGGCGGGGGGTCGTTACCACGCCAGCCCCATGCTTCAAAACCTCCATGGCCTTTGTGGCGCACCTCAGGCAAACCTTTCTCTCTGGAACCCAGTCGAGTAGCTGCAAGAAGAAAAACACCACACAAACTTAGATCAGAAACAATGGTAACCCAATCTCTGGGCGCAACAACTAAAAGCTAATCTTGTAAGCCATACTAAATTTGCTTCCTCTGGTGTCGAATCCTGGTGGACCTGCTATGATCACGAGTAGCTACATCTTGCCTTCTGTTATCCCCGTTCTAAAAAAGACCCTTTCTCCATCCTCCTTCCTCTCTTCCCTGCTCCAACCCAGAAGTCCCGCTTACTCGCCCAGTGATTGGCTCCTTTATTTATTAGGGGATGGTTCACAAGAAATCACCTGAGTATATGACTCATTCCTCATTCATAGCTCCTCCCCAGGAGAGCAGAATTAGCATCAAAATACAAGCAACCCCAGGACTATCCACAACGCGGCTCATCCAGTCAAGGCAATGATTGCCATTCCATCTGAGTTTAGTTGGGCAAAGCAATGATCTTATTGGGGATACAGGAGGAATTCTGTGTTACAACTCTGAGCAGAGACAAAAATGCCAGTATGGGTGACAGCTCTGGAATACTGTATCCTTGGAGTTCCAGGGAACCTCCATGCCTCTTCACCAGAGTTGTCTCCTCAGAAACTTTTTACTGCTTATATAACTTTGGGGTTGTGAGCCCTGTCATTTTATGAGGTTCTTGAGTCTTGGAAGTTGAATACTTTCCCTGAGGCTTGTTACCTTCCATAGTTTCCTGAGATTTATGATCCTGCTCCTTCTTCCAGGAGTGAACATTTCAATGAGGAAGAAAGGGCTGGAGAGATGGCTCAGTGGCTAAAAGCGCTGACTGCTTTTCTAGAGGTCCTGAGTTCAGTTCTCAGCAACCACATGGTGGCTCACAACTATCTGTAACAGGATCCGATGCCCTCTTCTGGTGTGTCTGAAGACTCTTACAGTTTACTCATATACATTAAATAAATAAATAAATAAATAAATAAATAAATAAATAAATAAATCAGCATGGAGGAAATAGGTATGCAACATTAGGGCATCGGACAGAGGTTTCTATTCCCCCTTTACATACAGGGAATCTCATATTGTCCTTTAGGATGAGTTATATTAGTTTCAGTTAAGTGCAACCTTCTAGAGTTTTTCAGTAGTTGCATACTTGTCATCTTACTTTTTTATTGCTGTGATAAAACATCATGAACAAAGCAAATTATAAAAGGAAGCATTTAATTCTGTTTATGGTCTCAGAAAATTAAAGTCTATAATGGTGGAGTCAAGGAACCAAGGAACAGGTGTTGGAGAGAGAGGAGGGAGGGGGAGAGGAAGGGAGAGAGAGAGAGAGAGAGAGAGAGAGAGAGAGAGAGAGAGAGAGAGAGAGAGAGAGAGAGAGAGAGAGAGAGAGCTAATCCTTGTCAAGCACTTCCACCAACTGGGGACTAAGTAATTCAAATATATGAGCCTATGGGGGTCACTCTCATTAAAACCATTACACATGTGTAATAGGGAATAAGAAATGCTGAGGGCCAAGAGTAGTGGGGTACCAATTTCTCTAATCACACATCACAAGCAAGGCATGTAGACAATCAAGAACAGCTTTCATGTCAACTGCATTATGGTTCCGAATGCTTATTTTAGTGACAGACATTCCCTGTCCTTGAATTTCCACGTCTTTGTACTGAGGCATATGGATCCCACATGACCAAGTACCTTCAGTTTCCAGTATACCCTGGACTTGAAGCAGGAAAGCCTTTAACACCTACATTTACTTTTATTGGTGGCTTGTTGATAGGCAATGACATTGAGCTATGTGATATTGTGCACTTTACTTGGACTTGTGATTTTTTTTTTTACCATAATTTTAAGCCCCATGGCTCTGGCATCAGTGGGAGGGGAAGTTCTTGGTCCTGTAAAGGATTGATGCCCCAGCATTGGGGAAAGCTAGGGTGGTGAGGCAGAAGTGGGTGGGTGGGTGGGTTAGAACCCTCATAGAAGCAGAGAAGCATTGGGGAGGGGGGTGGGATAGGGGGCTTTCAGAGGGGAAACCAAGAAGGGGGATTACATTTGAAATGTAAACAAATAAAATAACCAATAATAAAAAAAAAAAACCCTGAATCTTATTTGGGAACTTATTTTCCTCTGTAGAACTCATTCACTTTCTTCCAATGCCTCTATGTCTCATAGGATCTAGTCCCCAAACTTTAGCTTCTATTGCTGAATAAAATTTCTCTGCTCAGTTTATAATGTTATAGATTATTCCCTCAACAGACATAGATGCTTTATTTGGTGAGAGCGTCTGGCTAGAGACTCATGACATAGATATCCTTTTTCTTTTAGGGGAGCAACTGTATAGAAAGTCTCACTTTTTCTACATACTGCTTGGCCAACTTGTACAAGTTCTAGTTAGTGGAATCTAAGGGAAAGTGATGGGCATGTATTCATCCTCTCATAGCTCTATGAAGAGCTTTGTTGTTGACTTGCTCTTATCTTCACTGACGTTGGATGCAGAAGATCTAGTGGAAGTTGAGAGTTCCTGGAGGAAATGAAAACATGTTCCAAAAAAAGATCTCAGTGTCGAAATAACTGTCAAGTCTCCTCTAACCCACAAACCACTGTGGATATATGAAAAACAACACATTGTCTCATACTAGCATATTGAGATTATACAGATGAACTATTTTTACACTCATTCATTCATATAACAGAGATGTACCCATAATTTTCAAAGCATTAACATCTGTGTAAATGTGGTACAGTTGTGGGAAAAATGTCTACTCTATTGCTGATCTATAGCTCTTTGATGACAATTGGCTGGAGCCATTGGCAGGAGGAGGTAGAAGACACAGAAGCATGATTTACATCCCATTGAAAGCAATATCTACAATTGGATAAAGGATTTTCTTTTTCTGAACCTGGCTGTGGTTGCTCACCCTTTAATCCTAGCACTTGGGAGGCAGAGGTAGGAAGATTTCTTCTGCTCTATAGAGTGAGTTTCAGGATAGCCAGTGGTACATAGGAAAACCTTGACTGGAAAAAAGAAAGAAAGAAGGAAGGAAAGAAAGAAAAAATATTTTCTGGGCACTGGAGAGATGGATTAGCAGTCAAGAGCAACTGTTACTCATGTTGACCCTGGTTTGGTAACCAGCACCCAAGTGCTACATCAGAGCTGTCCATGAAGTGTAGCAATCAGATGCCCTCTTCTGAGCTTGTGGACACCAGGCACATGTGTGATGCACACACACTCATGCAGGCAAAAGACTCTTAACACATAAGATAAATAAATCTAAATTTTTTGTAAATGAAAAATTTCTTGAGGTGCTATAAATTTAGGATAGTGTGAGTTAGTAAAGGATTGATCATCTAGGTGAAGTAAAGGTTTTTGATTTTTTTGTTTTGTTTATTTATTTATTATTTTTTGGACAAGGATGAAATTACTTAGGGGAAAAACATCTGTATTATGGGGAAATAATCGTTTGCTAAGCCTTTACTAGATGCCAGCTGATATGGGCATTCTTCTGCCAAATTCTCTGCTTATTGTGAAGGTGTTCTCTCTACTCTTCATCACAGAGATTGAGGCTTTGGATAATTCAGTTCTTGTCTGAGGACATAAAGCTCCTGAGCAGTGGCCCTGGTGTGCCAACCTGTGCTCCTTAGCATCATGCTTTTAGCTCTTCATCACCACATTGCGACTAGAGCCCACTGGATAAGCAGATGTGATAAGACACTATCTTGCTCATCACTGATGGGGCAGACTTCAGAAGAAAGCCATCTTCTCCTTAGGGCATTCTCTAATTTTTTCCTCCCTCTGTCCCTCCCTCCCTCCGTCCCTTCCTCCCTCCCTCTTGCCTTTTCTCCCTCCTTTCCTTTCTCCCTCTCTCTCCTCTCTCTCTCTCTCTCTCTCTCTCTCTCTCTCTCTCTCTCTCTTACATTTTTTCTGTCTCTAGAATATAGTATCTTAAATGTTTTATATGGTACTTAGGATATTTTTTTATATGTAACTATAGCACAGAACAATTTTGTGCTTACTCTGACCAATTAAGGACTTTAAGACGAAAATCCAGGAGTACCAACTTCTGTATGCATTCATTCATTCATTTATTTGGTAAGGATTCATTATGTTCATAATGTTTCAGAGATGGAATGGTTCTGGGAACATGACTTCTGCTTCCACAAAACTTAGATCTCAGTGCAACAAGAATTTATACACACAAGAAAACATATGCATTGGTATACATATTAATAATTTTATAAAACTATTGTAAGATTCTTCATCAGTTAAAACTAGTATGTACAAGCATAAAATAATTTCTTCTCAATCCATTGCCCTTATGTACTATAGATGATCTCTGGAATACGATGGTCTAGAAGCCAGAATTTGGATTTTGAGTTTTAATCTTTTCCTGGTCTAGGGATATGTAGTCTAGGTCTCTCTTGATATTGCACAGTCCATCAAAGGACCATGAGGTAAGGGCTGATAACCTGCAATCCATAACATGCTAATATCCAATAGTTAGGCATCTCAGTATAATATTCATTTAGAATATTTCAGCTTATGAATGGTATGCCACTGCCTCTTTATTGAGCAGATTTGTTTCTCAGTTATCTCTGTCCTATTCTTCAGTTCTTTTCCAGGGGGATTTAATGACTCTAACCACTATGAGAATTAGCAAATTCCAGTTCATGACAGTTTAGATTTTTATTAATTTTTTAATTCATTATTTGTTTCCCTCTCTCATGGGGTCCTGGGTGTTGGCGAGAAGCCTGGAGAGGCTTGCATGGTCTCTCCTTTCATGCTCGTTTCTGAGCCCAGTCTGTTGCTCTATCTGTGTATGGATAGGAACATGCTTGGTATAGGAGGGAGCTATAGAAAGCGGGTCAAGGCATATTTACTCAATAAGCCTCTATATGCTTGTTGTCTTTGGCCTTCACTCCCCATCTTGGTGACCTTGTGCTGCTAAGGTTCCTCCCCACCCCCAACCTACAAGACCGCTCCTTGGGTATGACATAGCAACATCTCAGCACTAGACAACTTCCATAATGTTTACTCTGCACATGAGAAGTCTGTGTGTGTGTGTGTGTGTGTGTGTGTGTGTGTGTGCATGAGAAAGGAGCTGATGGACATGTTAGAGCCTCAAGCATGGCTTCTCCTGTCATATGTTTTCTGTTATTTATTTCTGTTTAGTTCAGGCCAAGCCAGGAGATGTGCTACTCAAGGCCCAAGAAAAAAGCATTTCTTTTTCATGTGCTACTTTTACCTCTGTGAATGATTCTTTTAACTCACACATGGCTTGGGGTAGGGTTAGATACAACTCTGTGGCTTCCAAATTGCAAATGAATGGCTATATCAGATTGGAGATGGGTGAGACCTGGTTCTTCTGGTTCTGCTAATGGTAAGTCCTGTGCATTGCATTTGTGATCTCACAAAAAATGAGAATGTACTTTGTACCTACTCTTCTTTGTATCAGCTTTAGGTGATGTCTTACTTATCTTGGCTATTGACACGGTGCCACAGATTTGGTGAGTTATAATGAAAATTGATTTATTTTAGCTAAGTGCTCTGGCCCAAGATCAACAAGCTGAACTTGGGATTGTCTTTTGTTTGTCAGAATATTGAGGTGGTATACGAGAAGCAAAACACAAAGAGAGATCTAGCCAAACTGATTCTAAGTCAGATTCACCTTTGAGATAACCCATTTGAGGCATTAACCCATGAATTGTCTGAATGGATTCCATTAAGGACAGCAGAATTTTAATAATCTCTTACTTACTTAGTCCCACAAGTTAATATGACATCATGGGGACTAAAATTCAGCAGGAGTCATAGAAGTGACAAATTATACTCAAACCATAAAGTTGCAAACATCAGAAATAAAAAAGTGCTTTCTCATACCCTATTTCAATATATTCCGTGAAAGAAACTTAGAATAAGATGAGACTTCATAACAAAATAACTGAATTGAAAAGTCTAATTAAGTAGGAGTCTCTAATTTAACTTGCAAATAAATACTTGAAAGATGGGCAGGTGCTTGGGTTAGACATGGTCAAATGAATTCCAGGCATAGAAAATGATAAAGGAGAGAGCAAGGAGCCTGGCTCTATAAATAATGTTATCAGGACTATAGAAGTGCAGAGGAAAGTATTCCATGGATGGTCTTCCAAGTAAAACATACATTTGGCTGGTTAAGTTTTACAAAACCCTCATTTGCTGCTCCTGGAAATCATATTAAACATCCACTCTAGAGTATACAGATCTTGGAAAATAACAGAAGTTTAATTTCCTTCTGTCTCACAGCTAGCTCCATGACCCAGCAGCTTTTGCTGAGACGTTCTGCTAAGGATTGGTGAAGCCAAGTAGCCTTTTTAGGAGGGGCAGATTGCTGATAATGATCCCTTCCAGTCGCCTCCCACCCAGCCTTGTGCTGTTGAAGTTCTACTACTGGCAAGTGTAGCAGAGATCCCCCTACTTCCTACAGTCCCTGCTCTTAGAGAAGAGGTTCCTTGCATGGAAGCAGATTGAGAAGACTAAAGTCTGACCCTATTTTACTCAAACTTGTTTGTACTACAGAAGTCTTACCCTATGAGAGGTTAGCCAGGAAGCCCAAGGGTTTCTCTACCACTGTGCCCACTTGCAGTGCTAGATGGTGTCACTCTTGGAAGAGCAGTTCTGCCTTAAGTTTGAGGCAGCTGCACAAGGATTCTTCTTGGCAGAGAGGCAGGCTATGAGAACAAATGGCTCCATAGCTCTGTGTGAGAGAAGTGGTTTTTTTTTGTTTGTTTGTTTTTTGTTTTTGTTTTTGTTTTTTTGTTTTTTTTCAGAACAGAGAGTGAACTCTGTCTACCTCTGGTGGAGAAGAATTAGGAGGAGATCAACAGTTTCATATTATAAGAAAAACAGCAGCTTAGAAGTTCTCAGGGAAAAAAATCAGAAAAAGAGGCGGCCAAGTCGAGTCTTCCTGATATCTTGTGAAGTCTGGGGATTGAGAAAGCTGTGTGCATAGCTGGCCACTCCCACTTGGGAGCCTTAAGAGTAGGATATGGCCCTCTCTCACCTTTTATAGAATTGATCATTGATCATGTTTTCTAATTATTTCATGTTTCTGTATATCTCACTTCATTCTGAAAGGAGAGGTGGGTCTGTAATTTTTACAGAGGCATATCTGGTATTCGACATTGTCTCTGGAGCACAGAGGACTTTCATATCTTTATGGGTCATGCACTGTGTTAATGGGAAATGGTCAGGGAAATGAATAGGACACATGAGTAAAACACTGCGAGGGACTGAGAAAGGAGTTTAAGCATGAGCCAAAGCCAGAGAAAAAAGTTCCCCAGGAAAACAAATAATTCTAAGTTCAACTTCAGGAATAGAAAGAAAGACTAATGCATGTTGGAGCAAGAAGGAAAACTAAAATATGTTTCGAAGGAATGTAAAAATTGTTAATAGAGAAGAAAATAAATAGATCATAAAAATATAGGCCAGCTAAATTACATGGTTAAATCATAATAACAATGAGATAAAACTGCATTTTAGTTGAAGTAGGTTTTGTTATTTGAAAGCAGAGAGGCATTAATGAACCAAGCTAAAGTTAAACAAACAAACAATCAAACAAACAAACCAAAAGCAAGTTGTAGCTAAATATTACTGGGATAGGACACAATGAAAGATAATTGAAGACCAAAAAAAAAAAAAAAAAAAAAAGAGTGAGGCCATTCTGCCAGGACTATAAACACATCACCACAGAAGAGAGGCTTCATTGGCATATATGCTTAATAAAATATTTTTTATCAAATACTTTTAATTGGCATCATATTGTAAAAATACACTGGAGTATCTTACAGTGCCGCTTGTACCTGATGCAATCCTGGATCTCAAGTCTGCATACAACTTTACAACCGGATCTGTGATGGCAGAATCTTTCCTCTCACTTCTATTGTTTATTGTGACCCCTGTATTATCTCCAAAATAAGAAACACTCACCTTTTCTTTGGTATGATTTTTTATTGTTGAGTTATCATTGTTTGTTACATTGACTATTTTAGCTTTGTTTTTTTTTTTGTTTTTTTGTTTTTTTTAATTATTTTTGACTGTGGTCAGGAATACTATGTGACTCACACCAGCAGCACGAAGTCTGGGTAGTGGTCTTTGCTTCAATGTACTGATCATCCAGAAAAAGTCCAAATGGCGACTAAATAATAGGTAACTTAGGGCTTATCATAGAAGAGGGGCCAGAAAGACAATAAAAGCCAGAGACGGTAGATGACACAATGAAATATTGTTTTCTGGTCACAGCAGGACAGCTGAATATATAAAATCACAGCCTTGCAACAGCATACACAGATTCTGTACAAACACAAACCAGACCAAATCCTAGCATGGAGATGAGAGTTGGGCAGATAATCCAAGCCTTAGCAGTGAAGTTATTTCAGCTGTTAGCTTTTGGGAGAGGGAGAAATGGTTTTCTCTTAAAAGAGTAATCCTTGATACATTGACCACTCTCCAGTGACCACATATCCAAGAATATTTGAGCAGCAAAAATTGATATTGAAGGATTTAGGATACAATGTTAGGTGGGTAAGGAAGAAGAAAGGATCTGGAAAGATTGGGGGTGGTAAGTATGGTAAAAATATGAAACTTCCAAAGAGCTAATTAAAAATTACAACATGACACTTTGGCAATCAGAAAGCTATATGCGTGCCTCTGATGATCAATTTTATGTCAACTTAGGTAGGTAGGCGAAAGCATGCAGATACACATCTAAAGGTTGTTATGAAGGTAGTTTTTTAGATGATATTTATATTAGTATCAGGAAAATTGAGTGAGACAGATTATCCCTTTTTATTGTTCAATTAAGTAAAAGCAATAACAGAAAACAAAACTAACACAAAACAAAATGAAAATTAACAGACTAGGAAAGAATTATGTCTCAGAGCCATGAGATAACATCAGCTCTTCCCTGGGGCTCAGTCTACTGGTCTACCCTATAGACTCTGCACATGGTTCTTCACAATGTTGTATGAATTTATTCCTTAAACCTCCCTAAAAATATGTATTCTTATATATATATATATATATATATGTATATATATACATATATAAAATAGAGACTAAAAATCTACCAAGCACACCACTGATTGTACCCTGTAGAAGAAACTCACTTCACAGAATCACATCCGCCCTCAGATATAATAAACATGTAAGCAAGCAACTCTGTGGAAACTGTTACTCTATTCACTGTTATGAAGTCTAAAAATTAGCATTTTAACTGAATATTATCGCTCTTGCCTGTGACATCAATACATCGGAGACTGAGTCAGGAAGATTTCCAGCACTAACCTGTTTCCATTGTGTTTAAGAATAACCTGTGCTCCATTGTGAGTTTCAAGCTAGCCTGGACAAATAAAAAAAAAAAAACAAATAGGATAAAACAAAAACCCAATAACAAAAATCTAAATAAAATTTCCACGAAAATATGAAACATGTAAATGAAGAAATATGGTTAATTCACAAGAAAACAAGCAAGTAATAGAAGGTGCCCTTGAAAGAATCCATGTGGTGATGTTATCAGACAAAGATGTCCAAACAACTCTTATGAATATGTTGGAAAATGAAGGACTAGAGAAGGATATGATGACAATGTTCATCAAGTATAATGAGCTAGAAATAAGTTAATTTCTGGATTTTAAATGTATAATAATTGTCACAAGAAGTTCATTAGAAGAGTTTAGCAGTAGATTTGAATGGTCAGGAAAAAGTGTATTTAAAATTGAAAATAAGTCAACAAAGATAATACAATCTAAATAGAAAAAAAGGGAAGAAAAAAAGATAATCAGAAACTCAGAGACTGAAATGTCCACAATAAGGATACTACAAGGGGAGAGAAATAGAAATGAAGAAAAAAAGAATACAGTAAAACTCCAAATTTGATCAAAGACATCCATACACAACCCTGAAACTCAGAAAATATCAAGTAATAGAAGTGAGAAGTGACTCATACTGAGACACAGTCAAAAATGCCAAGTTCAAAGATAGAAAGATTAGGCGGTTATTAAAGATCACATAATCACATTCTCACCTCTATTTTTTCCCTTTATTGGCTTAAAACACTACTATATTAATCATGCATATTCTCACATTTCATATGAGAATAAACTAAATTAGAGTGTGGTGGTGTGAATGGGTGATGGAAAGAAACCTGTGAGCAGCACTAGATGGCACCTCAGCCACAGGAATAAGTTCAGAGGGCCAGGAAGGACAGAAAGGCTACCATTTCAAAGTATATATGTGTGTGTGTGTGTGTGTGTGTGTGTGTGTGTGTGTGTTTCTTTGCACATTAGCTTTTTGGAAACCATGTAAGCTTATAAAAACAGCAGCACTAAGTACTGTTAGGGTTGGCAGTTGGACAGACAAGACTTCACAATCATAGCAGAGACAGAGTAGGATGGGAATGGCAAGCTGCAGGAGTCCCCACTTTTGTGGGTTGTAGAACTGATCAGTGCACGTTGTTAATGTGGTTATTAGAGATTATGAGCTTCCTCATGGTATTGTCACACACACACATGCACGTGTACTTATGCATGTGCGCACACACATACTACATTCATATTTACATATATACATTTATAGACATGCACGCATACACTCACTCACACACACACACTTATAAATTCTTAGCTCCCCATTTTTATCTCTCTCTCATGATTTCTCTTTTTCTTCCTTAATAATTCTTTTTTCACATTTAATAAGGAACTGGTATACAAAATACATAAACATAGTTTCAAATAGTATGGTTAAAATGAAAGACAATAATGATTGTACACAGGATTTTATGAAACATTTCTCCAACAGGAAAAGAACAATAAGCAAATTTCTGGCTTTTGTAATTATTAATAGGATTTTAAAAATTAAATTAATTTTTTTATCAAAGTAGAATTACATTACTTTTCCCTCCCTATCCTCCCTCCAGCCTCTCCCATCTACTGCCCTTCAAACTTCTCCCATGACCCTCAACTTAGTAGCCTTTTTATTTCATTATTATATTTTTAACACAACATTTCGGATAGCTGTAATGTTTGTACTTTTGAAACTTGGCTTTCACATTATCCTTGGAGAATATTAATGCTAAGTACAGCAAAAAAATCTTCCAAAGCAATAAAAGTGAACAAGATTTTCTTACATGTACACATATGTAAATGTGTCATTTCTAAATATATTTGCATGCTAGGTGTACATTATACATATTTGATAATACAGAAGTGCATTACCTATTTCTCTCATTCTCTGACAGAACTTAGAATAGTTTTGTCTAAACTAATAAAATCATCATATATGTCATAATTCATAGAAGAGACAGGCAAATTATCTAAATCAAAATGATGCAAAATTTTAAAGTAGTCTGGTACAAATGCATGTGTTAGAGGTTGGTCATGGAATTCAGCAGTAAAATGCTTACATAACATGAGTGAGGCCTTCAGCCCTTGGAAGGGAGAAAAGACAGATCTGTTTCTGTACAAGTTTTAAAATTAGTTAGCTTTTGTTGAATGTATGTACAAAGACACACTCAGACATACACTCAGATACACTCACTCACAGACTCAAACATGCAGTCATACACAGGTTCTCTCTCTCTTTCTCTCTCTCTCACACACATACACACACACATACACACACACATAAACAACTCATATATACACACTCATTGACACAGACAGACACACACACATTCACTCATATATATACACACACACAATCAGGCACACTAACACAAACTTAGATACTCAGACTTACACATACAATCAGACACACTAAAACAGTCAGACACACTAACACACAAAGACACTCATTCACACACATAACAGACACATTGACCTACATACACAGACACTCAGACACACTCAGAGACTCACTGACACATCCTCACACACCACTGCCTACTTGTTCTAGTTCTCTGGAGATCTTGAATTAGAAGGGGAATGGCACTTGTATTTTCTTATTTATTTATTTATTTATTTATTTATTTATTTATTTATTATACGTAAGTACACTGTAGCTGTCTTCAGACACTCCAGAAGAGGGCGCCAGATCTTGTTACGGATGGTTGTGAGCCACCATGTGGTTGCTGGGATTTGAACTCTGGACCTTCGGAAGAGCAGTCGGGTGCTCTTACCCACTGAGCCATCTCACCAGCCCCCGGCACTTGTATTTTCAATATGAGTTCATGAGTTCTCATTGGGTTTTTTTTTTTAACATGGTTTTCTGAATCCCATCCCTGTGACATGGGTTCATTTAGGAGTGAACAAGTCAGAGCCCAGCAATCTTCATGAAGTCATGGACACAGGTAAGTTAATAAAAGCTCTGGGAGAGTGAGACTTCTTGCAGATTACTTCCTGTATCTCCAAACAACCTTCTAGATCACATATCTGTTTCAGTGTTGTTTTTTAATAACATGGCTATAAAAATTTATTCCAGCTTATTTGTCAGTAATAGATACAGTTCTGATATTGCTTCATTTAAGTATTGAACACATATTATTTGTTGATCATTATAAAATTATGTAATTTCTATTTTTTTCCTTGAGGTTAGAACTCAGGGTCTTAGGCTGGTGAAATGACACAGTGGTAAAGCCACTTTCTGCTAAGCCTGGCAGCCTGACCTGGGAGCTACATAGATAGTGCTGCTAATTGTCCTCTGTTGTAACACACACACACACACACACACACACACACACACACACACAGAGAACAGACACCCCCACACACAGACAGACACCCCCCCCCCCACACGAAATGTAATTTAAAAAAATAGACCCAAGGTATTTCCCCTCCAAATGTTTTTCTTGGCCTCCTTCCTGCAGTGAACTTTTTATCCTTGTTAGCCATCTTCTTTTTCCTTGCAAAGCCACCGTTCCCCTTCCCCACTTCACTGTCAGGCAGCTTAGTTTGTGTAGGCATTCAGAAATTCATGAGAATCTCTTAGTATATCTGCACAGAAAAAGCAGGTGGTTAGATATAGAAAGAGGAAAAAAAGCCAAATGTAATATTAGATTAATACTGTTGATGGTATATGTTTTATATTTGTGAACCATTACCATTTCTTTCCAGAATTAATATGAATTAATGATTGCTGACTTACAAACACACAGTGACTGTGAGAAGAGTATCAGCTGAATGAATACATAAAGAAAGATGAAGAAGTACATTTTGTTAGTAGCTAACACTATTTTGACTACATCAGGCACCAATAGACAAACACTAACACATACAGACTGCCTTGAAGAAAGCAGGGTGCAGGGGAGTCGTTTTCCTGAGATTGTGTGGCTGTGAAGGAGCAGAGGCAGGAGTCAGTTGCTCACTTTGATATCAGAGTTTACTTTGGAGTTAGAAGGTATTTGGGATTCTTCTTCAATCCCATCGAGAGAGGTCAGAAGTTGCTACATCAATTTTATTGCTAATCTTTAGAGATCAACGTTTTAGCCGTATCTGCAGGGGTGGAATTGGGTCAATTTCCTTATGGGCCCTTCTGAGTTTCCTTAGAAACGGGCCCTGCAAGGAGACAGTGGGACTTCCTTTGTTTTTCCTATGGCTGGTGTTCAGTTAGTAACTTCCCAGTCCCAGCACTTCCCTATCAAATTGCTTTTACTTCCCAGTGGGACTTGCCTGCTTCCCCATGCCACCTGTTCATAGGACTTACGAGTTATGAAAATTGTTCTGTTAAGAGAGATCAGAACACATCTCTTCAAAATGTGAAGGATCATCAAATCAAAGGCAATTGAGCAGAGCAGAGCAGAGGCTTGAGCACTCTCTGTCCTTTTATTTGCCTAAACGGAGGATATATATTAACAAAAACAAAAGGCATTTGACAGCCAGCACCACACACATAAAGGAATGAGAACAGCTTTTTTTTTTTTTTTTTTTTAAATTGGATATTTTATTTATTTACATTTCAAATGTTATTCCCTTTCCTGGTTTCCCTTCTGGAAACACCCATCCCATCCTCCCTCTCCCTGCTTCTATGAGGGTGCTCCCCCACCCACCTACCCATTCCTACCTCCCCTCCCTGACATTCCCCTACACTGGGCATCAAGACCAAGGGTCTCTCCTCCCATTGATGCCCAACAAGGTCATTCTCT
The DNA here is from genome assembly GCF_978045245.1 of Mus caroli. Classification (NCBI taxonomy): domain Eukaryota; kingdom Metazoa; phylum Chordata; class Mammalia; order Rodentia; family Muridae; genus Mus; species Mus caroli. The sequence goes on along the minus strand of NW_028227259.1, from coordinate 88,538,602 downwards.
GCTACATATGCAGCTGGAGCCATGGGTCCCTCATGTGGACTCTTTGGTTGGTGCTTTAATCCCTGGGAGCTCTGGGGGGTCTGATTGGTTGATATTGTTTTTCTTCCTATGGGGTTGCAAACTCCTCCAGCTTCTTCAGTCCTTTAACTCCTCCATTGAGGTCCAATGGTTGGCTATGAACATCCACCTCTGAATTTGTCAGGCTCTGGCAAAGCCTCTCAGGAGACAGCTATATCAGGCTCTTGTCAACAAGCTCTTCTTGGCATCCTCAATACTGTCTGGGTTTGGTGTCTGTATACAGGATAAATCCCCAGGTGGGGCAGTCTCTGGATGGCTTGCAATAATTGATGATAAAAGAGGCCATGAAGTTGATGGAGAGTGGAGAGAAGCATGTGGGAAGGGAGAAATGTAATTGTATTATAATCTTAAAGACAAAACTACAAAATACAACATTTTCATTTTCTTAGAGTCTTCATTTCTTTAAGACTCGTATGTCATCTCAAACATACATACATAAATACATTCCTTTGAACTCATTAAGACTCCTTCTGCTGGACAGTGGTGGCACATGCCTTTTATCTTAGCACTTGGGAGGCAGAGGCAGGGAGATTTCTGAGTTTGAGGCCAGCCTGGTCTACAGAGTGAGTTCCAGGACAGCCAGGGCTACACAGAGGAACCCTGTCTCAAAAAACCAAAAAGATATAGCTGTCTCCTGAGAGGCTCTGCCAGTGCCTGGCAAAGACACAAGTGGATGCTCATAGTCATCCATTGGACAGAGCACAGGGTCCCCAATGAAGAAGCTAGGGAAAGTACCCAAGGAGCTAAAGGGGTTTACAGTCCCACAGGAGAAACATCAATACGAACTAACCAGTACTCCCAGAGCTTCCAGGGACTAAACCACCAATCAAAGAAAACACATGGTGGGACTTGTGGCTCTAGCTGCATATGTAGTAGGGATGGCCTAGTTGGTCATCAATGGGAGGAAAGGCTCTAGGTCCTGTGAAGGTTCTATACCCCAGTATAGAGGAATGCCAGGGGGGCCAGGAATGGGAGTGGGTGGGTTGGGGAGCATGGGGAGGGGGGAGGGAATAGGGGATTTTTAGAGGGGAAACTAGGAAAGGGGATAACATTTGAAATGTAAATCAAGAAAATATCTAATAAAAAATGAAAAGAGGTCTCCCTTCCTTCCTTCCTTCCTTCCTTCCTTCCTTCCTTCCTTCCTTCCTTTCCTTCCTTCCTTCTTTCTTTTTTCCTTCCTTCTTTCTTTTTTCTCTTTCTCTCTTTCTGTCTGTTTTTTCTGTTCTTTCTTTCTTTCTTTCTTTCTTTCTTTCTTTCTTTCTTTCTTTCTTTCTTTCTCTCTTCTTTCTTTCTTTCTTTCTTTCTTTCTTTCTTTCTTTCTTTCTTTCTTTCTTTCTTTCTTTCTTTCCTTGATTTGTCCTTTTGAGACAGTGTTTCTCTGTGTAACAGAGAACTTTGCTTGTTTGGAACTCATTTTGTAGACCAGATTATCATGCCTCTGCGTCCTGAGTGCTGGAATTAAAGACATGCACCACCACTTCCTCACTGCTAATACATATGTTTTTAAAGATAAGAATCTCACCCCCAAATCTAGGGGTTGAAAAAAAGAGAAACCCTCTTACCTTACAAAGTCCCAAACACTGTTAATAATCCAAAGTTTACTGCAGTTGCTTATGACAGAATTTGCTAATTTTAAACATTAGATACTTTAGATAAACCAGATATCATATATCCATTTTTATGATATATGGTTTGTGTTTAAATTATTTACTTTCAAAGTGAGGAATAGGAGGAAAATATCTAAAGTGCTTGTGGCCTATCTTATGGTATGAGTGATTACTTTGCTTTTAGCTTTACAGTCTAGACTCGATCTGACCCTTGAACTAGAACTTGGTAATCCTTACGCTTAGACACTTATCTACACAAGGTAACATCCATGCACAAAATTACAAAAGGAGGAGAACAGAAATGTACTTGTGCTTAGCCTGTGCCCCACAAGCTCATCCAAAACCTTTCCTAGTTAGAGCACAACCTTACATCTGCTTGTATAATTAAACTAAATATCATGTTCCTACTGGGGAGAATTTAATGCTGAGATCTCAGCTTTTTTCTTTTTATTTATGGACCAGTTGCCTGTGAAATACTCAAAGACATTTGAAATTAGTAATAATGAATAGAATATATACATATTTAAAAAAATACATGGATCATTTCCTGTCATTTCTGGTGGGTAAAGGAGAGCCACAGCTTCCTACAGCTGCTATTATCATTCCAAAGTTCTCTTTTATTGCCCATCAAACATGTATAGATTTAATGACCTGGAGAGATAGATCAGTGGAATTCTTCACAGTGCTGCATGTTTATTAATGGACCTCCAGTTCATTGTGATGTGGTAGCGTTAGGCTCATGTCAGTGATATGGCAGGCGGCAATTAAGAGTTGCTTTAGTTCTGAAAGAAAGGAAATTAGCCACTGATCAGTGACAGAGACAACTCAACATCCTGGTAAGTGCATGCAGAAAGAAGAAAGAAATAAGAGCCACAAAGAGACAAGAAGAAGGGAAGATATTTGATGAATTTTCTCTGTTGCAGACATGACAAGGGACAGCAGTAATGTGCAAAAAAAGAAGGAATGGAAAATATTGGAATGGAAGAGACTAAAATGGGCAGGAAGGTTTTTTATTTTATTTTTATATTTATTGATTTTTATTTTCCATCTCAACCACAGATTCTCCTCCTTCCTATTCTCTTAGCACCGCCTCCCCCAAACCCCTTTCCACTCCTCTCTTTCTCTACAGAAAAGGACTGGCCTCCCAGGATATCAACCAGCCCTTGCACATCAAGTTACAGTAAGATTAGGCACTTCCTCTTCAATTAAGGCTAGACAAGGCAACCCAGTAGGGGAGCCTTTGCAAGGGCTCAGGTTCCTTTTACAAGGAGATTTTTCAGCTCACTCTGTTAAATGTATTTCAAGATGCAGAACAGCTTCTGTGAGCTAGGCTTGTAGCCTGTATGAAGGTCTGGGCATCAAGTGTGGTGGCACCTGGTGGCAGAGGCCTGAAATCCTAGCATTTAGATGGTGGAGGCAGTAAGATCAGAGTTGAGGATCATCTCAGGCTTCATTGTAAATTTGAGGCCATTCTCTGTAACTTCTGCTTGTTATTTTCATTAGTGTATGTTTTTGAGAGGACCCCCAACTAATTACTACTTAACCCGTGTTCTCAAACAGAATAAGAAATATCAGGCAAGAGTTTACTGAGAGTGGGAGCAGGAAGTCTGTCAGCAAGAGTTTGCTAGGGAGCTCTGTAGACTCTTTACTGAATGGATGCAGTGGAGAATAAGAAAAAAAAAAAGGCACAATGGGTTCCATGCTGAGCTTTTCATGCAAATAAGAATGCCATGAATTCTTTTTTCAATTTTTTATTAGACATTTTCTTCATTTACATTTCAAATGCTATCCCGAAAGTCCCCTATACCACCCCCCTTGAATTCTTTTAAAGTGCGATTTGAAATCAGTCAGTGAACAAGGAGTGAAAGGGCTTACTTCATTTTCTTAGTTGAACAGATATTAAGTGCCTAAATCAAAGCAAGAGCTACCCTGCACGCCAGGAGTATACATCAGAACGCCTGCACATAAGGCTTTAACAGCACAATTTCTTTCATTATGAAATCACCTTTTTTTTTTAATTAGTTAATTTGCATACCTCACACTCACATGTAGATCTCCTAACCCCTAGGATCACAGATAACTGAATCTGGAGATAGGAGATTAAGTGATGTAGTTAGTGAAAGGATAGAAAATCCAGACCCTGCTCCCTGCCAGAGTAGAGGTAAAAAGTTACACTTCTTGCTGCTCCAGGGCCTGCTTTTCTGTGAATACATAATCCTGGCCTAGTAAGATAAAAGAAAATGAGTTGACTAACCGCTTATCTAGCTTCTGTAAACCGCTTGCACCATAGAAGGAAAGATTACACACTGAAACTACATTTTGCTGCCCCCACCCAGGAACCCACGCAAATGCCAACTGCAGGGGCCATAGAAAACTGATTGGCCCCCAGAGCACGGGCTTGATGATTTAAAATGATTGGCCTAAAAACTATGGAGTGGTACAAATCGATTGGCCCACACTGCGCTCTTGATGCTATGACATGATTGGTTTGCAAAGTATGGGCTTTGTTGTAACCTCATAAAAGCTGTCCTTATTCCACACTTGTGGTCCTCCATCTTCTATCCCTGTGTGGTGTACGACTGTTGGCCCCAGAGCGCACCTGGAATAAAAAGTCCTCTTGCAGTTTGCGTCTAGACTGTTTCTTGTGAGTGATTTGGGGTGTCGCCTCTCCTGAGTCAGAACGTGGGGGAGTCCTCACTTTGTGGGTCTTTCAGTTAGTATTAACATACTCTTAAGGATCATCCTTAACACAGTCTGATAAATTCCCTTATGAGCAGTTGAGAAATGAGGGTACAGATGAACAAAGAGAATAGGTCACGAGAAAATATTGTATGTGATATCTAGTGAGGTAGAGTTCAGAAGAAGTAACCATGATGGTATCTCAGACTTGAACTTGTAGCCTTCAAAATTGGGAGAAAATAAGGTGTTTTAAGCTACTATTAAGGCAATCTCAGAAAAGTAATACACGCTTACAAGAGGAAAATTGTGATTTTATTTTAAAAACAAAATATGCTCAAAGAGTGATGTAACTCATCCAGGTCTACAAAACTGGGGAGTAGTTTTCAGAATCTAAAAAAAAGAAAACCAGGGCTGGTGAGATGGCTCAGTGGGTAAGAGCACCCGACTGCTCTTCCAAAGGTCCCGAGTTCAAATCCCAGCAACCACATGGTGGCTCACAACCATCCGTAACGAGATCTGACTCCCTCTTCTGGAGTGTCTGAAGACAGCTACAGTGTACTTACATATAATAAATAAATAAATCTTAAAAAAAAGAAAAAAAAACAATCCCATAATCACTAAAAAAATCTTGACAATTAGTACGTATGCCTCAGAATACTTAAAAATAACTCTGAAAATTTATCAACGATAAATCAGATGTATAAGTGGCTTATAAATGCCAAACAATCTGTGAAATTTAAAATTCCATATAAAAGTAAATACTTGAGCATCAAATTCAGAACTTGACCCCATACATGGAGAAACAATGCAGATCTTGTTCTGAGGAGTGAGCCAAAGATGCCTACGGGACCAGTAACATCCTGGATCAGAAGTGGTCAAGAAGATTAGGTGACTGTGTGATGTAACTGGTCCATTAGAAGAGAAAGGTGGACTCAATTGGATTTTAGGTGAAACTGTAGAGAGAACCAGGACAGATTCCTGGAGAGGTTTAACCCCAAGCTGTGGTTGCCAAAGGACACAGGCAAACTGTCTCTAAAAGCTGTGTATCAATTTGGATGAAATGTCCAACAACAACAACAACAACAACAACAACAAACTTAAGGAAGAGAGTGTTTGTCCTGGCTTACCATCTGAGGGTATATTCCATTATGGTGTGGGGTCATGGAGGTGGGAACTTGGGTGGCTGGTCAGGTAGCAGCTGTGGCCAGGAAACAGAGTGAAGAATATATATGCCCAGCTCGCTTTCTTCTAGGATAGGTTTGTAATCTAGGAGGTTCTAGGTCCTTTCATGCTGACAGTATTAACTATCATACAATGAGTAATTGTAGTATAAATTTCAAGAGTAAACAAAGTATTAAATTCATTAGGGAAAACTTTTTGATATTGACTTTTAATCTACTTGCCTTTAACTTGAAGAGAAATTTAATCATGATCTTCGAATTCTCATTGGGATGATGATAATGGGAAAGTCTTTAAATGAAAATGTTTGGAATTTCTACTGTTGATGCTTTATTAGTATACTTTTTATTCTAACAGCAGTATGCGGTCTTATAAAAGAATTGATTGGGAATGGAAAGGACCTGAGTTTCAGCCTTGTTTATGGAATGACTTTTGATTTGTTTTAATCTGACCCAAATCAGAGTCTTCTTGAGGCAAAGCCTAATTTCTCAGGGCATCTGCTTAGGAAGAACTGTGGTTCATACTGGGGAATGTCCTTGGAGATGTGGGAAGGGTGCTGTCAGGACAGAAGAGAACATCTCTTGGCATCCACAATAGTGTCTGGGTTTGGTAACTGTATATGGGATGAATCCCCAGGTGGGGCAGTCTCTGGGTGGCCTTTCCTTTAGTCTCTGCTCTACACTTTATCTCCATATTTGCTCCTGTGAGCATTTTGTTCTCCTTCTAAGAAGGACCAAAGCATCCACACTTTAGTCTTCCTTCTTATTGAGGTTTATGAGGTCTGTAAATTGTATCCTGGTTATTTGGAGCTTCTGGGCTAATATCCACTTATCAGTGAGTGCATATCATGTGTTTTCTTTTGCAATTGGGTTACCTCACTCAGAGTGATATTTTCTAGTTCTATCCATTTGCCTAAGAATTTCATGAATTCATTGTTTTTAATAACTGAGCAGTACTCCATTGTGTAAATATACCATATTTTCTATATCCATTACTCTGTTGAAGGACATCTGGGTCTTTCCATTGTCCCCCACCTCTACCCCCACCCCCCCCCAAAAGAAGAGGACATCTCTCTTCCACAAGATATTTGCATTTCATTTGATTATATGATTAATTGTTAAACCCAATGAATGGAGGGAGCTATGAAATGCTGCAGTGGGAAAATTTCCCCCATAACCCTTGGTTTTCAGGATGAAGGATTTTCTATAAAGACATTCCTGAGCCTTTGACTTTGTTCCTAGGAAGGTGGGTTTCAGCCTGAGAATACAACCCCTATCAATTCTGGTGAGTTGTTTATGATCCAAGTTGCATCTTCCAAGTGGCCTCCATTTGGTATTCAACGTGATGTTTTGACTTTATTCTTACCATTTCTTTGTCTTATTGACAAGCTTACTTAATTTGATAAACCTATGCATGGAAGAAGCATATAACTTTTCAGTGTCCTCAGCCATTGTAACAGGTACCCAGAATCAAGGCCACAACTTTCTATTACAGATATCAGTCATTGTCCTGGTGGATTGTGTGGTTTCTTTTGGTGAAGACAGAGAGCACAGTTGTAAAGTCCTTTCAAGCTGAACAATTTAGCCTCCACCAGTGGGTTTCTGGAAGATATCCTGTATATTCAGCAACCTATTGTTCACCACGGTGAGGCAATGTCTGGTTCTAGAGCAGTATAAGGTGAAGCGCTCTGAGCTCCTCCTCCACCCTCTGGAGCCAGGATAAAAGCAGGCTATGCAGGAACAGTAATAACACACGTGTGCAGCTGTTCTTTGATGCTAAACACTGCCAAGGCATCTGTACATCACTTCTCATGGCAAGTAAGACCTGGGAGAGTTTATTGCAATGTACAACAGATTCCACATTGTTCTCAAGGTTGTTTAATAGCTTACCTTTGGCCAGCTTTCTGAATTCCACCATCAGCAAGAGGGCCGTTTTCAGGGTTTTTTTGATTTCCATTCCTCCAGTTTCGTCTGTTCTTGTTTTCTGTTCTAAAGTTTGATATTTGTCATCCACCATCTTGGCCTGCTTCAAGAGCTTCTTCTCATTCCCTTTCTGACATGGTGTCTTCTACTCCTTCCCCAGACTCTGATCCTGGACACAGGGACTATTTTTAGTATCAGTTTTTTTTTGGTGGGGGGGAAGAACCCCACAACTAGTTTATGGTACAGCTGGGTAGCTTGACTCCAGAGTGTACACTGTTATTCATGATGCTATTCTGTTGCTAGTAACACAATGATATGAATAAACAAGTGAACAGATATGCCCAGTGGCTTTCTGTATTTTCCATATCATGATTTATACTTTTAAATATCACATATCAGATTCTCCATGTCCCTCTTCCCTCCCTCATTCTTCCCTTCAAAGTCTCTTTTTCTTGGACTTTGTATTATTAATTTGGGCTGCAAAACCACACACACACACACACACACACACACACACATACACACACACACACACAATTTCATTTAAAATATTTTTGCTGGCTTGCAAGTCCAAGGACAAGGCTGATGGGATGCTTGCTAGTTTTCTGTCTTGCTTGCATGTTAGAAAGTGTGGTGGAATGAAGGCTTTCTTTTGGTCTTGTTTTGTAAGGGAACTAATCCCTTTCATGCAGTCTTCTCCCTGTAAATCACTACGTACACCCCCACCTCCTAGCACCATCATTTTGGGTGATTTCAGCACATGAATTCTGAAGGAACACAGCCATCACAACCGCAGCAGACACCTAAGTGTATTCTTAGTTTGGCTGCTGGATGATTTAACAGTAAGGTCCAGTAAAAGTTTTCAATACCAAGAATGCCTATTATAAAAATCCAATATGAAAGATTGTTTAGGAGAAAGAGAATATGCTATATTATTTGGCTACAAAGCATAAAGAAAACCGAATGATTCTCAAGTCTCTCAACATCTTTCTAGCACTTTAAATTTCATACAATTATACAAAAACAGAGAAGTCACCTACTTTCTAAGCCCATCGCCATGCTGCATTCCTTTCAGCATAATAAGAGATGGTAAGAATGATCTTTAAAGTAATGCCTTCAAGATTTAGGGTATTTTAAGAAATGCTGTTCTCTGTTTTGGTTTGCTAATACTCTGAGTTAAAACACAGTTATTCTGTTTGGAGACCAAACTCACTGCGACTACAGCAGGTTTTAAGAATTAAAAGCTAACCTGGGCTAAAGTTGGTATGGTTTTATACCTATCAGTTCTATATAATCTTTATCTGGGGACAGTTATTTTGTCTACCCAGTCTACTTCCGCTCTGAGAGTTGGAGCAAAGGTAAGCCTGGCCCCAAAGAAAACATTGCTCTTGGATGTTTTTGTTGACTAACAAAATTCTTGAGGCAAAGTTTTTCCCACTTTTGATTGAATTTCTATTGTGACCACAGCACACTGCTTCTTTGATAACTTCAAAGGAAGTATTAAATTGTAATTATTTTCCTTTTGAAGGAAAATGATATTCAAGGTGGGGCCCATTCCTGAATTAGCCAAGTGACAGGCTTAGAGTAGAGTCAGGAGAGGAGATCAGCATAGGGAGAGTATAGAGAGATACAGGTAGGCATTTATGGAACTTGACACATGCTTTCAAATACCATGGGGGGCTTGTTAGCTGGATCTCATTGGTCCTATGAAATGTGGTCCCAGTCCCATCGTCGTATTTTGCCTTGTGACCCCGAGTCCCACTGTTCCTACATACTTTCCTACCTTTTCTTTTTGAAGATTACTTGCATAATGTGCTAATTATTCTTATTTTTATGGGTCCTATTTCCAGGTTCCAAATGTTACTCAAATGTTATTCCAAATGTGTGATGTTGAGGTTTTCTTTGGTGCCCTGTCTCAGCAGCAGTCTGCTGAGCACTGAACAGCCAGTGGATTAACATTTAGAAGATCTGGGCTGCGCAGGCTGGCCCAGCCATTTGCTATACAAATATAATCAAATCTATTAATGCCTTCGTAGATCATGTTTATTTTTTCTTTCTGGAAAGCAGTTTGGCAGCAACTGTATAATGGAACAAAGAAATGGCGTCTGCTGGGTATAGATGAGGGCGTTTTCCCTTCAATTGTCTCACAAATCACGGGCAGCATTTTTTTTTTTTTTTTTTTTTTTTTTTTTGTTTAGCAATAAACTCTTGAGCTGAAACTTGGGCCGAATGTAATTTTCTTTGGGTGAGATAAGAATGTGTAGGGAAATTAGTTGTTTGAGAAGGAAGATGTATAAAAAGAAAGTTTTTTTTTTTCAGTGCAGTTTCCACCTGGAATCTCAGGAGATGCCTGGCCCTACTATTTGCTTCTGAAGTTGACTTTCTTTTTTATCTAAGATAAAGCTATATCTGATTTTAAAAACTTAGCCAAATAATGAGAGTTTTTATTATTTGCATTTTTCTATGTGGAGGTGTATTTTTTATTTTATAAGATTGTTTTGAGTTCAAGTTTGGCTGAAATTTGCATTAAAATAAAGTTGAATAAAGTAAGTATTCAGACGGAAAAGGAATTTACCTGTGTTTAGTGTTTAGAGATAGTTCTCCATATTGGCTTTCCATGTCATATCAGTGAATTACCACAAGGGGGCAGTGAAAGGCAAGGGAAGGAGAAGGTTTTTAGAAGACCGTCTCCCCAAGTTAGGGAACTTTCTTAGATTCAACACTGGGCGTTTTGAAAGGCTTTATTTCAAAGATGGCTCAAGGTTTCATGGAAGAGGGTGTCAACATAAAGAATGTCACCTCCGTGGGAAAAAAAATGTTTGAAGAGGCTTCATAGTAGCCAAGCTTTCTGTTGCTTCTGTTATCTGAGTGTTTGGTCTCACTGGTCTTGAGCAGTGAGTGACGCCTTGCTCCACTCCTCCAGATGCTTCTTGTAGCACTAGACACAACTCCTCCCTTCAGCACACCTCACTTTCCTTCTCAAACACAGTTGTCACAATGTGGATATGTGGATCATTTTCCATGTTTATCATGTTTATCACCATTAGTCATGTTATCGTGTTTATACCTTTCTGTTTTCTTAGTATGCAAGCCTTTTCACAGCAGGAATCTTTTCTCAAACATTTAAAACTTTAAACTTACACTTTTTTTTATTAGATATTTTCTTTGTTTACATTTCAAATGTTATGCCCTTTCCTACCTTCCCCTCCAAAAATCCCCTATCCTCTCCCCACTCCCCTGCTCCCCGGTTCCTGGCCCAGGCATTCCTCTATACTGGGGCATAGAACCTTCACAGGACCAAAGGCCTCTCCTCCCATAAATCAATGACTAGGCCATCCTCTGCTACATATGCAGCTAGAGCCATGAGTCCCACCATGTGTTTTCTTTGGTTGGTGGTTTAGTTCCAGGGAGCCCTGGGGGTACTAGTTAGTTCATAATGTTGTTCCTCCCAGGGAGCTGCAAACCCCTTCAGATGTTTGCTTACTTTCTCTAGCTCCTTCATTGGGGACCCTGTGCTCCGTCTAATGGATGACTGTGAGTATCCACTTCTGTATTTGCCAGGCATTGGCAGTGCCTCTCAGGAGGCAGCTATTTCAGGCTCCTGTCAGCAAGCTCTTGTTGGCATCTGCACTAGTGTTTGGTTTTGGTGGTTGTTTATGGAATGGATCCCCAGGTGGGGCAGTTTCTGGATGGTCATTCCTTCAGTCTCTGCTCCAAACTTTGTCTCTGTAACTCCTAACATACACTTTTAATACAAAAGTTAGTAAACAGCCTACTACAGTCACAGCTAGGCAGGGAATTAGAGGGGAGTGGGAGGTTGCTTCAGCTATAGGTTTTGAGACAGGTGGATACCTAATTTTTTAAAAATACCTAATTTTTTGTATACATAATAAAATTTCTCAGTATTTGCATATTGTTCAACTAGACTATTGTAGGCAGCTAACCATTGTTTGTGAAACATATATATGGATCAATTTATGGTATGCTTTTTCTTTTATTATTCCAATGTACAGTATTTTTGTGACTGTGCCTCTCTCGCTGTTGGAGAATTTAATGTGTACAAACCCTTAAAAGCTATATTTCCTTCCATACAGTTAATCAGAAGGATTGTGTTTTAATTCTGTTTGACTATGGTTTTTTTTTTTTTTTAGTTTCAGGTCAAATTCAGAAGAATCTTTGGAGATAAACTACAGGAACAAGCAGATAGTTTTCTGTCACTTTAACTATGTCAAATTTTCCCACACAAAAATCTAGACTGATGTCAGAGCTTCCCAAGTTGATGGGTGTTAGTCTGCAAGCATTGGATTCCAGTCCTCAATTCTCAAGTTGTCAGACGAGTTCACAGACCTGCTGCAGGATGCATGGCCACGGAGTGTTACTCAGACCTGGATCATTGCAGTATTTTCCTCCAGTAAGCTTTCAGAGCTTTTCCTTTAAGATGGGCGTTTTTCCTTGCTTTGTATATTTGGAAATCCTTTAGAACAGGCAAGAACCCACTTTGGAAACCACAGAACTCTCAGCTTTGGCATCCACCTCTTTTTATGGTAGGTGGTACAATACGGTGCCTTTGAACACACAGTCCCAGTGGGAACTCTATCATCTGCTAAATATTTCTGGAAATGTTTATACACAACACGGAGCACAGCAGGCTGCTCCCAGCCCTATCCTGACAGCTAAGCTTTGAAATGGGCAAATGCATAGACCTCCTAAGTTCCCCCACTCGGTCCCTGCTGTTGACATTTTCAAAGTTAACATATAAAATGATTCCATTATAATCATATTTTTTGAAGATTACACTGCCCAAACTTTATCAAGGTGTGCAATTAGCCCTCAGATGACACCTGATTTAGAGAACCAGTAGAGATTTAAGACAAAAATGATGGATTATGTCTAAAGGCATCCTGTTAGAGTATATTGTTCAGCTCCTCCCCCCCCATCAAATTTGGATGAGACTACTTTCCAATGTCATGTTTAGACATTCAGTCCTAATATCTTAGAATAATATACATAACACTTCTGTATTCTCCCAGAGAATGTCATCTGCACTTTAAAGAAAAGAAATCAATATTTACAAAAGATACTTTAAATATTCCAGAGGTGGGGTTTGTGGATATTTTGAGGGCATTTCCTCCACGGGTATACTGAACTCCTTTTAAGTATGATAACTTTAGACAGGCATGAATGGAGTCTGATGATGTCAAATACCATCTTGACCCCACGGAGGACAATAAGGGAGCTGCCCACTGACGTGCTGCACGATGGATAGTCAAGTGCAAGCAACACTGATTAAAATCACCCCCTTTTTAGAAAGATGGTGATACGTTTAGAGAAATTTGAAAGACATTAAAGAAAATCTGATTTTGAGGTAGAACTTATATTGGGAGTGGCAGCATAATGCATGAATATGCACTTCTAGAGAGTAAGTATTCTTTGATGTTCACCCCTGGAAATGAACAAAATGTAGCAGAGAGCTAACCAAGCAAAGCTGCATACAGGTCTTTAGTGATTGTTGTAGAGTTTTTGTCTTGGGTTTTTAAGGATAAAACAGTTTTAAGAGTAGGTTTAGGGTCACAAAACTTGAGAGGAAAGTGCAGAGATTTTTGACATTCTGTTTCTATACATAAATAGCCTTTCTATTCTGGATACCTTCCACAAAATGCAGTGCATGGTTTTTACAGTGAATGTATATAATTAGACATATTGATATCCCCAAACCATATTGATATTGAATTCACATTAGCGGTCACTACACTGTTTGGGGTTGGGATGCGTTTGCCTTAATATATACTGGTGTTGCTAGAAAGTCATCTCTGCTTTGCCAGTTCACCCCAATCCCCATCCTTTTCACCACCTTCATAGTTTTGCCTTTCCAGCATGCCAGGTTTTTGGAATCATATGGTATGTCACCATTTAAATGGGTCCCCATTCACTTAGCAATCTATAGTTAAGATTCTTCCATGCCTTTTTATGACACTATTTCAATTACCACTGGATACTATTTCTTTGAATTTGCTAAAGCTCATTCATTAACAGGACATTTCAATTGCCTTCAAGTTTCGGAAACTGTGACAAGAGATGTCTACCCATGTGAAGATTCTTGGATGGACAAAATGTCTCAGCCCCTTTGGATAAACAGGACAGTGTGTTATCATTGGTAAGAATATTGGTTAGTTTCATATTTGGTGGTAATGTCGATCATGTTCAAGAACAGGGGCACAGTCTTGATGTTACTGATAATGCACTTTCTGTCAATTTCAAGTTAAATCAATGTTTATCATGATTATCCCAGTCCACGTTTCACACACACACACACACACACACACACACACACACACACACACACACACACACACACACACAGTACCTCTTATAGACAAGGTATACAGCAGTGATGTAAGCAATGTTCTTGGTGAGTGTGCTGGCTAGTTTTTGTTAGCTTGACTCAAGCTAGAGAGAACCCCAAATTGAAACAAATGCCTCCATCACACCTGTCTGTAGGCAAGTCTGTGGGTTATTTCCTTGATTCATGGTTGATGTGGGAGGGCTGGGCCCAGCCCACTGTGGGTGGTGTCATCTCCAGTCAGGTGGGTCTGGGTTGCATGAAAAAGCATGGGAGCAAGCAGTGCTTCTGCATGGTCTCTGCTTCAGGTCCTGCCTCCATCTCCCTGCCTGAACTTCTACTTGGCTTCAATAATGACCTGTGATCAGGACACATAGGCAAATAACTTTCCTCCTCAAGTTGCCTTTGGTCATGATGATTTTCATAGCAATAGAAGCTAAGACAGAGAGGTTTTATTCTTGTGGGCAGAGATAGACAATGAAAAATAAAGAGAAATGGTTAAAAAATATTATTAGGGAGAACAAGGGAGACAAATGGGATGCTGGGAATGATGGTGGGACTTAATCACAAAAGTCATCATGGGTATTGTGATGGGGGACTTGAGTGGGTACCCAAGCAGCTGTGAAATTGCACTTGCTTTCCTCTGGAGAGTGGTCTGCTCCGATAGACAAGGATGGTGCAGTCTGAATAGCCTCCAGACACTCTTCAGTCACACTGCCCCTTTCCCTGCACCTGACAAGAAATCGCGTGATTCCTGCTAAAGCTCATATACCTGCTGCCACACTAATCACACTGGTCCAGTTTTGGTCTTGCTTGTGAGTCACACCAAAGAGATTGCTGGCATTTCTGAAAAAAATGGTTTTCAAGCAATATGAGATAGTGTGTTGGGAACCTGAGAAAAGAGAATGCACAGGAAACCAGGATTGCTCTGGCTGTGTCCTTGACATGTTATGATCTTGGGGAGCCAGGCAGGTGATGGGAAGTCTAGGACCTAAGTTTTCTAAGTATAGTTCCAGAGCTAGCAACTTGTGATGGAACCTATCAAATCTTTACATTTTTCCTTTGTTACACTCTCAGAGAGTTTATAGGAAGATATTTTGCTTGAAATTTGCTTTTTATAATAGTTTAAGAAGACACCCCTTATGTGGATAATTTTAAAATTAATTTTTGCTAGTAGATATTAATCATAAGGCATTTCATTATGGTATTGTTATGCACACATACTATGCACTTGATCATATTTACCTTCTTTGTTTTTCTTACCAACTCTTCCTTCCCATACCTCTGTATATGGGAAGGTATGCATGGGTTCCAGGCTCACTCTGTAGCACATGGCAGCTCCAATCTTTCTGCCTCAGCTTCCAGAGTTTCAGGATTATAAGTGTATGCTGTCATTCTTAAAAATATGTACTTGTTTTAAGTTGTCTATCCTAGAGAGTATAAAACATAGATATTGCCAGATATGTATACTTTTTTCTAAGTGTTAGGTTTTTATCTGTGATAACACTTATGGGGGGCAGTGAGGATAAGAAAGTTTAATGTCATAGAACCTAAAAGAAACAATGTATATAAGGGTCATCTTCAAAATATTTACCTGGCATACTTGTCAATATTGTTATATTGTACCAGGACAAGAGCTCTTCAGAGAGGTAGAACAATACATACATATATACAAGACAAAGACATATTGATGAGAAGATATTTATTATGGAAACTAGTTCACACAATGGTAGAGACTGAAACATCTAATGATATTATCTGTTAATTGAGGAACACACAAGGCTAGTGAAAAAATTCAGCATGAGTCTGAAGTCCTAAGGAAAGGCAGGGATGACAATAGGGCTTATAAACAATATAGAAATATTTAAACAATAATTTTCTTAGTATTTTTAGTATATATAATCACCTCTTTTTATAATAGAGTTTTTAAGCTTAAGGATCTTTGAAAACTTCAATGAATACAGCTCATGCTGTATTTGGCTTGTTTGGGAAAATTAAGATGTATTCTCTATCAAATTTTTATGAGTTTAAAAAATTCAGCATAATTTCATCTGATACTGTATTAATAATTTATATCCATGGCAGTTAGCATTTTAAAGCTACCAAGGAATTGATAAAGAATAATTAAATCATTTAGCATAAGATACATGTTATATGCTGTCATAATGTTAATGATCATGAAATTAATGATTGTCCTCACCTAGGAAGCAGTAAAACTCTGGGAGTGCTGGGACATTAAATTGGGTCTGCTTTTTGTGCAAATTCATTTTTCCTGTTGTGTAATGAGAACAGTTGGAGTAGCCTATTTTCTAAGACTCCTTTTAGTTAT
The DNA here is from genome assembly GCF_978045245.1 of Mus caroli. Taxonomy (NCBI): domain Eukaryota; kingdom Metazoa; phylum Chordata; class Mammalia; order Rodentia; family Muridae; genus Mus; species Mus caroli. The sequence goes on along the minus strand of NW_028227259.1, from coordinate 88,522,468 downwards.
GGTATGCTAAAAGAGAAGAGTTTCATAGTAGTTAAGTTTTCCATGGTGGGAAATAATGAAAACCAAAATACCCATTATCTTATTGTCTATTGAGAAGACAAAATGTCCACTCATGTCTATTTGTGGCTAATCTGAAGGTTATCGTGAGCATACCTTGATCTTGTCTCTTCAGTATCATCCATATGATTGTGGAAAGATTGTCACTGAATTCTGGCTCTCTGTCCCAGTATTGGGGACAAAATTCAGACTATTTCTACCCAAAGACAGAGATTGGTTCAGGGGTAATTTGTGCTACTTAGATTCTTTTGTGGGATTGATATGTGAAAGTTACAAGAGAACACTTCATTTTGGAGTAGCGAGCCTGCCAACATGTAAAACTGGAGCTTCTTGTCATCACTGCTCTGGAAAGGAGAGTACAGGCTCAGAAGAATTTAAAAGCAAGAATAAAACCTGTACAGCAAGAGGAAAGGAAATGAAAGACAGGCATTTGCACATGGAGATACACACATTCCAGTTATAGGCATCTTTATAATTGAGTATAACCAATCATGCCACTAAAACTTATGAGTAGGGTGAGGGCCTTCCTAACATCCAGGTTAGCCCTCTAATCACAGGAGAACATCTAAGGAATTAGTAAGTCTTGCATAGTCTACTTGAAAGGACCTACAGTTGTTTTCCAAGAAAATATTTGTGATTCTAAAATATTCCAATGTTTGTTCAAGGGAGTACAAATGAGAAGTATTTATTGAGATTTATAGTCTCTATGATGCTATAATAAGATGACTTCATGGTGGAGAGAGCCTGGCTTCCTTGCTGCCATCCTTCCTCATCACATGGAAATCTGGATCAAGTTGGAAAGAAGTAGCTCAAAGGAGATTGGGAGATCAAGTGTGGCTGGAAAAATCTAGGTCCTACAGGAGATGGTTTGAGGTCTTCTATCCATCCAGAGACTATTATCAGAGGTTCTAGAGTTACATTTATACAGATCCACCCCTCTGCTTACTTAAGATAGTTCAAGTTCTCTTTCTACCAGGAGATAGGTAATGAAAAGGAAAAGAGAATGGTTTCATCTAACTTAGTGACTGGAAAGCTGTGTCCCTGTCTGACGCATGGATTTGCTTTAGACATACATAATGCTCATGGCTTGCTTTAGAAAGTAAGATCAATCTTTTTTTTTTTTCTTTCAATGTTACTAAGTGAGAAACAGCCCTTGTTGAATGATCTGAACAATGACGTTGTTCTCACGCAAACCTCGTTTGATCCACGGTTAATCCAAGTCTTGACAGTAAGCCGAGCCATGAGAACCCAAATCATGATAGATGATCAAGATCAATGCCTATGGAAGACTGTTTTCTATTTAGAAAACGGCCCAATGCCTGTGAGATCAATCCCAGAAACACAATTTCCTTCAGTGCTGGCAAAATTATGAACCACACTTTGTCACCTTCAGTTCTAAAAATTCCTATTCTTGAATTTATTGTCTGCTGATATGCAATAAGTCAGCAACAGGTTCTTTTTTTAAAAAAAAATTTATTTATTTATTATATGTAAGTACACTGTAGTTATCTTCAGACGCTCCAGAAGAGGGAGTCAGATCTTACGGATGGTTGTGAGCCACTATGTGGTTGCTAGGATTTGAACTCAGGACCTTCAGAAGAACAGTTGGGTGCTCTTACCAGCTAAGCCATCTCACCAGTCCCCCAGCAACAGGTTCTTAAACTGGGATCTAAAGTATTTGTCATGGGTCATTAGCATTGTTTCAAGTATATATCATTTTATTTTTTTCCTCTGTCCTTTAGTCATTATATTTTTAAAATTTATACTTTTGAATCAACATAGAAAGATAGTAAAGCACTAGCGTATAGTAGCAGTTAAGACTACGACAGCGTGGCCTTTTCTACACGTTGCTTGGGATTTCCCAGCCTCTGTGCCACTGACACTATGGACCGGATTGTCTCTCATTGTTAGGAGTTGTGGTGCAGTTGTAAGAGATTTTATAGCATCCTCACCTTCGCAATCAGAAAAAGTTTTCAGATGATACTCAACCCAGTGACAGTACACTCAGCTCCATTGAGATTTCTGCAGATCAGAGGACAGGATGATGTCTTCCTCAATTGCTACTATGTTCATATCAGCTTTATTCATAATTGCCAGAAACTGGATACAACCTAGATGACCTCAACTGAAGAATGGATACAGAAAATGTGGTTCATTTACACAATGGAGTACTACTCAGCTATTTAAGAAAAGAATTTTACACCATGAATTTTACAGGCAAATGGATGGAACTAGAAAGTATCATGCTGAGTGAGGTAACTCCAACCCAAAAGGACATGCATGGTATGTATTCAGTAATAATTGGATATTAGTCATAAAGTGCAGAATACCCATGATACACTTCACAGACCCAAAGAAGTTAAACAAGAAGGAAGGGCCAAGGAATGTTGCTTGTAAGACACTTATAAGGGGAAACAAAATAGTCATAGTGGGTAGAGAGAAGGAAGGAACTGTGTGGGAGAGGGGAGACAGGGAGGAATAGGGAGGCAGGATCAGGTGTGGGGAGAGACAGGAGAGAGGCCCAGAGGGCCAGGAGAGTGAATGGCAATCTGCAGTGGTGTGTGTATGTGTGTGTGTGTGTGTGTGTGTGTGTGTGTGTGTGTGTGTGTGTGTAGCAGGGGGGTAGAGTCAGGGAGAATTTCTGGGACGTCACAGAGACCTAGGATAGAAGAGGCTTCCACGAGTCAATGTGAGTGACCTTAGCCAAAATGCCTAACAGTAGGGACACACAGAATCTGAAAAGGCTACTTTCTGTAACTAGGTAGGACCTCCAATGGAGGGATAAGGATACCAACCCATTCACAAAAGTTTCACCCCCAAATTTGTCCTATCTAAAGGAAATGTAGGGATGGAGCAGAGAATGAAGGAAAGGCAGACCAATAACTGGCCCAACTTGAAACCCATCCCATGGGCAAAACCAATCCCTATTATTATTAATGATACTCTGTTATGCTTGCAGACAGGAACCTAGTATAACTGTCCTCTGAGAAGCTCTGCCCAGCAGCTGACTGAAACAGATGACATACCCTCAGCCAAACATTAGATGGAGGCCAGGAATACTTATGGAAGAGTTGGGGGAAGGACTGAAGGTCCTGAAGGGGAAAGGAATGTCACAGGAAGACCCAAAGTCAACTACCCTGGACCCCTGGGAGCTCTCAGAGACTTACCCACCAGCCAAAGAGCATACACAGGCTGGAACAAGACCTCCCGCACATGCAGCTCAGTCTTTATGGCTGTCTTATCTGGCCTCAATGGGAGAGGATACACCTTATCTGACAAAGACTTGTGCCATGGTTGAAGTACTCAGGGTGGTGCCCTCTCAAAGGAGCAGAGGTGGGTAGGGGAAGTGAGAGGGGGAGCAGTGTTTGGGATGTAAGCAAATAAATAAATTAATTCATTAAAAGAAAAGGAAACGAAAATGCACAAGAAGCACATCCAGATGCATTTGCACTTACAGAAATACCAAACCCCACAAAATTAGAAACGATTATATATGAAAAGGGCCTGTAAGGTAAAAACAAAATGAACAAATAAGCAAAAGTCCTGATGAAGTATTATGAGACAAAGAACTTCCAAAGGCTTCATTGAGTTCAATTTGATCTTGGCTACATAGTGAAGTTTAAACCAACCTGGGATATATATCAAGGCCTGACTCCAAAATAGCACCAAGGTGTAAACAAGGATCTAAATGATTGATAGATAGATGAACAAGTGACAGATGCAATTTTATATGCATGTATATCACTGTGTGCAAGAATGCAATAATGCTAATCTGGCATTTAGAATAAGCACTGGAGGTCAGCATTTAAATAATACAGTCAGTTTTGCTTTTCAAAGAAGTAAAAGGAGCAAGAAGGTTAAGCAGCCACAGAAGTTCACACTGCCAGGGATACACAGGGCTAGAATCCCACTCATAGTACGTGTTGGGAGAGACGGTGCTAGGCAGTGCAGACGAGCCGTCTCTCACCTCACTGTTCATTCACGAGCTTTACTTCCTCATGCCCGTAGCTAGTGAGGATTGGCTAGAGTTCTGCTTTGTGATGTCTTCGTTCTAGGACCAAGACTGACACAGAAACTAGTTAGTGCTGACAGAAGACAAGTCTGAGATCATAAAGGAAGCTTCTGATACTTTTTGTAATTCATGGACCCAAACCTAGTCAAGTACTGCCCTGTATCCACTCATAAGAGATTTATTTTTCTATTGAAGAGGACACCAGGATGACTAGTAGATGGCTTTAATGATGAACACCCCAATGGCTCTAGTTTAATAATCTATAATTACACCTACTTTTGAGTATCGTTGAATAGAGGCTCAAAAACTACAATTACACCACTTTCTTGGTTCCTTACATTTAAAATAATGTATTTGATTTTAAATCTCTGCTGATGAAAATGAGTTAAGAAACAAAAAGGAGACTATTGATAAACTAAGAACTTCTTTTCTTTTGGGAAGGAATTGATCTCTTTTGTTTCTTGAACATCATCTTTATCTCTGAAATGGATTCTGATAAGACTTTTTCTCAATTTCAGGTTTGTTTTGTCTCCACATCTAGGTACATTTATGTGTGGGCATTTGTATATATGCACATGTATATGTGTATATATGGCTTCTTTTGTGATTTACAAATACTGATGCATATAGAAATACATACATATACAATTTATACTAATCAACCTACTTGAATATACAGAACCATGTCAAAAATAAGATTGCCAAAAGATATATGTATATATATATATATATACATATATATATGTATGTATATATAATATGTGTGAATATGTAAACACAAATGTATGTATATTCTTGTTGCTATTTATTTGGGTCCCCATTCCCAAAGATTATGGGATACATTTTTTTCTTTTTGTGTTTATCTGTGTGCTATATGCATACACACATACATCTATGTGGATGCACATGCATGTCTCTGAAGGTGCATGTGAGATCAGAGGTGAAGACTGGGTTATCTTCTTCTTTTTTTTTTTTTTTTTTGAGAGTGATGTCAGGTGTTTACTACAGGATCTGCTCAAAATGAACACCAGTGGTCACAGTGGCCAGTGTGCAAAGCGGAGTGACTCCAGCAGGCCCTGGTCACCCCTCTGTGACTTTAACCCATAGCCATGAAATGCTCAGATCTCCAGTTCCACCAGCTCTTCCATAGATGGACTACCAGCTCGTCTTAACAAATTGCCAGTGTTGTTTTGATACAAATATTTTCAATTATATAAGATAACTTTCTGTGTCTCCTTCAGGCCTACATTTTAATTATCTGGAGCCAATGATTACAAAGGTCTTTAAGTCTATAGAGCAGGGTCCAGACCTTAGGGTCCGGCTTCATAGTAGAAGTTATTCTTACATGTCTCACTATTTGATGGTCACAGGTTGCATAAAAATCTGCCCAGCTGATTTCTTTTCTGTATTTTGCCCTAGGACTAAATTATCTGTCTCTTCTTCTTCTATTTATTATTATATTTTTTTTTACTTTTTAGATTTTTAAAATTTCATTTTCACTTATGTGCATGCATCTATGTGTGCCTGCACATGCATGCAGGTACCCACAGAGACCAGAAGGTATTGGATCCCTTAGCTGAAGCTACAGGCAGTTCTGAGTCCCCTGATAGGTCAACGAAACTCTAGTCCTCTTGCAGAGCAGCAAGTGCTCCAAACCACTGAGCTATCCTTCTCCAGCCCACTTGGTTGTTGTATTTTCAGTTGTGAGCCTGTCTTGGCTAGGGTTTCCATTGCTGTGAAGAAACACCATGACCAAGTTAACCCTTATAAAGGACAATGTTTAAATGAGGCTGGCTTACTGGTTCTAAGGTTCGGTCCATTATCATCATGGCAGAAAGCATTGCAGCAGCAGACAGACATGGTGCAGGAGGAGTTGAGAGTTCTACATCTTGTTCTGAAGGCAAACAGAAGACTGACTATTCTGCACTGGGTGGAGCTTCAAAGCCCACCCCCCACAGAGACACACTTCCTCCAACAAGGCCACACCTCCTAACAGTGCCACACCCTACGGACCAAGCATATTCCACCACATTCTACTCCCTGGCCTCCATTGGCTTGTTCAAACACCTGAGTCTATGGGGGCCATAACTAGCCATAGCATAATGCAAAATACACTTAATCTAATTTCAAAAGTCACCAGAGTCTGTAACAGTCTCAACAATATAAAAAGTCCAAAGTTCAAAGTCTCTACTGAGATTCATGCAATCTCTTAACTGTAATCCCCTACAAAATCAAGATGAAAAAGCAGCTCACATACGTCCAACATCACAGGGCACAGATTACCATTCCAAAACAAGTGGGGAAATACTGGACCAAAATAAGGCCAAAAACTAGCTGGGCAAACTCTAAGCTCAGCATCTCTATGTGTGATGACAAAACTCTCTTCAGATCTCCAACTCCTTTCTCTGCAACAAACTTCTTTCTCTTTGGCTGGCTTCACTCCCTGTTAGCAGCTTTCCTCAGCAGGTATCCCACAGCTCTGACATCTCTAACACCGTGGGATCTTTAACTTTACATCTTCTTGTTCCAGTGTCTGGAATCCACACATGATCCTCTGGGGTCCTCCAAAGGGCTTGGGTCACATCTCCAGCTCTGCCCTCTGCAGCACTCTAGGCTCTGGTTGACTTCACTCCACTGCTGCTGCTGTTCTTGCTGATCACCCCATGGTACTGGAATCTCCAATTCACTGGAGACTTCTGCTGCAGCTAGGCTTCACCAATAGCCTCTCATAGGCTCCCTTCATGGTGCCAAGCCTCAACTTCTTTGCATGACTCCTTCAGTCCTGGACCGTCAACTGCAACTGAGGCTGTACCTTCACCAATGGCCTTCCATGGCCTCTCACAGTGCCAAGCAAGCCTCAGCTGCTCTCCATGACCCCTTCATGCCTTTAAAACCAGTACCACCTGGGTGACTCTTACACATTACCAAGTCCGGATGAAGCAGGAGGTGCAACCTTGGCTGTCTCTGGAACACAGCTTCTTTGTGCTCTCAGCAAACCCTTCCCAGAAGATGTCACCTGATGCTTCTCTTCTCAATCACTGCTCATTTCTTAGCTCCAGTTAGCCAACATCAATTGTCCCAGTAGTCCCTTCTAGTCTTCTGTTTTGTTTTTGTTGTTGTTGTTTTTCGAGACAGGGTTTTTTTGTGTAGCCCTGGCTGTCCTGGAACTCCCTGGGTTATCTTCTACCATCATTTCTCAACGCTGCTTCTGTTGTACAAAACCAGCAATAAATAATATATACATAAATGAATATTGTTATGATCACTAAAACTTTATAGACACTAAAATTTGAACTTCTTATAATTTTCATGTATCATGAAGTATTATTTGTTCTCTGATTTTCCAACAATTTAAAAACATTTAAAAAGCTATTTTATATTACTGGTAGTTATGGTATGCTCTGATTGATAACGTCTTGCTTGAAGCATTTCCATATTGCTAGAACTGGAAATGATTCTCCGCTCCTCTGGTTTTCTATTACATCTCTTTTTGACCCTCTCTTGCATGATTTGCTCCCTTAACTGTGGAGCCTCTCATATTAAATAAGGAATCTGGTTGAGCAGGACGGTTTACTCTAAAATCCCAGCACACAAGAGATTAAGACTCAGGGATTGCCTTGAGTTTAAGGCAAAAAAGTGAATTTTAGGTTAGCCTGAGATACAGAATGAAACCCCACCACAAGAAAGCGCTTTTCACATTTTGAAGTTGCACGTAAATTTCTGCTTCAAGTGAACATGATGAAAACTATGCTTTATTAAAATTGGAAGTCAAAGCATTAGTAGTAGTCATTGGCAGAAGGGGAGGAGGACAAGGCAAAGCAGACCTCCACTGATTAGTCTGAGGTTTAGAAGAAGAAAGGAGAAGAAGAAAGGAGAATTTATCCAGTGAACAGCTCAACCAAACCCTTGCACTGTTACCGTGATGATGATAGGAGCGGTATCAACTATTTAGAAATTTCATTCCAGGAGTTGCTCCACAATGTAAATTCAGAAAGGAGATAAAAATGTTGTCCCTGCAGTTCAACTATATCTCAGACCAATTAGTTCAAGGTATTAGTTTTTCTAAATTTTGCTACAATAAGAGTAGTTTTTCATAAGTGTAAAATGAGAGTTTTCTTTTGTTGGAACTGCAGACTAGTAGAGTCAAGAATATAGGACCCATTACTAAAAGGGTAAGTGATGTTTTCAGAGAATATTGCAACAATAACAGTAAGCCATGACTGAGTAGGGTAAGGTTCTTTTTGGCATGTCTATACAAAAGTATTCCCAAGGTTAATGGCTAGCAATCAATTCTGATAAATACAATAAAGGAAAGGTTCACATTCTTTGCAGAGATATTTCTTAAACAATTCATATATGTAATTAATAACTGGTTAATGAGGTAATTCATGTGTCCTAGGTTATTTAGCACAATATGTAGAAAATAGCTGAAAAGCTCTGAATGCTAAAATAGATGTTACAATATTCAGATGTTGGACCTTGAACTCTGCAGACTTTTTTTTTTGATTTTTAATATTTTTATTACATATTTTCCTCAATTACATTTCCAATGCTATCCCAAAAGTCCCCCATAGCGCCCCCCACTTCCCTACCCACCCATTCCCATTCTTTTGGCCCTGGCATTCCCCTATATTGGGGCATATAAAGTTTGCAAGTCCAATGGGCCTCTCTTTCCATTGATGGCCGACTAGGCCATCTTTCGATACATATGCAGCTAGAGACAAGAGCTCCGGGGTTCTGGTTAGTACATCATGTTGTTCCAACAATAGGGTTGCAGATCCCTTTAGCTCCTTGGGTACTTTCTCTAGCTCCTCCATTGGGAGCCCTGTGATCCATCCAATAGCTGACTGTGAGCATCCATTCCTGTGTTTGCTAGGCCCCTGCATAGTCTCACAAGAGACAGCTATATTTGGGTCCTTTCAGCAAAATCTTGCTAGTGTATGCAATGGTGTCCGCGTTTAGAAGCTAATTATGGGATGGATCCCTGGATACGGCAGTCTCTAAATGGTCCATCCTTTCATCACAGCTACGAACTTTGTCTCTGTAACTCCTTCCCTGGGTGTTTTGTTCCCAATTCTAAGAAGGTGCACAGTGTCCACACTTTGGTCTTCATTCTTCTTGAGTTTCATGCGTTTATCAAATTGTATCTTATATCTTGGGTATCCTAAGTTTTGGGCTAATATCCACTTATCAGTGAATACATATTGTGTGAGTTCTTTTGTGATTGTGTTACTTCACTCAAGATGATGCCCTCCAGGTCCATCCATTTGGCTAGGAATTTCATAAATTCATTCTTTTTAATAGCTGAGTAGTACTCCATTGTGTAAATGTACCATAATTTCTGTGTCCATTCCTCTGTTGAGGGACATCTGGGTTCTTTCCAGCTTCTGGCTATTATAAATAGGGCTGCTATGAACATAGTGGAGCATGTGTCCTTTTTACCGGTTGGGACATCTTCTGGATATATGCCCAGGAGAGGTATTGCTGGATCCTCCGGTAGTACTATGTCCAATTTTCTGAGGAACCGCCAGACTGATTTCCAGAGTGGTTGTACAAGCTTGCAATCCCACCAACAATGGAGGAGTGTTCCTCTTTCTCCACATCCTCGACAGCATCTGCTGTCACCTGAATTTTTGATCTTAGCCATTCTGACTGGTGTGAGGTGGAATCTCAGGGTTGTTTTGATTTGCATTTCCCTGATGATTAAGGATGTTGAACATTTTTTCAGGTGCTTCTCTGCCATTCGGTATTCCTCAGGTGAGAATTCTTTGTTCAGTTCTGAGCCCCATTTTTTAATGGGGTTATTTGACTTTCTGGAGTCCACCTTCTTGAGTTCTTTATATATATTGGGTATTAGTCCCTTATCTGATTTAGGATAGGTGAAGATCCTTTCCCAATCTGTTGGTGGTTTTTTTGTCTTATTGATGGTGTCTTTAGCCTTGCAGAAGCTTTGTAGTTTCATGAGGTCCCACTTGTCAATTCTCGATCTTACAGCACAAGCCATTACTGTTCTATTCAGGAATTTTCCCCCTGTGCCCATATCTTCAAGGCTTTTCCCCACTTTCTCCTCTATAAGTTTCAGTGTCTCTGGTTTTATGTGAAGTTCCTTGATCCACTTAGACTTGACCTTAGTACAAGGAGATAGGAATGGATCGATTCGCATTCTTCTACATGTTAACAACCAGTTGTGCCAGCACCATTTGTTGAAGATACTGTTTTTCTTCCACTGGATGTTTTTAGTTCCCTTATCGAAGATCAAGTGACCGTAGGTGTGTGGGTTCATTTCTGGGTCTTCAATTCTATTCCATTGGTCTATTTGTCTGTCACTATACCAGTGCCATGCAGTTTTTATCACAATTGCTCTGTAGTAGAGCTTTAGGTCCGGCATGGTGATTCCACCAGAGGTTCTTTTATCCTTGAGAAGAGTTTTTGCTATCCTAGGTTTTTTGTTATTCGAGATGAATTTGCAGATTGCACTTTCTAATTCGTTGAAGAATTGAGTTGTAATTTTGATGGGCATTGCATTGAATCTGTAGATTGCTTTTGGCAAGATAGCCATTTTTACAATGTTGATCCTGCCAATCCATGAGCATGGGAGATCTTTCCATCTTCTGAGATCTTCTAGAATTTCTTTCTTCAGAGACTTGAAGTTTTTATTATACAGATCTTTCACTTCCTTAGTTAGAGTCACGCCAAGATATTTTATATTATTTGTGACTATTGAGAAGGGTGTTGTTTCCCTAATTTCTTTCTCAGCCTGTTTATTCTTTGTGTAGAGAAAGGCCATTGATTTGTTTGAGTTAATTTTATATCCAGCTACTTCACTGAAGCTGTTTATCAGGCTTAAGAGTTCTCTGGTGGAATTTTTAGGGTCACTTATATATACTATCATATCATCTGCAAAAAGTGATATTTTGACTTCATCTTTTCCAATTTGTATCCCTTTGATCTCCTTTTGTTGTCGAATTGCTCTGGCTAGGACTTCAAGTACAATGTTGAATAGGTATGGAGAAAGTGGACAGCCTTGTCTAGTTCCTGATTTTAGAGGGATTGCTTCAAGCTTCTCACCATTTACTTTGATGTTGGCTACTGGTTTGCTGTAGATTGCTTTTATCATGTTTAGGTATGGGCCTTGAATTCCTGATCTTTCCAAGACTTTTATCATGAATGGGTGTTGGATCTTGTCAAATGCTTTTTCCGCATCTAACGAGATGACCATGTGGTTTTTGTCTTTGAGTTTGTTTATATACTGGATTACGTTGATGGATTTCCGTATATTGAACCATCCCTGCATCCCTGGGATGAAACCTACTTGGTCAGGATGGATGATTGTTTTGATGTGTTCTTGGATTCGGTTAGCAAGAACTTTATTGAGGATTTTTGCATCAATATTCATAAGGGATATTGGTCTGAAGTTTTCTATCTTTGTTGGGTCTTTTTGTGGTTTAGGTATCAGAGTAATTGTGGCTTCATAGAATGAGTTGGGTAGAGTACCTTCTGTTTCTATTTTGTGGAATAGTTTGTGAAGAACTGGGATTAGATCTTCCTTGAAGGTCTGATAGAACTCTGCACTAAACCCATCTGGTCCTGGGCTTTTTTTAGTTGGGAGACTATTAATGACTGCTTCTATTTCTTTGGGGGATATAGGGCTGTTTAGATCATTAACCTAATCTTGATTCAACTTTGGTACCTGGTATCTGTCTAGGAACTTCTCCATTTCATCCAGGTTCTCCAGTTTTGTTGAGTATAGCCTTTGGTAGAAGGATCTGATGGTGTTTTGGATGTCTTCAGGATCTGTTGTTATGTCTCCTTTTTCATTTCTGATTTTGTTAATTAGGATGCTTTCCCTGTGCCCTCTAGTGAGTCTGGCTAAGGGTTTATCTATCTTGTTGATTTTCTCAAAGAACCAGCTCCTTGATTGGTTGATTCTTTGAATAGTTTTTCTTGTTTCCACTTGGTTGATTTCGCCCCTGAGTTTGATTATTTCCTGCCGTCTACTCCTCTTGGGTGAATTTGCTTCCTTTTGTTCTAGTGCTTTTAGGTATGTTGTCAAGCTGCTAATGTGTGCTCTTTCTAGTTTCCTTTTGGAGGCACTCAGAGCTATGAGTTTTCCTCTTAGAAATGCTTTCATTGCGTCCCATAAGTTTGGGTATGTTGTGGCTTCATTTTCATTGAACTCTAAAAAGTCCTTAATTTCTTTCTTTATTCCTTCCTTGACCAAGGTATCATTGAGAAGAGTGTTGTTCAGTTTCCACGTGAAGGTTGGCTTTCTATTATTTATTTTGTTATTGAAGATCAGCCTTAGTCCATGGTGATCTGATAGGATGCATGGGACAATTTCAATATTTTTGTATCTGTTGAGGCCTGTTTTGTGACCAATTATGGGGTCAATTTTGGAGAAGGTACCATGAGGTGCTGAGAAGAAGGTATATCCTTTTGTTTTAGGATAGAATGTTCTGTAGATATCTGCCAGATCCATTTGATTAATAATTTCTCTTAGTTTCTCTGTGTCCCTGTTTAGTTTCTGTTTCCATGATCTGTCCATTGGTGAAAGTGGTGTGCTGAAGTCTCCCACTATTATTGTATGAGGTGCAATGTGTGCTTTGAGATTTACTAAAGTTTCTTTAATGAATGTGGCTGCCTTTGTATTTGGAGCATAGATATTCAGGATTGATAGTTCCTCTTGGAGGATTTTACCTTTGATGAGTATGAAGTGTCCCTCCCTGTTTTTTTTAATGACTTTGTGTTGGAAGTCAATCTTATCAGATATTGGAATGGCTACTCCAGCTTGTTTCTTCATACCATTTGCTTGGAAAATTGTTTTCCAGCCTTTCATTCTGAGGTAGTGTCTATCTTTTTCTCTGAGATGAGTTTCCTGTAGGCAGCAAAATGTTGGGTCTTGTTTATGTAGCCAGTTTGTTAGTCTATGTCTTTTTATCGGGGAGTTGAGTCCATTGATATTAAGAGATATTAAGGAAAAGTAATTGTTGTTTCCTGTTATTTTTGTTGTTAAAGTTGGCATTCTGTTCTTGTGGCTGTCTTCTTTTAGGTTTGTTGAGGGATTACCTTCTTGTTGTTTCTAGGGCATGGTTCCTGTCCTTGTATTGGTTTTTTTCTGTTATTATCTTTTGAAGGGCTGGATTCATGGAGAGATAATGTGTGAATTTGGTTTTGTCGTGGAATACTTTGGTTTCTCCATCTATGTTAATTGAGAGTTTGGCTGGGTATAGTAGCCTGGGCTGGAATTTGTGTTCTTTTAGTGTCTGTATAACATCCGTCCAGGATCTTCTGGCTTTCATAGTCTCTGGTGAAAAATCTGGTGTAATTCTGATAGGCTTGCCTTTATATGTTACTTGGCCTTTTTCTCTTACTGCTTTTAGTATTCTATCTTTATTTAGAGCATTTGTTGTTTTGATTATTATGTGTCGGGAGGTATTTCTTTTCTGGTCCAGTCTATTTGGAGTTCTGTAGGCTTCTTGTATGTTCATGGGCATCTCTTTCTTTAGATTTGGGAAGTTTTCTTCTATAATTTTGTTGAAGATGTTTGCTGGTCCTTTGAGTTGAAAATCTTCATTCTCATCCACTCCTATTATCCGTAGGTTTGGTCTTCTCATTGTGTCCTGTATTTCTTGGATGTTTTGAGTTAGGATCTTTTTGCATTTTCCATTTTCCTTGATTGTTGTGCCGATGTTCTCTATGGAATCTTCTGCACCTGAGATTCTCTCTTCCATCTCTTGTATTCTGTTGCTGATGCTGGTATCTATGGTTCCAGATTTCTTTCCTAGGTTTTCTATCTCCAGTGTTGCCTCATTTTGGGCTTTCTTTATTGTGTCTACTTCCCTTTTTAGGTCTAGTATGGTTTTGTTCATTTCCATCATCTGTTTGGATATGTTTTCCTGTTTTTCATTAAGGACTTCTACCTGTTTGATTAGGTTATCCTGTTTTTCTTTAAGGATTTGTAACTCTTTAGCAGTGTTCTTCTGCAATTCTTTAAGGGATTTTTGTGCTTCCTCTTTAATGTCTTCTACCTGTTTACCAGTGTTCCTTTGTATTTCTTTAAGTGTGTTATTAAAGTCCTTCTTGCAGTCCTCTACCATCATCAGGAGATATGCTTTTAGATCTGTGTCTAGCTTTTCTGGTGTGTTGGGGTTCCCTGGACTGGGCGAAGTGGGAGTGCTGGGTTCTGATGATGGTGAGTGGTCTTGGTTTCTGTTAGTAAGATTATTACGTTTACCTTTCGACATCTGGTAATCTCTGGGGTTAGTTGTTGTCGTTGTCACTGTTTAAAGATTGGAGCAGAAGCTGTGTTCCACTCACCAGCAGTCTCAAAATCCTGTGGCGGGGGTCGTGGGTGGCTGGCGGTACCCTGGTGCTGGTCCAGCTGGAAGAGGCCTGTGGTCCTACTCAGGCTGGTTTTCTGCTTCCCTAACTAATGCAGTCTGGTCCCGCGTGCAATTGGATTGGAGCAGAAGCTGTGTTCCACTCTCCAGACGTCTTAAGATCCTGTGGCGGATCTTAAAAAAAAAAAAAAAAAAAAAAAAGATCCTGTGGCGGGTGTTGTGGGTAGCTGGTGAGTGTCAGCCGACCCTGCGCCCTAGCTGCCCTGGTGCTTTTCTGACCGGAAGAGGCTTGTGGCCCTATGTAGGCCGGATTTCTCCCTCCCCAACCAAAGCAGTCTCAGTTCCCACGTGATTGGACTGGAGCAGAAGCTGTGTTCCACTCACCAGCAGTCTCAAAATCCTGTGGCGGGGGTAGTGGGTAGCTGGCGGGTGTCAGGCGACCCTGCGCTCTAGCTACCCTGGTGCTGATCTGGCAGGATGAGGCCTGTGGCCCTACTCAGGCCGGTTTCTGCTTCCCTAACTAATGCAGTCTCAGGTCCTGCGCGCAATTGGATTGGAGCAGAAGCTGTGTTCCACTCACCAGAAGTCTTAAGATCCTGTGGCGGGTGTTGTCAACTCTGCAGACTTTATGTTCATGGTTATTCTACACCATTTGCACAGCTCCATCGAGAGTAGAGTAGCAGACTGGGTTCTAAGAAGCTACTGGCAGGTGTACATGGAGTGTGAGAAGTAATAGCTGAGAACGAGCTGATGAAGAGAAATAACACGGTAACACTCATTCCAGCTAAGTGTCTAAGATACAGCTTCTTATCATTAAATAATTTCTGACATCATCACCAGCATAAACATCAAGATAGGAGCTCAAGGTCATAAAGGTTTTAGAGTAGCATAATTGTAGGATTGCTTCAGGTGTAAGGGAGCTAAATTTTACCAGTACTTTAGAAAACTAAAACCAATAGCAGTTCTCTCATTCACATTTCATTCTTATCATAAGATTCCCAAGATGAGTAAATTATATTGCTCTTGTTGTTTATATTCTAGAAACAGTGAATTATCGAGGGAACAAGGAAAACATGTTTCTTTCTGTTTTTAATAGAGAAACTTGACAAACTTTTTGAATAGATAACATATATGTTACTTTTCTATTTCCACTTACTTCTCCAATTTACTATACCTGTAGTGTCTTAGGAATTCTCCTTGCAGACTTTGTTGCCTTCAGTGTGCCCTAAGGTCCGCTGCTGTTCCCATCCCTTATGGTCTGACTCCCAGAGCATTCAATATGTGTGAGTGAGTGAGTGAATATGAATACATACATACATCTATACACACACACATACACACACACATACACACACACACACACACATATATATATATGAAAAGAGGTCCTTAATGTTTCCAAGTTATCTCCATAATTTCTTCTGAATCAAAACCATTTACATTCATATTCTTTCCAGAAGCAAGGAAGAAAGCAATCTGATTGATTCCATTCCAAATGAACATGCTTATGATAGAGAGGCCTTCAACCTTCTGGGTAGAGTTTGCATCGCTATGGAGAATACTAGGCAGGGAGAGCAGATTCCCAAGTATTCATTTGCATATCTTATTTATAAAATTTTAGGCAAAGGAATAAGGTGGACTACATGAAACCAGGCTCATTTAGTATGGCACTGGGTGGAAGAAAGCCTGCACTGGACTGATTAATCTCAGCTGGTAATCTGCTCTCCTAGTTAGTTATTAATACTACTTGTACCTATTGATAAAATCTTTCTGTCTTACCTTCCAAACTATTAAGTTCTTTATAAGCACATAAATATTTTCCAGACAGTCTGTGTTTCAACAAAATACAAAGGAAGATGACAGCAATGCCATGTATGTGTGTGCATGCACCGTTGTTAAGGCAAGGACTCCTTTCATAGAGATGAGTCTTTGTTAAAGAAGTTTTTTTTTTTAAATAATATTTTCATTAACTCTAGGACAGTTTTATACAATGCATTTGATAATACATAATCCTATCCTCCATCTTCTTCTAGACTCATTCCCTCCATAGCTACCCACCTTGTGTTTTCTCTCTCTCTTTTTAAAGACGTTTTAATAAATAAAAGATTAATTAGTCTTATTTACATGTGCGAGTGTATGCTTGCATGAGTTTATGCATGTCACATGTTTAGGGACCAGAGGCTGTTGGAACTAGAGTCACAGGTGGTTATGAGGCACATGAGGTTGGTGCTGGGGACTGAGCTTCAGTCCTCTGGAAGAACAGGAAATACTTTTAACCAAGGAGCCATCTTTGCCTCTCCTTTTAAACCTATCGAGTCAAATATATGTTGGCAATACTCCTGGGTTTGGGGATTAGAGAAAATTGACTCTCCCATCAATGACTCCCTAGGTAGGGATGGGACTTTGTGACTACCTTTTGCTCTCTGTGCTGGAGTTTTGTCTGCTTTGAGGTTTAGAATATAGACACTGTCAATTCACATGAACAGCTGCTCTGCTATCGTGGATAACACTGTTTCCTTGAGATCATCTGCCATTACTAGCTCTTGGAATTGTTTTGTCTCCTCATTCTTGAAGAGCTCTGAGCCTGGAAAGGGAGGGGTATGATATAAACATCTCATTTAGGGCTAAACTATCTATAGTCTTTTATTCTCTGTATATTAATCAGTTGTAAGTCTTCCTGTTAATTGCCCTCTACTGCATAATGAAACTTCTCTGACAGGGGTAGAATTATGCAATGATCTATGGATATATCAATAAGCTGTTGGAATATATCTTTTAATACTTAGTGTCTTTATGAGAAAAATAGTAGCAGGTTCTCCCTTAGAGCCTCTGGGGTATTTAGTCACAGGTTCTTAGTCCAGTTAACAATGTCAGGTGTGAGTTCCATTTTCATGAAACTGGCTTTAAACCTAATTAGTTAGTGGTTGTTTACATTCATGACACTATTTTACCAGTGAGAATATCTTTCAGGCTAGTCATTATTGTAGCTTGAGGGTATCACACCTGGGGGAGATTTAAGATCACTTTTCTCCAGAGGAAGTCAGTTTTGAAAGACAAGTCACATGTGGATGTAGAATTTTGACTGTTGGGTATACGTAATTTTGGATGAATCTCATGAATTTAACACAAATTTTCTTTATTGGGGAAGAAGGAGAGGGTTTGAGAGGGAGAAGAAAATGGATAGAGGGAGAGATTGAGAGATTGAGATAGAAATAGAGAAATAGAAAGAGGGAGAGAGAGAGAGAGAGAGAGAGAGAGAGAGAGAGAGAGAGAGAGAGAGAGAGGGGACTGGAAAGTTTCTAATGGGAGGACTTTAAAGGGGAAGTCTGGCATGAGTAAGAAAACAAGATTGACCCTGAATCTGGAGAACAGCAGTGAGCCCTCACTTCTGTAACATTTCTCTCAGCCATCTTCTTTCTCTTACTGTTCTCTCATTGTCTTCTGTTTTGATCTTTGATGATATACACTTCATGTGTATACGTCTACAAGCCTATTCTCCTTGGTTACAGTTTTATACTCTAATTATAAGTCTATAAAGATCCCCTTTGGTATGATTTTCTATAATAAAAATTCCAGTTTGTAGTTGTTTTCTGAATTAATTAATTCAATTAATTCCATCATCAGAAGGAAATGGACACTTCTTAGTTCTTTTATATCTTATCTATTTCTTCTGTCCAGGCCATCACAGCAATATAATCTCTGATACAAATTCTTCTCAGTAAGCACTTTAGTAAGAAACATAACTGGAAGAATGTCAGTAATGTCAAAGTAAGGCTTGGAAAAGAACTTGAATTAATTATGCAAATAATTCATATTCTTCAATCTTTTTCCTCCTAGTGCTAGCATTAGCTTTGGTGCTTAGATAATGATTGTGTTTTTATATTTATCTTCTACAGTTCTGGGATAACTTTTTATAATAGTGGTAGATAGCATAATAAGCTGCTCCAAGCCACCCCACAAGATAGGTAGGCACTGTTTATCCAGTTTGATCATAGAGAAGTTGAAAATGGTCAAGTCCCTTGCTTATGACCATCCAAGTGGTAGCAAGCTTATCTTGGAAGCTCAGATCCTACCCACATCCATCCAAAACCAATCTCTCATCCCTGAGTCTAAGGATATAGATAACTGAGCATTGACAACTAGCCTTGTCTGCCATTCAGAAAATAAGTTCTATTTTTGTGTCTATCTCAATGACCATGCCATGTGCAAATTTTAAAAGATTTGATAAATTTCATTGGCTATGAATGAAATTGGTAAAAGGACTAAAAATTCATTGTACTTTAAACGGATATTTTCCCTTGTACGATGATGAAGAAAGAGGGGACAGCTCTCTTGGTACTTTCTTCGCTTTTTCTATTGTTATTCTGAGGGGGATGAGATGAGTTTCTGACCTCTTTTCCTTGCCTTCTACTTAAATAGTATCCTCTGGCAGCCACATAGAGATTAGTCTGTATGAGAGAAATCAAAGCTATTTCATCTTTGAAAAGCTTTCTGGGATAGATCATTTTTTTCTTCTCTGGAGACTTTTTCAACAAACTAAACACAGACACATGTGCGCGCCCACACACATTCACACTCAGAGCAAATATTCATTTCAGAAAAATTAGAAACCTCTAGAGAACAGAAGGCCAGAATGGATTTTCTCTTCTGTCTGAATGTGGAAAGCAAAGTAGGTCATTTCTGTGCCCTTAAAACCCTGGTAGTTTTCTTCTGTGGAAGTTATTGACCGGTTGTGTGCAAAGCACAGAATCACAATAAAAGACTTCAGTCTTTAGCTCAGTCCATTTTATTCTGCTGTCTCTGATTACCATAGTCTGAGAAATTTATTCACAATAGAAGTTTATTTGGCTCATGGCAACGTAGTGTATGAAGTCCAAGCTCAAGGAATGGCATTTAGTGAGGGCCTTTCTGTTGTCTCATGACAGGTAAGAACACACCACATGGTGAAAACAGGCAGGAGAGTGTGAGTGGGGGCTGATCTCACTTCAAGCTAAACTCAAAAATGACATAAATTCACTCTGGGGGCAGAACGTTGATCATATAAATCATATATGTACTTGTGTGCAAGTACATATGTACATTCATCTGTGTATATTCACATGTTCTGGGTCTGTGCGTATGCAAATGGAGACCAGAGGGTCCATGTTGAACTCTTCCTCATCAATTCATGCTTGTTCTTGAAGCCCTTGTTTTAAGCTACTCACTTTGAGGTAAATTATTTTAGCGTTGATAGGAAAGTGATACTTTTCCAGGGAGTGTGCCGGTGGTTATGAGATAGGCCTGAAAACACTGACTTTGGGACCAGGCCAAAGGTCAAGACACCTCTCAAAAGTCCAATGTTAGAATCATCTTACTGCTGCTGCCACTTATGAAATAATGGCGAACATTTCGGGATTATTATAGCTATGTTCCCATATTGGGATCTGATATGAAAATGTCAGGGTCTCTAATCCATCTGGAGGCTGGTTTGTAAAATTATGCCATAACCAAATACTGAAAGATAACTGAACAAGGAAGGGGGCAGGAAGGAAGAATAAAACATAAACCTAGAAAGAGTAATTAAAATTAAAACCAATGGCATACTTAATAATAAGCAAAATCTTAGATGATCTATCTATATTCTAGGTATGTTTTTGATATTCCTAATTATTTTATAAATACATAAGTGTGGAGATTAAAAATTGGTCTTCTCACCATTACCTGAGATGGCCTTAATAACAGCCCTAATTATCAGCATTTCTGTATATTTCTGTCAGAGCAGCTGATCTTTATGGTGATGTTTCAAAGAACTGTGATCACAGATGCCCTTGTTAGTCATCAGCTTTGGGGAGTATAACTGCTCTGTGTGTGTGCATGTGTGCATGTGTGTGCTTACACGTGTATGCACATATGCATGTGTATATGTGTGGGTATGGTGTGTGTGTGTAATGCATGTATGTTGAGTGAGTACCAGAATGAACAGGAAGTAGAGTCTCTTCTGTCTCTTTCTGCTTTATTGCCTTAAAACACTAAACCAAAAGTTTGTCATTTAATTTAGGGTAGCTGGCCAGTGATCTCCCAGGATCCACCTGCCTTCTCTGCACATTGATGCTTGGGTTAAGATATGTATGGCTGTGTCGGATTCTTTACACAGATGTTAGGGATATGAACTCACATTTTCCTGCTTTCAGAGAACATGCTCTTATCCACTGAACCATATCCTCAGATCCTGCTTAAGACTATTTTATGAATGGTTTTATACTGGAAATCCATGGAAACTGTTTAGTGAATGAAATCTCTATGTAGTTATGGAAGTGAGCCTTTGAGACACGCCACCCCAATTCTAATGTTGCTCTTAATATTATAGATCTAATAATCTTGAAAGAAATTTCTTTCATGCTGTCTTGGTTTGTACTGGTGGTTACAGCAGACACTACATACTGGCAGTGTATATGCTTGTAGTTCTGAAGGCCTCTAAGTCTAACATCAAGGCAGTATTAGTGAACTGTTGAGGTTCAGGTCTCTTTTTCTACGAGGACCTTGAACTCTACATGGCCTTGTATGACAATAAGAGTATAGGAGAGTATGAGCATAAGAGAGTCAGCTCTTCTCTCTCCACTCCTTCCAGTCCTCCCTGCTTCCCTCTTCTCCAGATTTGCCCCCTCCACTTCTTTTCAGAAAAGAGCAGGTCTTCCAGGAATATCCACCAAAGATGCAGTCTTAAATATTTAAATAAATAAATAAATAAATAAATAAATAATAAATAAATAAATATGTGAAAAGAAAAGAACAGCAAAAAGAAGAAGTGGAGGAGGAGGGTGAGGAAGGAGAAGAACAAGGAAGGAGGAAGGAGAAACAACTGTTTAAAGCTCTCCCACAGAGCAGGCAAGATGACTCAGTGGTTACAGGTAGCTGCAGTCAAGCCTGAGGACCTGAGTTCAGTCCCTGGGACCCAGAGGTGGAAGGAGAGAAGCAGCTCGTAGCACTTGTTCTCTGAGCTCCACAAGTGCCCAGCCTGTGTGTCCACACACATTCACAAAAAAATAAATTCAAATAAAATAAAACTCCAACCCTGGAGCTGGGGTATACAGAGCTGTAGAATCCTCTGCTGACTGGTAAAGAAGGCACTAAGTTTTAGTCTTTGTACCATAAAAATGAATGAAAATAAATAAAAGCAACAAAACCAAAAGCAATGTTAAGAGCTTGCTGACAAAAACAAAACAAAGCAAAACAAACAAACAAACAAACAAACCAATAAAAATTTAGACCAAGCTCTCTTCTGCAAAGCCCCTCTTGGCTTCATTCAATTCATGAATGTGGATCTCCCATGAGTTAATACATCACCTAAGGGGTCAACTTCCCAATACTACCCCACTGGAAAGAAGTTTTGACGTAAGTATTGAATAAAACTGTGCAAAGCATAAAACACTCCTTCTATGTGGCAGCTATGGGTAAGTTTTCTGATCAGTGATACTGCCTATAGCTTGAGATACTGTAATAGTATCTCTCTTAAGATAACTCCAGTTATCTTAACAGCCTTTGAAGAACTTAAGCCATGCTGGGCTTAATCTTTTTTCCTTTCATAATATAACACTAATATCTGAGACTTTAAAGAACACCTGCAATAGCTTAGTTAGCCATGGATGCTACTGGATGATAAAGAAACAAGCATTTTGAGAATACTGTAGTATCTTAAAAACTCGCTTGTGCTGACTTTTGGTAGGCAACAATGACAGTGACTCCCTTTTCTTCTTTGTGGCCTATATTTAGTCCCAGTTGGCCCTCGTGGACAGACTTGCTAATTTCTTTTGTCTATCTGGAGAGTACAAGCCTGTACATTGTGACTAATGATAGCTTTCTCTCTTCCTGTTTCATATCCTCATTCCCATTAGTAGGGCAGATACTTGGCTCTGAAGTACAATTCTGTTTCATACGTCTTGGGACTGATTTTTTTTTTTTTTGCAGAGGAAGTAAAATGAATGAGAAAAATATGGTTTCAATATTCAAATTTTGCTTTTAAGACAACTTCTAGTAATGAACTCGCTTTTATTGAGACATATCAATATAACTTTATTTCTCCTCTGCGCTAAGCATTTCAACTTGACATCCATTGTTACTTTTAATATTCTCATTAACCCAACAAGTTTGAGTGAGTCATAGAGTTAAATTATTTCTGCATTTGAAAGTAAAGATACCGTCTAGAAAACTGCTTCCCAGACATATTTTGATGGATTGAAGGAGGCCATGCAGTTTCCAGAGGTGGCTGTGGTCATTTGGAAGAAGCCAAATGATCCCAGACATCAGCACAAGCAAGGATGGAATATTAAAACTGTAGCTAGAAATTTCAAATGTGAAGAAAAAGAGCACAGGGGTGTCAGTTTGATTCTTGGGAGCATTAACATGAATTCCCTTTGAAAGACTCTCTGGTTTATCAGCTGGAAAGCTGTCGGAAGAGTCCCTCTCCTCTGGATTCTTGCTCTCCATTTATGACTGTTCTTTCTTGGTACTTTTTTTTTTTTTAAACAGGGTATATGTTGATCTTTTAAATTAAAAACAATTCTTCTCTCATACAGTACATCCCAGCCACAATTTTCCCTCCCTCTACTCCTCCTAGATCCTCTTCTCTCTTCCCCTGATTCACCCCCACCCCTTTCATTTTCCTTCAGAGAACAGCTGACCTCCAAGAGACAGCAGCCCTATGTAACAAAACAAGATAAAGTAACACAAGACAAAAGCCCTCATATGAAGGCTGCACAAGGCAACTCAATATGAAGAAAAGACTCCCAAGAACAGGCAAAAGATGTAGAGATACACTTGATCCCACTGTTAGGAGTCCCACAAAAACATCAAACTGAAAGCCATAACATACGAAGAGGACCTGATGCAGACCTTTGTTGGCCTTGTGCTTGGTCCCTTTCCTCTTGCCTGCTATTTGAATCACTCTTCTGGAGTTCAATTTAACCTGTTTTGGAATAACAAGGATCAACTGGAAATATTGCATTTCCTAATCTCTCTTATACTTATTGGGGCCATATACTTAGATATACTTAGATTTGGCTAAGGCATTGCAAGCATAGTGGGCTCTGAAAAGGCTATGGAAAGCATGCCTTCTCATTCTGCCCAGTATGATGGATATATTGAATAATTTCTAGAGTACAAAATTTCCAGGTTTCAGGTAAGAAACTAAGATGGACCACTTTGAGGGTGGATGTTAAGCTCATACATTGAGGACTGGCTTTTAGTTACTGGGATATGTGGAAGTGATTAATCGTGAGAGCCATTAACCTCCTCATTGATGGCTTCATGACTGACAGCATTATCAAGAGGTAATGGAAAATACAGGGGCCTGGTTTAGGGAAGTGGGTACCCGAGGGTGTGCACTTAAATCTTATTCTTGACTGTTACCTGCATTTCTCGCTACTTCTCAAAATTCGTGAGGCAGACATCTTTTCTATGCCATGTAACACTTCCATGAAGTCCTGATTATCTTGTTCCCAAAACAATGGAGCCAAACATCCATGTCAACTCTGTAATCACAAGTCACCCAAGTCTTTCTTATACTATGTTGCTTCTATCAGTTATTTGGTCTCAGTGATGATTTAACGACTAACATGGAAGCCATACCCTAGGATGGTTGTATTGATAGCTGTGACAGTGACTCCATCATAGCAGCTCCTAGCCTCAGTATTAATTTGAAGTATCCACCTCTACATTTAGAGAAGCAGAGTTTTAGTCGGTTAAAATCACTGCTATTTTCAGGGGTTTCTATATGTCCAGGTAAGCATAACTTTAATTGATCTACATAAAATATCATGCTAAAAATAGCATAACTTTCCCAGGATTCCCCCAAGCTTCTGATTCATATTTCCATGTTGTTGTTTGTTGTTCCACAAGCATCTCGAAAGAATCTTTTCCAGCCTACTATTGTTGTGCTTGAGGTTATACATTGGATCCAAAAGGATCTCTGTTCTAATCCTGGGTAGCCTCTTCTCACCCTTCTTCCCACCTCCTCTTACTTCTCTCTTCACAATATCCAATTAGCTCCTAAATCCTTCTATTTTTCTATATGTTTACCAAATGAATCTCCCAACCTTCTATCCATCTCACACAGTCCAGATTATTCCATTCCTCACCACCTACAGCCTAGTCTATTTAAGAAGTAATTTTCCTTTGATTTTTATCATATACAATCAATATAAAGCATATGTGCATGTTAGGTTATCTATCCTTCTATCTATCTATCTATCTATCTATCTATCTATCTATCTATCTATCTATCTATCTATCTATCTTGTTTTTTTTGAGACAGGGTTTCTCTGTGTTTTTTTGAGATAGGGTTTCTCTGGCTGTCCTGGAACTCACTCTGCAGACCAGGCTGGCCTCAAACTCAGAAATCTGCTTGTCCCTGCCTCCCAAGTGCTGGGACTAAAGGTGTGTGCCACCTCTGCCCGGCGTGTATATTAGTTATATTATGTGTATACTAGTAATATAACTAACACATACAGAGAAGTGGTTCTCTCTCACACACAGTATATTAAATGCTATATGACATACTCACAATGCTATCACTAGGATTCCTTAAGGATCAAACTGGATCACATACATGTCCTGCTTGGCCTAGCAGGTACTCTGCAAGCAGCAAACCCCTGCTCTTGTCACACAGGGTTGGCCCGTTTCCTTCATCTTGCCATTTTCATTTCAGTTGCTCTAGCTGTTAGGATAGCTCATAACCTGGTAATAGTGCATGAATGGATGCCTATTCTGCTATGTCTCTCTTCCCCACTTTCCCTCTCAGAGCTACTTTTTCTTTTGTGTAATGCTCCTTATTAACTTCGCCCTTATCTCTTCTGTGGACTCTCCTTGGTGTGTTATCACCAGGCATCTGAATTGGCAGTTCTCCCATTCTGGACTAGTTTGCAATGGGAAGGAGTTGAGGGGTAAGAGAAGAAATAGTCACTATTTGAAAAAAACAAACAACTTAACAGTAAAAATTTTTGTTTACTTTCAATTGTAACTTGCTTAAGTACTTGGAATCTTATCTGATAAATCTACATAGAAGATTAATTTGCATACTTCCTGATTTTGCCTACGACTCTTTCTGTTCTTATTAATGAAAATATTGATAAAGAACTAGAGGTGGGATTGGGTGCGTGGGGGAGCACCCTAAGAAGCAGGGGGAGGGGGGATGAGATGGCAGGTTTGTGTAAGGGAAACTGGGAGGGGGTACAACATTTGAAATGTAAATATATAAAAAAAACCCTCTAGCTGCATATGTAGCAGAGGACTGCTTTATCTGGCATCAATGGGAGGGATGCCCCTTGGTCCTGTGGAGGATCGATGACCCAGCTTAGGGGCATGCTAAGGTGCTGAGACAGGAATGGGTGGGTGGGTGGGGAGCATTCTCATAGAAGCAGGGGGAGGAGGGAGGGGGTAAGGGGGTTGTAGATAGGAAACTGGGAAGGGGGGTAACATTTGAAATGTAAATAAATAAAATAACCAATACAAAATAAAATAAAATAAAGTTGTCCAGTTTTTCATTGTCCAAGCAACTCACAAAACATTACACATCATTGCTATTGTATTTGGTTCATCATGGAGGTATATGCTAAGACTCTATTGCTGAAGACAGCATGCTCTTCCAAAAGGTCTTCCCATTGATCTCTGAGTTGGAATTGACCTGAAAGGTCCTTCCTGAGGACTAACTTTAATTGTACTAAAAGGCACCATGTAAGCTTCTAAAGGAAGGAAGTGATCAACAGTCCTACACAGCTGTGATGCTTATGAACCACAATACCAGAATGGTGTACTAACGCTCAGTGTGCAGTAGTGGTATAAAACCTTGGTCATAACCAGTAGCTCTCATTGGACTTTAACTTCCCAGGGGAGGAGTGAAGCCATGGATCTTGGAGGAAAAACCACAACTGCCTCTTTACTAAACTAGCACAATTCCTAACTATATTCTAAATATTTGTTCTTATACACACAGATAAGTGTAGTCCTCATCTGTCATCAAGACAATTTGTCTTTCCAATAGACAGAGATCATTATAGAAAACCACAACTAATAAAAAAGGGAGATTAATGGAGCCCAATCCCAATGGACACATCAACAAAACAGCTTCTGCATCTAAGGCTCAGAGATGATTGCAGAAAAGGTAGCAGAAAAGCCAGCCAGCATCAGGGAGTTTGTTGAGAGAGTGTCTACTAGGAATGTCAGAAGCTACGACCATAAAGTCTCATAAAAATGACTACCTAATCATGAGCTTAACAAGCCAACAACAGACATGCCAACATGGACAAGGGAGAGCCCAGGAGACCTTAACCGTACACAAAAACTGCAAATGACCAGCGAATGCTGAGGATGGGAGAAATAGTGTTCATTTTTCAGGGTGGAATGCCACAATTAACTGTCTAATATCAAAAGGTCAGCCCTGAAAACATATAAGTGACATTATATAGACTCACCAGGTTATATTTGTGTACTTAGGAATATTTACGTACATAAGGCACATATATGTGTGTAACAGCAATTAATGAAAAAAGAGGCCATGAATTTAAAAGAGAGCAAGGAGGGATATCTGGGAGGGTTCAGAGGAAGACAAACGGAAGGATGAAATGATGTAATTATGTTATAATTTCAAAAATAAAAGAAATGAAAAATGACTTGACCCATTTAAAAAATTTAATTAAAATATAATTGTACCACGTCCTCTATTCCTTTAATTTCTTCAACCCCTCCCACATCGTCCCATCCCTACAACCTTTTGCATGCCTTTCCCATCACTTTATGGTTTACTCTTAGGTGATTATTTTGGACACAACACTCTCTCTCTCTCTCTCCTATGTCCATTGGTGTGGCTTGTGTGTACACAGTTTCAGGGCTACTATTCTGTATTAGATAGCCAACTAGGGGGCTTATCTGTCTGCATAAGAGACCAGTTCTTTTCTCAGTAGTCATGTTCTGTGTAGTTCTTTGGAGGTCGGATCCTGTGAGACATCATCTTCTGCCCTAGCATGTCCATTGCTATTGTCACTGTTCTGGTCTTTTCTATGTACCTAATTCATTGAGGTATCATGGGTGTAGCCTCCTTGGCACCCCCTAGGTTACACAATTTAACAGTAGACCTCTTGGTCTTCTGGTTCTTCTCCCCGCCCCTTTTCTGTGATATTTCCGGAGGCCCAGGTGCAGGAACTGTGCTGTAGATGAATCTGTCAGTGCAGGGTACTCCATGAGCAGTTGACCTCAGCATTGTGACCAGTTGTGGCTTTATGTAATGGACCAGTTTTAGACATTACTAAAATCTTCCCTATGCAGAGACTTCTTTTTGGTACTGAGATAAAGGGTGGGGTGTGTGTGTGTGTGTGTGTGTGTGTGTGTGTGTGTGTAAAGATGAGAACCGGTTCTAAAATAAATGCCATTTCCATGTTTACTTCCTCGATTTAGGATGGGCGCAATTTGGAAACAAATCATATTCTTGCCTCCCAGGTATTAATTGAGTTGGTTGAGCATCCATCTAAATCAGTACAATCTTATTGTTCTCCCTGAAGAGGAAGAAAACACATTGTTTACTCAGCTTCAGCAATTCCACAGAGCATCAGGAAGAATTCCACAGAGCATCAGGAAGGCCCTTCAGAGGGCAGCAGGGGTCAGAAATGTCATCAGGTGTGGCTCCTTCTATGATGTCACTGCAGAGAAGCCTTTCCAGGTTAATGATGAGGTGGGTTACTCTGCCACTGCCAGCACCCACATGTGGCACCTTATATTTGTCATTTCTGTACAGCTCTACACACCCAGCTCAGAAATCCAGTGTGTGCTTCTGTCAGTGTGTGCTGAAACTTAGATTTCACGCGCACTGTGATGTTGGATCTACTTTTATAACACAACCTTAAATAATAAAATGTTTATAATGAATTTATCACTGTTCTACTAAGAATTATGTTATTTTGAAAATGTGAATGTTGATAAAAATGGATAACGAACTTGTCTGTAGATAGTATTCTGGACATATTTTTGCCTCATTATTTTAGGTGGCTCTCGCTGTGAATTGCATAGTTCTTCGCTCCTATGAAAGCGCTATTCCTGCCCACAGGTCTCCAAGCTTCTATGTTGGGTCTGCTTCCACTCTTGCCCTTCTCTTCTCTCACAGCTGGAACTGCAGCAGATGGGTTTCCTGAATGTGGAGAAAGAGATGAAATTAATACAGGTAATGAGCAGCACTTGTACTGGATGGTGGAATTTTAGTTCACTTGGGGAAATTCCAGAGGCTCAAATTTTACAATAAAATAAATCAAAAGCTAGTTTTGGAAAAAATCAATGGATATCGCTGCAGATTAACATTTATCAAGAGCCAGCACTGAGCTTAACAGTGCTTAACAGCTTGAGGTAGAGGGGGTAACTTGGGCATTGACCTCTGTTCCTAGTTTGTTGTCTAGAAAAAGCTTTTAGAAGTTGGAACCATTTCACATTTTAATTGGCTCATATGGGCATTTAAGAAGTGCATTCGGTTAGGAGGAGGCCAGTTACTTTTTGAAAACTGATGACTTCCATTTATCTAGATCTATGTAAGAAGCAACATTGGGGGGTCATGCTGCCTTCAACTTAAACGCTGTAAATAAGCTGGGTGAGGCTGTATTCCCAGAGTGGAACCTAGTGTTGTAAAGGTTCTTGTGTATTTCCGCATGTCCTGTCCTTCCCTCCCTCCATCTATTGTTTTTCCTTTCCTTCCTTCCTTCCTTCCTTCCTCCCTCCCTCCCTCCCTCCCTCCCTCCCTCCCTTCCTTCCTTCCTTCCTTCCTCCCTCCTTCCTCTCCCTCCCTTTTTCCTCTCCCTCCCTTCCTCCCTTCCTTCCTTCCTTCCTTCCTTCCTTCCTTCCTTCCTTCCTTCCTTCCTTCCTTCCTTCCTTCCTTCCTTCCTTCTTCCCTCCTTCCTCTCCCTCCCTCCCTTTCTCCTTCCCTTTCTCCCCCCCTTCCTCCTTTTCTTCTTTTCTTTCCCCCTTTCTCATCACCCCACTCCCACATTCTCCTTCCCTCCATATCTACTTCTCTTCCTTTCCTGCCTGTCTTAGTCAGGGTTTCTATTCCTGCACAAACATCATGACCAAGAAGCAAGTTGGGGAGGAAAGAGTTTATTCGGCTTACACTTCCATACTGCTGTTCATCACCAAAGGAAGTCAGGACTGGAACTCAAGCAGGTCAGAAAGCAGGAGCTGATGCAGAGGCCATGGAGGGATGTTCTTTACTGGCTTGCTTCCCCTGGCTTGCTCAGTCTGCTCTCTTATAGAACCCAAGACTACCAGCCCAGAGATGGTCCCACCCACAAGGGGCCTTTCCCCTTGATCACTAATTGAGAAAATGCCTTACAGTTGGATATCATGGAGGCATTTCCTCAACTGAATGTCCTTTCTCTGTGATAACTCCAGCTGTGTCAAGTTGACACAAAACTAACCAGTACACTGCCCTTGGGAAAAATTCCAGATGCTCAAAACTCACAAGAAGATAAATCCAAAGCTAGGTTTAGAAAATCAAATGGATTTAGCTGCAGGTTAACATTTATCAAGAGCTGGCCCTGAGCTTGACACAGCTTGACCTCTGTTCCTAGTTTGCTGTCTAGGAAGAGCTTTCAGAGGTTGGGAATTTTCCCACCTTTTTATGGAGCAGAAATGTCTGCCACTATTCTTACTGCTAGGCACAGAGTAGGGAGCAAAGCAGACAACTATACCTGCACCCTGTGTTCTGGTTCTGAGATCAACTTTAAGCAGGATAAACATAAAACATACAATATGTTAGGTACTGAAAGCTATCACAGAGAAACTAACCAGAATGGAAGGAACCAGAATTGTAGGAATAGCTATAAACCTCAGAGCAATCAGAAAACCCTCAGCTAGAAGATAGCAGTTCTGTAATATTGGACATGAAGAGGTAGTCATTGGTTTCTGTGGGAGAAGTATTTTAGTAAGACTTACCAGCAAAGTCAACAGCAGGAGGTAGGAGTGAGGAACAGTAGCAGGAGGGCCAGTATGAAGAAAGGTAATGTGATGTGAGATGTAAGAGAAAGTAAGAGAAAAGATGGAGACTTTGATGTCTCTATGAGGTTTTGGATTATACTTGGTATGGAATGGGACATCAAGTGAGGATTTTTGAACAGAGGAGTGAATTGAAATGCTAGAGTGACCAGTGGTGATCTTTTTAAAGATTGGCATATGTCAATCTAGTTGGGAGGTCCTAATATTCCAAGCAAGATGCAACAGATGCAGGGACTACTCGTTGTCAGTACAGGATGTGAAAATTACTAGGCTCCTGTACATATTCTGAAAGTAGAGGTAGCAAGATTTGCCAATGAATAATGTGTATGGCATGGAAGAAATGAGACTTTCAGGATGTAACTAAAATGTTTGGCCTTTATTTATTTTTTATTGTTTCTTTTTTTAAATTTAATTTTATTTTTAATTTATCTTTTACACTCCATATTCCATTCCCCACCCCCTATCCACCCTTTGTCTGCTCTACATCCCACACCTCCCCACCCCACCCTGTCTCCCATGGTTGGCCCCATCCCCCACTCCACCTGACCTCTAAACTCCCTGAAGCCCCCAGTCTCTTGAGGGTTAGTTGTATCATCTCTGAATGAGCACAGACCCGGAAGTCCTCTACTGTATGTGTGTTGGGGGCCTCATATCAGCTGGTGTATGCTGGCTGTTTGGTGGTTCAGTTTTTGAGAGATCTTGGGGGTCCAGAATAATTGAGACTGCTGGTCTTCCTACAGGATTGTTCTCCTCCTCAGCTTCTTTCAGCCTTCCCTAATTCAACAACCTGGCTTTGCTAGCTCAACAAGAGTAGGATCAGTGGCTTAATGGAGGAGATACTCAGCTGGAGAAAAGTGGAGAAGGGTAGGAAAGATTGAAAATAGTGAGTATAGTGAACACTGTCCCTCAACTCCTCCCCTTTTGTAACCAGTAAGAACAAATGCTCCAAAGTAGGAAAAGCAAGCAAGTTTGACCTTCCTTTGCTTTGAGACTTTTCAAATGTGATATTAGAATAAAAGTGAGTTTAAGAGCTACAGTTCTAAATGTCAAAAGAAAGGGAGGTGAGCCAGGCATCTGCCTTTAATCCTAGCATTTATCTCGCCTCTCTCCAACTCTCCCTCCCTCCTTCAGAGCTTCTTTTCTTCTTCTAACTTCCACCCTTTCTTTTTGCCCTGTCTTACTCCTTGCCCTCTTCCTCCCTCCTTCCTTCCTTCCATCTTCAGCCATATAGATTGCTAAGAAGCTATCTGATTCACTCCTCAGTCATATATAAACCAGCCCCAGCTTCTCTATTCATCCATTCCTCATTTTCTCAGGCAAATTTATTTTGAAGATGTTTTAGTGGTAGAGACTAGCCTCTGAGTTTGAAGGTTTGCTTTTCTGCCCACCTTAAGTCTCTCTCTCTCTCTCCCTCTGTGTGTGTGTGTGTGTGTGTGTGTGTGTGTGTGTGTGTGTGTGTGTAATTTAAGCACTGTATGCCTTCAGTAAGTGCTAATTGAGTCAGAGAGCATACAACTGAATTTTTCTGGAGTCCCTGATCCCTAGACTTCCTTAGGGAGACTAAATTTGTAGTGGACTAAAGCTTAGATACACTGGCTATGCAGCAAGTGTAAGCTCACATTAATGTTTTCTTTGGTCTGGCACACACATATTCTTTTATTACAGTTATTACCAGGAAGTAGGATTGTTAAAACTATCTCCCTGAAGTTATTACATTCTTCAAATATAATAGAGTTACATTCTGACCAAATTGATAGTTTGAATCCCTCACTTAGACCAGGCTCTGTAGAATGACCACAATGTTTAGTGAACTCTGAAGAAGAGGGCAAAACTACTATGCATGTTTGTGCCTTGCAACAAAGGGCAAGAATTGAGACTTTATATCTCTTGTCTCTGTTGTTGTTCTAGAGGAATACTGGACTCTTCTGTGGATCTCATGGGAGGGTTCATTTTATCTTTCAAACCTCTTTTATATTAGTTTATAAGATCAAGAGAAATTGTGACCATTGTTAAATGTGAACATTTAAAAAAAATCCCATAAATTTAAGGTTGATGATATTCTACTATTTGTAGTTTTCCCCTGATTCAATTATGAATTGTTAATACATGTCCTTCTTAATAAGTCTTACTCTCAATTTCCCATGTTATCTATGAGTATAGGTTGTCTATCCTGCCCTGCACCAAGGCTCCACTATCTGGATACAACGGCTTTCTACAGGCAAGAAAGGTAAAGAACAAATAAACATGGTGTGGCTTCTGTTTGTTTTTGTTTTTTATTATTATTAGAAGTGATGCACATTGCCCCTGTTCACAGCCCATTGGCCAGGACATGTCATGCAAGAGCTCCAAGCTCTCTTAACTGTAAGATGTGCAGAGTAGAACCATGCCTAGAAGATGAGGACAGACACGCAGAAGCACTGCTTAAGCCCCTGAGCTCTTGCTCTCACCATGGAGGCTTTGGTCTCTGCTTAGATGAAAATGACTCCTTGCCTCTCTCACTATTCACACCTCCCGTTTTAATTCAATTAACATTGATCTTGTAATTGTAATTCCCAGAATGTACTGTGCTGTAGCTCACAATTTTGTTTTTTTCATGTGATGTTCCTTCATTTGTAGTACCTTTCTGAACTCTGTATTATGACTCAATACATTTTTAAAAAATTTTTTATTTTTGATAGGATGCTTTCCCTGACTTCCCCACTTCCAGCATGCTTTGTTTAGCTGTTTTCTTGATTACGTGATACCATGCTATTAACATCTACGTCATACAGTGCTGAGCTCTGTATTGACCCTTGACCCATGCTTTTTTTTTAGCTGTGGATGCAGAGTATGGAACATTTGGCAAACAATGTGCTCAATAAATATTTATTAAATAAATTTGTCTTGTTTAGTCAAAATGAGTTCAAGAAAGTAAAAAGAGATTGACTTATAAATTAATAGTGATGACCTATCTTTTCTTTTGTATGTTTGATGCATGTGTATGAATATCTGTGATGCTCATGGGTGTCAATGTGAGTGTTTGTGTGTGTGTGCCTGTGTGTGTGTGGGGGGGGGCGCGGACGTGTGCTATAGTGCATATGTGGAAGTCAGAAGATATAGGTGGCCTCTATAGGCTCATAGGGAGTGGCACTATTAGGAGGTGTGGCCTTGTTGGAGTATGTTTCATTTTCTTCCTGCTGCCTGCACATCCAGATGTAGAACTTTTAGCTACCTCTCCAGCACCATGTCTGCCTGCATGCTACCATGCTGACTACCATAATAATGGACCAAACCTCTGAACTGTAAACCAGCACTAATACAATATTTTTCTTTATAAGAGTTGCCTTGATGATGGTGTCTCTTCATAGCAGTAGACACCGTAAGACAGAGGATGACCTAAGGTCTTGTTCCTCACATTCTGTCTTGAAACAGGGCCTTTTATTGCTGTTTGACATTGCTGATGGCAGACTAGCTAACTGGTGAGTCTGTGGATTATCCTTTCTGTCTCCTAAGGTGTCATTGGATTATAGATCCATGCAATGGAGCCCAAGTTTACATTGGCTTTGGAGATTCAAACTTAATTCTTCACATTTGTGTGTCAAGTTATCTCTCCAGGCCAGAACTACTTTTTGAATGTTTATATTCAGACAGCTAATCATTTCCTTTTACAAGACATTTTAATATTTGTTGTGGATAAAGTTAGTATCCTTAAAATGGATATAATATCTACATGAAGGTTTCTGTTTTTGTAGGAATATTTCTTTAAATCAGTTCACAGTTTTGTTGAACCTTATGTCTGTGTTTTATACTTATAGTTGTGAATTATAGTTGTGAATATAAGTTTTCCAAACCAATGATAGCATTTGAAACTATGACATGCCATCACCTGCCATTTTTCTTCACATTCTTGGTTAAAGTTTTTTTTATTAACTACTTTGACTTTAAATGAAAATTTCCAATTTTTCTGCTTTTATGTGTCCACTCAAATATTGAGGTTTTGATCTCCTATGTTTATGAATACAACCATATTTGAAAATTGGGTTTTGGAAGTAAAATGAATGTGATTGTTTGAAAGAAAATGGTCCCCATAGACTCACAGGAGTGGCACTAAAAGGCAATATAGCCTTGCTGAAGTAGATGTGGCTTTGTTAGAGGAAATGTGTCACTAGGGGTGGGTTTTGAGGTTTCAGATGATCAAGACAGGCTTGATCATCTCTTCCTGCTGCTTGCCCACCCAAATGTAGAACTTTCAGCTCCTTCTCCAGCACCATGTTTGCCTTTCTACTTCCCACCATGATGATAATGGACTAAATCTCTGAAAATGTAAGCCAGTTCCAATTAAATGTTTTCCTTAATAAGAGTTACCATGGTCATGGTGTCTCTTCACAGAAGAAGAAACCCTAACTAAGACAATGAGAGCAATTTGTGGGATATGTGTCCCTACATGAAGAGTAGGTAAGACTTCTAGGAAGGAGAGTGTGTGATGACAGATGCAAACATTGGAAAGATAAAGATGTGAGCTGAAGTAGTCTAAGAAGGACAGCTTTATACAAAGTTAGCAAAAACACAAGGGGGAATTCTACACAGCATCTCAGAGATTAGTACAGCACTTCTGGTTCTTTAATTTTTAGAATTCTAACTGCCAGCACTTGCAAAAAACCCCCAAAACCCACATTTCTTGTGTTAAGCCATCCATTTTGTGGTACTTTGTGGAGCAGCCTTGGGTACCCAATATATCATCTTTCCAACCCTATAATACATAAAATACAGTTTAGTACATAACTCCTGGCTTGCTAGCCAGCATGCATTCACAAAATTAAAAAAAAAAACCTTCTTAGAAGGGTTGAATATTTTATTTTCAAAGTGGCTATTGTAAACAAGAGGGGAACTTGTTAGCATAGAGAAGAACCTAGAAATCTTGACCATTACACTCATAAAACAACCCTCAGGTATGAAACTGTTTCATTTTCCAAGTTCTCCCAGGAAAAACATGTTGAAAAGAATGCAACAACCTCCTCCAGAATTTGCAGACTCAGAGACCTCGTGGATGATCAAAGTGCCTACCAGGAGAACTAAGTGGTTGAAGTGGTGCTGCATTGGACAACTGACACTCAAGTGGTGCATTTATACTTTTATGTGAATTCTTGTGCTTCACTGTCTGAAAAGTTAGAAGTACGTTTCTAAGAATCCATTGTACCTGTCTTGAGATTGGCATAAATTTAAGAAAGGTTTTGTAGTAAAAGAATCATCATTTTCTTGGTACTATTTCAGAGAAGTCACAGAGACAGTGTCAGGAGGCAGCTGCCGTGGTGGTGTCAAGAAAGGATTGTGGAATAGTGGGAACTTCTCATTTTAAATATATATCTTGTTCTTAACTTCAAAACGTCCAATTGTGTCACTAAAGCCTGATTCCCTATATTAAATTCCAGTATTTACCTTTTCTTAGAATAGCCTTTGGTGACTGTGTGTCTTCCAGCTCATTGGCCAATACAACCCAGGAGGTCTGGCAGTGGGAGCAGAGAAGGAAAGCAGGGGATTCAGAAGCTTGGTGAGTCCATACAATGACCACAGTGGGGCCCACTGTCAATAAGTAGATCAACTTAGGGCGATTCAAGGCTTATAAACTTCTGGCAGACTGAGGGCAGGGACACCCAGGATGTGCAAGGGTCATAGGCTGGGGACTTAGATTCCTGGAATGCCTCATTAACATGGGAAAGCTTTTCAGGAATCTCAGGTACTAGCTAAAGAGGCTTTATCAATGTAAAGGGAATTGATCTTGTGACCAAACTAAGGCATTCCTCAGGTAGGGGGTTTTGAATCCCCAGACAAGGTCAGAGAAGGAGAAGACTAACTAATGAATGGAGTCTCCCAAATTGCTTCAGAGCCCAGTTACCTTAATTAGCAGTTTTTTAAAATTAGATTGGTATTTTGACTTGCTTGAATTTGAAGGTGGTAATGTTTTTGGTGACACTGGAAAATTGCACCTTTATACTCAGTGGCATACAACCAGAAGGATCCCTTTAAATAACTTAAATAACTGTAGCTTCCCCAGGAGTAAGTGCCTAGAGAATGTTAATCTTTGGCAGAGTCTTTGGTAAAGGTGAAAACCACAACAACTTCAGATGGAATGACTGCAGTCCTTTGAAGGAAATCTCTTACCTCCTAAAGCTCCAGTGCTAATAACTAAGATATGAGCTATTGGGTTCTAAATAGCAACAGAAGCTGAATTCACAGCTTCATCAGATCCTCCTTAGTCAACGCTCATACACTGACTGACTAAGAAAAGCTGGGTCACTGGAATTGTAGCAACTTTCAAATAGTCTGCACTTGGGTGCCCAGGTGCTATGAAAAGGTTGGATTAAACACTGCTGTTCCCCTAAATATTCTTACAATGAGGGTCTAACTTTCAGTGTGATGTAGGACCTTAAGGAAGAGATTAAGGCTTAAGGAGGTTGTAAGCATGGGGTCCTGATCCAGTGCATTCAGTATTCTTATGAGAAGGGCATGCTTTCTCTATTCTTTCACCAATAAAAGCTGAAGCAAGACTTTTGTGGGAACCCAGTGAAAAGCTAACCATCTACTAGCCAGGAAGAGAGACTTCACCAGAAACTGACCACCCTAGAACTCTAATCTTGAACATGGAGCATCCAGTCTATTGAAAGGATGGACCATCCAGAGACTGCCCCACCCGGGGGTCCATCCCATATTCAGCCACCAAACGCAGACACTATTGCATACGCCAGTAAAATTTTGCTGAAAGGACCCTGATATAGCTGTCTCCTGTGAGGCTTTGCCAGTGCCTGGCAAATACAAAAGTGGACGCTCATTGTCATCTATAGGATGGAACACAGGACCCCCAATGTAGGAGCCAGAGAAAGTACCCAAGGAGCTGAAGGGGTCTGCAACCCTATAGGTAGATCAACAATATGAACTAATCAGTACCCCCAGAACTCGTGTCTCTAGCTGCATATGTAGCAGAAGATGGCCTAGATGGCCATCACTGGGAAGAGAGGCCCCTTGGTCTAGCAAACTTTATATGTCCCAGTACTGGGGAAAGCCAGGGCCAAGAAGTGGGAGTGAGTGGGTAGGCAAGCAGGGTGGGAGGGGGGAGGGTATAGGAGACTTTTGGGATAGCATTTGAAATGTAAATGAAGAAAATATCCAATAAAAAATGACTGGGTTTACCTTAAAAAAAAAGAAAAGAAAATGAATTCTAATGTCTCAGGTACTCCGATTAAGATATTTATTTGTTATGGCAATCTCTGCTATGAGAGAATGATAACTGGGCATTTTGACAGACTGGATACTGTTGTTGTGTTGGGTGGTGCTTTTTTTTTTTTTTTTTTTTTGGTACAAATTTACATGTAGCTACTCTGTTTCAGCCTTGAGCAAGCTTCCTTGTGTTTTCCATGATAGACAATGCACTCAGCCGTGGCAGACATCAAATAAAGCTAAGTTGACAGATAACCTGTGGAAGAAGAACTGCAAGATTCCAGATGGTGGGAATAGAGCAACCTAATTACCCATGTCTCTCCTTGGTCATCTTCTCAAAGGGCTCAGAAAAGCTTCCTTCTTAAAGAAATTGAGAATTACAATGGTATTAAAATGTGCAGTAGCAGGTATATTAGTTTTCTGTGGATACCAAAACAAAATTCCACAGACCACCTGGCTGAAGAGCAATATATTTTCTCCTAGTTCTCTAGAATCTTGTTGGTCAGAAGACTGTTGCATGTCATTTTTTTTTTTTCTGTGCACGTGCATACTCAGTATCTCTATAGACACCCAGTTTTCTCTTCTCTAGTCAGATTGTGTTAGGGAACGTCCTTAAAGTTCTTGTTTAAATTCACTTCTCGTTTAAAGGATCTGATCTCCAAACAGGGCTGCAGGTTGATGTATTGCTGGTTATAATGGGTCTCAAAAAAGATTTTTAAAGAGACACAATTCTGCCTGTGACCATAAAAATCCACTGTAGACTGGGAACAAGGATGAAATACGGCTCCTGTTTTTGTTTTAGATCTTTGATTTCAATAAATGTCCTATGGTCTGTGATTGTCAATAGATAGTTGATGGAATCAATAAGAGCTTTCCCCAAACTTAGTGTGAGGAAAATAAAGATAATCATCAAAATGATTTGACTGCTGAGATCTTTGTACGGGCTACCGATTATGGTATTTGTGTTAAATCTAATGAGCAGATCATTAGGGCTCTATTTGATCTTTATAACTTAAACATAACTTTAAGGAAGAGGCCATGGTGAGGGAATGGGCCCAGCAGGAGGTTAAGGAGAAGATGGAGGGGTGGGAGTGGTATAGAGGCAGTATTCATTTATGGAGCTCTCAAAAATAAACTAATAAGAAAACTTTAGAGAAAATTAACTTTTGATGCTGTTTCAAACCCCAAATAAGAGAGACTTCTCTTACCCATTGCCTCTTGCCTCAATAGGTGGCAGGACTCTTTTGAAGGAGTATTTCTAAGTCTTTTGAATAAGTCATTTTGAAGTAAATTGACATTTGCAAAGATACTTGAACACTAGAGAATAAAATTTAGTTTTTCACTAGGTCTCTTCTCTTTTCTTTCTTTCTTTCTTTCTTTCTTTCTTTCTTTCTTTCTTTCTTTCTTTCTTTCTTTCCTTCTTTTTCCTTTTTTCTCTTTTTTTCGAGAACTACTAATCAGTGCTCAAAATAATGATGGTTTCCTGAAGTCTAGAAAATCACCATAGTACTCAGGTCAAGAATAGGCTCTATTGATGTTTGTGTGCTTAATGGATTAAGGGATTGTTGAGTATTACTGAAACCTCTCTGTCTTATCAAAAAAAAAACAAAAACAAAAACAAAAACCCAACAACAACAACATCAACAACAAAAAACAAACCTAAAATCAACCAACCGAACAAACACAAAACCAAAAAACCCCAGCAACAATTAGTCCTGCCTCTAAAGATAGAATAGATATATGTTGGTTTTAGAGAATTACAGAAAATTATTTTTAACTTAATCCAATGGTAATTCTAATGGATATATTTATTGGAGACCAACACAGTCCCTGTCTCTTTTTGTGCATCCATAATTGCTGTAATTCTAGTGAGTAATTTCCCATTTCCTCACATTTGAGAAAATCAGGAAGCAGTTTGTGTTTAACTAGGAAAAATAGGAGGACCTGTCTTATTCTGTGGATAGGGCATATTCATAGTTCTTAGCATGAATCACTTCATGGTGTATCTTGTTCCCCCAGTGACTAGCCTGTAGGGTCACCATAATGGTGACATTGAGGTGCTAGAACCTAATGAGAAGAGGTAGTATGTACCCTAGACTAGTATTCTTTAATCAATTGAATCAAACTGATTCAAACCAATAGCTTTATAAATAATAATGGAATAAAGAATTTAGAGACAAGATTGTAAATAAAAATTGAATTATTTTATTGGATTCTACCACATTGCTATAAGCATTTTAAGGAACTTATTCTTAAGCTCAATAGTCATGGATGGCAAACCAAAAAGAGCAGCCCAGTCTGTACACTGTTTGATCAGCCATGCCTTTATAAGGTGCCTGTTGGTGGGAACTGGGTAAACTTTGCATTCTGTACCTTAGTGAAAGGATTTGGAAATTTATTCTCACCGAGAGCAAAAGACAAGTTTGTGTACCTTGTAACTCCAAATATTTGCACACATGTATACCTCCCTCCCCCAAGATGTACATTTGCACACATCCCACAATAGCTGATAGACTTTTTCTTTTTAAGTAAAGAAGAGTTTATTTTGGCCCCTAGTTCAAGAGTACACCCATCATGGCAGCAGGTACTTGACTGATGTCGCTGGCCTTATTGTGTCCACTATCAGGAAGCAGAGGGCAACGAATGCTTGTGCTCAGCTGGACTTGTCTTTTTCATTCAGTCCATACCATGCGTGGTATGGTCCTGCCTAAGACAAGGTGAGTGTCTTTAGAACAAGACTTCATCTTTAGAAATCCACAGAGTTTACGTTGGAGAGGCAAATATAAAGGGAATCATAACGACTATAAAACCTAGCATTTATCGAGCACTTAACGTATTCTAGGAGTGGTGCCAAACACTTCAGAATCATTAGTTCATAATGGCAACAATACAATGATGTACAACCTTGAGCTGTCACATTTATAGGTGAAGAAGCTGGAGTTAAGACACGCAGAAACACTTATGTGAAGTTGTACAGCTGGTGTGAGGATTCCCATCCAAAGCCCAAGTTTCAGAACTTACACTCTAACCATAATATTGTGCCACTTTGCAATCAGAGCACAAGGCTCCATTTTTACCTCGAACCGTTAGCAAACTATCATGTACTCTTTCCTAAGTCTCCCATCTGTAGTGCATGGAGTGAAAAACCCTTGGGTTGGGAATCTAACAAGCTATAGGGACTTAAATCAATTTGTGAACAGTAAAAGACAAACTACAGTGAGCTTATCAGATTTATCTTCTTAATGATACATGATGGGTGATACTATTTGGAGCTACTAAAAACTTTGGAAGAGGAAAGAGAGGGAGCCTAACGTGGAACAAATTCTCACCGGCAAGAGCTTTCATCTGCTTGACATTTTTGGCTCTGGCTGTCCCTGAATGTTTATAAAAAGCAGCAATTGGGCTTTCCTACACTCCCCCATTTCCCCTTTCCTCTCCGGGCAATGATTCAGCTGATATTTTTCCATCCAGCTCAGAATTAGCATTGACTTGAGCCAGGTTTTTGGTGGCATCAAATGACTGCCCCTTTTGTATATTCTCCCGAGAGGCACAGTAGCCCGGTGGCACCTTACCTGTTCTGCCCACCCTCCATTGTTCTGCCCATCCATGTGGCTTGTGGTCCTCTTTTGTTTTCTCCTTTATTATTGTAGGTTGCTCTCTTTCCTTCCAGATGAAGGCCTTTAAAAATAATTTTGATTTTGAATGAACCTACCCCTATAACCCTTATTGTAATTTCAATAATGGTTAAAATAATTTTTTAAACAATGCTTTTGGACTCTTGTTCACAGAATGCTTTTGAATTACTTTGAATCTGTGACAAGAAGAGAACTGTAGACACTTCTGCTGGAGTGTATTAAATGTTGACAAATTCTGGCACGGGTTCCTGTTCTGCGGGACATGGAATTCAGGTTTCTGGAGTGGCTAATGGAGCAAATTCATGGCTTTTGACGTTGTGTTGGAGAATGGCACAGTTCATAGGTTTGTGGGAAACCAGAAGTTTTAGAAGCTTCAATTCCCTAACATGACAATCTGTGAGATGCCAAAATTCAATTATGAAAGGCTTCTGGCAGAGCTGTTTTGCAGTCATATTACTTGTTTGGCTACTAGGCACCAATCATGGGATTTTTCATGGTTAGAAAAGAAAAAAAACAGGCAGTGATTTGCATGTCATTTCAGTCTGTGATTTTGACATGTATGGCCTCAACCCATTGCTTTAATGAAAATGTAGTTTTCTTTTCCTTTTGTTAATTTTTTTTTGTATTAAATTATGTGTGTTTGGGTATGTATGTCTGTGTGAGTATAGGTGCCCATAGAATCCAGAAGAGTGTATTGGGTACCCTTTAGCTGGACTTACAGTTTTAAGCACCCATGATGTGAGTCCTAGAAATTGAGCTGGTCCTCTGAACAGTAACCTCAGTACTTTAGCTTTCATGGGTTCCTTCAATAAAAAACGATTGAAGTAAAATTTCGACAGAAATAAATTTTTTTTTTCTCATTTCTTCTAGCGTGGAACTGAACTTTATAGATCACACAGGGTAAGAGGATGTGTTTTATGTGATCTATATGATTTATGTAAATTAAAAAAAAACACCAATCCTACTCAGTGGAGAAGGTCTTTCATTTCAGTAAGAAGCCATAAGACTTGAAGAGTGTTGATCCCATAGTTTAGATTTCAAAGGACCATTGCTTGAACTTTTAACGTTCCAAGTAGAAAACACATTGTATCTTTACTGGTTGGGAGGCAAAATGGCATCTGGATTGTGTTAGATGATAAATGAAGAAGAACTTGCAAAAAAAGAAAGAAAAAAAGAAAAAAGAAAAAGGAAAGAAGAACTTGCTAGTTCCCAGGAAATAGCTCAAGACAACAGCCTGGTTCAAGATGCAGGACACTGAGTTAAATGTAGTAAGATGAGTTGGAAGGACTGGAGCTAGAAGATGCTAAACTGGAAGGATGTTTGACAGAAGCTGGAACAAAGGCAGGTCATGGACAAAGCTAGAGTTGCAGCATCAGAGTGAAAGTACTAAAACACTGTCAAGCTGTCTAACTTTTGGTCCTTCCTCCTCCCTTCTCCTCCTTTGCTGGAGGTTAAACCTAAGGCTTGTCCCAAGTTAAACACATGCTCCACTAGTGAGTGAAACCCAAGGCCTCTACACCTACAATTCAAACACCTGTGTCCTCCACACCTAGATTGCTGCATGGCTCTCTCTCCTAGAGAACCTCAGAGATATATCCAACACTAAATTCTTGAGGCCTCTGGACCTTTGGAAAACAAATATCAAGTTCTCTTTCACAAGGTCAGATGCCCTCTCTTGTTTGAAACAGAGGGGAGAAACGGTGAAAGGAAAATGAATTTTTTTTCTGGATTTTTTTTTTTAACTACAGAATAAATGGTATTTTCTTTCCTTTGGTTTAATATGAGCTCTCTTTTATATATTTTAGGAGGCTCTGGTGGTGAGATCTTCACACCTTTACTCCCATTCGAAGGACATGCATGGTGCCTGCATGGGGGGCATGGTAGTAGGTGACACCAGTTTTTACGTTCTCAAACATTTCTCCCTCTGGTGACATGTAGCTAGAAAAGAGTGGTTTTTAGTTTATAGTTTCACTAGTACTTATATTTCTGTAGTTTTCCTAATACTGTTATTTTTTTTTCTACCTAAGAGTAAAATTTAATCATGAAAGCAAGGGTTGGATTTTGTTGTAGTTTTCTTCTGTACATCAAACCATTCCTTGTACTCCACTGCATTTTCATGTTGGTTTGTCACTTAATTGCAGCTGAATGGTTAATTAGTTTTAGAATTGACTTGTCAATTGACAATCTTTGCCTTCAGTGGCTACACTTAAGGAAGAGGAGGCAATGGCTCATTTTCACAGATTGTGTGTCCACAAAGAGCCACATGGCCAGAGGACAGGGAGGGGCAGTGCAAAAGGGAGTGAGGCTTGAGATGCTAGGCATCAAACTTGGTATTACTTGCTTTTTTCTTGTCAAATGTTTTTATGTTTTCTTCTTAATAGATGGCATCACCTGGCTAAGCTAGATCTGTTTTTGGAGGAGGTTGTCAGTTCTTTTCAGCTGCTTTGCCTTCACTCTTTTTGGGGGTGTCTTTCAATATAACTTTGTTAAACACAAGGACAAACTAATCACATTTGGTTCCTGGACATGGCTTGTCTTTTCCAACAGAGCCTATGTAACACTGAGAATGCAATCATCTTAGGATTTTACATATGCAATTATTTATATTTGATTTTTGTCTAGATTTCAGTGATAATAGTATATTATTAGATAAATAGCTTAATATAGAGTTCTTTAATAGAAATAAAACTATTGTGAATCTCCATTTACTTTTATTCCCTTTAGTTTCTTTTAGCAATATTTTATAGTTCTTAGAAAAATACTTATACATGAGAAAATTTTATTTAAGCTATATATCTACATATATGCATACATTATAAACACACATATACATATATGTATATGTAGTTATACAGACTTATATGTGTTATAATTATTTTAAGTAGTTAAAAGTATTCCTTATCACTGTTTCAGACATTCTTACTATCACTTAACCACCATTCTTTCTTCTATATTATCTCCCTCTTCCTAGTTAGGGCTCCCTCATTTGTACTACTCTCCCCCTCCCCTCCCCTCCCCTCCCCTCCCCTCCCCTCCCCTCCCCTCCCCTCCCCTCCCCTCCCCTCCCCTCCCCCCTTCCTCTTCCCTTTCTCCGTATTCCACAAGACCACACATACAGGTCTAATTCCATTCTTCTGCATATGGACATCCAGTCTTACTATCACCATTTGTTGAGGATCTTTTTTCCCCCTCTCTAGCATATGCTTTGGCATTTTTATCAAGTAGTAAATGATCAGTTTAAGGTGTGTTTGGTTTGTCTTTATATTTGTCCCATTGGTCTACATGTCTG
The DNA here is from genome assembly GCF_978045245.1 of Mus caroli. NCBI lineage: Eukaryota > Metazoa > Chordata > Mammalia > Rodentia > Muridae > Mus > Mus caroli. Next base: position 88,477,945 of record NW_028227259.1, on the reverse strand, counting down.
TTTTTGTGCCACTACCATACTGTTTTTATTTCTACAGCTCTGTAGTGTATCTTAAGATGTAGAATGACATTCCTCCAGGATTGTTCATTTTGCTCAGGATTTCTTTTTCTCTTTCTTTGTTTTTTCTGGAAACCAGGTTTTTATTTTTTAATTTTTATTCACTTATTTATTTATTTTTTGGTTCTGTGTGAATTTTAGGATAATTATTTTTCTACCTCTGTGAAAAATAGGATTTTCATTTTCATTGAGACTATGTTGAATCTGTAAATGGCTTTGGGTAAAATGGTCATTTTAAAAATATTGACTCTGTTAATCCATAATCATGGGATATTTTCTTGTGTGTGTTTGTGTGTGTGTGTGTGTGTGTGTGTGTGTGTGTTTCACTCTTCCTTCAGAGGCTTACAGTTTTCATTGTTGAGGCCCTACAGTTAGGTTTATTTTTAGATGGTTTATTTACCTTTAGACTATGGTGAATGGGAAAATATCCATTATGTCTTTATCTGTGTATTTGTTAGTGGTGTATAAAAAAAGCTATTGATTTGTACAAGTTAATTCTGTATCTTTTCATGTTACTGACTTATTGTTTCCAAATTTTTTTTTCTGGTAAAATTTTTGAAATCTCATATTATATAATATCATGTCATATGCAATATTTACACTAGCTCTTAATTGTCTTTATTAGATTATTTCTTCTACTATTTGTAATTAACTTCCTTTTTCTGAAAAGTAATTTTCCTCCTCACATTGACATATTAAATGAACTTAGAATTAAAAATTAATTGAACAAATTTTAGTTGATAACTTCAGATATGCCTAACCTTGGTTACTCTGATGTACTATTCCATTTTGTATTGCTATAGCAAATTATCTTACAAAATCAAGGGGTTTACTTAGTTCGGAATTCTAGGGGTGAAGGGACCAAATAACATTAATGTCAGTTTTGTGAAGAAAGAACCTTCTCTCTGCCACTACTTAGGAGAATTGGAAAGGACACCAGGTATACACAGAAGGCACAAATGTGATTAAGGAATCAAGAAACCAAGTAGGAGATCTATCAGCTTTTTCTCTAGAACTAATCCATTCTTTCTAGATGAGACCTACTCCTGCAATGTAGCTTTTAGTCATTTGAGAATGATTGTCATGACACACAGTACACCAGATCCTACCTCTTAAAAATTCCACCATCAACAATATGAACTAATTAATCAGTACCACCAGAGCTCGTGTCTCTAGCTGCATATGTAACAGAAGACGGCCTAGTCGGCCATCAGTGGAAAGAGAGGCCCCTTGGTATTGCAAACTTTATATGCCCCAGTACAGGGGAATGCCAAGGGCCAAGAAGTGGGAGTAGGTGGGTCAGGAAGCAGGGCTGGGGTAGGGTATAGGGGACTTTTGGGATAGCATTTGAAATGTAAATGAAGAAAATATCTGATAGAAAAAATTAAAAAAAATTCCACCATCTTAATGATACAGCATTTGGGACCAAGCCTCCTGCACATAATCTTAAGAAATAATGTATACAAATCATGAAATCAGTTTTTTGGTTATGTTTCTTAAGTCTGATGGTATTTTTGCATATTCATGTTCATGTATATTTAGGTGTACACGTGTATAAAGATTCTCATATCCATGTATGGATTTTTTTTTTTTTTTGAGGTTAGAGGACACACCTTCTCTTACTGGCCTGGGGATGGGTGATCTCATTTATTAGGCAAGGCGGTCTGGTCAGTGAGCTCCAAGGATCTGCCTATCTCTACTGTTCTAGTTCTTGGATGTTCTAGTTCTAGTACGTACCACCATGCCTAAACTTTATTGCTACTCAGGATCAAGCTTGGGTTTTCATGCTTGCATCAAAGCACTTTATCAACCAAACCATCTCCCGAACACCTCCTGACTTGTTCTGGGAAAATGTTCTGCCTATATACTTTGGAGAAAGTGTCTCATTATACTGTTTTAGTTAAATAATATTTCAAATGTAAAATGATGTATGCATATATTGAGAATACAGAAAGTACAAAGGAAGAAAATGGTCTTAGCTGTTATTTTATCCCAAAGATATGATAATTATTATTATTGTACATTTATTCCTGCCAGTTTTATGTGCAAATTTCACAAGGGTGTTTATACTGTATGGATTGATTTGTTTTACATTTTATTTTACTTTGTGGCCCATAGTTGAGAGTACTGTACTGTGTATTGATTACAGATGTCCTTGTTTAGTGTCTCACATTAGTAAGAACACTCCTTCCAAGGTACTTTATAGAATATTAATAGGCAGTGTTTACATTTGATTTGCTTACACTTGATTACAGTTGATTTGTGATCAAGTTAGGGAAACACAAGGTTAAATAAAGTTTGTTTTTCTCTGCAGGAATTCTCAGGGATATGAATATGCTCATACCTATTATGACAGAGAGGAGAGATATATTTTTGAAGCTTATGTAAGTAGTGCGGAATCTTTGATATTTTTTCAAAACAACCTTTTATAAAAATATACATTAGGAAATTAATTTCTTGAGTTACATTTATTTTGCTATATTATGACAAATAAGCATAGGTTAGGTGGCTTACAAATAAAAGAAATTTATTTCTCATAAAATTAAGGTGCTAGTAAATTTAGTGTCTGGTGAGGTCCTCTGCCTGTTTCATATTTGGCTATCTTCTTGCTTTATCCTCACATAGCCGAAAAGACAAGGAAGGTTTCTGAGTCTTTTTTATATGAGCATTAACCTCAAGTATACTTAACTTGTATGAGCTATTGACATCACAAGTAGCCCACATTCAAATGATTTTACACATATATTAAGATTTCAACATATCAAACATCTAGTTCAGAAGAAGTTCTAAGTATGGTGTTGCTCTTGATAAATAATACATTCCAAAAATGCTAACAAAGAGCTATTTATAGTTCATAAATCTGCTTTCAACTTTTAAAATCAGGAACACATGTTGAATTTTGTTAAGACCTTTTTGGGGCACCTATTACAGTGACTATATAATTATATATATATATACATGTATATTTCTACTTTCATCTATATAACATGCTAAAATATTTGAGAATATAAATCTATCTTTATTTTACATGCCTCTCTTTTCAAAGCCTCAGTCTCTATCTGCATATGCTAAGGATGGTAATGATATTGCTCTCGAAGAAATGCTGAATTAAATAAGAAAATACATATAACATGCACAGCACCATTCCTGTAAAATAGTAATCTGTTATTTGGAAGAGATAGCTGTGGCTACAGCCCACAATCTTTGATAAGTGGTGTACTGGCTATTTTTGTGTCAACTTGACACAGCTGGAGTTATCACAGAGAAAGGAGAGCTTCAGTTGAGGAAATGCCTCCATGAGATCTAACTGTAAGGCATTTTCTCAATTAGTGATCAAGGGGGAAAGGCCCCTTGTGGGTGGGACCATCCCTGGGCTGGTAGTCTTGGGTTCTATAAGAGAGTAAGCTGAGCAAGCCAGGGGAGGCAAGCCAGTAAAGAACATCCCTCCATGGCCTCTGTATCAGCTCCTCCTCCCTGACCTGTCTGAGTTCCAGTCCTGACTTCCTTTGGTGATGAACAGCAGCATGGAAGTGTAAGCCGAATAAACCCTTTCCTCCCCAACTTGCTTCTTGGTCATGATGTTTGTGCAGGAATAGAAACCCTGACTAAGACAAGTGGTTATTTAATTTCAATTTACCCCACATGATACGTAATTGCTTTACTTTTCTATTTAAGGCGATGGCTATGTACGTGGATGTCTTACATTTCTACTTTAATTAGTTAAAGTGAGTGACTGATTTCTTGCTCTATGACACTGTGAGAGTAAGTGTGTCTTGAACAGCACTTGCTTTGGGAATTTGAGATTTCTGTACTGCAAAAGTATATCAAAAGAAAAAGAAGTATATTATCAGAGACTTTGTAATGGTTGTTCCAAATACACTTAGAAGGGTGGTTTTTTTTTTCCATATAGGCCCTCATATTTAATTTATAGTTATTCATTTAAAATTACTGAATTACATTAGTTCTTTTTTTATTTTTAATATTTTTTATTACATATTTTCGTCAATTACATTTCCAATGCTATCCCAAAAGTCCCCCCTAGCGCCCCCCACTTCCCTACCCACCTATTCCCATTCTTTTGGCCCTGACATTCCCCTATATTGGGGCATATAAAGTTTGCAAGTCCAATGGGCCTCTCTTTCCATTGATGGCCGACTAGGCCATCTTTCGATACATATGCAGCTAGAGACAAGAGCTCCGGGGTACTGGTTAGTTCATCATGTTGTTCCAACTATAGGGTTGCAGATCCCTTTAGCTCCTTGGGTACTTTCTCTAGCTTCTCCATTGGGAGCCCTGTGATCCATCCAATAGCTGACTGTGAGCATCCACTTCTGTGTTTGCTAGGCCCCGGCATAGTCTCACAAGAGACAGCTATATTTGGGTCCTTTCAGCAAAATCTTGCTAGTGTATGCAATGGTGTCAGCGTTTAGAAGCTGATTATGGGATGGATCCCTGGATACAGCAGTCTCTAGATGGTCCATCCTTTCATCACAGCTCCAAACTTTGTCTCTGTAACTCCTTCCATGGGTGTTTTGTTCCCAATTCTAAGAAGGGGCACAGTGTCCACATTTTGGTCTTCATTCTTCTTGAGTTTCATGCGTTTAGCAAATTGTATCTTATATCTTGGGTATCCTAAGTTTTGGGCTAATATCCACTTATCAGTGAATACATACTGTGTGAGTTCCTTTGTGATTGTGTTACCTCACTCAAGATGATGCCCTCCAGGTCCATCCATTTGGCTAGGAATTTCATAAATTCATTCTTTTTAATAGCTGAGTAGTACTCCATTGTGTAAATGTACCATAATTTCTGTATCCATTCCTCTGTTGAGGGGCATCTGGGTTCTTTCCAGCTTCTGGCTATTATAAATAGGGCTGCTATGAACATAGTGGAGCATGTGTCCTTCTTACCGGTTGGAACATCTTCTGGATATATGCCCAGGAGAGGTATTGCTGGATCCTCCGGTAGTACTATGTCCAATTTTCTGAGGAACCGCCAGACTGATTTCCAGAGTGGTTGTACAAGCTTGCAATCCCACCAACAATGGAGGAGTGTTCCTCTTTCTCCACATCCTCGCCAGCATCTGCTGTCACCTGAATTTTTGATCTTAGCCATTCTGACTGGTGTGAGGTGGAATCTCAGGGTAGTTCTTAATAAGTGATATTTATGAAGTTATTTCTTTTTGTGTTAAAGTTGGTCTTGTCTGAATTATCCTTCCACTTTCATTTGCAGTTGCCCGTTTTTTTCTAACTTTATTAACTAAAGCGATTTTGTTTCTCTTAGTTCCTTTTATCGTTTGAACATTTTGAACTTTATATGCAACATTCTGCTAATGTTTTATAGTCATCACTTTATCTTGAGCAGTGATTCTCAACCTTCCTGATGCTGTGACCCTTTCATACAGCTCCTCATGTTGTCCAGAATTGCTGGTCTAAAGTCTTATGAGTATTATATCTTTATTGTAGACCAATTACTTTGATCAAAATAACTCGACATCCAACTTAGTTTCTTATCATTATTTAGTTTCTCTGAACATAATGAAATGTTTTGCATGTATTTTGTTGATGTTTGATTCTGGAAAAACTAACCTCTATGAGTACATTGTTCAAGCAGAGATGAGAGTCAGTGCAACAAGAGACCACATTACCTGTGATGTTTAATGATGCTAAGAGGACTTGGGGATTTTGGTTAAAGTGTCTCTATTTTTTCAATCAATTAATTAATTAATTAATTAACAATACAAATGCTGCCCCCTCTAGCTCCATCTGAGTCCCTTTGTCCAACCCTCCTCCCTGCCTCCTCTGTGAGGGTAGAGGGGTGGGACCCCCTGGGTATTCCCAAAGTGGGTCTCTAAATGCAAGGATCTGAAAGGACAAAAGCTTTTGAAAGTTTAGCATTGGTTTATCATACCCAATGACAAGAATTTTGCTGAGAATCTCAGGGAATGAATGTTCTTTGATAATAGGCATATTTACTAATTAAGGATACCTATTTTCCTGAGAATTAGGCTATTCATTGCAATGCCTTATCAAGGGACAAGTTAACAGTCAATTGTTTGGACAAATGAGTTTCTTAAGTGTTTGTGAAACAAACAGTAATGCTACATGGACTTTTATTTTTATTGGCAAGAATTTATTGGAACAGTAACGTTGTGCTATTGTAGATCATTTATCACCGATTCTATACATCTGTAGTTGCCTGCAGTTTGTTTTCACTTTCAGAAATAGCTGCTTTTTAAAAAGAATTATAATCCTAGTTTATTTTAGGTAAGTTCTTGTAAACAACATGTAGGGTTAAAACTGTAATGATGGATTGCATGTATGACCAGAGATGCCTATGATTTAATGAAATGAAAAAAAAATATCTCTCTCCTAGTGAGAGTGAACATCAAAACACAACACACCATTCAATATTAACATAATTTGAGGGCTGCCATTCAGATCACTGTTCTTATAACTATAGAGCCACTACTATATTAGATGACTCTGTAAGGGTATTTTTTTTTAGTTTTTTTTTTTATTAGATATTTTCTTATTTACATTTTAAATGTTATCCCCTTTCCTTGTTTCCACTCCAAAAATCGCCTATCCCCTCCCCCTCCCCCTGCTCCCCAACCTACCCACTCCCATTCCTGTCCTTGGCATTCCCCTATACTGGGGCATAGAACCTTCACAGGACCTAGGGCCTCTCCTCCCATTGATGACTGACTAGGCCATTCTCTGCTACCTATACAGCTAGAACCACAAGTTCCACTATGTGTATTCTTTGATTGGTGGTTTAGTTGCAAGGAGCTCTGGGGGGTTAGTTAGTTAGTTAGTTCATATTGATGTTCCTCCTATGGGGCTACAAAACCCTTCAGCTCCTTGGGTACTTTCTCTAGCTCCTTCATTGAGGACCTTGTGTTCCATCAAATGGATGATTGTGAGCATCCACTTCTGTATTTGCCAGGCACTGGCAGAGCCCCTCAGGAGACAGCTAATCAGGTTCCTGTCAGCAAGCTCTGTTGGCATCTGCCATAGTGTCTGGGTTTGGTGGTCGTTTATGGGATGGATCCCCAAGTTGGGCAGTCTCTGCTCCAAACTTTGTCTCTGTCACTCCTTCCATAGGTAATTTTCCCCCCTTCTGAGAAGGATTCTGAGCTTTTGGGCTAATATCCACTTATCAGTGAGTACATATCAAGTGTGTTCTTTTGTGATTGGGTTACCTCACTTAGGATGATATCTTCCAGATCCATCCATTTGTCTAAGAATTTAAAAAAATGTTTTTAATAGCTGTGTAGTACTCCATTGTGTAAATATACCATATTTTCTGTATCCGTTGCTCTGTTGAAGGACATCTGGGTTCTTTCCAGCTTCTGGCTATTATAAATAAGGCTGCTATGAACATAGTGGAGCATGTGTCCATAATACATGTTGGAGTATTTTCTGGGTATATGCCCAGGAGTGGTATTGCTGGATCTTTGCATAGAACTATGTCCAATTTTCTAAGGAACCGCCAAACTGATTTCCAGAGTGGTTGTACAAGCTTGCAATCCCACCAACAATGGAGGAGTGTTCCTCTTTCTCCACATCCTCGCCAGCATCTGCTGTCACTTGAACTTTTGATCTTAGCCATTCTGACTGGTGTGAGGTGGAATCTCAGGGTTGTTTTGATTTGCATTTCCCTGATGATTAAGGATGTTGAATATTTTTTTAGGTGCTTCTCAGCCATTCAGTATTCCTCAGTTGAGAATTCTTTGTTTAGCTCTATACGCGAAGTGGATAGTTACAGTTAGCTATTGGATGGATCACAGGGCCCCCAATGGAGGAGCTAGAGAAAGTACCCAAGGAGCTAAAGGGATCTGCAACTCTTAGGTGGAACAACAATATGAACTAACCAGTACCCCCTGGAGCTCGTGTCTCTAGCTGCATATGTACAAGAAGATGGCCTAGTCGGCCATCAGTGGAAAGAGAGGCCCATTGGTTGTGCAAACTTTATATGCTTCAGTATAGGGGAACGCCAGGGCCAAGAAGTGGGAGTGGGTGGGTAGGGGAGTGGGGGGGGACCTGGCATTTGTGCTCTCTTGGGGTCTGTATGACATCTATCCAGGATTTTCTGGCTTTCATAGTCTTTGGGGAGAAGTCATGTGTAAATCTGATAGGCCTGCCTTTATATGTTACTTGACCTCTTTCCATTATTGCTTTTATATATTTATTTTATTACGTATTTTCCTCAATTACATTTCCAATGCTATCCCAAAAGTCCCCCATACCCCCTCCCACTTCCCTACCCACCCATTCCCATTCTTTTGGCCCTGGCATTCCCCTGTATTGGGGCATATAAAGTTTGTAAGTCCAATGGGCCTCTCTTTCCAGTGATGGCCGACTAGGCCATCTTTCGATACATATGCAGCTAGAGACAAGAGCTCCGGGGTACTGGTTAGTTCATCATGTTGTTCCCCCTATAGGGTTGCAGATCCCTTTAACTCCTTGGGTACTTTCTCTAGCTTCTCCATTGGGAGCCCTGTGATCCATCCAATAGCTGACTGTGAGCATCCACTTCTGTGTTTGCTAGGTCCCGGCATAGTCTCACAAGAGACAGCTATATTTGGGTCCTTTCAGCAAAATCTTGCTAGTGTATGCAATGGTGTCAGCGTTTGGAAGCTGATTATGGGATGGATCCCTGGATATGGCAGTCTCTAGATGGTCCATCCTTTCATCAGAGCTCCAAACTTTGTCTCTGTAACTCCTCCATTATTACTTTTAATAGTCTTTCTTTGTTTTGTGAATTTGGTGTTTTGATTATTATGTGAAAGGAGGAATTTCTTTTCTGATCCAGTCTATTTGGAGTTCTGTAGGCTTCTTATATGTTCATGGGCATCTCTTTCTTTAGTTTGGGGAAGTTTTTTTTTTTTTTTCTATAATTTTGTTGAAGATATTTACTGGCCCTTTAACTTGGAAATCTTCCTTCTCATATATACCTATTATCCTTAGGTTAGGTCTTTTCATTGTGTCCTGTATTTCCTGGATATTTTGGGTTAGTATCTTTTTGCATTTCACATCTTTTTTGATTGTTGTGTCAATGTTTTCTATGGTATCTTCTGCACCTGAGATTCTCTCTTCTATCTCTTGTATTCTGTTGGTGACGCTTGCATCTATGACTCCTGATCTCTTTCCTAGGTTTTCTAACTCCAGAGTTGTCTCCCTTTGTGATTTCTGTATTGTTTCTACTTCCATATTTAGATCCTGGTTTGTGTTTTCAATTCTTTCACCTGTTTGGATGTGTTCTCCTGTATTACTTTTTTTTGTTTGTTTGTTTTTTAATTTATTTTTTTATTAGGTATTTTCCTCGTTTACATTTTCAATGCTATCCCAAAAGTCCCCCATACCCACCCCCCCAATCCCCTACCCACCCACTCCCCCTTTTTGGCCCTGGGGTTCCCCTGTACTGGGGCATATAAAGTTTGCAAGTCCAATGGGCCTCTCTTTGCAGTGATGGCTGACTAGGCCATCTTTTGTTACATATGCAGCTAGAGACAAGAGCTCCGGGGTACTTGTTAGTTCATATTGTTGTTCCACCTATAGGGTTGCAGTTCCCTTTAGCTCCTTGGGTAATTTCTCTAGCTCCTCCATTGGGGGCCGTGTGATCCATCCAATAGCTGACTGTGATCATCCACTTCTGTGTTTGCTAGGCCCCGGCATAGTCTCACAAGAGATAGCTATATCTGGGTCCTTTCAGCAAAATCTTGCTAGTGTATGCAATGTTATCAGTGTTTGGAAGCTGATTATGGGATGGATCCCTGCATATGGCAATCACTAGATGGTCCATCCTTTCATCACAGCTCCAAATTTTGTCTCTGTAACTCCATCCATGGGTGTTTTGTTCCCATTTCTAAGAAGGGGCAAAGTGTCCACACTTTGGTCTTCGTTCTTCTTGAATTTCATGCGTTTAGGAAATTGTATCTTATATCTTGGGTATCCTAAGTTTCTGGGCTAATATCCACTTATCAGTGAGTACATATTGTGCGATTTCCTTTGTGATTGGGTTACCTCACTCAGGATGATGCCCTCCAGGTCCATCCATTTGCCTAGGAATTTCATAAATTCATTCTTTTTAATAGCTGAGTAGTACTCCATTGTGTAAATGTACTACATTCTGTATCCATTCCTCTGTTGAGGGGCATCTGGGTTCTTTCCAGCTTCTGGCTATTATAAATAAGGCTGCTATGAACATAGTGGAGCATGTGTCCTTCTTACTGGTTGGGACATCTTCTGGATATATGCCCAGGAGAGGTATTGCGTCTCCTGTATTTCTTTAAGGGAGTTATTTATTTCCTTCTTATACTCCTCCATCATCATCATGAGAAGTGACTTTAGATCCATATCTTGCTTTTCTGGTGTGATGGTATATCCAGTACTTGCTATGGTGGGAGAGTTTTGTTCTGATGATGCCAAATATCCTTGGTTTCTGTTGCTTCTGTTCTTATGCTTGTCTATTGACATTTGATTATCACAAGTGCTTGATGCCCTCAATATATATGATTGCAGCCTGTCCTTCCTATAATCCCAGTTGAGTCAGAACTCCTCAGAGTCCAGCTTTCTCTGTGATCCTGTGATTCCAGGATCCTGTGAACCTGAGATTCTGGGTGTGTCAGAGTTCTTGGCAGTCAAGCTTCCTCTGAGACCTTGAAATCCTGGTGTGACCAAGCTCCTGGGATCCTGGGATCCTGGAATCCTAAGATCCTGGGCATGTTATAGCACTTGGAAGTGGTACCTCCTCTGGGGACCGTGGGGCTGTCTGCCGTGTTCAAGACCAAGGTAGACCAGCCCCAAGCAGAAGGAATCTGAGTCTCTGGTCAGGTGGATTTCCTGTGTTTCCTGCTCCTGTTGGCATAGGCCCCTCAGGATTATTTTGGAACAGATGTTCGGTTCCACTTACCAGTGATCCTAAGATCCTGGGCATGCTAAGGCACCTGGGGCATGGAGAGTTCTCTGGGAACCATGACCATCTGCCCAAGGTGGCGGGGAGCTGGTGCCAACCAGAAGAAGGGTATTTTTTTTTATGGTGTTTTCTCTGGGAAATATTAAGGGAGCGATACCAATAATACTTAACGTGTTACAAGTATATAAAATACTTGAAGTATTACAAGTATATAAAAATGACATTTTAAAGTGTTCAAGTAAAACTAAGAAAGGAAGGTACATATTCAAGGTCAATGAGTGCATTCATTCCTAAATTAATGGTGACTTGAATTTTTTTTATTTCTAGTTTTTATAATAAAAATATAATTTTATCCTTCCATATTCCCTTCTATTCTAACTCTTGAAATCATGGTCTCTTTAAAAAATATTGTTAATATATATGCATAAACAGGTAACTATGACCTGACAAGTCTGACTAGTACTGCTCTCTCTATATAATGTGTTTTCAAGGGTAATCACTTGGTATCAGGTAATCAACTAGTGGGTAATCAAACCTATGATAGCAGGTTATATCCTTTTACTAATTGGAAATTCTAATGCTCAGATGATCTGAGTCTTGGCTACTTTCAGCCTAGGCTATTGACTCGTTACTATATATGGGATCATCTTAGGACCTTATTTAAAACACAGACAATGACAGCTTTATGACAAACTTAGCTCAACTTAACAGTGGCAAGATACATACCTCTTTCATGTCTGTGCCCAGTGGGAAGTCAATGCTTCAATTCAGCAGACCTCCTTTTATCTTATCTTGACTTTGATAACAGAACATGACTGACAGGTTTTGTATGAGTTGCTTGAGTAAATTTGATTAACACTAATTTTATAATTCATTTTCTTTATTGTACTGAATATAAAAATCCTATTTATTGATTTTTTTCTCTATTAGTTTGAAAGAAAAAGTATTTATGTGGCTAAGTAGAAGTTGTTTCTGAAGGTTTCAAGGACATTTTTATTTTTATGACTCCTAGTTATTATACCAATCCAGCAGGCAGCCCTCTCTTTTGCCTCTTTAGGTATGAAATGGCAGCTGCTATAGAGACACAGCTTGGGCACTGTTCACCCAGTGGAGCAGAAGTTAATCACCATTTGAAAACAATTGGCTGACATTAGACCAGAGAGTTAATTAAAGGAAAACTGATGAGATGGAATGATATTCATTTCTTAAAAGTTTCTGTGTGAATAATAGTTCAACTCCTTGAGAGTAAGAACAGAATGTTAGATATCTTATATTGTCATAAATCCCATTTATTTAACTTTTAGCTTCACTTAAAATGAACTTGCCAATCCTGTATCCCGGGACTCCCAAAGACCAGTCCACACAGGAGAGCACGTGGCCGCAGAAGCAACAGAACTTCTTGAACAGGGTCCCTTCAAGCCTTCATTCTTTGCCAGGAGGCAGAGCTGAGACCCAGACCTCTGTGCACCTTCCCTGCCAGAGGATAGCTTGCCTGCAGAGAGTGCTCTGACCACTGGAATTCAGGAGAATTGGACTCCTTGGAGTGCTGACAGAGGCTAAACAGAATCACAGGAGATATAAGCTCCAGCCAGAGACAGCTAGAACATCTAACATCAGAGATTGCCATATGGTGAAAGGCAAATAAAAGAATTTCACTAACAGAAACCAAGACCATTCAGCATCATCAGAACCCAGTACTCCCACCACAGCAAATCCTAGATACCTCAACACACCCAAAAAGCAAGATTTAGATTTAAAATCATATCTCATCATGCTGATAGAAGATTTTAAGAAGGGCATTAATAACTCACTTAAAGAAATAAAGGAGAACACTGCTAAACAGTTAGAAGTACTTCAAGAGGAAGCACAAAAATTCCTTAAAGAATTACAGGAAAACACTGCTAAACTGGTAGAAGTCATTAAAGAGGAAACACAAAAATCCCCTAAAGAACTACAGGAAAACACAACCAAAAAGGTGTTGGAATTGAACAAAACTATCCAAGATATAAAAATGGAAGGAGGAACAATAAAGAAAACCCAAAGAGAGACAACTCTGGAGATAGAAACCCTAGGAAAGAAATCAGGAACAATAGATAAGAGCATCAGCAACAGAATACAAGAAATGGAAGAAAGAATCTCAGGTGCAGAAGATTCCACAGAAAACATAGACACAACAATCAAAGAAAATGCAAAATGCAAAAAGATCCTAACTCAAAACACCCAGGAAATCCAGGACACAATGAGAAGACCAAATCTAAGGATTATAGGTATAGATAAGAATGAAGATTTTCAAATTAAAGGGCCAGTGAATATCTTCAACCAAATTATAGAAGAAAACTTCCCTAACCTAAAGAAAGAGATGCCCATGAACATACAATAGGCCTACAGAACTCCAAATAGACTGGACCTGAAAAGAAATTCCTCCTGACACATAATAATCAGAACAACAAATGCACTAAATAAAGATAGATTATTAAAAGCAGTAAAGGAAAAAGGTCAAGTGACATATAAAGACAGACCTGTTAGAATTACACCAGACTTCTCACCAGAGACTATGAAACCCAGAAGATCCTGGACAGATGTCATACAGACCCCAAAAGAGCACAAACACCAGCCCAGGCTTCTATACCCAGCAAAACTCTCAATTACCATAGATGAAGAAACCAAAGTATTCCATGACAAAACCAAATTCACACAATATCTTTCTATGAATCCAGCCCTTCAAAGGATATTAAAGGGAAAACTCCAACACAAGGTGGTAAATTATGCCCTAGAAAAAGCAAAAAAGTAATCCTTCAATAAACTTAAAAGAAGATAGCTACAAGAACATAATCCCAACTCTAACAACAAAAATAACAGGAAGCAACAATTACTTTTCCTTAATACAAAGAACTCAAGAAGCGGGACTCCAAAAAAAAAAATGGAGTACTCCCTATTAAAAAAAATGGGGTACAGAGTTAAGCAAAGAATTCTCAACTGAGAAATACCGAATGGCTGAAAAGCACCTGAAAAAATGTTCAGCATCCTTAATCATCAGGGAAATGCAAATCAAAACAACCCTGAGATTCCATATCACACCAGTCAGAATGGCTAAGAACAAAAATTCAAGTGACAGCAGATGCTGGTAAGGATGTGGAGAAAGAGGAACACTCCTCCATTGCTGGTGGGATTGCAAGCTAGTACAACCACTCTGGAAATCAATCTGGCAGTTCCTCAGAATATTGGACATTGTACTACCGGAAGATCCAGCAACTCCTCTCCTGGGCATATACTCAGAAGATGTTCCAACTTGTAATAAGGACACTTGCTCCACTATGTTCATTGCAGCCTTATTTATAATAGCCAGAAGGTGGAAAGAATCCAAATGTCCCTAAAGAGAAGAATGGATACAGAAAATGTGGTACATTTACACAATGGAGTACAACCAAGCAATTAAAAATAATAAATTTATGAAATTCCTAGGCAAATTTATGGATCTGGAGGACATCCTGAGTGAGGTAACCTAATCACAAAGAACACACATGATATGCACTCATTGATAAGTGGGTATTAGCCCAGAACTTAGAATACCCAAGATACAATTTCAAAACACATGAAACTCAAGAAGAAGGAAGACCAAAGTGTGGATACTTCATTCCTTCTTAGAATGGGGAATGAAATACCCATGGAAGGAGTTACAGAGACAAAGTTTGGAGCTCAGATGGAAGGAAGGACCATCCAGAGACTTCCCCACCCAGGGATCCATCCCATAAACAACCACCAAATGCAGACACGATTGCATATGCCAGCAAGATTTTGCTGAGAGGACCCTGATATAGCTATCTCTTGTGAGGCTATGCCAGTGCCTGGCAAATACAGAAGTGGATTCTCACAGTCATCTATTGCATGGAACACAGACCCCCCCCCCATGAAGGAACTAGAGAAAATATCCAAGGAGCTGAAGTGGTCTGCAACCCTATAGGTGGAACAACAATATGAACTGGGGTACCCAGAGCTTGTGTCTCTAGTTGTATATGTAGCAGAGGATGGCATAGTTGGCCATCAATGGGAGGAGAGGCCCTTGATCTTGTGAAGATTATATGCCCCAGTATAGGGGAATTCCAGGGCCAGGAATCGGGAATGGGTAGGTTTAGGAGCAGGGCAGGGGGAGGGTATAGGGGACTTTCGTGATAGCATTTGAAATGTAAATTAAGTAAATTTCTAATAAAAAATGAACTTTCATGTTCCCTTGTTTTTGATGCACTTTACTTGGAAACTCAGACCACTCAGTGTCATTTGTACTTTTAAAAGTTACAACAGTACCTTCTTATTTCTGTCTCTCCTCTTCTCCTTCCTCTTCTTCCATCTCTTCCTTCTCTTCATTTTCCTTCTTCTTTGCATTTTATTTTCTCACACATCTTTAGAATAGATTTTGTCTTTCTCCTAGGCCCTACTATCCAAAGTCATTGGATGAAATACTATAAAACCTTTCCTGGCTTAAGTCTTTGTAATTCTTAAACACATTTACTCATTTAGTGTCATTGAACTTCCAACCCTAAGAATGACTTCTACTTCTTTTCATTTCATAGTCTCGCTTTCATTGAGATAAAGACATCTCATTTTTTGTTTGTTTGGTTTTTTTTGTTTTGTTTTTTTTTTTGTTTTTTGTGTTTTCAAGACAGGGTTTCTCTGTGTAGTCCTGGCTGTCTTGGAACTCACTTTGTAGATGAGGCTGGCCTCGAAGTCAGAAATCTGCCTGCCTCTGCCTCGAGAGTGCTAGGATTAAAGGCGTGCGCCACCACGCCCGGCAAGACATCTCTTTTTATAGCACCCTGAATAATATATACAGTTGAAACTATTATTTGAATTGCTCTGTTTCCCCAGGCAGATGATTTTATGATCCTATAGGCTGTCATTTATGTGTAGAATGAACAGAAAGGAGGTTAGTAGAAGTGATCTACATTTTGAAATCATGTGATTATTTTGGAAACAGCAACTATAATTTCACGGTCAGCTTAGGATAATGCACCACCAGTGCTGGGGAGGCAACAATACACTTAACAACAGTATACTTACTGGGCACAAAAAAAACGTTATTTTTAGCACTGTTTCCTCATTTTATTTTGCTTGGATCTTCCTGTTTCTTGGTTTGTAGTCTGGTCCATTCTCACTAGTTATCACTGTGTGGTAGGCTTAGAGAGCATACCTGAAATTTCTCTCTGAAAATTGCAATTAGAAAAAAAGGGGACCATTGGACATTTTTTGGAGCCCAGCAAAAATCAAGAAGCTGAGGAGGAAGGCAACCCAGTAGGAGGACCAGCAGTCTCAATTAATCTCGACCCCTGAGATCTCATAAACACTGGATCACCAAACAGGCAGCGTACACCAGCTCATATGAGGCCCTCAACACATATACAGCAGAGGACTGCTGGGTCTGTGTTCTATCAGAGATGATGTACCTAACCCTCAAAAGACTAGAGGTCCCAGGGAGTTTAGAGGTCAGGTGTGGTGGGAGGTAGGGGGTGGGGATATCCTCGTGGAGACAGGGGGTTGGGAGGAAGTATGGGATGTGGAATAGTTGGAGGGTGGACTTGCAGGGGTGGGGGAGAGTGTATAAAATCTGGGGTGTAAATAAGTAAATTAATTACAAAAGCAAAAATATTACTTTGGACTTCAAACATTTGTTTTAAGTATGACATTTAAAAAATGAGTCAAAATATAATTACCCATTTAATTACTTGCAACATTTTATAGATGAAAGATACTTTAAAACTAGGATTGAAAAAATAAGAATGATACAATTTTAGAAAATACATATCTTTTTACTAAAGCACATCATTGAACTGTGGTGCCTATAGATAGAAACATTTGACAGAACCTAAAATAAATATGTGTATATTCACTCAGTTTCTTGACTTGATCCATGTAGATGATACAAATCAGAGGATCTGTACTTGATGATGCTCTTCAACTGAGTGTCATGTGGCCAGGAAGATTTATATCTAGACCATTTTTCTTTTGCCTTTCCTTTTCTCCATGCAATGCTGAGAAAATGAATGGCAGGTCTACAATATTTTAGATTGGTTCTTGGGATGCAGCTGGCTTCAATAAAACCCCTAACTCTGAGGGGTTGGGAAGGTGGTGAAGAGCTTGTTGCACAAACATGAGGACCCGAGTTCAGATCCCCACCATGCCTGTAAGATCTGACTGCAGCAGTGCACATCTGTAGCTCCAGGGACAGGAGGTAGAAACAGGAAGGGGCCCTTAGCCAGCCCACAAGGCCACAGATTTATTACAAAGAACTGTAGTCAACTAAGGCGTGCTGGGAATGTGAGAGACAGTCTTTTCTAAGATATAGCATACCAATTGGTTATCCAGTAGCAAATGGTTATCTCTGAACACAAACATAGGAGTAGCACTACACAGCCTGACCAGGTTGTATTTAAGAAACTATATGTATATATGTGGACACATCTAATAACAGTTAATGGAGAAAAAGGTTAAATGAGCTGGGTGGTGGTGATGTACCACCCAGGGCTTGGGAGGCCAAGGTAGGGGGATCTCTGTAAGTTCAAAACTGGCCTCGTTTATGAGGTAAGTTCCAGAACAGCTGGGGCTACACAAAGAAACTATTTCTCAAAAACAAACAAAACAAGCAAAAAGTTTTATTTTATTTTATTTTTTTTATTAGGTAATTTCCTCAATTACATTTCCAATGCTATCCAAAAAGTCCCCAATACACCCCCCCAAGTCCCCCACCCACACACCCCCACCCCTTGGCCCTGGCATTCCCCTGTACTGGGGCATATAAAGTTGGCAAGTCCAATGGGCCTCTCTTTCCAGTGATGGCCTACTAGGCCATCTTTTGATACCAATGCAGCTAGAGACAAGAGCTCTGGGGTACTGGTTAGTTCATAATAATAATCCACCTATGGGGTTGCAGTTCCCTTTAGCTCCTTGGGTACTTTCTCTAGCTCCTCCATTGGGGGCCCTGTGATCCATCCAATAGCTGACTGTGAGCATCCACTTCTGTGTTTGCTAGGCCCCGGCATTGTCTCACAAGAGACAGCTATATCTGGGTCCTTTCAGCAAAATCTTGCTAGTGTATGCAATGGTGTCAGCGTTTGGAAGCTGATTATGGGATGGATCCCTGGATATGGCAGTCTTTAGATGGTCCATCCTTTCTTCACAGCTCCAAACTTTATCTCTGTAACTCTTTCCATGGGTGTTTTGTTCCCAATTCCAAGAAGGGGCACAGTGTCCACACTTTGGTCTTCGTTCTTGAGTTTCATGCGTTTAACAAAACACCCAGGGAAGGAGTTACAGAGACAAAGTTCGTAGCTGTGATGAAAGGATGGACCATTTAGAGACTGCTGTATCCAGGGATCCGTCCCATAATCAGCTTCTAAACGCTGACACCATTGCATACACTAGCAAGATTTTGCTGAAAGGACCCAAATATAGCTGTCTCTTGTGAGACGATGCCGGGGCCTAGCAAACACAGGAGTGGATGTTCACAGTCAGCTATTGGATGTATCACAGGGCTCCCAATGGAGAAGCTAGAGAAAGTACCCAAGGAGCTAAAGGGATCTGCAACCCTATTGTTGGAACAACATGATGTACTAACCAGAACCCTGGAGCTCTTGTCTCTAGCTGCATATGTATCGAAAGATGGCCTAGTCGGCCATCAATGGAAAGAGAGGCCCATTGGACTTGCAAACTTTATATGCCCCAATATAGGGGAATGCCAGGGCCAAAAGAATGGTAATGGGAGGGTAGGGAAGTGGGGGGCGCTATGGGGGACTTTTGGGTTAGTATTGGAAATGTAATTGAGGAAAATATGTAATAAAAATATAAAAAAAAAAAACAAAAAAAACAAAACAAAAAAAAAAACAAATTGTATCTTATATCTTGGGTATCCTAAGTTTTTGGGCTAATAACCACTTATCAGTGAGTACATATTGTGTGAGTTCCTTTGTGAATATGTTACCTCACTCAGAATGATGCCCTCCAGATCCATCCATTTGCCTAGGAATTTCATAAATTCATTCCTTTTAATAGCTGAGTAGTATTCCATTGTGTAAATGTACCACATTTTCTGTATCCAATCCTCTGTTGAGGGGCATCTGGGTTCTTTCCAGCTTCTGGCTATTATAAATAAGGCTGCTATGAACATAGTGCAGCATGTGTCCTTCTTACCGGTTGGAACATCTTCTGGATATATGCCTAGGAGAGGTATTGCTGGATCCTATGGTAGTATTATGTCCAATTTTCTGAGGAACCACCAAACTGATTTCCAGAGTGATTGTACCAGCTTGCAATCCCACCAACAATGAAGGAGTGTTCCTCTTTCTCCACATCCTCGCCAGCATCTGCTGTCACCTGAATTTTTGATCTTAGACATTCTGACTGGTGTGAGGTGGAATCTCAGGGTTGTTTTGATTTGCATTTCCCTGATGATTAAGGATGTTGAACATTTTTTCAGGTGCTTCTCTGCCATTCGGTATTCCTCAGGTGAGAATTCTTTGTTCAGTTCTGAGCCCCATTTTTTAACGGGGTTATTTGATTTTCTGGAGTCCACCTTCTTGAGGTCCTTATATATATTGGATATTAGTCCCCTATCTGATTTAGGATAGGTAAAGATCCTTTCCCAATCTGTTGGTGGTCTTTTTGTCTTATTGACGGTGTCTTTTGCCTTGCAGAAGCTTTGCAATTTTATGAGGTCCCATTTATCGATTCTCGATCTTACAGTGCAAGCCATTGCTGTTCTATTCAGGAATTTTTCCCCTGTACCCATATCTTTGAGGCTTTTCCCTACTTTCTCCTCTATAAGTTTCAGTGTCTCTGGTTTTACGTGGAGTTCCTTAATCCACTTAGATTTGACCTTGGTACAAGGAGATAGGAATGGATCAATTCGCATTCTTCTACATGATAACCGCCAGTTGTGCCAGCACCATTTGTTGAAAATGCTGTCTTTTTTCCACTGGGTGGTTTTTGCTCCCTTGTCAAAGATCAAGTGACCATAGGTATGTGGGTTTATCTCAGGGTCTTCAATTCTGTTCCATTGGTCTACTTGTCTGTCACTATACCAGTACCATGCAGTTTTTTTATCACAATTGCTCTGTAGTACAGCTTTAGGTCAGGCATGGTGATTCCTCCAAAGGTTCTTTTATCCTTGAGAAGAGTTTTTGCTATCCTAGGTTTTTTGTTGTTCCAGATGAATTTGCAGATTGCCCTTTCCAATTCGTTGAAGAATTGAGTTGGAATTTTGATGGGGATTGCATTGAATCTGTAGATTGCTTTTGGCAAGATAGCCATTTTAACAATGTTGATCCTGCCAATCCATGAGCATGGGAGGTTTTTCCATCTTCTGAGATCTTCTTTAATTTGTTTCTTCAGGGACTTGAAGTTCTTGTCATACAGATCTTTCACTTTCTTAGTTAGAGTCACGCCAAGGTATTTTATATTGTTTGTGACTATTGAGAAGGGTGTTGTTTCCCTAATTTCCTTCTCTGCTTGTTTATCCTTTGTGTACAGAAAGGCCATTGACTTGCTTGAGTTAATTTTATATCCAGCTACTTCACCGAAGCTATTTTTCAGGCTTAGGAGTTCTCTGGTGGAATTTTTAGGGTCACTTATGTATACTATCATATCATCTGCAAAAAGCGATATTTTGACTTCTTCTTTTCCGATTTGTATCCCCTTGATCTCCTTTTGTTGTCTAATTGCTCTGGCTAGGACTTCAAGTACAATGTTGAATTGGTAGGGAGAGAGTGGGCAGCCTTGTCTAGTCCCGGATTTTAGTGGGATTGCTTCCAGCTTCTCACCATTTACTTTTATGTTGGCTACTGCTTTGCTGTATATTGCTTTTATCATGGTTAGGTATGGGCCTTGAATTCCTGATCTTTCCAAGACTTTTATCATGAATGGGTGTTGGATTTTGTCAAATGCTTTTTCAGCATCTAATGAGATGATCATGTGGTTTTTGTCTTTGAGTTTGTTTATATAATGGATTACATTGATGGATTTTCGTATATTGAACCATCCTTGCATCCCTGGGATGAATCCTACTTGGTCAGGATGGATGATTGTTTTGATGTGTTCTTGAATTCGGTTAGCGGGAACTTTATTGAGGATTTTTGCATCAATATTCATAAGGGAAATTGGTCCGAAGTTCTCTATTTTTGTTGGGTCTTTATGTGGTTTAGGTATCAGAGTAATTGTGGCTTCATAGAATGAGTTGGGTAGAGTACCTTCTGATTCTATTTTGTGGAATAGTTTGTGAAGAACTGGGATTAGTTCTTCTTTGAAGGTTTGATAGAACTCTGCACTAAACCCATCTGGTCCTGGGCTTTTCTTGGTTGGGAGACTATTAATGACTTCTTCTATTTCTTTAGGGGATATGGGACTGTTTAGATCATTAACCTGATCTTGATTTAACTTTGGTACCTGGTATCTGTCCAGAAACTTGTCCATTTCATTTAGGATCTCCAGTTTTGTTGAGTATAGCCTTTTGTAGAATGATCTGATGGTGTTTTGGATTTCTTCAGGGTCTGTTTTTATGTCTCCCTTTTCATTTCTGATTTTGTTAATTAGAGTACTTACTCTATGCCCTCTAGTGAGTCTGGCTAAGGGTTTATCTATCTTGTTGATTTTCTCAAAGAACCAGTTCCTCGATTGGTTGATTCTTTGAATTGTTCTTCTTGTTTCCACTTGGTTGATTTCACCCCTGAGTTTGATTATTTCTTGCCGTCTACTCCTCTTGGGTGAATTTGCTTTCTTTCGTTCTAGAGATTTTAGGTGTGTTGTCAAGCTGCTAATGTGTGCTCTCTCTAGTTTCTTTTTGGAGGCACTCAGAGATATGAGTTTTCCTCTTAGAAATGCTTTTAGTGTGTCCCATAAGTTTGGGTATGTGTGGCTTCATTTTCATTAAACTCCAGAAAGTCCTTAATTTCTTTCTTTATTCCTTCCTTGACCAAGGTATCATTGAGAAGAGTGTTGTTTAGTTTCCACGTGTGTGTTGGCTTTCTATTATTTATTTTGTTATTGAAGATCAGTCTTAGACCATGGTGATCTGATAGGGTGCATGGGACAATTTCAATATTTTTGTATATATTGAGGCTTCTTTTGTGACCAATTATGTGGTCAATTTTGGAGAAGGTACTGTGAGGTGCTGAGAAGAAGCTATATCCTTTCATTTTAGGATAAAATGTTCTGTAGATATCTGTCAGATCCATTTGTTTCATAACCTCTGTTAGTTTCACTGTGTCCCTGTTTAGTTTCTGTTTCCATGATCTGTCCATTGGTGAAAGTGGTGTATTGAAGTCTCCCACTATTATTGTGTGAGGTGCAATGTGTGCATTGAGCTTTACTAAAGTATCTTTAATGAATGAGGCTGCCCTTGTATTTGGTGCATAGATATTCAGAATTGATAGTTCCTCTTGGAGGATTTTACCTTTGATGAGAATGAAGTGCCCTTCCTTGTCTTTTTTGATGACTTTGGGTTGGAAGTCAATCTTATCAGATATTATAATGGCTACTCCAGCTTGTTTCTTCCTACCATTTGCTTGGAAAATTGTTTTCCAGCCTTTCATTCTGAGGTAGTGTCTATCTTTTTCTCTGAGATGAGTTTCCTGTAAGCAGCCATATGTTGGGTCCTGTTTCTGTAGCCAGCCTGTTAGTCTATGTCTTTTTATTGGGGAGTTGAGTCCATTGATATTAAGAGATATTAGGAAGAAGTAATTGTTGCTTCCTTTTATTTTTGTTGTTAGAGTTGGTGTTATGTTTTTGTGGCTGTCTTCTTTTAGGTTTGTTGAGGTATTACCTTCTTGCTTTTTCTATGATGTGGTTTCCGTCCTTGTATTGGTTTTTTTCTGTTATTATCCTTTGAAGTGCTGGATTCCTGGAAAGATAATGTGTGAATTTGGTTTTATCATGGGATACTTTGGTTTCTCCATCTATGGTATTTGAGAGTTTGGCTGGGTATAGTAGCCTGGGCTGGAAATTGTGTTCTCTTAGTTTCTGTATAACATCTGTCCAGGCCCTTCTGGCTTTCATAGTCTCTGGTGAAAAATTCGGTGTAATTCTGATAGGCTTGCCTTTATATGTTACTTGACCTTTTTCCCTTACTGCTTTTAGTATTCTATCTTTATTTAGTGCATTTGTTGTTCTGATTATTATGTGTCAGAAGGAATTTCTTTTCTGGTCCAGTCTATTTGGAGTTCTGTAAGCTTCTTGTATGTTCATGGGCATCTTTTTCTTTAGGTTTGGGAAGTTTTCTTCTATAATTTTGTTGAATATATTTGCTGGTCCTTTGAGTTGAAAATCTTCATTCTCATCTACTCCTATTATCTGTAGGTTTGGTCTTCTCATTTTGTCCTGGATTTCCTGGATATTTTGAGTTAGGTTCTTTTTGGATTTTGTATTTTCTTTGATTGTCGTGCCGATGTTCTCTATGGAGTCTTCTGCACCTGAGATTTTCTCTTCCATCTCTTGTATTCTATTGCTGATGCTCGTATCTATGGTTCCAGATTTCTTTCCTAGTGTTTCTATCTCCAGTGTTGCCTCAGTTTGGGTTTTCTTCATTGTTTCTACTTCCCTTTTTAGGTCTTGGATGGTTTTATTCAATTCCATCACCTGTTTGGTCTGGTTTTCCTGCAATTCTTTAATGGATTTTTGTGCTTCCTCTTTAATGTCTTCTACCTATTTAGCAGTGTTCTCCTGCAATTCTTTAAGGGATTTTTGTGCTTACCCTTTAATGTCTTCTACCTGTTTAGCAGTGTTCTCCTGCAATTCTTTAAGGGATTTATGTACTTCCTCTTTAATGTCTTCTACCTGTTTAGCAGTGTTCTCCTGCAATTCTTTAAGGGATTTTTGTGCTTCCTCTTTAATGTCTTCTACCTGTTTACCAGTGTTCTTTTGTATTTCTTTAAGTGTGTTATTAAAGTCCTTCTTGATGTCCTCTACCATCATCGTGAGATAAGCTTTTAGAACCGGGTCTAGCTTTTCCGGTGTGTTGGGGTGCCCTGGACTGGGCAAAGTTGGAGTGCTGGATTCTGATGATGGTGAGTGGTCTTGGTTTCTGTTAGTAAGATTCTTACGTTTACCTTTCGCCATCTGGTAATCTCTGGGATTAGTTGTTATTGTTGTCACTGTTTAAAGATTGGAGCAGACTCTGTGTTCCACTCACCAGAAGTCTCAAAATCTTGTGGCAGGTGTCGTGGGTAGCTGGCGGGTGTCAGCAGACCCTGCGCTCTAGCTACCCCGGTGCTGTTCAGAAGGGAAGAGGCTTGTGGCCCTACTCAGGCTGGTTTTCTGCCTCCCCAACCAAAGCAGTCTCAGGTCCTGCATGATTGGACTGGAGCAGAAGGTGTGCTCCACTCACCAGAAGTCCCAAAATCCCGTGGCGGGTGTCATGGGCAGCTGGCGGGTGTCAGCTGACCCTGCGCTCTAGCTACCCCGGTGCTGGTCAGGCCAGAAGAGGCCTGTGGCCCTACTCAGGCCGGTTTTCTGCTTCCCTAACTAATGCAGTCTCAGGTCCCGTGTGCAATTGGATTGGAGCAGAAGCTGTATTCCACTCACCAGAAGTCTTATGATCCTGTGGTGGGTGTTGTGGGTAGTTGGTGAGTGTCAGCCGACCCTGCGCCCTTGCTACCCCGGTACTGTTGTGACCGGAAGAGGCTTGTGGCCCTACTCAGGCAGGATTTCTGCCTCCCCAACCAAAGCAGTTTCAGGTCTCGCACGATTGGACTGGAGCACAAGCTGTGTACCACTCACCAGAAGTCTCAAAATCCTGTGGCGGTTGTTGTGGGTAGCTGGCGGGTGTCAGCTGACCCTGCGCTGTAGCTACCCAGGTGTTGGTCAGACCCGAAGAGCCAAAAAAAATTTTTTAAAGAGAGCAAATATACTGGAGGGTTTGAGAGAGGAAAGGGCAGGGGGAAAAATAAAAAAAAAAGATTATGTGATTATGGAAAACACCTGGTGTTAACCTCTGAACAACTACCCCCCCCCCATCATATACATGAGCGAGCATACCTGTACACACACACACACACACACACACACACACACACACACACACACACACCCCTAGAATCACTCCTACAATATTTCCTATGTGTTTACTATCTTTACTAGATCTGTAAATGGTGAGACAGCATACATGTATGTGACTGGGTCCAGGACCGACATGACAGTGAGGGCTTAAGGATAATGAAGCCTCTGTCAGCTCCAGCGACTAAGAGGGTGTCGTGCTGAGGATGATGGTCAAGGAGTCCAGGTTCTGAGGAAACAACTGCCCTAAATGATTCACAGCATCTCTTGCAGGGAGAATGCTGTCGCAGAGGTGGTTTATATCTTTCATTGTAGTGTGTCTTCTTGTAGCTATATGCAGAATGGTTGAAGAAATCTTAGGGAATTTAGTGTTCTTGTGTTCTTTATATTTGTTATCAAATAACTAGAATCATGATAAAATAATGCCAGGGTTCTGTCATGCCAAAAGTCTGCATTTGGAAATATTTGTCCTGGATGTGGGTTGCTGTTATTTCATTTGCATTAAGATATTATGTTCACACCACTGTCTCACCCATCTGGTCACTTCACTGCTTTGCAGCCTATTATATCCATTCTGGGTAGTGAGTCTGGGAAAATAACATTGAGAAAGAGTTTTGCATACCAGGGCGTGCACTCTTTAGGTTATTCAGACAAGATATTTTGATCATATGCTTTCCCACCTTGAACTCCTTCTAGATAATCCCAACCTTCCTACCCACCCAACCCCAAGCCCAAATTCAAAAGCCCCCAAAAGGAGAATCAAAAGAAAGAAAATCCAATAAGAAAGAAATTAAAGCAAAACGAAATGAAAAAGTGCAGGGAATATATTTCATGTTAGCTGAACACTCCTTAGCTTAGGGCTCTACCCTGTAATATAGGTAATACACTCAGTGACACTCCATTGGACAAAACTTGGGGAAACCCTTTCTCAGCAGGTCTCAATTGCAAACAAACTCCTGGTTAGACATGGAATTTTGTGTGTACTTGCTCTTCTTGGTGCTGGGATTTTTTGTTTTTTTCTGTTTTGAGCCTGTGCCGTTCTTTTATGTGCTCTTAGTCTCTGTGAGTTCTTCTTTCCTTAATCTTTTTTTTATTAGATATTTTCTTTATTTACATTTTAAAAGTTATCCCCTCTCCTGGTTTCCTCTCTGAAAACACCCTATCTCTTCCCTGCCTCCCTGCTCACCAACCCACCCACTCCACCACTTCCTGGCCCTTGCAGTCCTCAGTACTGGGGCATAGAACCTTCACAGGACCAAGGGCCTCTCCTCCCATTGATCACCAACTAGGCCATCCTCTGCTACATATGCAGCTAGAACTGTAAGTCCCACCATATGTTTTCTTTGTTTTTGTTTTGTTTTGGTTTGGTTTGGTTTTGGTTTTTTCAAGACAGGGTTTCTCTGTGTAGCCCTGGCTGTCCTGGAACTCACTCTGTAGACCAGGCTGGCCTTGAACTCAGAAATTGGCCTGCCTCTGCCTCTCAATTGCTGGGATTAAAGGCGTGCGACAGCACTGCCAGGCATGTTTTTTTTTTTTTTTTTAAATTTTGTTTTGTTTTGTTTTTTTTTGTTTTTGTTTTTGTTTTTGTTTTTGTTTTTGTTTTTTTGGTTGGTGGTTTAGTCCCAGAGAGCTCTGGAGATACTGGTTCGTTCCTATTGTTGCTCATCCTATGGGGCTGCAAACCCCTTCAGCTCCTTGGTTACTTTCTCTAGCTCCTTCATTGGGGACCCTGTGCTCCATCCAGTGGATGGCAGTGAGCATCCACTTCTGTATTTGTCAGGCAGAGAGAGGCAGAGCCTCTCAGGAGACAGCTATATTAGGCTCCTGTCAGCAAGCTCTTGTTGGCATCCACAATAGTGTCTGGGTTTGGTGGTTGTTTGTATAATGGACCCCAGGTAGGGCAGTTTCTGGATGGCCTTTCCTTCAGTCTCTGCTCCACACTTTGTCTCTGTAATTCCTTCCATGGGTATTTTGTTCCCCCTTCTAAGAAAGACTGAAGTATCCACACTTTGGTCTTCCTTCTTCTTGAGTTTCATATGTTTTGTGAATTGTATCTTGGGTATCAGTTTGGTGGTTCCTCAGAATATTGGATGTAGTTCCACCAGAGGATCCAGCAATACCACTCCTGGGCATATACCCAGAAGATGCTCCAACATGTAATAAGGACACACGATTCACTATGTTCATAGCCAGAAGCTGGAAAGAACTCAGATGTCCTTCAACAGAGAATGGATACAGAAAATATGGTACATTTACACAATGGAGTACTATGCAGCTATTAAAAAACAATGAATTTATGAAATTCTAATGGATGGATCTGGAGGGTATCATCCTAAGTGAGGTAACCCAATCACAAAAGAACACAAACTGATAAATGGATATTAGCCCAGCTCGGAAATCCCAAGATACAAATCTCTGAGCTCTTATGTGCATTTGCCATGTTGTCTTTGAAAGAAGCTCTTTCCTTGGAACTACCTACCAGCTTTGGATCTAACAACCTTTCTACTTTCTGATCTTCAAAAATCTCTGAGCCTTGAGTGGATGGCTCTGAATAAGACATCCCATTTACTACTAGTTAAGGGCACACTGATAACTAGTAAGGGTGCCAGTGGTCACAGATCATTATTCCAACCTATATTTTAGGCTCAGGTATCACTTCGATTATACAAACACATTCTGTCATGGAAGTCGGTTTTAAAGTTCATAATACAAGCAGTGAAAAGCTCATCTTGCAAGTTTTAGTTTTTACAGACTATAAATTTGAGTTAACTGAAAGTTATATAAAGTGTCAAGCTAAATCACATCAATACCATATATTCTTAGAGGTCTACATTTTATCCAAATATAGATATCAATTATAACAGCATTGGTACACTGTACTTCTAGCTAGTGTTCTTTAACTTAAATTATTTTAATTTGTAAAGTTAAAAAATGGACATGAAAGGGAAAGATACAATACAATATTATTCTTATCAAAAGTGGCAACACTCTTTAAATTCAAAAGCTTGCAAGTAAAAAATCCCTACCAGAAAAATACCTAAGCTTTTCAAGTTATATTATATCTATAAACGGAACTATAGTCTCAAACAGCATTTATTTCTAAGCCTGAGTTATAGCTTGCTTCATTGCTCCCTAAACACCAAATTTTCCACTCTAGATGTAGGACATACGGTGTTTAGCTCACTATGCCATGGAACTCAAGTGTGGCACATTTACATTGCCAGCTCCTTGGGAAGAAAAAAAATAGCAAGGAGCATTGAAATCTCCCAGTAGAAAAGATGTGCAATATAAATGCTGGAGTGCAAGGCTTTCATAACGCGGCGATTTCCCTGATTCTTAATAGAAGGAGGACAGAGCAGTGCGTGGTAAATCAGCGTCCTGGCTCCTCACTGGCTTTTATGATCAGCGTTAATGGTGGCGCTGTCACACATATTATGGCTGCTTTATTTCAAAAGGCTCTAAGAGGCACAGCAGAGTATGAGTATTTTATAAACATATATTTTTAAAGTCAGCTTTTTGGGCTTTCAGAAATGACAGATGATCCCCAGGAGGGTTTAAGCAGGGAGAGGGATGGAGAGAACAAGGCAAGAAATGAGATAAATTGGACCATTTGTTTGATGTAGGAATTTGGATTTAGCTATAATCTCCATCCTTGTTACCGGTTTGTTCCACCCTAAGTGGAACCAAAATTATTTTTACAGATTAGCAACTATCTTGGGATTGAAGAAGTCTCCTTCTCGACAGAGCCAGAGCCGCGTGACTTTACTTCCCATTACACTTCAGTATGGACCTCCCGGGTGCCATTGGTTTAACTATACTTGCGATTATCTTGTGAGAGATAAAACTCCCTTTGTAACTTTCCAGACCTCCAAGATCTTACGTGAGCTCTACAAAGTCATAGGAAGGAGATAATCTTTGCCATCTCTCTCCTATTCTCCTAGTCTGTGCATTCTATTTGATATGACAAGCTAATGCAGATGGCCACACAGCCCAACGTATCCAAACTGTGTTCCCAGTGAATAGCAGAGGCCACAC
The DNA here is from genome assembly GCF_978045245.1 of Mus caroli. Taxonomy (NCBI): domain Eukaryota; kingdom Metazoa; phylum Chordata; class Mammalia; order Rodentia; family Muridae; genus Mus; species Mus caroli. The sequence continues at coordinate 88,448,902 of NW_028227259.1, read as the reverse complement.
AAGCTGAATAAGCAGCTTCCAGGCAGGTTTTGGCCCAGAAACATTTTAGCAATGTACACAGGGTTTAAAAAAGGCACATTATTTCCTTCCTCCAGTCTTCCTCTACTATTAGACCTGCAGAGACCATTATGATAACATATCTGTGTTCTAGAAATCAGTTGGTGAAGAAATGGAAGAAATAACTGCAAATGGTGTCTTTTTAGTAAAATTTTGATTTTTTTATCTAGTTGTCTGAATATTTCTTTTGTGGCCTGTTTGTTCATTCACTCGTTAGTGTAACCATTTAGGATTTAAGTTAAGCCAGACCCTTGCTCCACTGGTTGTGTCTACACTGGTAAGTGAGGTTCAGACACTTTCTGTTCAAGTGGAAGTAAGATAATCAGATGGAGAAGTGGGCTGGGTGCTGTAGCTGCGTGCTGCATGAGGATCTGACAGTCTAGAGAGACCAAGATATCTGAGGGGTATTCAAGCTGATAATGTTGATAAGGGAAGGGTAATCAAGGGTTAAACTTCATACTGGAAAATTCCATAAGATGATGCAGCTATAATAATACCAATTACCAGGTATAATACATAAATCATATTTTATCATTGGTTTTTCTGTTATCAAGCAACTGAAAAAAATATGGTTAGTTAAAAATCCTCTAAATATTTAATGTATAAATATTTAATGTATATTATGGAATTATTATAATCATAGTAAGAAACATTTTATTATAGTTATGTTATTTTTCATATCTCATTAGATTGTCATTTTCTATAATTACTAAAGCCAACTAAATATCTGATTTACCCAAATTTGGGGTCTCAGCTCCCTAGACCTTATCCATAAAGAGAGGTGAAAAGAATACATGGCTCCAGTCCTGGAGAGGAGTCGTGGGTACTGGCAGAGTTTTGGTTGCTGTTGCCCGTTTTACAGGTGGGTGATACAGTGTGCTGAGCCACTTTGAACCATGGTTTCATGTTCTGATATATCAATTAAACAGGCAAGTGGCCAACGATAAGATATTTCATTTCAATTTTCTCACCTATAAAGTGATGGCATATAAGCAGTGAACAGTTCACTGTAGGATGCAGCTTCTTACTAATGCTGTCCCTACATCATGCACTGTTAAGTGTTCATCTTACTTCCTTACTAGGAATTTCAATAGAGCTTTAATCCCACATTGACTCTCATTCTGTGGAACAATGTGGCATTACTTGAGTCTAAAGAAGAGGGCTATATGTCATAACACATAAAATGTATTTAAGTGTCTTCATGCATTAGTGCATTAGGTATACATTGTGAAATTGCTAAGCTTCAATTATCCTCTAAGTGAAAAAGGTTTCCATCTTTTCTTCCATTTACTTGTTTATTTAAACTTTTATTTTACTTTTTTTTTTTTTGCCACAGATGGAGATAAAGCCATTTAAGTAGGTACTAATATTTAACATACTTGGGGATAAATGTTAATTGAGATTTTTTTACAAAATAATTATGTCAAATTTAATGAATAGTACTGTTGATGCCAATTTGAAAATAAAGTAAGATCATGAATTATTTTTCACAATTGTACACAATGGCAAGTACATGTCTAGGGGCATTTGAACTAATCACTGACGACTAAGTTGTACTAAGGATTACAGTTTCCACTCCCTTTACTCCAAGTTTCTCCTACCTCCCTTCCTGTCTGGATCTGTTCGTTTTTCTTATTAGAACTCAATTCTTCAACGAATTAGAAAGGGCAATTTGCAAATTCATCTGGAATAACAAAAAACCTGGGATAGCAAAATCTCTTCTCAGTGATAAAAGAATCTCTGGTGGAATCACCAGGCCTGACCTAAAGCTGTACACAGAGCATGTGTACTACTGCATGGTACTGGTATAGCGACAGACAGGTAGACCAATGGAATAGAATTGAAGACCCAGAAATGAACCCACACACCTATGGTCACTTGATCTTTGACAAGGGAGCTAAAACCATCCAGTGGAAAAAAGACAGCATTTTCAACAAATGGTGCTGGCACAACTGGTGGTTATCATGTAGAAGAATGGGAATTGATCCATTCCTATCTCCTTGTACTAAGGTCAAGTCTAAGTGGATCAAAGACCTCCACATAAAACCAGAGACACTGAAACATATAGAGGAGAAAGTAGGGAAAAGCCTCGAAGACATGGGCACAGGGGAAAAATTCCTGAATAGAACAGCAATGGCTTGTGCTGTAAGATCCAGAATTGACAAATGAGACCTCATAAAATTGCAAAGCTTCTGTTAGGCAAAAGACACGGTCAATAAGACAAAAAGGCCACCAACAGACTGGGAAAGGATCCTTACCAATCCTAAATTAGATAGAGGACTAAAATCAAATAAACCCATTAAAAAATGGGGCTCAGAGCTAAGCAAAGAATTCTCAACTGAGGAATATTGAATGGCTGAGAAGCACCTGAAAAAAAATATTCAACATCCTTAATCATCAGAGAAATGCAAATCAAAACAACCTTGAGATTCCACCTCACATCAGTCAGAATGGCTAAGATAAAAAATTCAAGTGACAGCAAATGCTGGTGAGGATGTGGAGAAAGAGGAACACTCCTCCATTGCTGGTGGGATTGCAAGCTTGTACATCCACTCTGGAAATCAGTCTGGTGGTTCCTCAGAAAATTGGACATAGTACTACTGGAGGATCCAGCAATACCTCTCCTGGGCATATACTCAGAAGATGTTCCAACTGGTAATAAGAACACATGCTCCACTATGTTCATTGCAGCCTTATTTATAATCGCCAGAAGGTGGAAAGAACCCAGATGTCCCTCAAGAGAGGGATGAATACAGAAAATGTGGTACATTTACACAATGGAGTACTACTCAGGTATTAAAAACAATGAATTTATGAAATTCCTAGGCAAATGGATGGATCTGAAGGGTATCATCCTGAGTGAGGTAACCCAATCACAAAAGAACTCACATGATATGTACTCACTGATAAGTGGATATTAGCCCAGAAACTTAGATTACCCGAGATACAATTTGCAAAACACATGAAACTCAAGAAGAACAAAGACCAAAGTGTGGCCACTTTGCCCTTCTTAGAATTGGGAACAAAAAACCCATGGAAGGTGTTACAGAGACAAAGTTTAGAGCTGAGATGAAAGGATGGACTATTTAGAGACTGCCCTACCCGGGGATCCATCCCATAATCAGTCAGCAAACGCAAACACTATTGCATATGCCAGCAAGATTTTGCTGAAAGGACCCTGACGTAGCTGTCTGTTTTGAGTGTAGGCCAGTGCCTGGCAAACACAGAAGTATATGCTCACAGTCATCTATAGGATGGAACACAGGGCCCCCAATGGAGGAGCTAGAGAAAGTACCCAAGGAGCTGAAGGGGTCTGCAACCCTATAGGTGGAACAACAATATGAACTAAGTCGTACCCTCAGAGCTGGTCTCTCTAGCTGTATATGTGGCAGAAGATGGCCTAGTCAGCCATCATTGGGAAGAGAGGCCCCTTGGTCTTGCAAAGTTTATATGCCCCAGTACAGGGGAACACCAGGGCCAAGAAGTTGGAGTGGGTGTGTAGGGGAGCAGGGGGTGGGAGGGTATAGGGGACTTTCAGTGTAGCATTTGAAATGTAAATGAAGAAAATACATAAAAAATTGGAAAAAAAGAAGAGGACTCTAAGAGATAACAGCAAACTATAACAAAATAAAATAGAAGATAAAACAAAAAGCCTCACAATGAAGTTGGATAAAGCAAACCCTGAGAGAAAGCATAAGAATCAGAGACCTACTCATTCACACACTCAAGTTCCCATCAAATTACTAAACTGAAAGCTGTAATAGATGTATAGAGAACCTGGTACAGCCTCATACAGGTCCTGTGCTTGCTACTTCAGTCTCTGTGAATTCATATGAGCTTTACTCAGAGGATTCAGAGGGCCTCATTCTCCTGGTACCCTTCATCCCCTCTCTCTCTTCTTGCCTCTTCTTTTGAGCTCTGACAAAAGGGATTTGATGAAAACATCTCACTTAAGGCTGTGTGTGTGTGTATGCCAATGCAAGTATCTCTGTGGGTGTGTCTGTGTGTGTGTGTGTTTAATGTCTGGATGTTGGTCCCTGTATTTGTTCCCATCTGCTTCAGGAGAAAGCTTCTGTCACAATGGCTGAATATATGACTATAGCAGAGTCATTTTATCACAACTATTTTTTTTTAAGACCAATAGTATATGGTTTTACCCCATGTCTCTGAAGAAACTATTCTCAATTAAAGGGCCTTTCCACCTCAAATAAAAAGTACTAATGAGTGGTTATGAGTGCATATTGCTTTTCCAGTGAACTTGAACTTGAGTTCTCTTTCCATCACCTATATCATGTGATTCACAACTGCTTGGAAGTCTAGCTATAGGACAATGGGATGCTTCTGGCCTCCCTGGGTACATGTGCATGTGTGCGTGCTCAGGAACACATCCTTTAAAGTTATAAGACTAAGTCTGAAAAAAGAGATGTAGCAACGAGATTCCATTTGTTGATTGTTGGTCTTCCTTCCTATATTACCAGATTGCTATTAAGAACATCTTTACTGTGCCTATAAGTTAGAGTATATTCCATACTTTCCCCTAACCTGTTTCAGGTCATAAGTTGAGGTACTTGATGCGTTTGAACTTGAATATTGTACAGAGCAAATTTTGTTTCATTTTTCTATACCTGGCTAGCCAGCCATAGTGGCAATAGTTATCTGTACAAGACCTATATGAGATCTTTCTCATCAAAATCCCAGTATAGATGGGAGAGGGCCCCATGAGGTCCATTTCATAAACTGAGGAGGTTGGGTAGTTGAAGGCGTCTAGGATAGGGAGAGTTAGTTTCCTTCAGAGACTTTGTCCCTGTTATGCTTCCTATATTTCAATGTACATGATGCCCCATACACCTATACGTGATGATGTCACTCTTTGGATTCAGTGGGCTGTGGAAAGAGGACCTGAAGTTGAAAGAGGGATGTGGGTCGGCTTAGAAGCTCTGGAGAGAAGTGGGGAGTTAATATGATCCAAGCACATTGTATACATACATGTGTGAAGCTACCAAGTAATGGCTAAAAATCACAAGACATACATAAGGTTGAACCATCATGAAAGATTATTTGTGTGTACTATCTATCACACAGGCAAGGAGGATGTGATCACTGCGTGATAGTCACTTTAGTCAAGGTTGTTTAAAGAGTTTTAAATTGATGCATACACCGTTGAAGCTTCTGTGAAGCAAAGAATAAAACATACAAACACACATGAATGTTTACCCTTCAAACTTCTGAATTTCTTAAGGTGATCAGACGCAAACAGGGCAAACGCTCGCTCCCCTGTGGATTTGAGAAAGTCCTGTACATGGAAAAAGAAGAAAGGATAAAATCTCTACTTTCTTCACTTCATCTTTTAATGGGCATCATGGCAATATTTTCTTCTAGTATTTTATTAGTGATATAATTTTTCATGGTTATTGAAAATCATTTTCTTTTTAGAATAGATTTTATGAATGCATACATGTCTCTGTATGGCAAGTGCATATATGTGCCGGAGGTACTTTCAAGGCCAGAGATGCAGTTAGATCACCTCTCCAGCTGGAGTTATAAGTGCATGTGAGCTGCCTAATGCGGTTTTTGAGCTCTGAAGTCAGGTCTCTTAAAAGAGCAGTGTGTACTCTTAACCACTGCACCACGACTCCAGTCCCTCTGCAAATTTTCATTATTGACAAAATGTGTCGTCAATCTTTATTTTAAAATCATGTCGTGGTGGAAAAATCAAGATGTGTTGGTTATTGACTTTGGTTCAATGCCTTAAAATTCATATTCATTCACATTGATGGAAGTAGAACTGACGTTAAACCCCACTAGGCTTAGGTGATGCTATTCTAACTGCTCAGTCTCCTATCCTCCGGGAAACTGATGACTCTGGGATGCATCCCTGTGCAGGTGTTTCTCTGCCTAAACCATAGACTGCCCCTTGCCCAGTTACCCATCCTTCACTAGGAGAGGGCTTTCATGCTACAACGGCCAGTACAGTGAGTACCAGAGCCTGCTCTTCATGACTTTTTTATTTTTGTGTTTATGCTGTTTTGATTCTTTTTTATATCAAATATTAACTTTTTAAATGGTCCAAATGTTATAAATTCCTAATATATTTAACTCACATATCCCTTCTTTCATGAAAATTTTTTGACAACTCTAGCACATGGTGATTGCTTCATTTACTTTATTTCTATAGTACCTAAATGCCTACATTTATTTAAATGGTTTTACTGTTTATGAAGTCTGTTCACTTGTGGGTCTTGACTGGGTCATCAAATCTACTCCATGATCTGGTTAAAGATTGTTATCTGTCATTGCCACTTTATAGAAGATAAGCTCAAAGGTGAGAAAGAATGAACTATTATCCACAGGTCACATGGGTGGTGTGTGAGAGGACAGAGATCCAAATCATTGCATGACAGTTCTACACTCAGTGTGCTTGCCACCTAATTGCACTGTGTTCTTTTTAATTTTAAACCACTCACTGCCCCCCACCCAGTTAACCACTCCCATAATCCTTCTTCCATGCCCCCTTTCCTTCTCTGAGTATGTGGAGCTCCACTGGGTATCTTCCCATGCTCATACATCAAGTCTCCGCAAGTCTAGGCACATCCTCTCCTCCTGAGGCCAGACAAGGCAGCTCAGCTAGAACATATCCCACATGCAGGCAACAGATTTTGTGATGGGCCACCCTCCAGTTGTTCAAGACCCACGTGAAGACCAAGGTGCACATCTGCTACATATGTGTGGGGAGTCCTGGGTTCAGCCAGTATATGTTCTTAGGTTGGTGGTTCAGTCTCTGACAGTCTCCACAGATCTAGGCTAGAGGTTTCTTAAAGTGAATTGATTGCTGTGTCCTGTATTTAAACAACATGCGTTGCCTTGGTCTTTGTTGGAAATCCTCTTTATTTAAGATTGTGGTTAGCCTTTCTGCTCTTTGACTCATGGTTGTGCTGAAATAATTGAGGCTTTTGGTTTGGAAGGAAAGTTTTTCAGATCCTGAGAACTTGAACTGGTTTTTCAAAAAATTGAAGGAACTGCAGCTGAAGTAAGAGAACTTAATTGCACAAGGATAGCAACACCTGAGGCTGCAGAGGAGAGGGCCTTTGAGAGTATTAGGCAGATCTGAGGAAGACCTAGTTAGGTTCCATTGACAGTGAGGATAGGTCTCTCCTACTAGTTTTGAACATGTAGCACAATTATATGATTTCAAGATCAAAATTTCCCTGTAATATATCTTGAGAAAATTTTGCTTCTGTCCTGTCATTCTTTGTGGTAATTACCTTGTCACTACACTTAACCATGTATTAAGCTTTTTATAAATGTAAATAAACATGTAATATAAAAGGAAGCTTAGATAATGGAGTATTGTGTACTTTGTTTGCTGTTCTTTAATGTCTTAGAGATAACACCAAATCCATGTATAGGAATCAATTTCATGATTATATTTTGTCTAGTATTTTATTTATGTATGGCTCATAGTTTATTCAACTGGTCCCTTCAATTTTTTTTATTATTTATAAACTTTTGCATGTTTTAAAATTGATCATTTCATGCATTTACATCTCAAATGATATCCCATTTCCTGGTTATCCCCCCACAAACCCCCATTCCACATCCACCCTCTCCCCCTTCCCCTTTGCCTCTATGAGGGTGCTCCTCTGCCCACCCACCCTCTCTTGCTTTTTATATATAATTTTGTAGGAATTACTCATGCTCACAAATGGTGTTATAATTTTCGTGCATGGGATGAATTCCTAAAGACAGAAACTTTAAAGGGAAATGCATTTTCATTTGTTATACACACTGCAGAGTTTGATTATTTCAGTTAGCCTAGTGACCAGAAATTTGAGGAAGTTTCTTCTAAAATTCTCTCTGATATATGTTATTGTTGGACTTTTAAGATTTGTATAGTAGGTGATAGTGCTTTATTATAACTTTGTTTTGAATTTCTTCCATCAGGTGAGGTTGTTCTCCCTTCCCTTTGCATTCCTCCTTTTCTTCTCATCTTTCCTCTACTCTATTCTCTGAAGACATGATCTTATATAGTTGGCTGGCTTGGAACTTGAGACTATCTAATTGCAAATTCTGAGTGCCGACTTTTCAGGTATGGGCCACGAGGCCCATTTTCTCTTTTGACAGCCCATTTAGCAAGCTTGTCCTACTTCCCATTCCGACTTTGTTCCAATTTCTGTTGAATTATGATTAATATTTTTGTATTTCTTAATCTGCATGCCTTTGTATCCCCACTTATAGTACATTATTCTTTTTAAAGGCTGACATCCTTTTTGGGTTATATCAATTATAAATAATTTCTCCAAAAAACACTATAAAATTATTAAACCTTTATTTATTCTTTTTTCCTGAGTTGCAATTGTGTGGTTAGGCACATGTTTCAGATCCTAGGCTGAAATGGACTTTATATTTGTTTTTTTTTCCATTTAAAATAACATTTTCTTGTTTACATTTGATCATGTTGCATTTTATCTTGGCACATGAGAGGTGGACTGAATTCAATTTTGTCTTTAGTCAACATGCTTTCTTCTTCTCTGGATACAAATTAAGAGTTGATTAATCATTTCTAGCCACACTATAGTTTGAGCATATAGCTTATAAGAATTTCAGAACCCTCCTCCCTTTAAAGAAAAAGAACACCAACAACAAACAACCCAATTAAACCCAGAGCTAACCAGAGTATTCTCAACAGAGGAGTCTTTAATGACTGAGAAGCACTTAAGGAACTGTTCAATGATATTAATCATTAGGGAAATGCAAATAAAAACAACTCCGAGATTCCACCTAACACTGACTAGAATGCCTAAGATAAAAAAACCAAAGGACAGATCATGCTGTTGAGGATGTAGAGCAAGGGAAACACTTCTCCATCACAGGCGGGAGTGCAAACTTGTACAATGACTCTGGAAATCAATTAGGCGATTTCTCAAAAAAATTGGGAATAGTTGTATTCCAAGACCCACTATACAACTTCTGGGCATATACCCAAATAGGCTCCACCATACTACAAGGTCACTTGCTCAACTATGTTCATAGCAGCTTTATTTGTAGTAGCCAGAAACATGAAACAACCTAGATGTCCCTCAACTGAAGAATGGATAAAGAAAATATGGTTTATTTACACAGTGGAATATTACTCAGCCATTAAAAACAAAAACATGAAATTTAAAGGGAAAAATCTAGAAAAGGTCATCCATCCTGAGTGAGGTAACCCAGACCCAGAAAGACAAACATGGCATGCACTTCCCTTTTTGTTTCTTTTTGTTTTGCTATTCCAAATAATTTACTTATTAACTTTACATTCTAATCACAGCACCCTTTCTTTTCCCAGTACCCCCTTGACATGCCCCTTCCCCTATCCTCTCCTCCCTTTCATCTCTAAAAAGGTGGAAGTTGGCCCTGGGTACCAATACACCCTAGAACCTCAAGTTACTGTAGGACTAAGTACATGAGGCCAGATAAGACAGTCCAGTTAGGGAAACAGGATCCACAGGCAGGCAACAGAGTCAGGGTGAGATGTTGTTGGAAAAACCACCTAAAGAACAAGCTGCACATCTGTAACATATGTGTGTGGAGGACTAGGTCCAGCCCTTGTATGCAGTTAGCCTCTGGGAGCACCAAGGGTTCAGGTTAGTTGATTCTGTTGATCTACTTGTGGAGCTCCTATTCCTTCCTGGTTCCTCAATCCTTTCCCAATTCTTCCACAGATTTCTTAAACTTTAGAGGTAGCTTTAAAGATTGATGACCTCAGATGGTCACAGAGGCAGCTTTAAAGACTGATGGTCTCTGGTCTTCTAGCTCTCTGAATTAGAATTGTAAGAAAAATAAAAAGCACAAAATACTTCTGTTTTTTTTTTTTTTTTATATGTCCACTTACACTTTCTAGATGCGAAAGTACTTGGCATACAAAAACATATATATATATATATATATGGTGTGGGTAAACTCTTTACTCAATATAACTGGGAACACTGACTTCAGACCTATTTGATGCGGTTCCATAGCACAATGTGTATTTAGTACTACACCATGCAAGAGCTATGTTCTATATACCTTTCCTAATTATTACCATAAAGCTGCAAGCCTTTGCTTTTGGTTGGTATAAAATGCAGATAAAGAAACAGGATATAAAGGGTGACAAATTATGATTCAAGCTACGTTCCCTTTCCCTTACTCCACCATATCTCTCTTGGCCCTAATTAAGAAGGATGCTTTTGAGATAAACATTTATATGTATTTATCTGGAGAACAAGTTCATTATATTTGAAACATTTCTAGCTTTCCCCACATCTCTCAGTTTAGACATGATAATTAAATGTGTCCTAGAGAGTATTATTTCCTAGTTTTCTCCAAGAACATTAACGAAAATATAAATCTTAATCATTTGTTTATTCTACTACAAAGTTTTAATAAAGAAGATTAAATACTCATAACTGTTTTAAAACTTTCCAAGATAAAATGTTGGGACAAGCAAGTTTAAAGAAAAGAAAAACAATTACAGCTACCTGATGTTGATGATTATAGATACTACTTAGGTGATTTAGAACACAGCTGGATTCATCTGTCCACTCTGAAAATCAGCATGATGTAGGGTAGTTAGAAACAAATAGAAATTCTAATCCTTGGCTTTTCCAAAAGTGAATCCTGACTGTCTATACTTATATTGTTCAGACAAATCAGGAAAATACCTGTGGTGAATGATTTGATTTTATGTAGTTTGGGATGAAGAGGCAAGACCAACCACACACTTTGTCACAGAATAAGATTTGGGTTTGGGCTTTGGCGAAATTTAACCAGATGGGCATTTTTCTAGATTGGATGGTATCAGGGGGCAATATAATTCTGGTATTAGGTGTCATAATACAGTTGTTCTACTAGAGAAGATTAAAGCAAGGCTAAAGTTACAGTGATATTTATTTCCGTTAGCCAAGTCAGTCTATTTGACCGATCTTCTGGTTTGGACAATGAATATATTGTGTCTGTGTTCAGAAACCCTACAGTAAGGTGGTGATCTTTTTTTTTTTTTTTTTTTTGTCATTTTCTGTGTCTTAGTCAGGGTTTCTATTCCTGCACAAACATCATGAACAAGAAGCAGTTGGGGAGGAAAGGGTTTATTCAGCTTACATTTCCACATACTTGGCACAATTCCCTTTAGACAATCTTTTGCTCTTTCAATCTTTAAGCCTTTGTCTGATCACATGGATGTCACCCATATTATAGAGAATTGCCTATGGATATAATCTCATCCAATATTAATCAACACAAATATTCAGAATAGCATTTAATCAAATATCTGTGCACCATGGGCTATACAGGCTAACATAAAAAAGTGACCATCACAATGTCTGTAAGAGATCTTCCTCAGAACCTTGGTAATGGCTACTTGAATCTTAAGACTTTTTACTCCAGCTTTCCAACTAAACTAACATACATATGGTTAGAATTCGTATTGCATAAGCACACATTTTTGTATATATGTTAACTCAGTGAAACCATAAAATATCTATCTAGAACTGATAGTTTTAGATTCTGTGTGATAGGCAGGATGGTGGCTGCTATTTACGTTTTAAAGAGAAAGTAAACCCAAGATGAGTGATTTATAAACACTGTATGGTAAGTGAAAGATGAAAGCATAGGCATTAAATCTTCCCCATCCTTCAATCCATCAGAAATAAACTATAACAAATTACATTAGATCAAATGAGGCAAATTGTCATTGAAACATTTAAAGAGAGAGACATTTGAAGCTAATACCACGTATTTACAGAAAAATATTTAAAGAATGAAGAATTGAAGAACAGTCTAATTTCAAGTTTTATGTCTAATTGTAATTTCATGGAACACTCAGAATTTTTGTAGTATGTTTATGAATGTGTCCTTTTATAGTAAAAAAAAAAGTAACAAGATGTCATGGTGCTGTGAGTAAGTGATGTTTAAGGATTTTAATAATTAATTCTGTTACTGTGTGAGTAGCAAGAGGAAGCAGAACTGCAAACCAACCCACTGTGCCTGCTGGACCATCTGAAGGGCAAAGCATCTATAGCTCACCTTTGAACTAAGAGATACTGTAGAGTCCCACTAATGGTTTCATTCAAAAGAACTGGCTGCCAAGGCATTGTGCAGCAGCAGAAATCATTTCAGAAAAACCTGGGTCTCCACAGGTATCTCAAACACTTGTATGCTGAATAGCAACAAGTGACAAGGTCCTGTGAGTTCACTATGACAGTTCTTTTAAATTTCCTTTAAAGGGATTTGTTGAGAGTAGATGGGGATAAGAGAAGACAATGGGCGTGTGATGGGATCAAAGTACATTTCATATAAGTATGAAATTGTGAAAGAATTTAAAAAAGGAGCCGCATGTTTTCACAAAGAAAGTTCATGCAAGCAAGTCAGAAGTATATTGGTTAATATAAGGATTTGGGCCAAAATTAACTCATAGAACATTCTCGGGATGTCTATTGACTAATGAGTAGCGGAATTAGGACCAGGTCTTCTTATCTTCTCACTGTCTCTCTCTTCACTTTACCTTTTCTAACTGACTCACTTTGTGGGATCGTGGGAGACAGAGATGTGTTGGGCTCACTAGAAGAATGGCGAGGCAGAACTATGAAGACATTCATGTTTGTTGCATGGTTGAGTATTTGCAAACACATCAACAAGTAAATCCCCTACATTGTTCCTTATTTCTCCAGTCTATTTTCTATTGATTCATGCTTGTTTTGTATTTATATCTGCTCTTAAGAATGACAAAGAAAGAAAGGAGAAATCAAGGTGGAATCAGTATTTGAGACAAGAAGAAATCTTTTCATTATTTTCTTGGTTCTCAAGTTTACTGATTTAGGACAAGCACTGATTTTTCTAGTGATAGCTTTAATTAGGTTTACTGTCACAGACATAAGCTATAGGAATGGGCAAAACAGAACAGTAACTTTTGTTTAAGCTGGGCTGAGTGCCACTAAATCTCCCCATTCTTATTAGCACTAGGATGATAGTCACTTACTCTAAGAAATACTATATACTTACATATATTTTTAAAGAAAATATCTTTTTCAATTAGTCATTTTATACATTTTTTTTTGTTTTTTTCAAGACAGGGTTTCTCTGTGTAGCCCTGGCTGTCCTGGAACTCACTCTGTAGACCAGGCTGGCCTCAAACTCAGAAATCCGCCTGCCTCTGCCTCCCAAGTGCTGGGATTAAAGGTGTGCGCCACCACACCCGGCTTCAATTAGTCATTTTAATTTTAAAATGTTAGTGAGAACAAAGTTATACTTAGGTATCATTTTAGAAACATGAATAGAATTTACCTTAATGATATAAAATCCATATATTACAAGCTACTTAATATATAAAATATTAAACATTTTATTCTCAAATAACATGAACTAGACTTTAAGTAATTAGTATTTAATACTAACAAAGGATTAATTTTCCTGTAGTGGAAATCCTATCATTCTTCAAATTCTTTTCTGAAGTATGTAATGCGTGATAATATTATTTTCAAGATGTTTAACTTCTTTAATGCAAGTTTTTAAAGGTACCAATGCAGGCTCCAATACCACAAGACAATGTCAGTTTCAAAAACTAAAATGCTACTCCAAATGGTGGAGCATGGTTATTTAAAACAGTGTGTATGATTAGGATGTGGGGGAAGGGAACAAAAGAGATAAATGATGTAATTATATTATAATATAATTAAAATAAAAGAAAGTTTAAAAGAAAATACACTTTTAATATTATATTTGTTATTTAAATGATCAGTTACAATTTAATTATTCTGAAAAAATTCTTATTCAATTGGATATTGACCGATATGAAGAACTATTCATTGTTTGATCTCAACATTATTTATTCCTATTTGGCAAGATATAGGGAATTCTTATTTCCTATGTATTTTCATTACCTAATATAAAGGATAATTTTATGTGTTATCTTGATTAGAATATGGAATGTCTGAAATATTTTATTCAACACTACTTTATGGGTTGCAGTATGATATGTGACAGTGCTTCTAATAAAAAACAGAACTTTGAGTCTATGTGCTGAATGAATAAAATGGCTGTCTCCAGGGTGTGTGGGTACCTTTCTGTCCTAGAAGGTCAGAAAGAATGAATTGTAGAAGGAGGAAGGCCTTGTCCCACACATGACTCTTGACTCCATGAGCAAAGCCATTGTACTCTTCTCATATTTTGTGTTTTTGAGTGTCTAGACTTCTGTGTTCTTGAGTCTCCAGACTTTTGGTATAGCTCACAACATACACCTTGGACTCAATTCTTCTCAGGCCTTCAAACTCTACCATAACTCATTAACAGTTGAGTCATCGCTTCGTGCCCTAAGTATTATTTATCTGAATAAAATGTTCTCTAATTTTAAAACTTTGTTGTCTTACCCCCCCCCCCCAAAAAAGCATCTGACTAAAATTCCAGGATCAGATGGGTTTACAACAGTGTTCAATCAGACTTTCAAAGAAGATCTGTAGCTAATTCTCCTTAAATTATTTTAAAATATAGAAATAGAGGGATTACTTCTGATTTCCTATGAAGCCAATATTGCTCTAATGTCTAAACCAGTTAAATATATAGCAAAAGAAGAAAAAGGTTTAAAATCCACAATGAAATACTTACAAATCAATATAGACATATATGAAAAAGAATATACAGTATGAACACATTGCCTTTATCCCAGAGATACAGGGATGGTTCAACATATACTAATCAATAAATGTGATAAATTGCACAAATTGAAGACAAAAATCACATGATACAATATATAGTAAAATCCTATATAGTAAACTATATAGTAAAATATATAGTTGGATGTGACAACATCCAACATGCCTTCAAGATAAAAGTCCTAGATACAGTAGTACTAGAGGGAACATAGTTCAAGGTAATAAATGTCTATGAGAAATCAGCAGCCAACATTGTTCTAGAAAAACATTGTTCTTGGGAAAGTTTGAAATTATCCCACTGAAACCAGAAAGTATACCAAGATGTCCACTCTCCTTATTCAGTCTCAATATTGTGCTCAAAGCACTAACTGGAGACATAAGGCAAGAAAAGGAAATTAATGGGATACACACAGCAAGAGAAAAAGTCAAATTATCACTATTTTCAGATGATAAGATACTTTGCATAAAAGATATAACAAATTCAATCAGAAAATTTTAGATATAATCAGTGTCAACAAAGTATACAGAATCAACTTAGAAAAATCAGTAGTTTTTCTGTACACTATCAACAAACTTATAGAGAAAGAGATTATAGTCATTGTCTTAGTCGGGGTTTCTATTCCTGCACAAACATCATGACCAAGAAGCAGTTGAGGAGGAAAGGGTTTATTCAGCTTACACTTTCCACATTGCTGTTGATCACCGAAGGATGTGCAGGTCAGGAAGCAGGAGCTGATGCAGGGGCCATGGAGGGATGTTACTTACTGGCTTGCTTCCACTAGCTTGCTCAGCTTGCTTTCTTATAAAACCCAAGACTACCAGCCCAGGGATGGTACCACCCACAAGGGGCCCTCCCCCTTGATCACTAATTGAGAAAATGCCTTACAGCTGGATCTCATAGATGCACTTCCCCAACTGAAGCTGTGACAACTCCAGCTTGTGTCAAGTTGACACAGCCAGTACCGTCATATTCTTGCCAAGGACCAGCCTTAACTTGGAGAGAGGTACCTGAGAAAAGGGTGTTTGGAATCAGTGGAAAAATGACTTGAAGTCAATTATGGATAAAAGATGACAGCTCTGCATTCTCCTTAAGACAGCTATCTAGAGATCTCCAGACAGTTCAGCTCTTGCAAGCCAATGCCCTGTATTTTATTTGCATATCAATTCAATCACTGATCTCAGGTTTCCTTTTTTATTATTCAATGAGTCAGCAGCATTTTATGACTTTAACCTCTTGATTCTTAGAGAAAGACATCAAGTACAATATTTCAACAGGGCAAATGAATTTAGAGATCTGCCTGCCTATGTAAGCACAGGCAATAAGCTAGCTGGGTGGAATCTTGCTCTGAGGTCATCATTCCCACTATGCCTGGGCCTAACCTCTCTCTGTCCCAGTCTGACCAGGAACTCATGAATCTGCCTGCCTTTGTAAGCACAAACAATAAACTTAGCTGGGTGGGATCTTGAGTTCAATCACCACTCCCCAAATCTCTTTATTCCTTGGTGCCAAGTCTTGCCATGGCGAATGGAATAAAAATGTAGAGAACAAGTGATTATCGGGTATCCAGACTCAACTGATGTATCCATAACACATCTTCTGTACATAAGGCTCAGAGAACACGATGGGGTGGATAGATTCTAAGAGTCAGAAGAACAGAAATTCTGTTATGAGATTGAATCTTCTAGAAATGACAGAAAAGCTATACCCATGAATTTTCAACAATATGACTGCCTGAACAACACCGGTACAAAGATAATTACCAGTAGACATGCTAAGAAGGAAGGATAAATCTCACAGGATCCCCAATCCTAGAAAAAAACAAAACAACAACAAGAAGAAACAAGAAACAAGACAAAAGAAAAACAAAACTATAGTTCACTAAGGAATGCTGATAGAGGGAGAAATAGTCTTCCCTAGGGAAGACTGCACTATTTTTCTTTTATCCAAAACCAAATAGCCAGTCTTGAAAACATATACATACACATAATAACAGACTAAGCAAGATGTATTTATATAATTAGAAATATATCTTTATGTAAGAAAATTAAAGAGAAAAAGATCATGAGAGTGAAGGAGGTGTAACATGGAGGAGTTGAAGGGAGGAAAAGGAAGAGAGAAAAGTGATGCAATTATATTTTAATTAAAAATATTTGTTTGTTATAAAATATTAAAAATTTCACATAGTTAATTTACTACTATTGTTTTTAAAGACTACGTAGGCATATATAAAGTATAGTCAATAAATTATTGTTTTGAATTATAGTATCTAAGGATACTGAACTATATCCTTATAAATTTTATGAATTAAAAAAATCATTTGAACTCTAAAAGACTACCATTCCTTATGTCTAATAGCACTATTACTATGAATCAGACTCTCAGTAGTTGATATAGATATAGATCAGTTGACAGAACTGATATAGGTGATGCTATGATTTTTATTTCTGTCTTCCATTGGCTATATCGTTTCTCTTTTATAATTGGTCAGTTTCAAACATACTTTTCTTAACATTTTATTATTCTTCTCTAGAAGATTCAACCTGAGTCAATACCTGTCCCATCACAATATTTAAACTCTTTGTTTGTTTGTTTGTTTGTTTGTTTTTTCGAAACAGGGTTTCTCTGTGTAGCCCTGGCTGTCCTGGAACTCACTTTGTAGACCAGGCTGGCCTCGAACTCAGAAATCCACCTGCCTCTGCCTTTCAAGTGCTGGGATTAAAGGCGTGTGCCATCACCGCCCGGCTAAACTCCTATACTAAGACTGACAAAATATGGAAACATCAGAGGCACCAGAATTGGTCCTTCATGCTCATAAAAATTCTTAGCTAGATCTTACATTTGTATAACTAATACAAAAGAGATAATGGATCTCTGGTGTTTAACTGCAAATTAAGTGGGCTTTAAGATTTTTCAAATCTTTAATTTTCATCTTTCTTCTCCAACTTTAATTTTCAGTAGAAGAAAGACAACACATAATATGGTTAATGTTGTGTTCCCTAAATAACTAAGGGCAGTGAATAGCTCATACAATTCTATATTGTGATAATGATAATACACACTGCCCTGCAGTCGAAACATCAAGGTACACAGCTATAATTACATTTGACTTTCAGGTAGACCAATTGTCTTTGCTTTCAATCTTTCATACTGGAATGCTGTGAAGTGTTGTCACAATGACTGATAGAGTGGTTGAAGCTATAACGTCAGGAGAATGATTCAGTTATACAAGTATAAATGGTATCTCTCTTGTACAGCAATCCGTTTAAGTAGAATAGAAAACCACCTACATGTGAGTTCAAAGTGCATTCTAAAATGTCTTATTTCTTCAAAGATGCCTAAAATTACATGTGATTAAATTGTTGTCTTTATGTGAAACATAAGTGAAGATACATAGAACTTGAGTGTGTACCATATTTATATCAAAATAGTCATAAATCAGGTTTTAAGATAATAAGGAAGACTGTACACTCATCATACCCTTGTAGTTAGGAGATGGAGTCTTGCTAGAACAATAAGAAAAACTATAGAAAAAGAGAAAAATTGGAATTAACCTTATTTATTTTAGGTTGCAAAGTTTTGATTAGATGTCTATGTATATATGTGGTTTTATAATGTAATTTATTTTCCTTAATTTGTATAATGTAAACCAGTAGAAATTTTTTGAAAATTTATGAGGTTTTTGTGTGTGTGTGTGTGTGCATGTGTGTGCATGTGTGTGTGTGTGTATGTTTATGTGATAGCTACCAGCAATTTGTCTTTTTCTGGCACATTCTCTATTAAGGAAGAATTCCTACTACTGATACTTACTGGGATTTGACAATACATTTCTATTTCACCAGGTTGGCCTGTCTTTGAAAATAACATGAAATTGATGTCTAACAAAGACACAGGATCAGCGAATCAATGCATTTGAGAGAGCGTGTTAAACTCACTGTACTTTTTCTTCCAGCTAATTCCAACACAGAGGCAGCTGGAACTGATAAAATCAGGTGAACGGGTTGCACATGTTCCTATGCTCCATTCTCAAACAGACTGTTTTCATTTCTATATTTAACCTTTTTTGACTTGAAAATGAGAAAAAAATGTTATGCTTCAGTTCACACTAAGGTTGTAATGGACATTTGATAAGTAGATTTTTTAAAAGTTTCTATGAATTAGGGCAAAGAGTTTTGGCAAAATAAGAAACTTAGAGGTTTTTTTTTTTTCTTCTTAAAACATTGATTCAGTTGGCAAAAAGTATTCAATGGAACGTAAGCTGCATCTCAGGGAGACACTGTCAAGAAGAGAGAGGGGTCCTCTCTCTGTGCTTCTAAGCTCGTGTTACAGTTTTACTTTTGAATGGGATAGTCATCAGTTCTAACATTTCCAGCTCCCTGTTGGATCTCTGTGTTACTTATCTGCCAACAGATAAGGAGGAAGGGTTTAATCAAGCTCACAGTACAGACATCTCTGTGCAAGCTTGCTTGGCTTCGTTGCCTTTGAACCTATGAGAAACACTGATTACCACACGTGTGAGAGCAAGATGAAGGAAGCACATCTCTTCATGGCCTGGAAGTGAGAGAACAGGGTTGTCCCAGTATCATCCTCAAGAGAATGCTCATATGACCTTACTACCTCCCTTAGATTCCTCCCATCTAAAGGCTCTGCTATCTCCCATTAGTGGAATGGGCTGGCAGCAAAGCCTTTAACTTAACATAGGCATTTAAGGGACATTTATTCAAACCATACATTCTCTGTTACCTCACCTGACCTAACTTCTACCCATTTGATTGAAATTATTCTCCAACTTGATAGTAAAACTTTTTTTTAAATGAAAAAGAACATAAAATAACCAAAGCAGAATTGAAAAGATGTATTGGAGTGTTCATATATCCTAGTTAAAACCAAACCAAACCAAACCAAACCAAAATGAAACAAAACAAAACAAAATTTATCCTGAACAAGACTTGGTGGTGCACACCTTTAACCCCTTGGGAGGCAGGGGTAGGAGACTCTTTATGAGTTCATGCCAGCCTGGCTTATATAGTGAATTTCAGCACAGCTGAGGGTAGGGGAGAGAGAGAGAGAGAGAGAGAGAGACAGAGAGAGAGAGAGAGAGAGAGAGAATATGAGAATATGAGAATATGACAGAGACTGTCTTCAAAAATCTGTCCCCGCAAGACATCTCCCCAGTTCTCCCCACCAAACATACCACAGGACTATAGTAATCAAGGCATTATGGGGGCATTTTAAAATGAGTTTATGTAAAACATGTAAGTTTTTACTATTGGTATACACATTTGTTAGTGTGTATTTGTATGTGTGGGTGATTTGGGTGGTGACCAGAGGTCAATGTTGTATGTTTTCTGTCATAATTTCTCCCCTCATTTTATGAATCAGGGCCTCTCACTGATCCTGGGCAATGGTTTGACAGGGCTAGCTGGATAATGAGATGCAGAGATCCACTTGTGTCCACCTCAGGCACAGGGATTACAAGTGATGCGGCTGCATCTGACTTTATGTGGGTTCTCCAGGTCCAAGCTCAAGTCCTCACGCTTGAAGGGCAAGCCCTTCGCTGGTCAAGCCCTCTTCTGAGCCCTTTACATATCCTTTTTGTAGATTATATTTATTTTGTCCAAAAGAAGAAAAGTTTCATCTAGCTTTTTTTTTTCTACATAAAATAAATTAAAGATGGGCAAAGTGGATGTCTGTAATCTTAGCACCAGGGAAGTGGATGCGGTAGTATCAGGAATTTCAGCCCATCCTCTTGGCTATGTAGCAAATTTGAGTCCACATCTTAATGGCCATATGCCCACCAAAATAAAAGAAAAAGAGAAAAAATAATTTTAAGTGATATTAAGCTACATAAACTAAGGAAGTTAATTTGAAAGCTACCAGTTCTCTTTCACTATATTTTACATTTTAATGAGAAAGTAAGCCGAGATAACTGCAAGAAAAAAAAAGAAATCTATTTTTATTGTATAGAAAAATTTAGGAAAGCATCTACATCTGTGCTACTTGGTAGAAGACAGATTTTATTACCTGTGACATTTTAATGAACAGACTTCTTAAGCTTGTTTTCTTAATGAGTAATTTTTAGCCTATACACCGCTTTATAACTTTAAGTTCTAAGGTTGCATTTCAGAAAAGTTTAACTAATGAAACGGTTAAGCTATACATTTGATATAACAGGATGTTTGCTGTTATTGAAACCTGTTTAATTTGCAAAGGTAATTCCCTAAATTTATTTTATCTTCCCCAGACAAGACCATCGGAAGATGGGAGGAGAACACATTTGAGCTGATTGGTTACATTCTGAGGAAAACCCTGGCATTTAAAAAAGGATATTTATTTATTTATTATTATTGGAAACAGTGTTTAAAGAAAGATGATCAAAATTAACCATCGTCAGCAGGGAAGTGTTTTTTTTTTTTTTTTTTTTTTGTCTTAATTTCTTTTCTTGTACTTTTTTATTTTTTGGTTGAAAATACTCTTTCTTTTCATACAATACACTCTGATTGTGGTTTTCCCTTCCACCTTTCCTCCTCACCCCCCACCCACCCACTCCAGCTCACT
Source organism: Mus caroli (assembly GCF_978045245.1). NCBI lineage: Eukaryota > Metazoa > Chordata > Mammalia > Rodentia > Muridae > Mus > Mus caroli. The sequence continues at coordinate 88,427,626 of NW_028227259.1, read as the reverse complement.
CCCTTTCTCTCATTAGAAAACAAACAGGCATCACAAAGGAGAAGAAATGAAAGGAAACTTGAATAGGACAAAGCAAACAACAGCAAAACTAAAACATAAACACACACACACACACACACATACACAGGCATCTCATAAAGATACAAAATTGGGAACTGTAATATATAAGCAAGAGATCTGTAAAGTCGGAAAAAAACCTAAAAACCAAACCAGTCAACAATCCCCCAAAACCCCACAAAACAAACCAACCCAAATGTATAAACAACAACACAGCGTTATGAGACAAAACAAAACAACACAACAACAAAACCTCCCCCCAAACAACAACAACAACAACAACAACAAAAACCAGGCAAACATGAGAATAAAAACTTGCAAAAGGGGCTGGAGAGATGGTTCAGTGGTTAAGAGCACTGACTGTTCTTCCAGAGGTCCTAAGTTTAATTCCCAGCAACCACATGGTGGCTCACAACCATCTGTAATGGGATCCAATGCCCTCTTCTGGTGTGTCTGAAGACAGCTACAATGTACTCATATACATAAAATAAATCAATCAATCTAAAAATAGCTTTAAAAATACCATTGAGTATTTTAGACATCTGCTAAATGTCCAGCCAAGGTCTAGTCTCATCTCATTCCGATGAGAACTCACACTGCATTTGATACTATAATAAAATCTCATGGAAACTGTAGTGTGAGTCACAGTGTGTCACACAGTATATTCCTCTGTCCACACATCTTCACTTTTGAATGATCATTGCAATGAGTCATTGGTCTGTTTGAAGGCCTCTACTATACTATCCACACTGGATCCTCAAGGGGACTCTTCTAGGATATTCTGTGATTGCCCTGTGGAATTGAGATCCTGAAGCTTTGGGTTTGTAGGACTGGCCCTTTTATATGACCCCACAGATCATAGATGCGGTAGCTGTTGGGGACGGGGGTGGGCTAACTCAAACCCCTGGATTTGGGCCTGGAAGGTAATTGAGTTGGTCAATTTACCAGCTCTCCCGCGCCCACACTACCAGGGTGAGCTCTCCAGCACTTCCCCAGACAGTTCACCAAATGGTGCAGCAGGCAAAGGGCAAGGTCACCACTCCTGCTCTCATGTCCTCAGAGCTGGCTCATCTGTGCCTTTACTACCAGGGTCAGTTCTACTGTGCTGCTCAGGTGAGGTACAGGGCTTGCTCTTCTGAGCGCTGCAGCATGTGAGGAACAGGGCCAGCTTTGCACCTCTCATTGACACTAGGGCTAGCTGCAGCTAGGGATGAGGGACAGGGCATGCCTGTCTCATATAAGCCACCTAATGGTGTTTAGGAGCAGGGCCAGCTTTCCTATGCTCATGCCCTTGGGACGTACTCTTCCCCTAATGTGCTGCCCACAAAAGGAATAGGGCCAGCTTATCAGAGTGTGGTAGACAGTAAAGGGTAAAGCCTCAGGCAGCAGTCCAGATAAGGGACATCTGCATAGCCTTTGGTGGTAACTCCGGCCTGGTACATCAGCACAGACCCTGGACAATAGGACCATGAACTTAGACATGGCCCCTAATTGAAGCATCAGCCTGGATTTCTTCATGGCCTTGGGTACAGCATAGGCCACTCAGATCAGCATGTCCACCTGTGGCAGCCTAAAATTCAGATACCCACATGGATGCTGAGTGCAGTCTAGACCACTGACATCCACTTGGCTTTTGGTGGTAACTCTAGCCACAGACATCAACACAGACCCCAGCTGCAACAGGTCTATGGACCCGGACAAGACACTTGAGCAGACATAATCTTGGACTGGCCCTGGACCTCCTTGGCCTCCTCATAGTTGCCTGTTCCTCACTGTTGCTGACTCTCCAGTTCTATTGTTTCCCACAGTGTATGAACTCTTGCTTTGTCTTCAGTGTCTACACTCTGTACTCCATCTTTCCTATCTCTCCATCACACATTCGTTCAACACAGTGGCACCCAGGAAAGGTGCTTGGCTGTCTTTCTTCTGGTCTCCTCAGGCTGAAGTGAAGAGGGCAGGGACTTGGATGTCTTTCTTCTAGTTGCTAAAGAGCTGGCCTAATAATTTATTATTTTTAATCAGAGCATTTAATTTTGTGTTTTTTTTGGTTTTAACAGATGCCTTACTTTTGGTTTGTTAGATTTTAGCAAATAAAAATATACTATCCCAAGTTAAATGTAAATTTCTTATAAACAATGACATTTTCATGATAGGTAAGTTTCATGCACTATTTGGGGCACCAATGTATTAAAGTTCATTATTTATTTGAAATTCAAATTAGAGGGGCATTTGCATTTTATATGGTAGCCCTAGTTAATCTCTCACCTTGATACTTTCAAAACACACTCAGAAAGTAAGTTGACATTTACCATAGCCTAGGGTGTTATCATTATTATTAGTTGGCTCTAAATGTCTTCTCATCAGCTTGTCATGTATTCAGCTAAAGTCTTGTTTTATAATAAGTTTAAATTACTATATCCAAAAGCAAATTATGCATACTATCCACCCTACAAATGTGAGGCAGCTGCTTTTTGTGTGAACTTTATTATTGGTTTTTGTGCCCTAGCTTTCCCGACTAACCTCTTACTCGGAGTTCATATTCACCAATATGCTTCATATCCTGTTGATCAACCCATTTCTTAGTTTTTAATATTTAAAATTTCTTACTAGCCAATGTCTTACTGTGCTTCATAATTCCAGTATCAAGGCAAAATTAAGATACGGATATTTGAACACTTTTATTAGTGTTTATTAGAACATTAATAGTAAATTAGTAAAATAGTGAGAGCAGACTGCTTTAGTAAATTTTCTCTTTCAATTTTTACTAAGTTGAAATAGAACAGCAATGGCGTGTGTTGTAAGATTGAGAATTGACAAGTGGGACCTCATGAAACTGCAAAGCTTCTGCAAGGCAAAAGACACCATCAATAAGACAAAAAAACCACCAACAGATTGGGAAAGGATCTTTACCTATCCTAAATCAGATAAGGGACTAATATCCAATATATATAAAGAACTCAAGAAGGTGGACTCCAGAAAGTCAAATAACCCCATTAAAAAATGGGGCTCAGAACTGAACAAAGAATTCTCACCTGAGGAATACCGAATGGCAGAGAAGCATCTGAAAAAATGTTCTACATCCTTAATCATCAGGGAAATGCAAATCAAAACAACCCTGAGATTCCACCTCACACCAGTCAGAATGGCTAAGATCAAAAATTCAGGTGACAGCAGATGCTGGCGAGGATGTGGAGAAAGAGGAACACTCCTCCATTGTTGGTGGGATTGCAAGCTTGTACAACCACTCTGGAAATCAGTCTGGCGGTTCCTCAGAAAATTGGACATAGTACTACCGGAGGATCCAGCAATACCTCTCCTGGGCATATATCCAGAAGATGTCCCAACCGGTAAGAAGGACACATGCTCCACTATGTTCATAGCAGCCCTATTTATAATAGCTAGAAGCTGGAAAGAGCCCAGATGTCCCTCAACAGAGGAATGGATACAGAAATTATGGTACATTTACACAATGGAGTACTACTCAGCTATTAAAAAGAATATATTTATGAAATTCCTAGCCAAATGGATGGACCTCGAGGTCATCATCTTGAGTGAGGTAACACAATCACAAAGGAACTCACACAATATGTATTTACTGATAAGAGGATATTAGCCCAAAACTTAGGATACCCAAGATATAAGATACAATTTGCTAAACGCATGAAACTCAAGAAGAATGAAGACCAAAATGTGGACAATATGCCCCTTCTTAGAATTGGGAACCAAACACCCATGGAAGGAGTTACAGAGACAAAGTTTCGAGCTGTGATGAAAGAATGGACCATCTAGAGACTGCCGTATCCAGGGATCCATCCCATAATCAGCTTCCAAATGCTGACACCATCGCATACACTAGCAAGATTTTGCTGAAAGGACCCAAATATAGCTGTCTCTTGTGAGACTATGCAGGGGCCTAGCAAACACAGGAGTGGATGCTCACAGTCAGCTATTGGATGTATCACAGGGCTCCCAATGGAGAAGCTAGAGAAAGTACCCAAGGAGCTAAAGGGATCTTCAACCCTATAGTTGGAACAACATGATGAACTAACCAGTACCCCGGAGCTCTTGTCTCTAGCTGCATATGTATCGAAAGATGGCCTAGTCGGCCATCACTGGAAAGAGAGGCCCATTGGACTTGCAAACTATATATGCCCCAATATAGGGGAATGCCAGGGCCAAAAGAATGGGAATGGGTGGGTAGGGAAGTGGGGGGCGATATGGGGGACTTTTGGGATAGCATTGGAAATGTAATTGAGGAAAATATGTAATAAAAAATATTAAAAATAAAAATAAAAAAAAAGAAATAGCCGTCTTTATATCTTTTTGGTTGATTACTCTTCTAACAATACCCTCTTCTAAGACTGCTATTACTCCATATTTTAATTTGTATATTATTGACTAGCATTTTAGCCTCTTATTTTTAAAACCCATAATAACTTTTTTGCCTATTTCAGCATTCCATGTTTTTATAATATTTTAGTATTAATATCTGATTCAAGAAGTGTTTAGTGATTAGATTTAGTATAGTTTTTTGACTATCCTGAAATTAGTAGGTACTTGATGTCATTTGGTCTGTTTTCTATGTTCCTGTTGAAAATAATCTCCACTCTATTTTTAGAAATCTTTTCTAAAGTTTTTTGGATACTGTATACAGCATACCAGCTTTGTTTTGATTTTGAAGAACTTCCTAGGCCTCTAGATTGAATTTACTTGAAAAGTGGCTACCCTCTGTCTAAAGTGTGTATTCTCCCCCTGGGTATTCATTTGACTGTTGAAGTGAATATCCCTTGTAGCTTATGTGTTCTGTTGTTTGGGTATCACCTTTGGTTTATTTCAAATCATTAGTTTTGAGACAAGATATAACCTATCATTGAAGACACCACAAACTTGGGTCATAGGATGTGGAGAAAACAAACTGATTCAGACCTGGAAGGTCTGTTTCTATTGGCTAGCTTTCATAGTGCTATGTGGTACTCTGTGTGCTACTAGAAACACAAAGTATCTAGCTGTGAACATTGTAATTGAACCTAGCTATGAACATTATAAGCTACAATAACCACCAGTCTGGAAATACCCACCCACTGGTGCAACATTGATGCAAACATTACGGGAATAACCAACCACTTCCTAGTTGGATTTAAAGCCTAGTGTACAGGATGAAATCCATGCCTGATACCATTACCAGTGCTAAAAAAACCTGGGGTAGATAGGTCATAGGTCCTACTAGAGAACCTACTACTATTACTCTGCTAAATGGTCATAATATTAAATCAGCTCCTGATGGCCTATTATACCCAAAGATTTATGTCTTTCTCAGTCATCATCAGAGAAACTTTCTCTTGATGTAGATGGCAATTAACACAGAGATCAAGAACTGGTTCAAGCAGAGAGACTTCAAACAGCTCATCCCTAAATGTTACAGCTATATTACACCCCTCCTGCCAAGCATCAGGGACCATTACAGAAGACGTTGTAGAGAGAATCCCTAGTATAAGACCCAGAGATAGTGAATAACTATGAAGAAATCCTATTTTTCAGACACAATAGGGCAGCTCACATATGAACTTGCAGAGCATGTACAAATCCTTTACAAGCTTGAACTAGTCAAAATCCCAGCATAGAGAAGGGAGTGCACATGAAATCTTACCCCTAGTGGAGAAGCTATTGACAGTTGAGAGCTTCTGAAAAAGGAAGAGTTGGTGTTCTGCAAGTATGTGACCCTCGGCTAGATCCATGATATTCAAGTAGATGGCCGTACACTCCAGAGTATATGGATAACACAAATTTGACTTGACAGGTTAAAAATAAGAGAGAATGCCATATTTGTTAGAGATAGGGAAGGAAAAGTGGATCATGAAGAAATTGGAAATGAAGGTGATTATCACAACCAAAAACAGTATAAAATTCTTTAGGAATTAATTAAAAGAAGAAGAGATTTTTACATGATATTGACACTTGTAGTAATGTGTAGTAATCTGTTAGTTTTATTATAAGCCCAGGAGTTATGTATATTCTGCAGGAAAGCATTTGTTACTTATTAGCATACAGTCTATGAGGTAGTTGAGGATATGGCTGTATATGCAATCACCCAGGAAGATTATGCGGCATAAGAGAAAAGTGAACAAAGAACAAGAATTAAATGTTTGATGACAGCTAAAGAACTGGAGGTAGAAGTTTCTAGAAATTCTCCTGAAATTAACCATACAGTAATATGAGATAAAATTTAAGAATATATGAGGTAACAGAAATCAAAGATGAAAAATAAGGTTTTATCAGATGTTGAATGAAGAGTATGAATCAAGCTAATGTCTTTCATTATCATCATGAAAGTCATTGTCAAACACGATCAAAGTAGTTTTGGTAGTGTGAGAGATGATTTTATTGGATGGACTCTCAGAGAGGAATTAAGACATAGATAAATAATAACCAAAAAGTTTGGAAGACTTTTCAAATATTTTAAAGGGAAGAAAAGATAGAAAGCCAAGAAAAAAAAAGACAAAAATGGCCATTGATGTTTCTAGTTTGTAGGTTTTGTGGTGAAGAATTCAGAGATTTTTATCATTTCTATGAAAAAGGAAGGCAAAAGTGAGTCAAGTTTAAATGTCAGAATGAAAGGGAAGCTTAGTGAAGAGCGAGGTAAGTTAAGCACAATGAATACGCGTAGTGAGTACTGGAGAGATCCATTTTTTTTTTTCCCAATGAACACACATTCACAGTTAAAACAGTTTTCATAGTCATTGTGACAAAAGATATAAAGTGGAATGGTCAAAATCCTGTGGGATCTGATGAGGTCACAGAATCAGTCCTGAAGGTAATGAGTGATTTGACACAATTGGAGGATAAGATCCTGTGTGCAGGAAGTGATATGAATGAATGCCGTATTTCAGAGGGAAACTATCCAGGTGATACACATATGCATGAAACCCAGAGAATGTGGGGCTGAAGAATGGAGGAGACAGCTGAAGAGACAAAGTGGAGTAGTTAATGGATAGGCTGGGGAACTGGGCTTCCCTATCAATGATCTTCCCTATGAGGAACAAGCAGTTGTAAGCTACCATGTGGGTGTTGGGTCCTCTGCAAGACCAACAAGGACTTTTAGTTTATGAATTATCATTCTTGCTTTTCCTTGACTTTTGATGTAGTTATAAGCCAATACAACTTTTCTAACTGAACAGAATTATAATGGGAAAATACTCGATATGCTTAACTTACTAACCACCATAGCTTAGCAACACGATACACTGTAGAGCACCTGTTGTTTAACCTCAGGTTGGCATAGCTGATAGAAAATCATGCCTTGAAAGATTTTGCTGACAGGACCCTGATATAGCTTTCTCTTGTAAGGCTGTGCCAGTGCCTGGCAAATACAGAAGTGGATGCTCACAATCATCTATTGGATGGAGCCCCTATTGGAAGGAGCTAGAGAAAGCACCTAAGGAGCTAAAGGTGTCTGCAACCCTATAGGAGGACCAACAGTATGAACTAACCAGTACTCCCCAGAGCCGTGTCTCTAGTTGCATATGTAACAGAGGATGGCATAGTCGGCCATCAACGGAAGAAGAGGCCTTTGGTCCTGTGAAGATCATATGCCCCAGTACAGGGGAATGCCAGGTCCAGGAAGAGGGAGTGGGTGGGTAGGGGAACAGGGTGGGGGGAGGGTATAGGGGGCTTTGGGGATAGCATTTGAAATGTAAATGAAGAAAATATCTAATTAAAAAAACATGCTTGTTGCTTCAGGTACAAGCATCATAAGACCTGAACTATATATATATCACCAGCCTGGATAAAGACTGAAATATACACTTTAAAGTATGTATCCAAAAAAAAAAAAAAAGGCTATAGTACTGACTGTTGTGAGGTCCTGAGTTCAATTCCCAGCAATCACAACCATCTGTAATGAGATCTGATGCCCTCTTACAGTGTGTGTCTGAAGACAGCTACAGTGTACTCATATAATAAAATAAATAAATCTTTAAAAATATATGTATCATATTCACTGTGTATTACTTTCTTACCACCACACAAGTTTAAAAAATGTCCATTGGAGCACTGTAAATTGGAGACTGGTTTAAGTCATTGGCTTAAGAATAATGTGTAGGATGAGCCATATTTCTACCTTTGATTGAAGGCTCTGACCTTTCAAGAATGGGTTTGTGCTGTTTGTGAGGAGCCAGGATGGACAGTTCCCAGCAAATGCTATCATGAGCAAGTTTTGCAATGAGGACTCCTGTTCAGAGTACTGATGAGTCTAGGGGCTTCAACAATGGTTTTTTAATTTTTTTTTATTTAAAAAAATTTTTTTAGGTATTTCCTTTATTTACACTTTCAAATGTTATCTCCTTTCCTGGTTTCCCCTCCAAAACCCCTCTATTCTATCTCCCCATTCCCCTGCTCACCAACCTACCCACCCCTGCTTCCCTGTTCTGGCATTCCCCTACACGGAGGCATCAAGCCTTCCCCGGACCAAAGGCCTTTCCTCCCATTGATATCCAACAAGGCCATCCTCTGCTACATATGTAACTGGAGACATGGGTCCCTCCATGTGTACTCTTAGGTACACATGGTTGTTTAGTTCCTGGGAGCTCTGGGGGTACCAAAGTATGGATACTTCAGTCCTTCTTAAAAGGGGCAGCAAAATACCCATGGAAGGTATTTTAACAATGTGTGGAGCAGAGACTGAAGGAAAGGCCATCCAGAGACTGTCCCACCTGGGGATCCATCCCATATACAACTATCAAACCCAAACTCTATTGTGGATGCCAGCAAAAGCTTGCTGACAGGAGCCTGATAATAGCTGTCTCCTAAGACGCTCTGGCAGTGCCTGACTAATACAGATGCTCTCAACCATCCATTGGACTGAGCACAGGGTCCCCAATGGAGGAGCTAGAGAAAGGGCTAAAGGAACTGAAGGAGCTTGCAGTTTCATAATACTTTTGTATTGTAGTTTTCCATGTCTTTATTTTCTTCTAACTCATTTCTGTATCTATGTTTTATCACATACTAACATCACTTTAGTTTGAACATTTTATTGTTTTTAGATTCAATCTTTTATTTGCAACACTCTCATTCATATCCAACATTTCTCTATTTTATTTTTAACTGACCTAATCTCTTTAATATTTTTATTTAACGTTTGAAAATTTTATGTATGTATTCTGGATCATTATCTGAACACATTGCTCCTTCTCCAAATATTCTTGAGGTTCCTTGTAGCTCGTCTTTCTTGTTCCTAGAAGAATGCATTTTGTATCACTTCCAGTGAACCTTGGTGGTTCCAGTTCTTAAAAAAAAATTGAGAAACTAAGGTCATTTCAGTTTGATGAAAGACACAGGAAAATAATGACTTGAATCATGGTGGACAGCTAGATACTAAGGAATTAGATTAAAAGCTGTGATTATTTCTAAAGAAACAACTTCATTTTCAAAATTTTGGTTTGAATGAAATACATTTCATAAAAAGTTTGCACTTTAAGAAAAGTAATATGAAAGTTATATGGGTCATATGATCATGATATCGTCATCTAAGTCCTTGAGGTCCCACATTGCCCTGTAATTCTGAAGATAATTGCATATGGTCTACCCTACACTTAGTTCAGTACCTCAGAAATTTTAAAGTGATTTTCAAGTTGACAGTGTGCCATTTTTGTGGCTGTCATACTGTTAAATGTTAAAATATAGAGTATGTGAAAATCAAATGGCTTCTAAACTGTACAAATTTTCAATATGCATTGATCAAAAATAATTTCATTGTTTTAAAAGCCATTAGGAATAATGGAGGCAAATGACTTGTGACACTCAGTTTTTATTTTTTCTTTCTATATCCACTTTATTCCACTATTCTGTAACTCACATCAGACACCCAAAGAGTTCAACACATTAAAGAGACATGCCGATTGGGAATTACGTTATGATTAAGGGTGAATGGTGAAGCCAAGGATACAGGCAGATAATTTAAGCACTCTACTGAAATATAGAAATGGTTCTCATCCACGAGAATGTGAAGACTGTGTGCGCAGAACACTTCTTAAACTACAAGAGTCGAATGATGGAAATCAATCAATCAAGCAGCATGCTGTTTAGATTTTTTTTTTTAAATTTATAACCAACTCAATACTTAAAGGGAAACGACTGGAATCAACAACTGTTGTCTTCCCCTCATGCCATCTCAGACTGGTGAGACTGTTGGGAAGGATCCAATAGTGAGTTACGCATAAGCTTCCACCTGAGGGCCACAGAGGTCTTGAGAGAGAATACTTGGAATTCAGTTTCAGCTTTGGCCCTGACCTGGTTGGGGGATGGCTGAATCTTTCATATCTCGCCGGGGAATCATGTGGCAGCAGCTATAGCCTCTGCTTCAGTGGACGTCCATGTCAATCACACATAGTATATGTGATTTGAAACATACTTTGCCTTTCTTCATTCTTTCCTGCCTTTCTTATCTTCTACCATTCTTATACAATTATTTATTTGCCAGATACTCTTTACAATGTGGTAGCCTATAGACACTGCATCTATTTTTGGAGAGTAAGCTACGTCATTAAACATTTACGACAGTCGCTTTTAATTAGAATAGAGTATGCTAGGTATCAGAGAGATACAAAAATAGAGTGAGTCTATGGAAATTAGAGGAAGATACTGCTGCGTTTCCCCATGCCCTCCTGTGTGATTTATGGAAATGTATTACAATGAGTGAGTGTTGCACAGTCTGCAAGGTAGAGGAATTTATGTGGGGTTGGCTTCATATTTGGTACTTAAAAAATGAGAGAGGATATCATTAATCACCTTGCCTTCATTTAAATAATAATTAAGGATGCTATCTGAAGTGCCTGCCACAGCTCCTAGGAGCTCAGTGGGCCTGTTGACTACACTTAAACTAGTTTTCTGTGACTCACATTTATATACCATGCTGGTCTGACAGCTGCTGCTGCACCCCGGTCGAGTATGTGGTACTCCATCATTATTTTTATGCCACCGGGCTTTTGCTGTGATGTGAATCCACTTACCCTGGTAAACTTGTTTATTATGTGTAATACTGAGTTTTCATGTTAGGTTCCTTATAGCTCGAGGAATTCTAGAAGCATCTTAATTTTTTTTAAATGGTGCTTTTAGATCTCTTAGATGAGAAACAGGAAACAAAGTTTTAAGGGGGTAGTCTGGGATATACTAGTATTGCCTTATTTGATTTTTAAGAGGTAAAAAAAAAACATTTCTGCTTTTAAAAGTAACGATGCTACCATTGGACACTGGCTTATTCCAGAAGCAGAATTTAGAGACATTATTTCACATTATGCTATAATGAAAATGTTAGATATTATGGACAATTTCCTTAATTCACTCTGCTGTTAATACTTAATGAGTAATTCATAATATTGCATTCTACTCTGCAAAAGCATGTGTGATTAATGGCAAAACCATGGTGTGATTAATGGCACACCATGTGCTTAGTTTTCTGCACTTGGCTACATTCCTAGATGAGTGGCTTCATTGTTTTGGATAATACCTCATGCCTGCTAGTTTAGAAAGTGAGAGAGATTAAAAAAATAAAAGGCAGGGAGTTTCCTCTTGTGGTCAGTTTCCTGAATTCCAATATTGTCCACTGCTTGTGTGTGTGTGTGTGTGTGTGTGTGTGTGTGTAGTACCTTTAATCACGGAGCCATCTCAAAAGCCCAGATTAGTCTTAAAATATCTCTGACACCATTTTGTTATTGGTATGAACAATTTCATGTGAATAACCACTAATTTATACATATTGCATTATGTAACATACAAAATAACTGTTTGGCCTAGGTGTATCTTACATTATGAGTAAAGAGAGTCCCATAAAGTCACTATGGGTCCCAAAAGCACATGGCCAATGGATGTCAAGTCAACGATTGGCACATGCTACTCCAAGAGCAAAACCTGTGCCTTTAAATACACCGCCAATCTGCTTCCATAGATGGTCATAATTAAGATGTACACAGCTTATTATCATTGTAATCACTTAAAATGCTCTTCAAAATTTTTAGAATCTTTTGTTTTACTATGATTTTTTTTATCAGTCTAAGACATAGGACAAGTATTTCTTGAAATATGGCAGAATAATTAATTAAAATTACTTACTAAAACAATGGTATACTAAGCATTAAGCCACCATTCCTCACTACAAGAGAATTTTGCTAACTAAACCAAAATTGTCTATGAAGTGACAAATTTTTAAACTTAATCATTTGTTCCTCTTGGTAGCCAGCCACTGCCAAGATAGTTGTACTAATGGCCCAATGGCTTCTTAAGAACACTTTTTCTGGGTTCTTTGCCTATACTCAGCAGTCATTATCATGTGCACTGTTCCTCACCCTGAGTGATTCATATTTTGCACATGATGTATGCAAGTTAGGTATATACTTTCTTGTTATATTTGTTTGATGTTCTTGGACTGATGCTTGAGACAGCTTTCCTATAGCTTTATGTTAACTAGGTGCTGTTACAGCACTTTTAAATTGTTGTCCCCTATTCATTCATTCTAGTTCTTTCCCCCCCTTCACTAACTTAATATGTTGTGCATTACCACACCAATACTTTCCCAAGGCACTCGTCTCTGAAACTGAACCCCATTTTAAACTGAGAAATGCATTAACAACCCAAAGTAACTAAAAACCTAATTAGGAAAGAAGAAAACCAAATTTAATCCAGCTGGTATTTACTAATAACTGTTTATAAGGAGCAGGAGAGAGTGAGTGCTAAGAGCACTCTATTTGTGGAAAAATAAATGAGCAGAGGCTGAGGCTAGGGGAGGGAGTGGCTGAGTCTGTAAAGAGATACAGAGATCATAAGATGTTCTTGGAAGTCGCTGTATGGTTTAGATTATTTGACTAATGACATTAAGAGATTGTATGTTGTTAGAACCCAAGAAATTAGAAATGTACTCCGTGCAAATACTCTCTAAAAAGGGTTATGAGAGGGGGTTGCTGAAGGAGAGAGACGGTGAAATGAAAGCAGCAGACGGCAGTGGTATGAAGAGGGTGGGAGAAAGCATATGGTCTAGAATCAGGTACATGATAGAAGACACTTGACTGGTAAGATGTGGATTCTTGAAAAGTGGTCCATTCAGATAACAGTGCAGCAGTTCTCAACCTATGGGTCAAACCCCTTTGAAGGTTTCAGATCAGATATCTTGTATATCAGATATTTATGTTATGGTTCGTGACAGTAGCAAAATTGCAGTTATGAAGTAGCACCAAAATAATTTTATGGTTGGGGGTCCCCATGACAGGAGGAGCTGTGTTAAAGGGTCACATCATTAGGAATGCTGAGAACTGCTGAGGCTGTGTAAAGGAGAAAGCAGAGGTTTTCTGAGACGATGATGGTGTGCTCCAAAAATGATGCTTCGCTAATGATGTGCTTTTCTAGGCATTTTGTGAGTCATGCAAACAATGTATTTGGTCTAAACAGACAAGAGAAACATTAAGTTCCAGGTTTATAAACTTGGATATTGGAGGTAGAGGACACCTTTACATACAAGTATTTGTAGAAAGAACTGCATTTATTAAGGGTGGTTGATAATTACTATCACCTAGGAAGCTGCCTTGCCTCATCCATACTCTATAATTAAACAGTATTTGCAAAAGTAAGGAATTTATATCACAATATACATTTCAAAACAAATATTCTTTAAAAATGTCTCACACTAGTTATACCATAGATCATTTTCCCTCCTTAATTGGTATGAAAACTTAGTACTTAGATACGGCATCTTAAGCTTAGCATGGAAATTGTAAAGTCAATAGTCGAGCAGTTTGAACAGTCTTTGTCTTAAGTATCTGAGAAAATATTGAAGTGCAATTTGTAAGGGTTTTCCAGGGCTGACTGCAGGCGCTCAGCAGAAAAGTTCGTCAAGTTACTAGGAAGGAAGAAACATTCTCCTCATCGATTAGCAGATACCAATTCCATTATAAACATATATGCATGTTGACCTTTTAGCTTGTTTTCCTGAATACAAATTCAGTAGAGCTCTCACACAGCTGCTCATGCTGTGATAGTATTTTGGGGCAATGGAACACAAATGGGGACATCAATCTACCCTCTTCATTCGAGAGTCACTGTATGGAGCCTAATTGCTGGTTCCTCTGTGGTACCCATGCAGAGCTTATACCAGTCAGCAGGCCTGGGGTTTAAAGATTTCTCCATAGTGAAGTTTCACTGCTTAAAGGCGGAGGTTAGAATCTTGGACAAATAAAGCAAATATTGAGTGGCTTCTAATGCCTTCCCCCTTTGACTTGGAAAACAAACAGGTGTACATTGTTAAGACTACAGGGTCATTGAAACAGGCTTGCACAATTCAACAGCTAAGCTGAGAAGCCAACAATAGAAGCAAACTCAAATTATTTTTTCCCACAGACAGAAAAGATTAATTTTCCTCTGTGCAGTTTTGAAGGTCTCTTTCATTCATTTAATTTTTTCCCTCAGGGGAGAGCACAAACATTGTCCCCCACTACCACAAAACTATGCAGTTGCCCACATTTGGGGAAATCACAGGGGTCAGCACACCTGGTGTGCAACGAATAAGCCTCAACCTGACAAAACCAACTTTGTAATTATGGTACTTCCCCTGCCAGGTAAGTCTTTGAAGGTCTCTTTTAGATATGATGTTGCCAATCAAAGCACCGATGAGGAGACTGTAGTAGAGCACTTGATTTAGAAAGGAGTTTTTTAATTTCTTGAGTCAAACTTTACTCTAGGTGTTCAACAGTCATAACATAATTGTTGCTTCCATGAAATGACATGCCAGAGATAGAAACAGTGCCATGTACCAGTCCGTGTCTTCTGAAAGTGCTACAACATAACCCAGGAGATCAAATTAGAGGGAATGATTGCCCCTAATCAGAGAGTTTCATTCCTCGCTCTCCTGGCCCCACAGCTTTTGGACCATGTGTGAGGCAGTACATCATGGGAGGGGACTTATGGCTGGACTTATGGTACACTTCTCAGAGGCTGGAATGAGAGCAGGAGTTGTGTTTGTAATATTTTTTCCAGCACATACACCTAGGATCTAGCCTTCTTCTTCTGGGTCTCACCTCCCAAATGCTCCACCATTTCTCAATGACGCCATACTAAGACAACCAAACCTTTAAATATAGGCTCTTAATTAACATGTGAAGTCCACACGATAATAATCTTAGACTTTTTATATTTGAGTTACAATTCTTGTCCCAACCTCGAAAAGTGGATTTTATTTCTCTGTCACAGAAGAAACAGATCCCGTGGAAGATAAATAGAGATTTGAATATATACACTACACTCAGTGTAGTGTTGAAGACATTCAACAATTTATAGAAAAATAAAATCTTTTATTTTCATCATTAAGTTCATGGATGAGATATATATCACAAAAGACAACTTTTTAAGAGAAAAGCATACAAATCTATCTAAAATAGCCAAAGGAATGGAGAAGTCTGTGTATGTTTATTTCAGTTGATAAAGGGTATAGTTGTGGAGAGGTGGGGATAGACAAAGAAAGAATGAAATATTGGTAATACAATGAGGGAACTTTATCAAGGTTTACATGTTCAAGCTTTGCTCTGTATCCCTGTATATTTAAAGACAGGGCCACTCTTCTCTCCATAGAAATTGGGTGCCTCTCATGTAAGAGCCTTATGGGTAAAGCCAGTTTGGTTTTATGGCCTATGTCAGGTCATACAACTCTTTCTGAGTTTAATGACCTGTATTGAGGATAGAGGTGCTGGGAGGGTGTGAATGGCCCTCTTCGTTTGATTTTCTCACATACTAAGGAGACATATTTTGGTGTAGCATGTTCTAAAACTCATCACTTACCTTTCTGGGTCTTAATTTATTTGTCTAGAAAGTGTGGACATAATGTAATCTATTTCTTATTTTCACTACTGAGGTCAAATTTGTTAATTGTATAAATATACAGCTATATGCAAAGCCGCTAAAATATCTTGATGTATAGTGTTATATTTTATTATTACAACTCCACTATTCTTCTATTGTCTATTTCACTATGTCTATAGTTTTAAAATTGCTTTATTTTACACACCAAAGATAGCAGAGAATCAAAGACAAACAAAAATTCTTGCTTTCTTCCCAAACAGGGATTGGTATCTTATCCATGATGCATGATGGGATGTTATCAAGGCAATCAAAGCTTGAGAAGGTAATAGTCAGAGCTGAGGGTTCTATATTGATTTATGTCATTCTTTTGTGGTAGTCTTGCTATGTAGTCCAGGTTATCCTGGATCTGATATATATTTTTCTTTTTCTTTCATACAATACATCCTGACCAAAGTGTCCCTTCTGTCCACTCCTCCCAGTTCCTCCTCTCTTTCCTAGATCCACTCCTATTTCTTTTTCTTTCAGGAAAGATAAGGATTCCAAGGGATATTAACCAAATATGGCATAATAGGATACAATATGACTGGGTACAAACACTCTTATCCCAGCTGGGTGAGGCAACCCAGTAGGACTAAAACCATCCCAAGAGCAGGTGAAAGAGTCAGAGACACCCCTACTTCCACAGTTAGAAGCCCTGCAAACACCCCAGGCTAAACAACCATAGCATGTATGCAGGGTAAGTTTCAGAGTTTAGTTGGGGCCCGCTATGTTTGCCATGTTTGTGGAGACAGTGAGTTGCAATTTGAAATTTAACAGGCTAGCTACTGACTGTATAATGGATTTGGAAGTGACAGATGTCATCTAAAACCTTGAAACTGGATGATATACTGCCGTAGTTAGGGTATCCATTGTTGAGAAGGGATGCCATGATCAAAACAACTCAAAGGAAACTTTTAACTGGGGTTGTCTTATACTTTCAGAGGTTCAGTCCATTATCATAATGGCGGGGAGCATGATAGGGGAGCATGCAGGAGCAAGCAGGCAGACTGGTTACTGGAGGATCCAAGAATTCCACATCTTGATAGGAAGGCAACCACAAGGAGGGTCTCTTCTGCTCTATGTGGAACTTAAGCAAGGGACCTCAAAGCCCACACCTACAGTGATGTACTTCCTTCAATAAGGCCACACCTACTCTAACAAGGCCATACTTCCTAAGAGTAGCACATCCCATGAAGCAAGCATATTCAAACCATAGATACCAAAGAGGTGGGTAAAGAGAGAAAATAAATGTCTAGAGATTGAACTTCCTCAATAAACAAACAAGAGGTTGGTGGACGGAAAAGGAATCAACAGGCAGACAAAAATGTACTTTGGAAGATATGATGGAAGTAGATACAAAATTTCAGAAATGATGCTAAGAAGTAGTATTGATCAAATGTATCAAATGCTGCTGACAAGGTAGGAAGAAAACTGAGGATGCTGTGGATTTAGTAATGACGAAATCACAATGATAGAAAGAGGAGTTTTAGCTGGGTGGTGGAAGCCCAAAGAAGCACTAGTAAACATAACTTTGATAATGCAAAGAAGGGTTCCTCACCAAGACCTAAAGGTCTACTGCATGTAGGGGATTACCCTTACCTTGGCATAGGCAGCTAATAATATTAATGAAGGAGAAGAAAGGAAACTAGGTAGCTCTAGTGTTAAATCTTATATCATCAGCTTTGGGCTGTTTTATTTATTTCATTGTTTGGGCAAAATAAGAAAAAGGAAAGAAGAAAAATAACCAAGAATCCTAGACTCTCTGTAGTAAAGCTATAAAAAAGCAAACTAAGGCACAATGAGGGTGAGTTGGCTTAGTTCATTGCTTGCTGTGCAATTCTAACAGTCAGAGTTTGATTCCTAGAATCCCTAGTAAAAGAGAGAACCAGTTTCTGGAGGTTTCTTTTTGGCTTCCACACATGCACTATGGCACATGCACTCCCCTTATAATAAGTTCAATTCAATTAAAAAAGGCTTAATGAAATTGGCCTGTTATTCAGCAGTTCAACTGTGGCTAGGCCAACAGTGCAGAGGCTGGAGGAAGGCGTGACAGCCTTAGGAGACACTTCAGTTTGGACTTTCTTACTTGGTATTTAGCAGTGGAGGAATAGATGGGATAAGGTCAGGTCAAGTCTTAGAGTTAGCATTGGGTGACCCTCTGGACTGTGAAGATGAACGACTAGAGAGAGTAGAGGGCCTTCTTACTTTGTACACTCAAGTTCCTCTGTATGAGGCTTGCTCTTCTCTTTTAATGGTAGAGGGATCTCCCTTGAATTCATTGTCCCGTAATTAGTATTTTCTCAAAGATGTGGTTTTAAAAAATTCTAAAGATAAAACCTATAGCTTTGAATGGAACTTTAAAATGGTAAAGTAGTACTATCATAATTATATAAAGAAAAACCAAACAGACATAAGGTCCAAGGGCTAATG
This sequence comes from Mus caroli, assembly GCF_978045245.1. Classification (NCBI taxonomy): domain Eukaryota; kingdom Metazoa; phylum Chordata; class Mammalia; order Rodentia; family Muridae; genus Mus; species Mus caroli. Next base: position 88,409,269 of record NW_028227259.1, on the reverse strand, counting down.
ACGTGGATACATCTACAGGGGTTGTATTCTCACTTGTTCTTATTTGACTTCTAGCACAGACTCAGTCCTTTAATATTTTATTAAATCTATTTCCAGCATTTAGACATTTTCTGTAGAAAGTGGTGACTTTTCTGACTTAGGAAAACCTCTCATCATTGATGTGGGGGGTAAAAATCTCCAAAAGGAGGAAAGATGGGAAGCAGCATCCTACCACTTACTTATGCAAATGCAAGTACAAACAATCAGACTAAACATTGTAGGCTAAACCAGCGTTACTACTTTATCACTAGTGATCTCCCCTTGTAAACTTATTTGTAGACAAATAAAGTCTTTAATAGCTCCTGATACAGGAGGAGTAATAGCATCCAGTCATGAGATTTGGGGTCATTGCAGATTCTTCAGAAAAGAGTGAATGTTAATAATGATAGGAAGCATTGTCACATCTGTACTGGGTGACACATACCTGGTTTCCTTTAGACTTTAAAATAACAGTGAGAGAGTTTAGCAAGGAGCACTGAAGATTGGACAAGACTGTAACCTGCCCCATTGAAGCGGCCAAGCGTTTTGCAGCAAAAGCACTTAAACCTGAGTCTGCTTTCAGGCTACACTAATAATGATGACACTGTGGCTTTGCTTTAGCTCTTTCTACCTTGAACTTCTCACTCCAGACAAATCATCTGGGACACTTTTATGACGAGCAGGGTAGACTATTACTTATGCATTAAAGATTAAGTCTACTTCCTCTCATCTCATCATTATAATTTCAATCTTTCAGCTCATAATGCTTTGGTCTTTGGGAATCCATTTATGTTTAAAATGCTATTACTTGTGGCAAGGGTCATTCATTTAACCATTATCTGTGAATATCTTTATTATTAGTCAACTACACTACATTAATTACCAGGCAGTTTGACTTTCTCAGGAGAGAAAATATTTACCCAAGACTAGACCTGGAAATTGGAGAAAAATTCATGGGGAAATGTATGAAAAAGAAGAAACTCAGGACTGGGAGGGAGGTGGTAGGCATTTTTCAGTAACAAGAGAGGATTTTTTTTTTTTTTTTTTGTCTTTTTGAGACAGGGTTTCTCTGTATAGCCCAGGCTGTCCTGGAACTCACTTTGTAGACCAGGCTGGCCTCGAACTCAGAAATCCACCTGCCTCTGCCTCCCAAGTGTTGGGATTAAAGGCGTGCGCCACCAAGACCAGCATCTAGCAAGAATTTTTTAGATGGATTCCAAGCACTTAATACACTCACTTTGCAGGCAACAAAATCCTAACCCAAGCTACAGAGTTAAAATACTCAGACTAGAACCCTTCTCATTTAAGAGTGCTAGAATATTTTGTTGTCAAGTTTTTAACAACTCTTCCATGCTTTGGAATCTGGAGCCAAAAATTATCTTTCCCTTTATTTGTATTTTTAATTTCTTTAACTCCTGTGGAGTTTCTTGGACATATGACATATTGAACAGCTCTTGTACCCCTATTCCTTCCTCACCTTTTTATGGGCCTCCAAATTCAAGGTGACTAATCTGTAAAATTTATCATCCTATCTATTCATAAGGAAATCAATTATTAAAGGTGTACAAATCTAGAGAAAAGGATGAAAAGATGAATTGTGCCATCACGGTTAAGACAATTCCAGTTGCCAGTGTTATAGATTCTGACAGCAGGAAGAAAAGCACAAGTGGTGCTTCCAGAAATCCTCAGAAGCAATTAACTCAGCATGGGTCATCTTCAACTCCCTTGCTCCCAATAAAAGCTCAGAATATTGGTTGTTCTCCTTTCTTTCTTGACTAGGTTTTGACTGATTCAGTTTCTGGGAAAGTTTGGGAATATGGATTGGAAACAATGAATAAGTGGTAATAGGTGCTATATAGGAAAACGATCAGGTGTAATTTTAGAAGGCAGACATGGAAGCTTATGGAGGCTTTGAAGCAAGTGTCTCTATCCACAATCAGACAGAATCCTATGGATGTTTGAATTTCCTTGATGGATCCTACTAGTTTCCAAACATATTATTGCCCTGTTCTACTACTTAATAGCAGATGATTTTACAACCACTCACCACTTAGCAAGTTTCACAACCCCCCTTCATGTCCTGTGCTAAACAAAACAGAAAAAAGTAGACTCAGAATCTTTTTAGGTTATGTAGAATTTGAAACTATTGATGGGATTCATCAATGAGTTAGTCAATAGGTCATTTGTCGTAGAATCTGTAGCTAGACAGATATTGAACTTTGTATCTTCCTCTGCTCTTTACCTTGAAGTTCAGTTTAAAATCAGTCTGATTAGTTTGATCAAATCTAAAAGGTGCCTTGTATCTTACTTCTATTTTATGTATGGGTTAGCCTGTGCAGACACGGTAAGAGGGAAATCCGAGTGTGGACATAAGGATTTCCACATGCTTACAACTTAACTGAATCTATTCTTTTTCTTTTCCTCTTCTTTTTCCTGTTTTTAGTTTATAACTCTTGTCTTATGCTAGAAACTCAATTCATTTCTTTTATTATATTTTGATCTTTTAAAATTAGGATTACATCTTTTCTCTCTCTCTTCTCCCTCCAACCCCTCCTAGTTACTGTCTCTTGAACTACCCCCACCCAGTACCACTCCTCAAGTTAATAGCTTCTTATTTTATATTTGTTACATGCATGCATACAAACACACGCACACTTGCATGTGTATGCACAAATAAATATAAATAGTACCTGCTGAGTCTGCTTTTAATTATTTGTATGCATATGGTATCAAGGTTGGACACTTCTTTATTGAAAAACCAATAAGAAGGCTTATCCCTGGGAGAAGCTAATTCTCTCAGGAGTCAATAGTTTTCTTTAGTTCTTTGTCTAAAATTTCCCCTTCCACATTACTGTGTCCACTGATAGATATTGCCCTTGTTCCTGTCTTGTTTTACAGACATTTCTAGAAAAGACTTCACAGCAGGTTTCTTAGTATTCTGTGCTGGGAACATACCATGAAGGTCCTTGCAGCCTCAGATCTCTGGAGAAACCCAGAATGTTATGAACACAGGATTGTTTTCCCAATGGGAAAGATCTAAAATACTTTTTTTTTTCCATTCAGAAAGCTGGGAATTGGAAGTGACCAACAGCCAATGATCTGCATTATCTGTTGGGCCAGGCCATATCATGATCCTACAAGTAGGACCAAAGGTGGCTACCAATCTAAATGACCCTCACAGTCAGGGTCTCCTCAACCTCTCACAACCAGAACCAGAGATACCTAATAGTCTAAATGATCCTTATATTGTCTGTATAGCTAGAGGAAATCCCCCCAGGATTCCAACTCCAGGATAATGGTGGTTAATAGCCCAAATGACTATACTATCTGTATGACTGAGACCAGGCCAGACCATTACATAGGCTCTTAAGCTAGTACAGGTAGCCTTTCTCTAGAATCAATCCTTTTAGAAGAAATGACATGTACTCTGTCTTATAATTACTTTATTTGGGGATTATATATTTTTGTATTGTTTTGTTTCCAGACAGGGTTTCTCTGTGTAGCCCTGGCTGTCCTGGAACTCACTCTGTAGACCAGGCTGGCCTCTAACTCAGAAATCTGCCTGCCTCTGCCTCCTGAATGCTTGGATTAAAGGTGTGTGCCACCAACACCCGGGTCATTTGGGAATTATATTATGCCAACTATATATAACTTTCCCCCAAACTTTACTATGCTTGAATTTGTCCTAACAAATAGACTGCTTAAGATTAGAATCTTTGGAAGTCTTGATTCATGTTGAAATAGTCAATCTGAATCAAGGTTTCCTTCTCAATTCTTTGTGGTTAACTTCCTCCGTAGAAAGCTCCAGGGACCCTCATTTCTGACTCTTTTGTCTAACCCATCTTCTGTGATGTTCCCTGAGCCAAAGATGCAGGAACGGTGATGTAGATGTATCCATTAGGTCAAACTCCCCATGATCCATTGATCTTTGTATGTGTCCTGTTGTGGTTTTTTATGGTACTCTCCATTTGCTGTAAAGTGAAGCTTATTTGATGATGACTGGTAGTTACGTTTATCTGTGGGTACAGTGATAAGATTTAGAATGTAGCAAGCAATTATGCTGGGCTAGCAAAAAGGCAGTAGATTTTCCCTTAGGTCCCAACTTCACTAGCCCTGAAAAACTAGCTAGCCCTGAGTGGTGCTTAAGTTCCCTTAAAGAGCTATAGGTTGTCAATGACATCTGTATGCCATTTCTTGCAGCTTCATGAATGTCCTGTCATGCTGATAATTTTGGTAGTTCAAAGATACTGCATCTGTCATGGACTGCTTCACTGCTTCTTTCCCATGGCAGGTTGCATAGAGGTTTAGGGACCATAAAAACTAGACCATGAAAAAGAAGCTTTTAGATCAGATCCAGCTCAAATCATCAAAGTCTTGTGTCCTAAGTGTGTGTGTCTTCAGCAATGCTGTGGCACCCAACTCTGAGAAGCACCATGGGCTAAATCAATAATCAATATTGTTTTGGAAGTCACTTAAAGTACTCTGACCCCAACCCTATTAGAGGAAGTTTCTCATGTCTTATACTAGGGTTTTTGTTTTTGTCTTGGAAACATTGTCCGCCCAAGTGGGTTAACTTTCATTAATTATTTATTTATCATTTATCTGCCTGTCTGTTTATCATATCTACCATATCATATCTATTATATCTATCTATCTATCTATCTATCTATCTATCTATCTATCTATCTATCTATCTATCACATATGTATATGTATGTACACATGTACACTTAAATTTATTATAACAATTTTATGCAGTTATAAAATAATAAGATTTCCTTCAGTCTGGTGGTTCCTTAGAAAACTGGACATAGTACTACCGGAAGATCCAGCAATACCTCTCCTGGGCATATACCCAGAAGATATTCTAACTGGTAATAAGGACACATGCTCCACAATGTTCATAGCAGCCCTATTTATAATAGCCAGAAGCTAGAAAGAACCCAGATGCCCCTCAACAGAAGAATGGATACAGAAAATGTGGTACATTTACACAATGGAGTACTACTCAGCTATTAAAAACAACTAATTTATGAAAATCTTAGGCAAATGGATGTATCTGGAGGATATCATTCTTAGTGAAGTAACCCAATCACAAAAGAATTCACTTGATATGCACTCATTGATACGTGGATGTTAGCCCAGAAACCTAGAATACCCAAGATACAATTTGCAAAACACAAGAAAGTCAAGAAGGAAGACCAACGTGTGGATACTTCATTCCTTCCTAGAATAGGGAACAAAATACCCATGGAAGGAGTTACAGAGACAAAGTTTGGAGCTAAGATGAAAGGATGGACCATCCAGAGACTGCCCCACCTGGGGGTCCATCCCATAATCAGCCACCAAATGCAGACACTATTGCACATGCCAGCAAGATTTTGCTGAAAGGACCCTGATATAGCTGTCTCTTTGTGAGGCCATGCCAGTGTCTGGCAAATACAGAAGTGGATGCCATTAATCATGTATAGGATGGAACACAGGGCCCCCAATGGAAGAGCTAGAGAAAGTACCCAAGGAGCTGAAGGGGTCTGCAACCCTATAGAAGTGGAACAACAATATGAACTAATCAGTACCCCCAGAGCTCGTGACTCTACCTGCATGTGTAGCAGAAGATGGCCTAGTTGGCCATCATTGGGAAGAGAGGTCCCTTGGTTTTGCAAACTTTACATGCCTCAGTACACGGGAATGCCAGGGCCAAGAAGTGGGAATGAATGTGTAGGGAAGCAGGGCGGGGGGAGGGTATAGGGGACTTTTGGGATAGCATCTGAAATGTTAATGAAGAAAATATCTAATAAAAAAGTGAAAAAATAAAACAATAAGATTTCTTGAGACTTTATCAATCAATTTGATTGCTATGTCTCTCTTCCTTCTCTAATGACCTCCTCCTTCCTTCGCAGTTGGAGCCCCACTCCCACTTATCCTATTTTCCACATCATATCACCTGTATCCTGCTATATATTTCCTCTCCAATATATTTCCTTTATACATTTTCTCTCTTTATACACTTCCCTTTTCTTTCCTTTGTCTTTATTTTTGTGGTTATTCTGTGTTTTATACTCACATCTGAGGATTTGGAACCAGACATCAATTTGAAACCAGAAACACTAAAGTTGCTTAAAGAAAACAGTTGGTACCTATATATAGGAAATGACTTTCTGAACAAGACTCCATTAGGCAAGGAATTAAGGCCAAAATCTACAACCAAGGCCTCATAGAAGTAAAACTCTTCTGTACAACTAAGGAAAAAGATCATTCAAGTGAAGAAGAAATCCAGAGTGTTTTTTTCTTTCTTTCTTTCTATACTTCAGGAATATCTAAAGAGCTCAAGTTAAACAAACAAACAAACAAACAAACAAAGGAACCAAGAACCAAAACCACAAATGTAACAGTTAAGGAAGCAAATGGCCCAATTAAAAAAAATGGACCAGGTATCTAAACTGAGATCTCTATAGAAAAATATAAGATTGCTAAAAATGATATCAAAGAGTGTTGATTCTTAGCAATCAAGGAAATGCAAAATAAAATAATTTGAGAGTTCATGTCAGGCAAGTCAGAATGGCTAAGACCAACAAAATATCCAACAACAAATTTTTGACAATGTAGAGAAAGAACACTCATTTACTGTTGGTGGGAATGCATATTGTTATAGCCACTTTGCAAATTAGTATGGGAAGAATAAAAAACTTCTAAAAATCTAGCATAGGATCCTGTTATATCATTCTGAGCATATGCCTAAGTACTTGACTCCACAGATACTTGCTCAGTAATGTTCGTAGCTGCTCTGTTCATATTTTCATTTCCTTTGCTTGTAGGCTTAGATCTTTTCAAAACCTACTTTACTTAGGGTTCTTAAGTGATTCAGCCTCCCTTCTAACCCATCAACCAGAGGCAGGGGGGAGAAGGTTAATAGGAAAAAGGTGTGTGGACCTGTTTAGAAGTCGTTTCTTGGTGGGGGAAGGGGGGCAACTCCACTCTTAATTGTCAGGATACCAGCAGTTTAGTTTAACATCAAGAATCTGTAGTGGTGACATGATCCAGCAGAAACAGCAAGGCTCAGCTGAATCACCAGGAGTCAGGTGAAGCAGCCAGAGTCAGCTGGAATACCACAAGAAGTTCTTTGGTACCTTTCTCTCTGTGATGTGAAGACCAACAAAGACCAGCCAAGTGATACACGGCATAGTAACACAAGAGCATCCTCCCACTGCTTGTGGGGTTTCATTTATCTTCTTTCTCAACATCACACACACTCATCTGTTTTTTTATCAAAACATCCCACAAGACAGCTTTCAGGAAAATGTCATGTGACACAACTGAGTTGTTAAAGAAACTGGAAATTTCCATTTCATTTCTCTCACTTTCCAACTCTTTCTCCCCCTTACAGTCCCTCCTTTTCTCCCTTCCTTCTTTCCTCTCTCCTCTCCCTTCTTTTGTTCTCTCCCTCCTGCACCTTCTTCCTGCCTTTCCGTCTTTATTTTTGAAGCTTGGGTAAGGAAACATCCAGTTACTAGCTGTCAAGAGGACATAGATAAAAGGGCATATATAAATTCCCTCCTCCTATTCTATTTTATTTGGCAGGAAAGAATAAAAGGTAGTAAGGGAAGATAGTAATTATTGACCCTTGGTATTAACTTTGTTCTCTTGGGTAAGCACATAATTAGGTTGTTCTTTAAAATGCATATTATGTAGTTGGCAGCACACTCTGGCTCAGATCTGATAACTTCTTATGTAGGCAGCTTTTAAAATGTACATCATGTACCAAAGGAGCTTTTCTGGTCTATTGGGTAAATATGTATTAAAGTAATTTTTAAAATACTTATGTACTCAATAGGCTGGAAGTGGTCAATGGTTTAATGAATAGTCATACATTTTTAAACGTGTATTATTATTTATGCACTGACCCAAGTGAGAAAAGTCTCTTTAAAAATGGCATATTCCTGATGACTGTGTAATTTTGCAGTAAAATCTTAAAAGTATTTCAGGAGAGTGGGAGCCAGTTTTAAAATTGCATTATCTCCTTGTCCCTTCACCTCGTTTTTCCTGCTTCTCCTCCTCTTATGGGATGTATTTTAATAGGTTCATTTTATGGCCTCCCCGCTGGCCTAATTTCATTTTCATAGATTAAAGCTGATTTACATTCTAATTGTAATTTAAATTTAGAATTTATCCTATGTTGATTCATAATGCCTGGCACACAGTAGGAACTCAATCAATATCTACCGAATGTGCTTTTATTTGCAGTCGTGTGGGCAAGCACAAGCATTAGTCTTGTGCCTCAAATGCTAAGCACCGTATAAGGAGCTTCTCTCCATCAAAAATGGAAAATTTTGCAGTCCACCAAGGAAGCACGTTTTGTTTGCAGTGTATCTGTCACACAGCTTTCTTCTACTCTGTCAGTTTACTTATTGATAGTGTAACGTTTCAGGGTTCTCAGGGATCTGTGGTCCTTTTATATATTAAATGCCTGAGATAGTACCCATGCCTACTGAGCCCTCGGAGTGCCTCTGTTATATCCTTTGACTTAAGTCTTCAGCCCAGAAACATGAGATACGTTTGTTTTGAAATATTTGAGTTTTCAAAACTCCACAATATGTTAATCATAAGTACCAAGGGGTAGGTGGGAAAAGTCCAAGGTTGTGATATGGCTCATCAGGTAAAGGTGCTTGCCACTAAGCCTGATGACCTGACTTGTTCATTCCAGAATCCACATGGTAGGAGAAAATGGACTGCAGCTGTAAGGTAACTCATATTCACATACGTAAATAATTTTTAAAAATCGGAAAATACAACCTAATAGACCTGTATCATCCTCTAGTGTCAGAAGCATAATTATTCAATAATTCTCTGTCCTGTTTGCAGACCACAACCTCCTCTGGCCATTGCTGGCCACCAATATGCACAGTACCCTTCATATGCCAGAATTCTCTGTTCTCCCCCACCCCCTTTCCTCCCAGGGTAGCTCTACTTTTCTCTATTCCATGTATCTTGTGGGAATACAAGAAGGCTCTTTCTTAATTTCAGAAAATTCTACAAATA